>NC_138293.1:91395000-92070000 GCF_965601325.2 Salmo salar | reverse complement strand
ATATATAACTATATATAGTAATATATATAGATATATATAGATATATATCTATATATATATATATATATATATATAACTATATATCTATATATATAACTATAGTAATATAGTAATATATATATATAATTATATATAGTAATATATATAGATATATATAGATATATATCTATATATATATATATATATAACTATATATAGTAATATATATATATATAACTATATATCTATATATATAACTATAGTAATATAGTAATATATATATTTAATTATATATAGTAATATATATATAACTATATATAGTAATATATATAACTATATATAGTTATATATATATATAACTATATATAGTTATATATATATATAACTATATATAGTAATATATATATATAACTATATATAGTAATATATATATATATATATATATTACTATATATAGTTATATATATATAGTAATATATATATAGTAATATATATATATATAACTATATATATAGTAATATATATATATAACTATATATAGTAATATATATATATATATATATATATATATAGTAATATATATATATATATATATATATATATATATATATAACTATATATAGTAATATATATATATATAACTATATATAGTAATATATATAGATATATATAGATATATATCTATATATATATATATATATATATAACTATATATAGTAATATATATATATATAACTATATATCTATATATATAACTATAGTAATATAGTAATATATATATATAATTATATATAGTAATATATATAGATATATATAGATATATATCTATATATATATATATAACTATATATAGTAATATATATATATATAACTATATATCTATATATATAACTATAGTAATATAGTAATATATATATTTAATTATATATAGTAATATATATATAACTATATATAGTAATATATATAACTATATATAACTATATATAGTAATATATATAACTATATATAGTAATATATATAACTATATATAGTAATATATATAACTATATATAGTTATATATATAACTATATATAGTAATATATATAACTATATATAGTTATATATATTACTATATATAGTTATATATAGTTATATATATTACTATATATAGTTATATATATATATTACTATATATAGTTATATATATATATTACTATATATAGTTATATATATATATAGTTATATATATATATAGTTATATATATAGATATATATCTATATATATATATATATATATATAACTATATATAGTAATATATATATATATAACTATATATCTATATATATAACTATAGTAATATAGTAATATATATATATAATTATATATAGTAATATATATATATTACTATATATAGTTATATATATATATAACTATATAGTAATATATATATAACTATATATAGTAATATATATATATAACTATATATAGTAATATATATATATAACTATATATAGTAATATATATATATAACTATATATAGTAATATATATATATAACTATATATAGTAATATATATATAACTATATATAGTAATATATATATAACTATATATAGTAATATATATAACTATATATAGTAATATATATAACTATATATAGTAATATATATAACTATATATAGTAATATATATAACTATATATAGTTATATATATATATATATATAGTTATATATATTACTATATATAGTTATATATATTACTATATATAGTTATATATATATATAGTTATATATATAGATATATATAGTTATATTACATATATATATATATTACACATATATATATATATATATATATATATATATTACTATGACCTATGTGAAGAATACACTATATGAATACACAGTGCAGTCAATTAGATTTTTTTTTGGTATATATATTTACACACTGAGGTTGGAATAATATTGTAAAATGTATAATGCCCTTTTAGTGTAAGAGCTGTTTTAAAAAAATATGTATAACACAAACTGAAATTTCAGCCTGTTTGTTTTGGTGGGAGGGAGTTTTGGCCTTCCTGGTGACAGCACCATGTGGTAAATTAGTCAATAGACCAACAAAAAAGAGTTCCAAACCTCTCTGCCAATAACAGCACATTTTCAGTTTTCCCCTCCCCACAACCACTCCCAGACAGTCCTAGCAAAAATCTTGCCTGAGAAATTAGTCTTTGCAAATTTTTTTTTACCATTTTAATTGAAGGTAGGTACTTAATTGTTAACCAGAAATGATTTGATATTGAGATAAAAATGGCTGCATTGGATTTTTTTTTTTTTTAAGTGCAGGCATAGTGTTACCTGAAGTTCATGCTAGGACTTGTCCAATAAATACTAGAGTAGTGTTGTGACTGTTCCAATACATGATTAAAGTATCTGTCTCTAACTTTTGTGTAATTACTGTAATTACTTGTATTGTATAATTGCTGCTGGTCTTGTCATGCAGGGCACTCTTGAAAAAGAGACCTTGGTCTCAATGGGGCTCCCTGCCTAAATAAAGGTTAAATAAAACATGCATCTTGGCCGTCACCGTTAGACCTGCCATTGAGACTGGTCCTCCATCAATCAAGCTCAAGCCTCCTGACCCTGAGTTGTGCGTCACTAACGGGTTCCACTTAAGTTCATCCTCCCTCCTCTCCTCTCTTTCTCCCCCTCTCTCCTCTTTCTCCCCTCTCTTTCTCCCCCTCTCTCCCTCCTCTCTTTCTCTCCCTCCTCTCCTCTCTTTCTCCCCCTCTCCCTCTCTCCTCTTTCTCTCTCCTCTCTTTCTCCCCCTCTCTCTCCCTCTCTTCTCTCTTGCTCTCACTCTTTGTGGTGCTTTTCCAGTGTACTTGTCCCGCCGGCTCCATTCTTCTTCTCCATTGTGTACCATTCATATTTTTAATGGTTAACCTTTAGTCATTAGATATGTTAAAGAAGAACAGTGTTCGAGTACTTGCTAGAGGCTGTATAAGATGTTTGATCAGGAAATAGGGTTCTGTTGTTGTCTACACATGCTCATATCTGTATTGTAGGAATGCATCCCGATGAAATTGAGTTTTTTAAAGATGGAGAGGAAAGATGGTAGCTGTGCCCCTTCTCTCTCTCTCTCTCTCTCACACACACACACAAGATTTGGGAACAACCTCATTGTTCTCTGCGGTATGACTTTTCAATCTGAGTTCACTTTACAGCCAATTTCCCCATTTAGTTATATTAATTCATCTTGTTCATGATATTGCAGTGGTGTCTGTCTTTATGTTGCATCTTAATGGAAGCAAAAAGAGGACTGTGTTGCACGCCTATTCGTTTCAGATGCTTCATAAAAAGAAACACAAAAGCACATTTCCGTGGCTCTTTTTGAGTTCTTTCACTATCAATGCAACAGCTAACAAATGATCACTTCCCTTGACCAGTCCAGTGCAGACCACTCCACTCTGAATGTGTGTCTGTCAAAGATCCAATCTATTCATGGCACAATGGGGAAGCTCAATGCCAGGAGACTGCAGCCACCGGCTCAAGAGTTGGGAGGTCCAAGACATGGCCACCAGCCAAAGCGGAGGCACTCTTTTTAGGAAAATAAAAAGTCAGCCAAAGCGAACACTTATATAAGGGCAATGAAATTCAAGAGCTTTGCTAGAGAAAAGGGCCAACGTCCATTTGAGTTAATATCCCTCAATGGAGAGGCAACCTTGGTGCCGAAGGGAACCGCTGTTTTATAACAGAGGTTGTTTAAGACCTTGCCAGAGGATGCAGTGAGTGTGTGTTGGTATCCCCATATATGGTTGCTCCGTATTGACAAGATCTGTATAGGAAAGAGTCAGCAGACAGGCAGGAAGCGGGCCCTAAATCATTTCCTGAATTTGCTAGGGGTTTCCTGTGTTTTTATTCATGTACATTGAGTTGAAAAAAGCATCCACTTCCACCACACCCTCTTCTCTCTCCCTCCAAACATATCTGTCCGGCTACGGGAGAAGGTTTTGGGCACATATGTGCTCCATAATTCACGGTAAAGTCATGGAGTTGAGTGCTGGTGGCACCTGAAGAGCAGGTTAATAAGTAATAAACAGTAGACAACCTACTGAACATTACTGCAGGATCGTCTTCATTAGGTACCAAATGGAACAAAACAGGCTGAAACTGAGAGGGACTACCTGGACTTGTCCAATGAGAAGAGCTCATTTTCTTCTGTAAAGCGCTTCAACACATTTTCTATTACGTGCCCTAATGACCCAGACGATTGGACCTGGGCTTTAGAGATTCACCAGATCACATGCAGGGGGACAGTCAGGGGAGGGTGGGTTCAAAATAACTTGTTTTCATGACTCCATCAAATACAACAGGTGTAAATGGGTGGTGGTGAGGGATGTCAGTCCGACCTGTTACTGACTCAAGTTCAGCTCAACTCACAATTCCCCTAATGATTTACACTCCGCATTAGAAATTAGTCCAGAAGATTCTTGTCTCTCTAGTCCTGCTCAGAGCCAGTCTCATCCTGTGTCTAGTCCTGCTCAGAGCCAGTCTCATCCTGTCTAGTCCCGCTCAGAACCAGTCTCATCCTGCCTAGTCCTGCTCAGAGCCAGTCTCATCCTGTCTAGTGCTGCTCAAAGCTAGTCTCATCCTGCCTAGTCCTGCTTAGAACCAGTCTCATCCTGTCTAGTGCTGCTCAAAGCTAGTCTCATCCTGCCTAGTCCTGCTCAGAGCTTGGGTTTGAAAGTAACAGGGAACCTCCCTATAAGAGACTCAGCTGGATTGGACAGTGTATGACAAAGTACAATATGTTACACTCCATGTTTAGAGCCTTAATCTGATGCCAGGTCTCACGATCTTTTGCCCCTTACTACAACAACAACAACAACATGGGACATTGGAAGGCTCTATTTTAGGATGTGATCTAGCAACTCATTAGAGAGACAGAGACTAGATCCAGCGACAAAGGACAGTTTTCCCATCCCAGTGTTTGTCCCAGTGTTGGTCCCAGTGCCTCCTGTAATTACCTCTTGGCCTGATGAGGTTTGGGGACAGACAATGAGGGACATGAGAGAGTTCACTAATTGGAATAATGTAGTTAGAGAGAGAGATTCTTCCACCCAAGGGGGATGTTCAGCATGTCTGTCTGTCAGCAGTTGGGGAGATCTCTGTCTCTCCCCATGCCTCCTCCCTCTGTCTGCCCTGCCAAGGAATGCAGCCCCTATCCTTGTGTCACGGTGCCCTTAGACGGCAGAGCTCCAACAGCCCCTTCTAGAACACTTCATCTACCGAGCAAGCATCTCTGTTCACCAGCACTTCATCATTGGATGGCATCGATAGCCAAGTCTGACACAGGATGTACTTGGAACAGGGATTACAGGGGATCTATATCGACGTCCCAAATGACATCCTATCCCCTATATAGTGCACTACTTCTGACCAGGGCCCATAAATGGGAGTATTGGAGTTGGAGGGTGGGGGTGGAAGAAGTAGTAGGAGGGTGAAAGAGGTAGTAGGAGAGTGGAAGAGGTAGTAGGAGGGTGGGGGTGGAAGTGGTGGTAGGAGGGTGGAAGAGGTAGTAGGAGGGTGGAAGAGGTAGTAGGAGGGTGGAAGAGGTAGTAGGAGGGTGGAAGAGGTAGTAGGAAGGGGGAAGTGGTAGTAGGAGGGTGGAAGAGGTAGAAGGAAGGTGGAAGAGGTAGTAGGAATGTGGAAGTGGTAGTAGGAGGGTGGAAGAGGTAGTAGGAAGGTGGAAGAGGTAGTAGGAAGGTGGAAGAGGTAGTAGGAGGGTGGAAGAGGTAGTAGGAAGGGGGAAGTGGTAGTAGGAGGGTGGAAGAGGTAGTAGGAGGGTGGAAGAGGTAGTAGGAAGGTGGAAGAGGTAGTAGGAGGGTGGAAGAGGTAGTAGGAGGGTGGAAGAGGTAGTAGGAAGGGGGAAGTGGTAGTAGGAGGGTGGAAGAGGTAGTAGGAATGTGGAAGAGGTAGTAGGAGGGTGGAAGAGGTAGTAGGAGGGTGGAAGAGGTAGTAGGAAGGTGGAAGAGGTAGTAGGAGGGTGGAAGAGGTAGTAGGAGGGTGGAAGAGGTAGTAGGAGGGTGGAAGAGGTAGTAGTGGAGTAGGAGAGTGGAAGAAGAAGTAGTGCTGGGTGTCAGCAACCGTCCTCCCAGACCTGACAGGTGGATTGTAGTCATCAGTGAGCAGAGATACATTAGATTAATGATGTCTGTGGTTGCACGCCAGGGTTGGGGTTAATTCCATTTAAATTCCAGTCAATTCAGAAAGTAAACAAAAAATTCAAATTCCAAATGTTCCTTATTGAAAAGCATTGAAAATAATTAGAATTAGAATTTCAGTGTTCTTTATGAATTGACTGATGCATGCAGATTCACACAGACACACATGCAGGTGATACAGACACACATGCAGGTGATACAGACACACATGCAGGTGATACAGACACACATGCAGGTGATACAGACACACATGCAGGTGATACAGACACACATGCAGGTGATACAGGCACACATGCAGGTGATACAGGCACACATGCAGGTGATACAGACACACATGCAGGTGATACAGACACACATGCAGGTGATACAGACACGTTGAATGTGTTACAAAGCTTTTCTAGTGTGAAAGGTTCCTATGTGCAGTCAATGTTTCACAGTCATAATCTTAGATTGAGTGTTTTTCCACTGTCCTTGAGGGGACTGGCCTTTGCTTTGCTTTCCCACAGAAGGCCATGGTAATGTCATTGAAATGTGTTGGAGTAAGGTCAGGGGTCACCATAGGCTTTGTATAATGTACTTACCAACTTGTATCCCTTATTTCCAAAGCCTCTAGGGGAGTACCGTCCCCTCTGAAATCAAAGGGTTAGGACACAAAGCCAACCCTGTGTATAAATGAAACTCCTCTACCAAAAGGATGTCTCAGGGAGACTACATCAGGCCATTACATAAACAACATGTGGGAGAGTTATTGGGGATATTATCTGGCTGTCAAAGGGTTGAATGTCTCAGTAGATGCATCAAGCCTGGCCATGGTACAACCCATGTGTTTCAGAGGAGGCTGGTGGGAGGAGCTATAGGAGGATGGGCTCATTGTAATGGCTGGAATGGAGTTAATGGAACAGAGTCAAACATGTGTTTGATATCATTCCATTATTTCCATTCCAGCCATTACAATGAGCCCGTCCTCCTATAACTCCACCCACCAGCCTCCTCTGATATGTGTACATGTAAGTATAAGTCCAGGATGCAGTCCAGACCGTGGAACATCCACGTTGCAGTGCAGTTGACATTTAAAGGTAATTTCCGATTGAGCCGACATCTGCAGCTTTTACTTTAAATGTGATCTCCGTGACCGCGGTAACATTGCATAGCCGAAAAGGGCAGATGGGATTATACTGGTACACTAAATGTACATGGCTCTGCCCTACTGCACCGGAGCCTCTGGGTTTGGGGCCCAACGAGGAGCACGTGGATATAGTGAAAGAGATCCAGAGAGGTGTCGTCTGACTAGACTACTTGGCTGTTTAACATTGATAGCTTGATCTCTATGTTGTAAATAAATACCTGTGTGTAACTGGGTCTCAAGTGGTCTGCCTGATTAAACTTCTGGAAATACTCTAGTCTTACAGGCTGTTTCATTCATTACAGAGGCTCTGGGCTTCATTTGCAAAGGTTCAAAGAAACAATCCCTGTTTTAATGTGGATGTGAAAGAAAGTGTTAGCCTGGATAGATTAGTGGATTTGACAGTTAAGCCTGGAGAGAAGACGTAGTCAGTAATTATGACTTGGTGGCAGCCATCCACCACAAATCTGTCTGTTTACTGCAGGCCACAATCAGAGGGAGGTGGGTGTGTGTGCTTGTGGGTGTGTGTGTGTGCGCATGTGTGTGTAGGTGCGAGCATGCTTGTGTGTGTGTGTGTGTGTGTGTGTGTGTGTGTGTGTGTGTGTGTGTGTGTGTGTGTGTGTGTGTGTGTGTGTGTGTAGGTGCGAGCATGCTTGCTTGCATGAGTGTGTGTGTGGTGTGTGTGTGTGTGTGTGTGTGTGTGTGTGTGTGTGTGTGTCAGGTACTGTGTTTGTAAACAAGCAGATTGATGAGAGCCATCTGAGTAGGCAGGATCACCTCTTCAGCAGATAATTACCATTGGACTATTGGAAGAGAAGCATCCTTCCAGAGATGTGATGACAGTATATTTCAGCACACTGACAGAATAAAATATATAGATAGCCTGGCACAGTAAAAGCTAACTACAATGTTGTTAAAAGGGTATGGAGACATCTTAAGAGGCGTGCCAAATTCTGCCTCAGAAATCTCTGACTTGCTGTAGAGGGTGTAATGTCAATCAATCAATCAATCAATGAAATGTATTTTATAAAGCCCTTTTACATTAGCAGTTGTCACATAGTGCTGTGCAGATACCCAGCCTGAATCCCCAAAGAGCAAGCAATGCAGAGGCAGAGGCAGAGGCAGAAGCACAGTGTCTAGGAAAAACTCCTAAGAAGGCAGGAACCTAGGAAGAAATGTAGAGAAGGAAAAAAGAAAAAGCTATATATAGTATATCTACCATTTTAGGTCATGTTCATTAAGCACCATAATGAAGAAAACTAACTGAAACCGGAAAGGACTACTTGGACTTGGAAAAGAAACACACTTTTTTGTTTTCAGTTATAAAACTTTTAAAAACATATTCTGTTGCAAGCCCTAAAGAACATAACTGGTCTTTGGGCTCTTGATGTCTTCTTAAAACGAGTCCAGTTGTGTTATATCAATTACATTGCTGCCTTCATTAGCCTTTACATGACATAAACACCAGGACACCAACCACAGTTGAGTGTGTGAACGGCAGCGCTGGGCACTGTTTAACATGGGGAACTGTGCACGACAACGGTAGATACACGAAACCCTCACAGGGAATTAGGCGTGATTTCTTTTGCATGTGACAACAACCAGCCTAAGAGGAGGGAAGGTGGGGGAGAGAGAGCTGGAGTGTCAGAGCCAGGAATAATATAATTGGTCCAATTAGAGATGTGTAATGGTCACCAGAGCTTGATAAGGGAGGGATGGAAGAGAGGAGAAGAAGGTGGTAGCTGGTAGAAACGTGACACAAGCATCAGAGTAAATACAGGATGTTCCAAACGTGTGTTGTTTACCAGGCAGTTTGGAACATTTTCCAGATTATTTTAGAATGGAGACGGTCCAAGAAGGTGACATGTAATATCGTCTCATTGAGTGTTATGTTGAGAAGGAGTACTGGAGGAGGACGGTTAACGAGCAGAACAGCTGCACCTCCTCACCACTGCTGAATGAATAATGGGAAAGGGCTATACCCAATTTTCTGACATGCAAGCCGAGATTTAATTTCAGAATTGGATAAAGTTAGGTTACGATTAGGGTTAGGGTTAAGGGTTAAATTGGGGTCAGTTTTAAATTTTGGCTAGTCGGTTTGCACGTCAGAAAATCTGTAAAGCTTCCCAAAACAGTGCCCTCATGATGCCTCTAGGTTTTACCAGGGGCTGGTCTAGTGCTAGTGCACATTACCCTGGTGGCAGCGGTTTGATCCCCGGTCCTGCTGCTCACCATCTGTGCTGTCTATCCTCCTGAGACCAAGCAATTCATTTTTGTCCTCTGTAATGTTTCATTAGTTATTGGTCCGTATCTCTAAGACAATATATGTCACTGCGTTAGATCCTGTTGTCCCTTTGAGAGGACATTATGGACTTTTCAATGACATCATGTGGGCGTGTCACCTTGATCATCTTTTCTTCCTCGTTCTTCAAAATGGCTACCATCACAATTACCATCACAAATAGCACATTTTATGGTAAGTTGGTGTCATTTTGTAAATATCCTTTTTCTGAGTTTAAAATTCTAATAGTTTCTAGTAGGTAAATCTCAGGAATAGTTTGGTGAGTTTTCAGAGCAGTGGGATCATTTCTTCACATGAAATAAGAGCTAAATAAGAGCATGTTAATGAACGTCCTCTGTAGTGGACATCAGGATGTGCTAACTATATTTTTTTACCTACTGTAACCATCCGCTATAATGTCCACCACAGTACACGTACAATAAAATAAAATAAGTTTCAACTTTAGTCTTTGTAACATCTTTTTGTCAATCACTTCTGTGATGTAAAAAATAAATACATTCCAATACTTTTTTTTAGCTTGGTCTCATGAGGCTATATCTGCCAATAAAATCTATACAAATAAAAAATACCTTGTGTATTTAGCTTGGTCTCATGAGGCTATATCTGCCAATAAAATCTATACAAATAAAAAATACCTTGTGTATTTAGCTTGGTCTCATGAGGCTATATCTGCCAATAAAATCTATACAAATAAAAAATACCTTCCAATACAATCTACATAATTAGAGCACATAATTTGCTTCACAGTTGCTATCAATGGAGGTTTTGAATAATACTGTATGGCATAATGTCATCAAGCAAAAACACGCTCTCCTTCAGTTGTGGATGTAAATGTGGACATTCTGGGTATGACTTATTCATTTGCGATTTTTGTTGCATCAGGCTTTGTTTCACTGACGCAGTAGTAGAAAATGATTTTTGTTGCATCAGGCTTTGTTTCACTGACGCAGTAGTAGAAAAGGATTTTTGTTGCATCAGGCTTTGTTTCACTGACGCAGTAGTAGAAAAGGATTTTTGTTGCATCAGGCTTTGTTTCACTGACGCAGTAGTAGAAAAGGATTTTTGTTGCATCAGGCTTTGTTTCACTGACGCAGTAGTAGAAAATGATTTTTGTTGCATCAGGCTTTGTTTCACTGACGCAGTAGTAGAAAAGGATTTTTGTTGCATCAGGCTTTGTTTCACTGACGCAGTAGTAGAAAAGGATTTTTGTTGCATCAGGCTTTGTTTCACTGACGCAGTAGTAGAAAAGGATTTTTGTTGCATCAGGCTTTGTTTCACTGACGCAGTAGTAGAAAAGGATTTTTGTTGCATCAGGCTTTGTTTCACTGACGCAGTAGTAGAAAATGATTTTTGTTGCATCAGGCTTTGTTTCACTGACGCAGTAGTAGAAAAGGATTTTTGTTGCATCAGGCTTTGTTTCACTGACGCAGTAGTAGAAAAGGATTTTTGTTGCATCAGGCTTTGTTTCACTGACGCAGTAGTAGAAAAGGATTTTTGTTGCATCAGGCTTTGTTTCACTGACGCAGTAGTAGAAAAGGATTTTTGTTGCATCAGGCTTTGTTTCACTGATGCAGTAGTAGAAAAGGATTTTTGTTGCATCAGGCTTTGTTTCACTGACGCAGTAGTAGAAAAGGATTTTTGTTGCATCAGGCTTTGTTTCACTGATGCAGTAGTAGAAAAGGATTATTGCCTGATTGCATAAATGTGTTTCCATTCGTGTCCTGCAGCCACACTGTCCCGTTCCTATTGATCTAACAGTCCAGTCATGTTGTGGTGCAAGGCTGTGCAAGTAGAGTACCAGCCTACTCACTGAAACAACCAGGATGTTTAAGGCCAGGCTGGCAGCACGAACCAGACATACTAGGATTAAACAAGGCACCTCCATGACATGACAGGGAGAGAGACACACCATGTGGTGGTGTCACTGGCGTTGGTTGTCACACATGGTGTGTTGTGGGTCGATGGGGCGCAGCAAGTTGTGGTGGTCACAGTGGTGGTGCCGCGGTGAGAACACACCGACCTGATTCTCTTAAATAACCACATCCCTGATACATAAGGCATCAACGGTGAAAGATTTCACAGTTTGGTTCGGTTCAAAAAGGGTACAATAGTGACTGGCTTAGCTTTGATTTCTGCCGTTTCTCCCCCTCCCCCCACACATTTTGTTTTACTTCTCTACATTTAAAAAAAGATTTTCAACAAAATACAGCATGTATCCTCCGCAGTGTCCTCATCCGCCACCGTCCACATGCTGCTGCTGACGTTACAGTGAGGTCACTACATGACTGTCTTCTTTTCAATCATTGAGCTGCACTTGATTGACCTTGGAAAGGATTCAATCCGGACCGTGTTTACTTTGAATGCTATCTCAGAGACTGTGGTAATGTTGTTTAAACTGCCTTTAAATGGTGCATAGCCGAAAAGTGCCGATCAGATTGAATCCCGGCAGATCTGTGAGCGCTGACCATAGGACGAGTTGGCTATACAGCACAAACAGGTCTGGGACCAGGCTAAGGTCTGCCATCCCATGTGCCTCCTGATTCCCATGGTGGGGCATACAGAGAGAGCTGGCTGGTAGCAGCAGTGGAAGGTATCACTCTCTGTAATTCCTGACCCCGTCTGTCCCTGGGTGTTCTCCCCTCCTGGAGGAAAAATACAGTTTACATTTAGAGCCCAGCTGTCCTAATGGAAACATCCATAGTCCCCAGCGACCCTGGGTGAATAGACACTGCACTGCACTCATCGAAACAGCCTCCATACAAGTCTGTGCCTGTTTGTGACCCAACAACAAGGAGCTAAAAAGGAGCCCCTTTGGAGATAGTAGTATAAATAAACGTCTTTAATGCTCAGTTCACCATCTCTCTCCCTTTCTCCTTTCTCTCTCTAGCCCCCCTCTTTCCCTCTAACTCACTCCCTCTTCCTTTCTCTTGTTCTGTTTGAGGTCTGGACACAAGGCTTTGCGTGCATATGGGTCACTCTTGACGTAGCAGCAGGAAAGGTTACCTAATATCAACAAACCCCCAGACACAACAGTCAAATGGTAGTGCTACTTTGTTCTCAGAGAGTCACGCCTGCAATAGCTGCTACATCTTATGACACAATATAAGACTCAATAGCTGCTACATCTTATGACCCAATATTAGACTCAATAGCTGCTACATCTTATGACTCAATATTAGACTCAACAGCTGCTACATCTTATGACCCAATATTAGACTCTATAGCTGCTACATCTTATGACCCAATATTAGACTCTATAGCTGCTACATCTTATGACCAAATATTAGACTCTATAGCTGCTACATCTTATGACCCAATATTAGACTCTATAGCTGCTACATCTTATGACTCAATATTAGACTCAACAGCTGCTACATCTTAGGACCCAATATTAGACTCTATAGCTGCTACATCTTATGACCCAATATTAGACTCAACAGCTGCTACATCTTATGACCCAATATTAGACTCTATAGCTGCTACATCTTATGACCCAATATTAGACTCTATAGCTGCTACATCTTATGACCCAATATTAGACTCTATAGCTGCTACATCTTATGACCCAATATTAGACTCTATAGCTGCTACATCTTATGACCCAATATTAGACTCTATAGCTGCTACATCTTATGACCCAATATTAGACTCTATAGCTGCTACATCTTATGACCCAATATTAGACTCTATAGCTGCTACATCTTATGACCCAATATTAGACTCTATAGCTGCTACATCTTATGACCCAATATTAGACTCTATAGCTGCTACATCTTATGACCCAATATTAGACTCTATAGCTGCTACATCTTATGACCCAATATTAGACTCTATAGCTGCTACATCTTATGACCCAATATTAGACTCAATAGACAGAAGTGTTTACTTTCCTGTGGTGGACAGTGATTGCCAGAGTTTATGTTCAAGTGGTCCGAATGGATGGCAAAGGTAAATCAAGGATTGCAGATGGAGGAGGGAGAGGAGAATAAAGGCTGGTGTAAATAACTGTTGAGATGAGGAGGGAGAGGAGAATAAAGGCTGGTGTAAATAACTGTTGAGTTGAGGAGGGAGAGGAGAATAAAGGCTGGTGTAAATAACTGTTGAGTTGAGGAGGGAGAGGAGAATAAAGGCTGGTGTAAATAACTGTTGAGTTGAGGAGGGAGAGGAGAATAAAGGCTGGTGTAAATAACTGTTGAGTTGAGGAGGGAGAGGAGAATAAAGACTGGTGTAAATAACTGTTGAGTTGAAGAGGAGAACGAAGGCAGGTGTAAATAACTGTTGAGTTGAGGAGGGAGAGGAGAATAAAGGCTGGTATAAATAACTGTTGAGTTGAGGAGGGAGAGGAGAATGAAGGCAGGTGTAAATAACTGTTGAGTTGAGGAGGGAGAGGAGAATAAAGGCAGGTGTAAATAACTGTTGAGTTGAGGAGGGAGAGGAGAATAAAGGCAGGTGTAAATAACTGTTGAGTTGAGGAGGGAGAGGAGAATAAAGGCTGGTGTAAATAACTGTTGAGTTGAGGAGGGAGAGGAGAATAAAGGCAGGTGTAAATAACTGTTGAGTTGAGGAGGGAGAGGAGAATAAAGGCTGGTGTAAATAACTGTTGAGTTGAGGATGAAGAGGAGAATAAAGGCTGGTGTAAATAACTGTTGAGTTGAGGAGGAAGAGGAGAACGAAGGCTGGTGTAAATAACTGTTGAGTTGAGGAGGGAGAGGAGAATAAAGGCTGGTGTAAATAACTGTTGAGTTGAGGATGGAGAGGAGAATAAAGGCTGGTGTAAATAACTGTTGAGTTGAGGATGAAGAGGAGAATAAAGGCTGGTGTAAATAACTGTTGAGTTGAGGAGGAAGAGGAGAACGAAGGCTGGTGTAAGTAATATAACAGGAGGGTTATTGAGTTGCGCGGTGATGGAGGCAGCCAGGTGAGGTGAATATTGTGTTGGATTAGTGCCAGAAACTCTGACTGTTCTGAAGACATGTTAAAGTATAGCTCTGTCTGTTCTGAAGACATGTTGAAGTATAGCTCTGTCTGTTCTGAAGACATGTTAAAGTATACCTCTGTCTGCTCTGAAGGCATGTTGAAGTATAGCTCTGTCTGTTCTGAAGACATGTTGAAGTATAGCTCTGTCTGTTCTGAAGGCATGTTGAAGTATACCTCTGTCTGTTCTGAAGGCATGTTGAAGTAAAGCTCTGTCTGTTCTGAAGGCATGTTGAAGTATAGCTCTGTCTGTTCTGAAGGCATGTTGAAGTATAGCTCTGTCTGTCCTGAAGGCATGTTGAAGTATAGCTCTGTCCTGAAGACATGTTGAAGTATAGCTCTGTCTGTTCTGAAGGCATGTTGAAGTATAGCTCTGTCTGTTCTGAAGGCATGTTGAAGTATAGCTCTGTCCTGAAGACATGTTGAAGTATAGCTCTGTCTGTTCTGGAGGCATGTTGAAGCATAGCTCTGTCTGTTCTGAAGACATGTTGAAGTATAGCTCTGTCTGTTCTGAAGGCATGTTGAAGTATAGCTCTGTCCTGAAGACATGTTGAAGTATAGCTCTGTCTGTTCTGGAGGCATGTTGAAGCATAGCTCTGTCTGCTCTGAAGGCATGTTGAAGTATAACTCTGTCTGTTCTGAAGGCATGTTGAAGTATAGCTCTGTCTGTTCTGGAGGCATGTTGAAGTATAGCTCTGTCCTGAAGACATGTTGAAGTATAACTCTGTCTGTTCTGAAGGCATGTTGAAGTATAGCTCTGTCTGCTCTGAAGGCATGTTGAAGTATAACTCTGTCTGTTCTGAAGGCATGTTGAAGCATAGCTCTGTCTGTTCTGAAGGCATGTTGAAGTATAGCTCTGTCTGTTCTGAAGACATATTGAAGTATAGATCTGTTCTGAAGACATGTTGAAGTATAACTCTGTCTGTTCTGAAGGCATGTTGAAGTATAGCTCTGTCTGTTCTGAAGGCATGTTGAAGTATAACTCTGTCTGTTCTGAAGGCATGTTGAAGTATAGCTCTGTCCTGAAGACATGTTGAAGTATAGCTCTGTCTGCTCTGAAGGCATGTTGAAGTATAGCTCTGTCTGTTCTGAAGGCATGTTGAAGTATAGCTCTGTCTGTTCTAAAGACATGTTGAAGTATAGCTCTGTCTGTTCTGAAGGCATGTTGAAGTATAGCTCTGTCTGTTCTGAAGGCATGTTGAAGTATACCTCTGTCTGTTCTGAAGACATGTTGAAGTATAGCTCTGTCTGTTCTGAAGGCATGTTGAAGTATAGCTCTGTCTGTTCTGAAGGCATGTTGAAGTATTGCTCTGTCTGTTCTGAAGGCATGTTGAAGTATAGCAGGGATTGATCAGAAACCAGATCAGAAACTGTTACGGTGTCCATATTAGGAAGTGACTCTGACACATCTTCCATAAACATGTGACTGTCTATGTACACTGTGAACTGTCCTATGCATACTTCATATTTACATTCAATTCGATTCAACTATGGAAACATTGGCAGATCACATAGTAATACAACGTCAAGTACACAAACATCACATCAGCCCATTACGTCCCAACTAAAGGGATCCTTGATAGTGGAGGAGACTAAAGATGGTCCTTGGTAGTCTTGGAGACTAAAGGGGATCCTTGGTAGTGGATGAGACACAAGATGATCCTTGGCAGTGGATGAGACTAAAGATGATCCTTGGTAGTGGAGGAGACTAAAGATGATCCTTGGTAGTGGAGGAGACTAAAGTTGGTCCTTGGCAGTGGATGAGACTAAAGGGGATCCTTGGTAGTGGAGAAGACTAAAGGGGATCCTTGGTAGTGGAGGAGACTAAAGGGGATCCTTGGCAGTGGATGAGACTAAAGGGGATCATTGGTAGTGGAGGAGACTAAAGATGATCCTTGGTAGTGGAGGAGACTAAAGGGGATCCTTGGCAGTGGCGACTAAAGGGGATCCTTGGTAGTGGAGGAGACCAAAGATTATCCTTGGTAGTGGAGGAGACTAAAGGGGATCCTTGGCAGTGGATGAGACTAAAGGGGATCTTGGTAGTGGAGGAGACTAAAGATGATCCTTGGTAGTGGAGGAGACTAAAGGGGATCCTTGGCAGTGGATGCGACTAAAGGGGATCCTTGGTAGTGGAGGAGACCAAAGATGATCCTTGGTAGTGGAGGAGACTAAAGGGGATCCTTGGTAGTGGAGGAAACAAAAGAGGATCATTGGTAGTGGAGGAGACTAAAGAGGATCCTTGGTAGTGGAGGAGAGTAAAGATTCTCCTTGGTAGTGGAGGAGACTAAAGATGATCCTTGGTAGTGGAGGAGACTAAAGGGGATCCTTGGCAGTGGATGCGACTAAAGGGGATCTTGGTAGTGGAGGAGACCAAAGATTATCCTTGGTAGTGGAGGAGACTAAAGGGGATCCTTGGTAGTGGAGGAAACAAAAGAAGATCATTGGTAGTGGAGGAGACTAAAGATGATCCTTGCTAGTGGAGGAGAGTAAAGGTGATCCTTCCCATCAGGGATGATGTATTTTCATCATTCATCTTTCTAACACCAGATTATATTGAAATATAGGCTTGGATTCATTTGCATTGCCCTTTGTCAGCTATGCACCTTTTGAAAGCAATTTTCACACACTTGCGGAGACGGCATTCACGGTACACGCTGCATATGTCGGTTAAATCGGAAATTACCTTTAAATGTCAAGCGCTTATAACGTGGATCTACTGCTGTTCGGACTGAATCCCGGCCCTAGTCTACCATTGGTAAAATAACACAATTCACACAAATAATCCAGGCTTCAGTTCTGGGGTTGCCTGTCAGTTCAGTTCTGTGCTGCCTGTCTTTGAAAGTAATCTCTCCCAAGTGTGACAGTGACAGAGGTCTCCCAGACCAGTGTTACCCAACCCTGGTCCTCCAGTACCCCCAACAGTACCTCCAACAGTACACATTTCTATTGTAACCCTGGACAAGCACACCTGATTCAACTTTTCAACTAATCATCAAGCCCTCAATGAGTTGAATGAGGTGGGTTTGTCAAGGGCTACAATGAAACTGTACTGTTGGGGGCCCTGGAGGACCAGGGTTGGGAAACACTGTCCCAGACCAATGCCCGAATGAGAGAGGGACTACTTCATGTGTACTGTACATGACGTACCTTCTCATCTTTATGTAGACTCAACATGTCTACCACTGAGCAAGTCAGGGAGAGGATGATCAAATCACTATATCACAATCAATACCACACTGATGTATGTGTTAATGTGTTAATATTGCATCATGTTAATGTGTTAATGTGTTAATGTGTTAATGTGCGTCATTTTAATGTGTTAATGTGTTAATGTGTTAATGTGTGTCATGTTAATGTGTTAATGTGTTAATGTGTGTCATGTTAATGTGTTAATGTGTTAATGTGTTAATGTTAATGTGTTAATGTGTTAATGTGTTAATGTGTCATGTTAATGTGTTAATGTGTCATGTTAATGTTTTAATGTGTGTCATGTTAATGTGTTAATGTGTTAATGTGTCATGTTAATGTGTTAATGTGTCATGTTAATGTTTTAATGTGTTCATGTGTTAATGTGTGTCATGTTAATGTGTTAATGTGTGTCATGTTAATGTGTTAATGTGTCATGTTAATGTGTTAATGTGTTAATGTGTCATGTTAATGTGTTAATGTGTTCATGTGTTCATGTTAATGTGTTCATGTGTTAATGTGTGTCATGTTAGTGTGTTAATGTGTGTCATGTTCATGTGTTAATGTGTTAATGTGTTAATGTGTGTCATGTTAATGTGTGTCATGTTAATGTGTGTCATGTGTTAATGTGTTAATGTGTTAATGTGTTAATGTGTTAATGTGTCATGTTAATGTGTTAATGTGTTAATGTTAATGTGTTAATGTGTTAATGTTAATGTGTTAATGTGGGTCATGTTAATGTCTTAATGTGGGTCATGTTAATGTGTTAATGTGGGTCATGTTAATGTGTGTCATGTTAATGTGTTAATGTGTGTTCATGTTAATGTGTTAATGTGTTAATGTGTTAATGTTAATGTATTAATGTGGGTCATGTTAATGTGTTAATGTGTGTCATGTTAATGTGTTAATGTGTGTCATGTTAATGTGTTAATGTGTTAATGTTAATGTGTTAATGTGGGTCATGTTAATGTGTTAATGTGGGTCATGTTAATGTGTGTCATGTTAATGTGTGTCATGTTAATGTGTTCATGTGTGTTCATGTTAATGTGTTAATGTGGGTCATGTTAATGTGTTAATGTGTGTCATGTTAATGTGTGTCATGTTAATGTGTTAATGTGTGTTCATGTTCATGTGTTAATGTGTGTTCATGTTAATGTGTTAATGTGTTAATGTGTTAATGTGTTAATGTGTTAATGTTAATGTGTTAATGTGGGTCATGTTAATGTGTTAATGTGGGTCATGTTAATGTGTTAATGTGTTAATGTGTGTTAATGTTAATGTGTTAATGTGGGTCATGTTAATGTGTTAATGTGTGTCATGTTAATGTGTTAATGTGTTAATGTGTGTCATGTTAATGTGTGTCATGTTAATGTGTTAATGTGTTAATGTTAATGTATTAATGTGTGTCATGTTAATGTGTTAATGTGTGTTTGTGTTAATGTGGTCATGTTAATGTGTTAATGTGTTAATGTGTGTCATGTTGATGTGTTAATGTGTGTTCATGTTCATGTGTTAATGTGTGTTCATGTTAATGTGTTAATGTGGGTCATGTTAATGTGTTAATGTGTTAATGTGTGTCATGTTAATGTGTTAATGTGTGTTCATGTTAATGTGTTAATGTGTTAATGTGTTAATGTGTGTCATGTTAATGTGTTCATGTGTTAATGTGTGTTCATGTTAATGTATTAATGTGTGTCATGTTAATGTGTTAATGTGTTAATGTGTTAATGTGTTAATGTGTGTCATGTTAATGTGTTAATGTGTTAATGTGTTAATGTGTGTCATGTTAATGTGTTAATGTGTTAATGTTAATGTATTAATGTGTGTCGTGTTAATGTGTTAATGTGTTAATGTGTGTCATGTTAATGTGTTAATGTGTTCATGTTAATGTGTTAATGTGTTAATGTGTGTCATGTTAATGTGTTAATGTGTTAATGTGTTCGTGTTAATGTGTGTCATGTTAATGTGTTAATGTGTGTCATGTTAATGTATTAATGTGTTAATGTGTTAATGTTAATGTGTTAATGTGTTAATGTGTGTCATGTTAATGTGTTCATGTGTGTTCATGTTAATGTGTTAATGTGTGTCATGTTAATGTGTTAATGTGTTCATGTGTTAATGTGTGTTCATGTTCACGTGTTAATGTGTGTTCATGTTAATGTGTGTCATGTTAATGTGTTAATGTGTTAATATTGCATCATGTTAATGTGTTAATGTGCATCATGTTAATGTGTTAATGTGTTAATGTGTTAATATTGCATCATGTTAATGTGTTAATGTGTTACAGTTTTTCTCAGTCGCTTTGGTGCATTTCTTAGATCAAAAGTGCCATTCTTGATACTACTTGTACAAATTCCAAATCATCTAGTCACTTGTGCACATAATTAAAGCAATTTCTTATTCCTTTGAACAAATTGCAATTGCTTTTGTACATATTGCAATTGATAATGTACAAGTGTCAGCTTTTTTCAAATATTCTGAGTAGATAGGGCTACTTAATGTTAGATCCCTCACTTCAAAGGCAGTTATAGTCAATGAACTAATCACTGATCATAATCTTGATGTGATTGGCCTGACTGAAACATGGCTTAAGCCTGATGAATTTACTATGTTAAATGAGGCCTCACCCCCTGGTTACACTAGTGACCAAATCCCCCGCGCATCCCGCAAAGGCGGAGGTGTTGCTAACATTTATGATAGCAAATTTAAATTTACCCCCAAAAAAACAACAACGACGTTTTCGTCTTTTGAGCTTCTAGTCATGAAATCTATGCAGCCTACTCAATCACTTTTTATAGCTACTGTTTACAGGCCTCCTGGGCCATATGCAGCGTTCCTCACTGAGTTCCCTGAATTCCTATCGGACCTTGTAGTCATCGCAGATAATATTCTAATTTTTGGTGACTTTAATATTCACATGGAAAAGTCCACAGACTCACTCCAAAAGGCTTTCGGAGCCATCATCGACTCAGTGGGTTTTGTCCAACATGTCTCTGGACCTACTCACTGCCACAGTCATACTCTGGACCTACTTTTGTCCCATGGAATAAATGTTGTGGATCTTAATGTTTTTCCTCATAATCCTAGATTATCGGACCACCATTTTATTGCGTTTGCAATTGCAACAAATAATCTGCTCAGACCCCAACCAAGGAGCATTAAAAGTCGTGCTATAAATTCTCAGACAACCCAAAGATTCCTTGATACCCTTCCAGACTCCCTCTGCCTACCCAAGGACGTCAGAGGACAAAAATCAGTTAACCACCTAACCGAGGAACTCAATTTAACCTTGCGCAATACCCTAGATGCAGTTGCACCCCTAAAAACTAAAAACATCTGTCATAAGAAACTAGCTCCCTGGTATACAGAAAATACACGAGCTCTGAAGCAAGCTTCCAGAAAATTGGAACGGAAATGGCGCCACACCAAACTGGAAGTCTTCCGACTAGCTTGGAAAGACAGTACTGTGCAGTATCGAAGAGCCTTCACTGCTGCTTGATCATCCTATTTTTCCAACTTAATTGAGGAAAATAAGAACAATACGAAATTTATTTTTGATGCTGTCGCAAAGTTAACTAAAAAGCAGCATTCCCCAAGAGAGGATGGCTCTCACTTCAGCAGTGATGAATTCATGAACTTCTTTGAGGAAAAGATCATGATCATTAGAAAGCAAATTACGGACTCCTCTTTAAATCTGCGTATTCCTCCAAAGCTCCGTTGTCCTGAGTCTGCACAACCCTGCCAGGACCTAGGATCAAGGGTGATACTAAAGTGTTTTAGTACTATATCTCTTGACACAATGATGAAAATAATCATGGCCTCTAAACCCTCAAGCTGCATACTGGACCCTATTCCAACTAAACTACTGAAAGAGCTGCTTCCTGTGCTTGGCCCTCCTATGTTGAACATAATAAACGGCTCTCTATCCACCGGATGTGTACCAAGCTCACTAAAAGTGGCAGTAATAAAGCCTCTCTTGAAAAAGCCGAATCTTGACCCAGAAATTATAAAAAACTATCGGCCTATATCGATTCTTCCATTCCTCTCAAACATTTTTGAAAAAGCTGTTGCGCAGCAACTCACTGCCTTCCTGAAGAAAAACAATGTATACGAAACGCTTCAGTCTGGTTTTAGACCCCATCATAGCACTGAGACTGCACTTGTGAAGGTGGTAAATGACCATATTACTCCAGTGCTAGCCTCCCTACACTGGCTTCCTGTTAAGGCAAGGGCTGATTTCAAGGTTTTACATTTTTACATTTACATTTTAGTCATTTAGCAGACGCTCTTATCCAGAGCGACTTACAAATTGGTGCATTCACCTATAATATCCAGTGGAACAACCACTTTACAATAGTGCATCTAAATCTTTTAAGGGGGGGCTTAGAAGGATTACTTTATCCTATCCCAGGTATTCCTTGAAGAGGTGGGGTTTCAGGTGTCTCCGGAAGGTGGTGATTGACTCCGCTGTCCTGGCGTCGTGAGGGAGCTTGTTCCACCATTGGGGTGCCAGAGCAACGAACAGTTTTGACTGGGCTGAGCGGGAACTGTGCTTCCTCAGAGGTAGGGAGGCGAGCAGGCCAGAGGTGGATGAACGGTTTTACTGCTAACCTACAAAGCATTACATGGGCTTGCTCCTACCTATCTTTCCGATTTGGTCCTGCCGTACATACCTACACGTACGCTACGGTCACAAGACGCAGGCCTCCTAATTGTCCCTAGAATTTCTAAGCAAACGGCTGGAGGTAGGGCTTTCTCCTATAGAGCTCCATTTTTATGGAATGGTCTGCCTACCCATGTGAGAGACGCAGACTCAGTCTCAACCTTTAAGTCTTTACTGAAGACTTATCTCTTCAGTAGGTCCTATGATTAAGTATAGTCTGGCCCAGGAGTGTGAAGGTGAACGGAAAGGCTGGAGCAACGAACCGCCCTTGCTGTCTCTGCCTTGGCGGTTCCCCTCTCTCCACTGGGATTCTCTGCCTCTAACCCTATTACAGGGGCTGAGTCACTGGCTTACTGGTGTTCTTCCATGCCGTCCATGGGAGGGGTGCGTCACTTGAGTGGGTTGAGTCACTGACGTGGTCTTCCTGTCTGGGTTGGCGCCCCCCCCCCCCTTTGGTTGTGCCGTGGCGGAGATCTTTGTGGGCTATACTTGGCCTTGTCTTAGGACGGTAAGTTGGTGGTTGGAGACATCCCTCTAGTGGTGTGGGGGCTGTGCTTTGGCAAAGTGGGTGGGGTTATATCCTGCCTGTTTGGCCCTGTCCGGGGGTATCATCGGATGGGGCCACAGTGTCTTCTGATCCCTCCTGTCTCAGCCTCCAGTATTTATGCTGCAGTAGTTTATGTGTCGGGGGGCTAGGGTCAGTCTGTTACATCTGGAGTATTTCTCTTGTCTTATCCGGTGTCCTGTGTGAATTTAAATATGCTCTCTCTAATTCTCTCTTTCTCTCTTTCTTCTTTTCTCTCGGAGGACCTGAGCCCTAGGACCATGCCTCAGGACTACCTGGCATGATGACTCCTTGCTGTCCCCAGTCCACCTGGCCGTGCTGCTGCTCCAGTTTCAACTGTTCTGCCTGCGGCTATGGAACTCTGACCTGTTCACCGGACGTGCTTGTTGCACCCTCGACAACTACTATGATTATTATTATTTGACCATGCTGGTCATTTATGAACATTTTAACATCTTGACCATGTTCTGTTATAATATCCACCCGGCACAGCCAGAAGAGGACTGCACCCCTCATAGCCTGGTTCCTCTCTAGGTTTCTTCCTAGGTTTTTGGCCTTTCTAGGGAGTTTTTCCTAGGGAGTTTTTCCTAGCCACCGTGCTTCTTTCACATGCATTGCTTGCTGTTTGGGGTTTTAGGCTGGGTTTCTGTACAGCACTTTGAGATATCAGCTGATGTACGAAGGGCTATATAAATACATATGATTTGATTTTGATTCTCTTTTCTCCAAGGACTTCCTGACATGGAGGCCTTCTCCAGTTACCTGTCCCAGAGAGGAAGAGGTGAAGCGAGAGGGATAACTGGGCCCAAAATCTGTCTTCTCCAGCATGTGGCATTTAAAATATTTAAAAAACATTTTTTGAAAATGTTTTGCTGCCTGTGGCTTGATTGATCGAATAGAAGTTTCGTAATGATTAGGCTGTTACGAGTGTACTGATATAAGTAGGACACTTGACATCCCGGTAACTTGGAGAAAAAACACTCCATATTGGAGTTGTGTCAGTTATCACAAGGGTATCTGCCCACTCATTGGCTAGAATGGTCCCACCTGATCTTGCCTCCTCCTGACTGCCTGAATACATTTATTTTCATTTTTAGAATGACCAATGGAGTATTTGGTCAATATAATGGATAATCTGTGCCTATCATTTAGATTGTAAAATGTTCCTGTTTGTCTCTATTACATTGTCATTATAGTCATTTAGCAGAGGCTCTTATCCAGAGTCACTTTCAGGAGCATTTACAGTTAAGTGCCTTGCTCAAGGACACATTGACATTGATTTTTTTCACCTAGTTGGCTTGGGGATTTGAACCATTGACCTTTCAGTTACTGGCCCAATGCTCCTAACCTGGCACCCCATTACAACTGATCTCTGTGTATGTTGGTTTAATTATACTGTATCATACAACAGCCTACTGCACGTTTACCCCTTTATACTGTGTTATATACTGTATCATACAGCAGCCTATTTTTTATTTTTATTTATTTCACCTTTATTTAACCAGGTAGGCTAGTTGAGAACAAGTTCTCATTTACAACTGCGACCTGGCCAAGATAAAGCAAAGCAGTGTGACACAGACAACAACACAGAGTTACACATGGAGTAGACGATAAACAAGCCAATAACACAATAAACAAGTCAATGACACAATAGAAAAAAAAGAAAGTCTATATACAGTGTCTGCAAAAGGCATGAGGAGGTAGGCAATAAATAGGCCATAGGAGCGAATAATTACAATTTAGCAGATTAACACTGGATTGATAAATGAGCATATGATGATGTGCAAGTAGAAATACTGGTGTGCAAAAGAGCAGAAAAGTAAATAAATTAAAAACAGTATGGGGATGAGGTAGGTAGATTGGGTGGGCAATTTACAGATGGACTATGTACAGCTGCAGCGATCGGTTAGCTGCTCAGATAGCTGATGTTTAAAGTTGGTGAGGGAAATAAAAGTCTCCAACTTCAGCGGTTTTTGCAATTCGTTCCAGTCACTGGCAGCAGAGAACTGGAAGGAAAGGCGGCCAAATGAGGTGTTGGCTTTGGGGATGATCAGTGAGATATACCTGCTGGAACGTGTGCTACGGGTGGGTGTTGTTATTGTGACCAGTGAACTGAGATAAGGCGGAGCTTTAACAAGCATAGACTTATAGATGACCTGGAGCCAGTGGGTCTGGCGACGAATATGTAGCGAGGGCCAGCCGACTAGAGCATACAGGTTGCAGTGGTGGGTGGTATAAGGTGATTTGGTAACAAAATGGATGGCACTGTGATAGACTGCATCCAGTTTGCTGAGTAGAGTAACGGAAGCTATTTTGTAGATGACATCGCCGAAGTCAAGGATCGGTAGGATAGTCAGTTGTACTAGGGTATGTTTGGCAGCGTGAGTGAAGGAGGCTTTGTTGCGAAATAGAAAGCCGATTCTAGATTTGATTTTGGATTGGAGATGTTTAATATGAGTCTGGAAGGAGAGTTTACAGTCTAACCAGACAGCTAGGTATTTATAGTTGTCCACATATTCTAGGTCGGAACGTCCAGGGTGGTGATGCTAGTCGGGCGGGCATGTGCGGGCAGCGAACGGTTGAAAAGCATGCATTTGGTTTTACTAGCGTTTAAGAGCAGTTGGAGGCCACGGAAGGAGTGTTGTATGGCATTGAAGCTCGTTTGGAGGTTTGTTAGCACAGTGTCCAAGGAAGGGCCAGAAGTATACAGAATGGTGTCGTCTGCGGAGAGGTGGATCAGAAAATCGCCCGCAGCAAGAGCGACATCATTGATATATACAGAGAAAAGAGTCGGCCTGAGAATTGTACCCTGTGGTACCCCCATAGAGACTGCCAGAGGTCCAGACAACATGCCCTCCGATTTGACACACTGAACTCTGTCTGCAAAGTTGTTGGTGAACCAGGCGAGGCAGTCATTAGAAAAATCAAGGCTATTGAGTCTGCCGATAAGAATACG
The DNA here is from genome assembly GCF_965601325.2 of Salmo salar. Taxonomy (NCBI): domain Eukaryota; kingdom Metazoa; phylum Chordata; class Actinopteri; order Salmoniformes; family Salmonidae; genus Salmo; species Salmo salar. The sequence continues at coordinate 92,044,052 of NC_138293.1, read as the reverse complement.
GTGATTGACAGAGTCGAAAGCCTTGGCCAGGTCGATGAAGACGGCGGCACAGTACTGTTCATGTTAATGTGTTAATGGCGGTTATGATATCGTTTAGTACCTTGAGCGTGGCTGAGGTGCACCCGTGACCGGCTCAGAACCCGGATTGCACAGCGGAGAAGGTACGGTGGGATTCGTAATGGTCAGTGATCTGTTTATTAACTTGGCTTTCGAAGACTTTAGATAGGCAGGGCAGGATGGAAATAGGTCTGTAACAGTTTGGGTCTAGGGTGTCACCCCCTTTGAAGAGGGGGATGACCGCGGCAGCTTTCCAATCTTTAGGGATCTCGGACGATACGAAAGAGAGGTTGAACAGGCTGGTAATAGGGGTTGCAACAATGGCGGCGGATAGTTTTAGAAAGAGAGGGTCCAGATTGTCAAGCCCAGCTGATTTGTACGGGTCCAGGTTTTGCAGCTCTTTCAGAACATCTGCTATTTGGATTTGGGTGAAGGAGAAGCTGGGGAGGCTTGGGCGAGTAGCTGCGGGGGGGGGGGGGGGGGGGGGGAGCTCTTGGCCGGGGTTGGAGTAGCCAGGAGGAAGGCATGACCAGCCGTTGAGAAATGCTTATTGAAATTTTCGATTATCATGGATTTATCGGTGGTGACCGTGTTACCTAGCCTCAGTGCAGTGGGCAGCTGGGAGGAGGTGCTCTTGTACTCCATGGACTTTACAATGTCCCAAAACTTTTTGGAGTTAGAGCTACAGGATGCAAATTTCTGCTTGAAAAAGCTAGCCTTTGCTTTCCTGACTGACTGTGTGTATTGGTTCCTGACTTCCCTGAACAGTTGCATATCGCAGGGACTTTTCGATGCTATTGCAGTCCGCCACAGGATTTTTTTGTGCTGGTCAAGGTCAGTCAGGTCTGGAGTGAACCAAGGGCTATATCTGTTCTTAGTTCTGCATTTTTTGAACGGGGCATGCTTATCTAAGATGGTGAGGAAATTACTTTTAAAGAATGACCAGGCATCCTCGACTGACGGGATGAGGTCAATATCCTTCCAGGATACGCGGGAAAGGTTGATTAGAAAGGCCTGCTCGCAGAAGTGTTTTAGGGAGCGTTTGACAGTGATGAGGGGTGGTTGTTTGACCGCAGACCCATAGCAGATACAGGCAATGAGGCAGTGATCGCTGAGATCCTGAATGAAAACAGAGGAGGTGTATTTGGAGGGCAAGTTGGTCAGGATAATGTCTATGAGGGTGCCCATGTTTACGGATTTAGGGTTGTACCTGGTGGGTTCCTTGATGATTTGTGTGAGATTGAGGGCATCTAGCTTAGATTTACATTTACATTTACGTCATTTAGCAGACACTCTTATCCAGAGCGACTTACAAATTGGTGCATTCACCTTATGATATCCAGTGGAACAACCCCTTTACAATAGTACATCTATATCTTTTTTGGTGGGGAGGGTAGAGGGGGGGAGGGTTAAAAGGATTACTTAATCATATCCCAGGTATTCCTTAAAGATGTGGAGTTTCAGGTGTCTCCGGAAGGTGGTGATTGACTCCGCTGTCCTGGCGTCGTGAGGGAGCTTGTTCCACCATTGGGGTGCCAGAGCAGCGAACAGTTTTGACTGGGCTGAGCGGGAACTGTGCTTCCGCAGAGGTAGGGAGGCAAGCAGGCCAGAGGTGGATGAACGCAGTGCCCTTCTTTGGGTGTAGGGACTGATCAGAGCCTGAAGGTACGGAGGTGCCGTTCCCCTCACAGCTCAGTAGGCAAGCACCATGGTCTTGTAGCAGATGCGAGCTTCAACTGGAAGCCAGTGGAGTGTGCGGAGGAGCGGGGTGACGTGAGAGAACTTGGGAAGGTTGAACACCAGACGGGCTGCGGCGTTCTGTATGAGTTGTAGGGGTTTAATGGCACAGGCAGGGAGCCCGGCCAACAGTGAGTTGCAGTAATCCAGACGGGAGATGACAAGTGCCTGGATTAGGACCTGCGCCGCTTCCTGTGTGAGGCAGAGTCGTACTCTGCGAATGTTGTAGAGCATGTACCTACAGGATCGGGTCAACGCCTTGATGTTAGCGGAGAACGACAGGGTGTTGTCCAGGGTCACGCCAAGGCTCTTAGCACTCTGTGAGGAGGACACAATGGAGTTGTCAACCGTGATGGCGAGATCATGGAACGGGCAGTCCTTCCCCGGGAGGAAGAGCAGCTCCGTCTTGCCGAGGTTCAGCTTGAGGTGGTGATCCGTCATCCACACTGATATGTCTGCCAGACATGCAGAGACGATTTGTTTAGTTAATTTTCATTCCAAGCTCCTTTGCATTAGCGTAGCCTCTCCTGTAGCCTGTCAACTATGTGTCTGTCTATCCCTGTTCTCTCCTCTCTGCACAGGCCACACAAACGCTTCACACCGTATGGCCGCTGCCACTCTAACCTGGTGGTCCCAGCGGGCACGACCCACGTGGAGTTCCAGGTCTCCGGCAGCCTCTGGAACTGCCGGTCTGTGGCCAACAAGGCAGAGTTCATCTCAGCCTATGCTACCCTCCAGTCCCTCGACTTCTTGGCGCTGACGGAAACATGGATTACCACAGAAAACACTGCTACTCCTACTGCTCTCTCCTCCTCTGACCACGTGTTCTCGCATACCCCGAGAGCATCTGGTCAGCGGAGTGGTGGCACTGGAATCCTCATCTCTCCCAAGTGGACATTCTCTCTTTCTCCCCTGACCCATCTGTCTATCTCCTCCTTTGAATTCCATGTTGTCACAGTCACTAGCCCATTCAAGTTTAACATCCTTATCATTTATCGCCCTCCAGGTTCCCTTGGAGAGTTCATCAATGAGCTTGACGCCTTGATAAGTTCCTTTCCTGAGGATGGCTCACCCCTCACAATTCTGGGTGACTTTAACCTCGCTACGTCTAACTTTGACTCATTACTCTCTGCCTCCTTCTTTCCACTCCTCTCCTCTTTTGATCTCACCCTCTCACCGTTCCCCCTACTCACAAGGCAGGCAATACGCTTGACCTCATCTTTACTAGATGCTGTTCTTCTACTAATCTCACTGCAACTCACCTCCAAGTCTCCGACCACTACCTTGTATCCTTTTCCCTCTCGCTCTCCTCCAACACTACTCACTCTGCCCCTACTCAGATGGTATTGCGCCGTCGCAACCTTCGCTCTCTCTCTCCTGCTACTCTCTCCTCTTCCATCCTATCATCTCTTCCCTCTGCTCAATCCTTCTCCAGCCAATCTCCTGATTCTGCCTCCTCAACCCTCCTCTCCTCCCTTTCTGCATCCTTTGACTCTCTATGTCCCCTATCCTCCCGGCCGGCTCGGTCCTCCTCTCCTGCTCCGTGGCTTGACGACTCATTGCGAGCTCACAGAACAGGGCTCCGGGCAGCCGAGCGGAAATTAAGGAAAACTAGCCTCCCTGCGGACCTGGCATCTTTTCACTCCCTCCTCTCCACATTTTCTTCCTCTGTTTCTGCTGCTAAAGCCACTTTCTACCACTCTAAATTCCAAGCATCTGCCTCTAACCCTAGGAAGCTCTTTGCCACCTTCTCCTCCTTCCTGAATCCTCCTCCCCCTCCCCCCCTCCTCCTTCTCTGCGGATGACTTTGTCAACCATTTTGAAAGAAGGTTGACGACATCCGATCCTCGTTTGCTAAGTCAAACGACACCGCTGGTCCTGCTCACACTGCCCTACTCTGTGCTTTGACCTCTTTCTCCCCTCTCTTTCCAGATGAAATCTCGCGTCTTGTGACGGCCGGCCGCCCAACAACCTGCCCGCTTGACCCTATCCCCTCCTCTCTTCTCCAGACCATTTCCGGAGACCTTCTCCCTTACCTCACCTCGCTCATCAACTCATCCTTGACCGCTGGCTACGTCCCTTCCGTCTTCAAGAGAGCGAGAGTTGCACCCCTTCTGAAAAAACCTACACTCGATCCCTCCGATGTCAACAACTACAGACCAGTATCCCTTCTTTCTTTTCTCTCCAAAACTCTTGAACGTGCCGTCCTTGGCCAGCTCTCCTGCTATCTCTCTCAGAATGACCTTCTTGATCCAAATCAGTCAGGTTTCAAGACTGGTCATTCAACTGAGACTGCTCTTCTCTGTGTCACGGAGGCGCTCCGCACTGCTAAAGCTAACTCTCTCTCCTCTGCTCTCATCCTTCTAGACCTATCGGCTGCCTTTGATACTGTGAACCATCAGATCCTCCTCTCCACCCTCTCCGAGTTGGGCATCTCCGGCACGGCCCACGCTTGGATTGCGTCCTACCTGACAGGTCGCTCCTACCAGGTGGCGTGGCGAGAATCTGTCTCCGCACCACGTGCTCTCACCACTAGTGTCCCCCAGGGCTCTGTTCTAGGCCCTCTCCTATTCTCGCTATACACCAAGTCACTTGGTTCTGTCATATCCTCACATGGTCTCTCCTATCATTGCTATGCAGACGACACACAATTCATCTTCTCCTTTCCCCCTTCTGATAACCAGGTGGCGAATCGCATCTCTGCATGTCTGGCAGACATATCAGTGTGGATGACGGATCACCACCTCAAGCTGAACCTCGGCAAGACGGAGCTGCTCTTCCTCCCGGGGAAGGACTGCCCATTCCATGATCTCGCCATCACGGTTGACAACTCCATTGTGTCCTCCTCCTAGAGTGCTAAGAGCCTTGGCGTGACCCTGGACAACAGCCTGTCGTTCTCCACTAACATCAAGGCGGTGACCCGATCCTGTTGGTTCATGCTCTACAACATTCGCAGAGTACGACTCTGCCTCACACAGGAAGCGGCGCAGGTCCTAATCCAGGCACTTGTCATCTCCCGTCTGGATTACTACAACTCGCTGTTGGCTGGGCTCCCTGCCTGTGCCATTAAACCCCTACAACTCATCCAGAACGCCGCAGCCCGTCTGGTGTTCAACCTTCCCAAGTTCTCTTACGTCACCCCGCTCCTCCGCTCTCTCCACTGGCTCCCAGTTGAAGCTCGCATCCGCTACAAGACCATGGTGCTTGCCTACGGAGCTGTGAGGGGAACGGCACCTCCGTACCTTCAGGCTCTGATCAGGCCCTACACCCAAACAAGGGCACTGCGTTCATCCACCTCTGGCCTGCTCGCCTCCCTACCTCTGAGGAAGCACAGTTCCCGCTCAGCCCAGTCAAAACTGTTCGCTGCTCTGGCATCCCAATGGTGGAACAAGCTCCCTCACGACGCCAGGACAGCGGAGTCAATCACCACCTTCCGGAGACACCTGAAACCCCACCTCTTTAAGGAATACCTAGGATAGGATAAAGTAATCCTTCTAACCCCCCCCCCCCCCCACACACACACTTAAAAGATTTAGATGCAGTATTGTAAAGTGGTTGTTACACTGGATTTCATAAGGTGAATGCACCAATTTGTAAATCGCTCTGGATTAGAGCGTCTGCTAAATGACTTAAATGTAAATGTAAATGTAAGTCTGTATTGTAGAAAGTTGTTAAATACATGTTTTAGATGTTATATACTGTATGTCTGTGCAGTAGGTTGTTAAATACATGTTTTAGATGTTATATACTGTATGTCTGTGCAGTAGGTTGTTAAATACATGTTTTAGATGTTATATACTGTATGTCTGTGCTGTAGGTTGTTAAATATATGTTTTAGATGTTATATACTGTATGTGCAGTAGGTTGTTAAATACATGCTTTAGATGTTATATACTGTATATACTCTCTCCCTCTTCACTCCCTCCCAGGAGTCATCTCTCACTGTAATCATTCATTGTTGTCTCTCATTGTATTTCTACTTCAACCCAACATAAACCACCTCTATAATCTCAGGCCGAACAAGGGACACAATTGTGGGATGACGCAACTGATCTAACCTATGTACAGTAACCTGCTGGAGAATGAAAAGTAGTAGTATAATACATGGACACACACACACACACAGTAACATTCATTATGGTTAGGAGTAGGGTTGCACATAGCCGTTTGATTCATGATGAAACGCACCCCATGATGGTTTCATTCAGAACAGTTGCACTACCACAACAATACCGTTACCGTTGCTTTTCCTCCGATTTATTCTAAAATAGAATCATAAACCACTGTTGGATCACACAGTGTTCATTATGACACCCATGATCTGATGGATTCTTCCATACTAGCTGAATTAGGCTTTTCTATTATTTCTGTATTTGAACTTTATGAGTTATTGAAAAGATTTGAAACCACACACTGAGTGTACAAAACATTAAGAACACCGTCCTAATATTGAGCTGCACCCCCATTTGACTTCAGAACAGCCTCAATTCGTCGGGGCATGGACTCTACAATGTGTCAAAAGCGTTTCACAGCGATGCTGGCCCATGCTTCCCAGAGTTGTGTCAAGTTGGCTGGATGTCATTTGGGTGGTGGACCATTCTTGATACACACAGGAAACTGTTGAGCGTGAAAAACCAAGCAGCGTTGCAGTTCTTGACACATACCAGTGCGCCTGGCACCTACTACCATACCCCGTTTAAAGGCACTTACGTATTTTGTCTTGCCCATTCAACCTCTGAATGGCACACATACATGTCTCAGTTGTCTCAAGGCTTAAAACATCCTTCTTTAACCTGTCTCCTCCCCTTCATCTACACTGATTGAAGTGGATTTAACAGGTGACATCAATAAGGAATCATAGCTTCAACTGGATTCACCTGGTCAGTCTATGTCATTCTTAATGTTTTGTACACTCAGTGTATATTACAATGATGACCTGGTTATTAGGGTTGCGGAGTAATATCATATCATCAGCAACCAGCGCTCTGCCACTGAGGAGCCTCACTACACCCACTGGGCCAACTGTTTCCTTGCACTGAGCAGCCTGTCACCGTGGGAACGTGGTACTAATCACCCACCCACCAGACTGCGACCCAGGCGATAGGCCACCTTCACATTTCACATTGACAGGAGAGAGGAGGGATAATCGTATCTATAAAAAAAAGGAGGAGGTAATATCAACCATCTGCCTGGGCGAGGGGATTTCTGTTCATCTGACACGACACTATGATCAGGGTTCCAGTAACCCTTTCCCTCTCTGCCAGGGTTTGGGCTCAATCAATGTTACCACTTGATTGGATCCTTTAATCTCGTTTGTTCTGTTTGAATTCAATCTAAAGTCAGAGGGAGGTGGATCAACTCTGTACTCACATGATCTGGTGCTCCTGTGACTGTTACTCTGTGACTGTTACTCTGTGACCGGGGTTCAATCCCCACATCAACCCTTCACCCTCTCTGTCTGTTGCTCATGAGGCCTACCTCTAGTGAAAAGGATTCTCCTTTTTTTAAAGGGGAAATACACAGATGAAACAATAACAAAGTGTTTTCCCCACCACTGTTTCACTAAAAAGCTGAGGGACGGGCTGGATAAATGTAGCCACTCTCAAATTCATAGACAGAGCTATTGAATCAAGGACTGACTATCCATGATATCAACACTATGTGTTAAATATGTTTTAACACCATGAAGGGTTTGTTTACGTTTACTTTGTTTACAAACATTGGAGTAAAACAAGCTTATATATTTTGGGTTGTGGTGGGGTACGACAGTTAAACTAAGCTCATGAGGCATTTATAAGTTATATTATTCAAAAATGAATTGGTACATATCATTAAATTGATCTAGCAACTGCAGATTGCCTCTTTAAAGGATGAACTTTCAAAATAAGGTATGTTTCCATGGTGATAGCAGTTAATAGCAGTTTCCCACTCGTATAGAATTCTATGGGTTTGAGAAGATCATACATTACAGGGAGTCTCTTAACCTTGGGCTCAGCAGATGACCTATCATGGTCAAGTTCAGGGGAGTAACATTTGTTATGGTTGGCTTCAAGTAAAGTATTATTACTGTTTATTTGCAGCTACTATCCGCTATTGCGTTGCTACCCGTTTTAATGAATTAACAATCCAATAGCAGAAGCTGTTCATTTCTTGTCCAATGATAGAAAAGTCCTTGATCTGAGCATCCAATAAAAATAGTCCTTACAAGGCTATCAACCACTCAGCTACTGAGGAATGTGGTCAGTTGTCGCCTCTGGAGAGACTGACCAACAGTGACCATTATAGCAGGCAGAAAGGGAGCAACAGCGGCATCTCAAGTGACAAATAAAGATTTGGCGAACCCCAGCTGCTTAAACCAGCTCCACTTACTTCCTGTTTGGTCGCCAACACCAATAGCACCCTAAAAATAGTAATGAAATGGCATATGATTAACTTTCAAACATCAACAAGGACAATGGGATCCCCACATACAGACACAGCAGACAGTAGACATAAACAACATGTAAAAACCTCTTACTCACACCCCTCCCTCTCTCCTCCTTGTTGACATATTCACCTGAACCTCCACACACACCATCACATCAACACTTCCACACTACTATAGGCAGGTTGGCATTTATTGGGATGAATCTTTTCCTGGAGGCAGCTCTGCAGAGTGGTCACTAGCTGGCCTAACCACAAAGTCATAACATCTGATTTTAAACATAACCCTAACCTTAACCACATTGCTAAACTTGTGCCTTACATTTTGGTTTTCATGCAAGTGTATTGATATAGCTGGCCCATCTAGCGGAAACCACTCAGCTCTGCTTCCAGGACAAGATTCATCCCAATAAACGTCAACGTGCCTTCTCTACACCCTCCTGCTCTCTCTCTCTCTCTCTCTCTCTCTCTCTCTCTCTCTCTCTCTCTCTCTCTCTCTCTCTCTCTCTCTCTCTCACTCTCTCTCTCTCTCTCTCTCTCTCTCTCTCTCCTCTCTCTCTCTCTCTCTCTCGCTCTATTTTTGCCTCTGGAGGATTCCAAAGTGGCACTGACGTCAGCGGTTGCCAGGACCGTGATAACACCAGATGGCACGGTGGGCCTGGCTTTGTGCCACTTTCAGGTGTAGAGAGAAGTTTGGCCTCAGGGGAGAGGTGCGGAACTGTGCAGTGGAAATATCAAATGTTCTTTCACAATGAACAATCTGAACATCTACACAACATGGTGTGGCAAGCAACTTTTCTGTTGTTGACAAACATGAGAGGTCATCAGAAATTCACAGGACGTTATGACCGCTTTGTTATAATTTAAACTGCCTGCATAATGCCCCTCTGAGGAGTGTTTCAGGTCTGTAGAATGCCCCTCTGAGGAGTGTTTCAGGTCTACAGAATGCCCCTCTGAGGAGTGTTTCAGGTCTACAGAATGCCCCTCTGAGGAGTGTTTCAGGTCTACAGAATGCCCCTCTGAGGAGTGTTTCAGGTCTACAGAATGCTCGTCTGAGGAGTGTTTCAGGTCTACAGAATGCCCCTCTGAGGAGTGTTTCAGGTCTACAGAATGCCCCTCTGAGGAGTGTTTCAGGACTGTAGAATGCCCCTCTGAGGAGTGTTTCAGGTCTACAGAATGCCCCTCTGAGGAGTGTTTCAGGTCTACAGAATGCCCCTCTGAGGAGTGTTTCAGGTCTACAGAATGCCCCTCTGAGGAGTGTTTCAGGTCTACAGAATGCCCCTCTCAGGAGTGTTTAAGGTCTGTAGAATGCCCCTCTGAGGAGTGTTTCAGGTCTACAGAATGCCCTTCTGAGGAGTGTTTCAGGTCTGTAGAATGCCCCTCTGAGGAGTGTTTCAGGTCTACAGAATGCCCCTCTGAAGAGTGTTTCAGGTCTACAGAATGCCTCTTTGAGGAGTGTTTCAGGTCTGTAGAATGCCCCTCTGAGGAGTGTTTCAGGTCTACCGAATGCCCCTCTGAGGAGTGTTTCAGGTCTACAGAATGCCCCTCTGAGGAGTGTTTCAGGTCTACAGAATGCCCCTCTGAGGAGTGTTTCAGGTCTGTAGAATGCCCCTCTGAGGAGTGTTTCAGGTCTACAGAATGTCCCTATGAAGAGTGTTTCAGGTCTACAGAATGCCTCTTTGAGGAGTGTTTCAGGCCTGCATAATGCCCCTCTGAGGAATGTTTCAGGTCTACCGAATGCCCCTCTGAGGAGTGTTTCAGGTCTACAGAATGCCACTCTGAGGAGTGTTTCAGGTCTACAGAATGCCCCTCTGAGGAGTGTTTCAGGCCTGCATAATGCCCCTCTGAGGAGTGTTTCAGGTCTAAAGAATGCCCCTCTGAGGAGTGTTTCAGGTCTACAGAATGCCCCTCTGAGGAGTGTTTCAGGTCTGTAGAATGCCTCTTTGAGGAGTGTTTCAGGTCAGATTGCCCCTCTGAGAAGTGTTTCAGGTCTACAGAATGCCCCTCTGAGGAGTGTTTCAGGTCTACAGAATGCCCCTCTGAGGAGTGTTTCAGGTCAGATTGCCCCTCTGAGAAGTGTTTCAGGTCTACAGAATGCCCCTCTGAGGAGTGTTTTAGGTCTACAGAATGCCCCTCTGAGGAGTGTTTCAGGTCTACAGAATGCCCCTCTGAGGAGTGTTTCAGGTCTACAGAATGCCCCTCTGAGGAGTGTTTCAGGTCTACAGAATGCCCCTCTGAGGAGTGTTTCAGGTCTGTAGAATGCCTCTTTGAGGAGTGTTTCAGGTCTACAGAATGCCCCGATGAGGAGTGTTTCAGGTCTACAGAATGCCCCTCTGAGGAGTGTTTCAGGTCTACAGAATGCCCCTCTGAGGAGTGTTTCAGGTCTACAGAATGCCCCTCTCAGGAGTGTTTAAGGTCTGTAGAATGCCCCTCTGAGGAGTGTTTCAGGTCTACAGAATGCCCCTCTGAGGAGTGTTTCAGGTCTGTAGAATGCCCTCTCTGAGGAGTGTTTCAGGTCTACAGAATGCCCCTCTGAAGAGTGTTTCAGGTCTACAGAATGCCTCTTTGAGGAGTGTTTCAGGTCTGTAGAATGCCCCTCTGAGTAGTGTTTCAGGTCTACAGAATGCCTCTTTGAGGAGTGTTTCAGGCCTGCATAATGCCCCTCTGAGGAATGTTTCAGGTCTACCGAATGCCCCTCTGAGGAGTGTTTCAGGTCTACAGAATGCCCCTCTGAGGAGTGTTTCAGGTCTACAGAATGCCCCTCTGAGGAGTGTTTCAGGCCTGCATAATGCCCCTCTGAGGAGTGTTTCAGGTCTACAGAATGCCCCTCTGAGGAGTGTTTCAGGTCTACAGAATGCCCCTCTGAGGAGTGTTTCAGGTCTGTAGAATGCCTCTTTGAGGAGTGTTTCAGGTCAGATTGCCCCTCTGAGAAGTGTTTCAGGTCTACAGAATGCCCCTCTGAGGAGTGTTTCAGGTCTACAGAATGCCCCTCTGAGGAGTGTTTCAGGTCAGATTGCCCCTCTGAGAAGTGTTTCAGGTCTACAGAATGCCCCTCTGAGGAGTGTTTCAGGTCTACAGAATGCCCCTCTGAGAAGTGTTTCAGGTCTACAGAATGCCCCTCTGAGGAGTGTTTCAGCTCTACAGAATGCCCCTCTGAGGAGTGTTTCAGGTCTGTAGAATGCCTCTTTGAGGAGTGTTTCAGGTCTACAGAATGCCCCTCTGAGGAGTGTTTCAGGTCTACAGAATGCCCCTCTGAGGAGTGTTTCAGGTCTACAGAATGCCCCTCTCAGGAGTGTTTAAGGTCTGTAGAATGCCCCTCTGAGGAGTGTTTCAGGTCTACAGAATGCCCCTCTGAGGAGTGTTTCAGGTCTGTAGAATGCCCCTCTGAGGAGTGTTTCAGGTCTACAGAATGCCCCTCTGAAGAGTGTTTCAGGTCTACAGAATGCCTCTTTGAGGAGTGTTTCAGGTCTGTAGAATGCCCCTCTGAGGAGTGTTTCAGGTCTACAGAATGCCTCTTTGAGGAGTGTTTCAGGCCTGCATAATGCCCCTCTGAGGAATGTTTCAGGTCTACCGAATGCCCCTCTGAGGAGTGTTTCAGGTCTACAGAATGCCCCTCTGAGGAGTGTTTCAGGTCTACAGAATGCCCCTCTGAGGAGTGTTTCAGGCCTGCAAAATGCCCATCTGAGGAGTGTTTCAGGTCTACAGAATGACCCTCTGAGGAGTGTTTCAGGTCTACAGAATGCCCCTCTGAGGAGTGTTTCAGATCTGTAGAATGCCCCTCTGAGGAGTGTTTCAGGTCTACAGAATGCCCCTCTGAAGAGTGTTTCAGGTCTACAGAATGCCCCTCTGAGGAGTGTTTCAGGTCTACAGAATGCCCCTCTCAGGAGTGTTTAAGGTCTGTAGAATGCCCCTCTGAGGAGTGTTTCAGGTCTACAGAATGCCCCTCTGAGGAGTGTTTCAGGTCTGTAGAATGCCCCTCTGAGGAGTGTTTCAGGTCTACAGAATGCCCCTCTCAGGAGTGTTTAAGGTCTGTAGAATGCCCCTCTGAGGAGTGTTTCAGGTCTACAGAATGCCCCTCTGAGGAGTGTTTCAGGTCTGTAGAATGCCCCTCTGAGGAGTGTTTCAGGTCTACAGAATGCCCCTCTGAAGAGTGTTTCAGGTCTACAGAATGCCCCTCTGAGGAGTGTTTCAGGCCTGCATAATGCCCCTCTGAGGAGTGTTTCAGGTCTACAAAATGCCCCTCTGAGAAGTGTTTCAGGTCTACAGAATGCCCCTCTGAGGAGTGTTTCAGGTCTGTAGAATGCCTCAATCTGGAGTGTTTCAGGTCTACAGAATGCCCCTCTGAGGAGTGTTTCAGGTCTACAGAATGCCCCTCTGAGGAGTGTTTCAGGTCTACAGAATGCCCCTCTGAGGAGTGTTTCAGGTCTACAGAATACCCCTCTGAGGAGTGTTTCAGGTCTGTAGAATGCCTCTTTGAGGAGTGTTTCAGGTCAGATTGCCCCTCTGAGAAGTGTTTCAGGTCTACAGAATGCCCCTCTGAGGAGTGTTTCAGGTCTACAGAATGCCCCTCTGAGGAGTGTTTCAGGTCAGATTGCCACTCTGAGAAGTGTTTCAGGTCTACAGAATGCCCCTCTGAGGAGTGTTTTAGGTCTACAGAATGCCCCTCTGAGGAGTGTTTCAGGTCTACAGAATGCCCCTCTGAGGAGTGTTTCAGGTCTACAGAATGCCCCTCTGAGAAGTGTTTCAGGTCTACAGAATGCCCCTCTGAGGAGTGTTTTAGGTCTACAGAATGCCCCTCTGAGGAGTGTTTCAGGTCTACAGAATGCCCCTCTGAGGAGTGTTTCAGGTCTACAGAATGCCCCTCTGAGGAGTGTTTCAGGTCTACAGAATGCCCCTCTGAGGAGTGTTTCAGGTCTGTAGAATGCCTCTTTGAGGAGTGTTTCAGGTCTACAGAATGCCCCTCTGAGGAGTGTTTCAAGTCTACAGAATGCCCCTCTGAGGAGTGTTTCAGGTCTACAGATCTCTGAAGAGTGTTTCAGGTCTACAGAATGCCCCTCTGAGGAGTGTTTCAGGTCTACAGAATGCCCCTCTGAGGAGTGTTTCAGGTCTGTAGAATGCCCCTCTGAGGAGTGTTTCAGGTCTACAGCATGCACCTCTGAGGAGTGTTTCAGGTCTACAGAATGCCTCTTTGAGGAGTGTTTCAGGTCTGTAGAATGCCCCTCTGAGGAGTGTTTCAGGTCTACAGAATGCCTCTTTGAGGAGTGTTATAGGCCTGCATAATGCCCCTCTGAGGAGTGTTTCAGGTCTACAGAATGCCTCTTTGAGGAGTGTTATAGGCCTGCATAATGCCCCTCTGAGGAGTGTTTCAGGTCTACCGAATGCCCCTCTGAGGAGTGTTTCAGGTCTACCGAATGCCCCTCTGAGGAGTGTTTCAGGTCTACAGAAAGCCCCTCTGAGGAGTGTTTCAGGTCTACAGAATGCCCCTCTGAGGAGTGTTTCAGGCCTGCATAATGCCCCTCTGAGGAGTGTTTCAGGTCTACAGAATGCCCCTCTGAGGAGTGTTTCAGGTCTACAGAATGCCCCTCTGAGGAGTGTTTCAGGACTGTAGAATGCCTCTTTGAGGAGTGTTTCAGGTCTACAGAATGCCCCTCTGAGGAGTGTTTCAGGTCTACAGAATGCCCCTCTGAGGAGTGTTTCAGGACTGTAGAATGCCTCTTTGAGGAGTGTTTCAGGCCTGCATAATGCCCCTCTGAGGAGTGTTTCAGGTCTGTAGAATGCCCCTCTGAGGAGTGTTTCAGGTCTACAGAATGCCTCTTTGAGGAGTGTTTCAGGCCTGCATAATGCCCCTCTGAGGAATGTTTCAGGTCTACCGAATGCCCCTCTGAGGAGTGTTTCAGGTCTACAGAATGCCCCTCTGAGGAGTGTTTCAGGTCTACAGAATGCCCCTCTGAGGAGTGTTTCAGGCCTGCATAATGCCCCTCTGAGGAGTGTTTCAGGTCTACAGAATGCCCCTCTGAGGAGTGTTTCAGGTCTACAGAATGCCCCTCTCAGGAGTGTTTAAGGTCTGTAGAATGCCCCTCTGAGGAGTGTTTCAGGTCTACAGAATGCCCCTCTGAAGAGTGTTTCAGGTCTACAGAATGCCTCTTTGAGGAGTGTTTCAGGTCTGTAGAATGCCCCTCTGAGGAGTGTTTCAGGTCTACAGAATGCCTCTTTGAGGAGTGTTTCAGGCCTGCATAATGCCCCTCTGAGGAGTGTTTCAGGTCTACAGAATGCCCCTCTGAGGAGTGTTTCAGGTCTACAGAATACCCCTCTGAGGAGTGTTTCAGGTCTGTAGAATGCCTCTTTGAGGAGTGTTTCAGGTCAGATTGCCCCTCTGAGAAGTGTTTCAGGTCTACAGAATGCCCCTCTGAGGAGTGTTTCAGGTCTACAGAATGCCCCTCTGAGGAGTGTTTCAGGTCAGATTGCCACTCTGAGAAGTGTTTCAGGTCTACAGAATGCCCCTCTGAGGAGTGTTTTAGGTCTACAGAATGCCCCTCTGAGGAGTGTTTCAGGTCTACAGAATGCCCCTCTGAGGAGTGTTTCAGGTCTACAGAATGCCCCTCTGAGAAGTGTTTCAGGTCTACAGAATGCCCCTCTGAGGAGTGTTTTAGGTCTACAGAATGCCCCTCTGAGGAGTGTTTCAGGTCTACAGAATGCCCCTCTGAGGAGTGTTTCAGGTCTACAGAATGCCCCTCTGAGGAGTGTTTCAGGTCTACAGAATGCCCCTCTGAGGAGTGTTTCAGGTCTGTAGAATGCCTCTTTGAGGAGTGTTTCAGGTCTACAGAATGCCCCTCTGAGGAGTGTTTCAAGTCTACAGAATGCCCCTCTGAGGAGTGTTTCAGGTCTACAGATCTCTGAAGAGTGTTTCAGGTCTACAGAATGCCCCTCTGAGGAGTGTTTCAGGTCTACAGAATGCCCCTCTGAGGAGTGTTTCAGGTCTGTAGAATGCCCCTCTGAGGAGTGTTTCAGGTCTACAGCATGCACCTCTGAGGAGTGTTTCAGGTCTACAGAATGCCTCTTTGAGGAGTGTTTCAGGTCTGTAGAATGCCCCTCTGAGGAGTGTTTCAGGTCTACAGAATGCCTCTTTGAGGAGTGTTATAGGCCTGCATAATGCCCCTCTGAGGAGTGTTTCAGGTCTACAGAATGCCTCTTTGAGGAGTGTTATAGGCCTGCATAATGCCCCTCTGAGGAGTGTTTCAGGTCTACCGAATGCCCCTCTGAGGAGTGTTTCAGGTCTACCGAATGCCCCTCTGAGGAGTGTTTCAGGTCTACAGAAAGCCCCTCTGAGGAGTGTTTCAGGTCTACAGAATGCCCCTCTGAGGAGTGTTTCAGGCCTGCATAATGCCCCTCTGAGGAGTGTTTCAGGTCTACAGAATGCCCCTCTGAGGAGTGTTTCAGGTCTACAGAATGCCCCTCTGAGGAGTGTTTCAGGACTGTAGAATGCCTCTTTGAGGAGTGTTTCAGGTCTACAGAATGCCCCTCTGAGGAGTGTTTCAGGTCTACAGAATGCCCCTCTGAGGAGTGTTTCAGGACTGTAGAATGCCTCTTTGAGGAGTGTTTCAGGCCTGCATAATGCCCCTCTGAGGAGTGTTTCAGGTCTGTAGAATGCCCCTCTGAGGAGTGTTTCAGGTCTACAGAATGCCTCTTTGAGGAGTGTTTCAGGCCTGCATAATGCCCCTCTGAGGAATGTTTCAGGTCTACCGAATGCCCCTCTGAGGAGTGTTTCAGGTCTACAGAATGCCCCTCTGAGGAGTGTTTCAGGTCTACAGAATGCCCCTCTGAGGAGTGTTTCAGGCCTGCATAATGCCCCTCTGAGGAGTGTTTCAGGTCTACAGAATGCCCCTCTGAGGAGTGTTTCAGGTCTACAGAATGCCCCTCTCAGGAGTGTTTAAGGTCTGTAGAATGCCCCTCTGAGGAGTGTTTCAGGTCTACAGAATGCCCCTCTGAAGAGTGTTTCAGGTCTACAGAATGCCTCTTTGAGGAGTGTTTCAGGTCTGTAGAATGCCCCTCTGAGGAGTGTTTCAGGTCTACAGAATGCCTCTTTGAGGAGTGTTTCAGGCCTGCATAATGCCCCTCTGAGGAGTGTTTCAGGTCTACAGAATGCCCCTCTGAGGAGTGTTTCAGGTCTACAGAATACCCCTCTGAGGAGTGTTTCAGGTCTGTAGAATGCCTCTTTGAGGAGTGTTTCAGGTCAGATTGCCCCTCTGAGAAGTGTTTCAGGTCTACAGAATGCCCCTCTGAGGAGTGTTTCAGGTCTACAGAATGCCCCTCTGAGGAGTGTTTCAGGTCAGATTGCCACTCTGAGAAGTGTTTCAGGTCTACAGAATGCCCCTCTGAGGAGTGTTTTAGGTCTACAGAATGCCCCTCTGAGGAGTGTTTCAGGTCTACAGAATGCCCCTCTGAGGAGTGTTTCAGGTCTACAGAATGCCCCTCTGAGAAGTGTTTCAGGTCTACAGAATGCCCCTCTGAGGAGTGTTTTAGGTCTACAGAATGCCCCTCTGAGGAGTGTTTCAGGTCTACAGAATGCCCCTCTGAGGAGTGTTTCAGGTCTACAGAATGCCCCTCTGAGGAGTGTTTCAGGTCTACAGAATGCCCCTCTGAGGAGTGTTTCAGGTCTGTAGAATGCCTCTTTGAGGAGTGTTTCAGGTCTACAGAATGCCCCTCTGAGGAGTGTTTCAAGTCTACAGAATGCCCCTCTGAGGAGTGTTTCAGGTCTACAGATCTCTGAAGAGTGTTTCAGGTCTACAGAATGCCCCTCTGAGGAGTGTTTCAGGTCTACAGAATGCCCCTCTGAGGAGTGTTTCAGGTCTGTAGAATGCCCCTCTGAGGAGTGTTTCAGGTCTACAGCATGCACCTCTGAGGAGTGTTTCAGGTCTACAGAATGCCTCTTTGAGGAGTGTTTCAGGTCTGTAGAATGCCCCTCTGAGGAGTGTTTCAGGTCTACAGAATGCCTCTTTGAGGAGTGTTATAGGCCTGCATAATGCCCCTCTGAGGAGTGTTTCAGGTCTACAGAATGCCTCTTTGAGGAGTGTTATAGGCCTGCATAATGCCCCTCTGAGGAGTGTTTCAGGTCTACCGAATGCCCATCTGAGGAGTGTTTCAGGTCTACCGAATGCCCCTCTGAGGAGTGTTTCAGGTCTACAGAAAGCCCCTCTGAGGAGTGTTTCAGGTCTACAGAATGCCCCTCTGAGGAGTGTTTCAGGCCTGCATAATGCCCCTCTGAGGAGTGTTTCAGGTCTACAGAATGCCCCTCTGAGGAGTGTTTCAGGTCTACAGAATGCCCCTCTGAGGAGTGTTTCAGGACTGTAGAATGCCTCTTTGAGGAGTGTTTCAGGTCTACAGAATGCCCCTCTGAGGAGTGTTTCAGGTCTACAGAATGCCCCTCTGAGGAGTGTTTCAGGACTGTAGAATGCCTCTTTGAGGAGTGTTTCAGGCCTGCATAATGCCCCTCTGAGGAGTGTTTCAGGTCTGTAGAATGCCCCTCTGAGGAGTGTTTCAGGTCTACAGAATGCCTCTTTGAGGAGTGTTTCAGGCCTGCATAATGCCCCTCTGAGGAATGTTTCAGGTCTACCGAATGCCCCTCTGAGGAGTGTTTCAGGTCTACAGAATGCCCCTCTGAGGAGTGTTTCAGGTCTACAGAATGCCCCTCTGAGGAGTGTTTCAGGCCTGCATAATGCCCCTCTGAGGAGTGTTTCAGGTCTACAGAATGCACCTCTGAGGAGTGTTTCAGGTCTACAGAATGCCCCTCTCAGGAGTGTTTAAGGTCTGTAGAATGCCCCTCTGAGGAGTGTTTCAGGTCTACAGAATGCCCCTCTGAAGAGTGTTTCAGGTCTACAGAATGCCTCTTTGAGGAGTGTTTCAGGTCTGTAGAATGCCCCTCTGAGGAGTGTTTCAGGTCTACAGAATGCCTCTTTGAGGAGTGTTTCAGGCCTGCATAATGCCCCTCTGAGAAATGTTTCAGGTCTACCGAATGCCCCTCTGAGGAGTGTTTCAGGTCTACAGAATGCCCCTCTGAGGAGTGTTTCAGGTCTACAGAATGCCCCTCTGAGGAGTGTTTCAGGTCTACAGAATGCCCCTCTGAGGAGTGTTTCAGGTCTGTAGAATGCCTCTTTGAGGAGTGTTTCAGGTCAGATTGCCCCTCTGAGAAGTGTTTCAGTTCTACAGAATGCCCCTCTGAGGAGTGTTTTAGGTCTACAGAATGCCCCTCTGAGGAGTGTTTCAGGTCTACAGAATGCCCCTCTGAGGAGTGTTTCAGGTCTACAGAATGCCCCTCTGAGGAGTGTTTCTGGTCTACAGAATACCCCTCTGAGGAGTGTTTCAGGTCTGCAGAATGCCCCTCTGAGGAGTGTTTCAGGTCTGTAGAATGCCTCTTTGAGGAGTGTTTCAGGTCTACAGAATGCCCCTCTGAGGAGTGTTTCAGGTCTACAGAATGCCCCTCTGAGGAGTGTTTCAGGTCTACAGAATGCCCCTCTGAGGAGTGTTTCAGGTCTACAGAATGCCCCTCTCAGGAGTGTTTAAGGTCTGTAGAATGCCCCTCTGAGGAGTATTTCAGGTCTACAGAATGCCCCTCTGAGGAGTGTTTCAGGTCTGTAGAATGCCCCTCTGAGGAGTGTTTCAGGTCTACAGAATGCCCCTCTGAAGAGTGTTTCAGGTCTACAGAATGCCTCTTTGAGGAGTGTTTCAGGTCTGTAGAATGCCCCTCTGAGGAGTGTTTCAGGTCTACAGAATGCCTCTTTGAGGAGTGTTTCAGGCCTGCATAATGCCCCTCTGAGGAATGTTTCAGTTCTACCGAATGCCCCTCTGAGGAGTGTTTCAGGTCTACAGAATGCCCCTCTGAGGAGTGTTTCAGGTCTACAGAATGCCCCTCTGAGGAGTGTTTCAGGCCTGCAAAATGCCCCTCTGAGGAGTGTTTCAGGTCTACAGAATGCCCCTCTGAGGAGTGTTTCAGGTCTGTAGAATGCCCCTCTGAGGAGTGTTTCAGGTCTACAGCATGCACCTCTGAGGAGTGTTTCAGGTCTACAGAATGCCTCTTTGAGGAGTGTTTCAGGTCTGTAGAATGCCCCTTTGAGGAGTGTTTCAGGTCTACAGAATGCCTCTTTGAGGAGTGTTATAGGCCTGCATAATGCCCCTCTGAGGAGTGTTTCAGGTCTACAGAATGCCTCTTTGAGGAGTGTTATAGGCCTGCATAATGCCCCTCTGAGGAGTGTTTCAGGTCTACCGAATGCACCTCTGAGGAGTGTTTCAGGTCTACCGAATGCCCCTCTGAGGAGTGTTTCAGGTCTACAGAATGCCCCTCTGAGGAGTGTTTCAGGTCAGATTGCCCCTCTGAGAAGTGTTTCAGGTCTACAGAATGCCCCTCTGAGGAGTGTTTTAGGTCTACAGAATGCCCCTCTGAGGAGTGTTTCAGGTCTACAGAATGCCCCTCTGAGGAGTGTTTCAGGTCTACAGAATGCCCCTCTGAGGAGTGTTTCAGGTCTACAGAATGCCCCTCTGAGGAGTGTTTCAGGTCTGTAGAATGCCTCTTTGAGGAGTGTTTCAGGTCTACAGAATGCCCCTCTGAGGAGTGTTTCAGGTCTACAGAATGCCCCTCTGAGGAGTGTTTCAGGTCTACAGAATGCCCCTCTGAGGAGTGTTTCAGGTCTACAGAATGCCCCTCTCAGGAGTGTTTAAGGTCTGTAGAATGCCCCTCTGAGGAGTGTTTCAGGTCTACAGAATGCCCCTCTGAGGAGTGTTTCAGGTCTGTAGAATGCCCCTCTGAGGAGTGTTTCAGGTCTACAGAATGCCCCTCTGAAGAGTGTTTCAGGTCTACAGAATGCCTCTTTGAGGAGTGTTTCAGGTCTGTAGAATGCCCCTCTGAGTAGTGTTTCAGGTCTACAGAATGCCTCTTTGAGGAGTGTTTCAGGCCTGCATAATGCCCCTCTGAGGAATGTTTCAGGTCTACCGAATGCCCCTCTGAGGAGTGTTTCAGGTCTACAGAATGCCCCTCTGAGGAGTGTTTCAGGTCTACAGAATGCCCCTCTGAGGAGTGTTTCAGGCCTGCATAATGCCCCTCTGAGGAGTGTTTCAGGTCTACAGAATGCCCCTCTGAGGAGTGTTTCAGGTCTACAGAATGCCCCTCTGAGGAGTGTTTCAGGTCTGTAGAATGCCTCTTTGAGGAGTGTTTCAGGTCAGATTGCCCCTCTGAGAAGTGTTTCAGGTCTACAGAATGCCCCTCTGAGGAGTGTTTCAGGTCTACAGAATGCCCCTCTGAGGAGTGTTTCAGGTCAGATTGCCCCTCTGAGAAGTGTTTCAGGTCTACAGAATGCCCCTCTGAGGAGTGTTTCAGGTCTACAGAATGCCCCTCTGAGAGGTGTTTCAGGTCTACAGAATGCCCCTCTGAGGAGTGTTTCAGGTCTACAGAATGCCCCTCTGAGGAGTGTTTCAGGTCTGTAGAATGCCTCTTTGAGGAGTGTTTCAGGTCTACAGAATGCCCCTCTGAGGAGTGTTTCAGGTCTACAGAATGCCCCTCTGAGGAGTGTTTCAGGTCTACAGAATGCCCCTCTCAGGAGTGTTTAAGGTCTGTAGAATGCCCCTCTGAGGAGTGTTTCAGGTCTACAGAATGCCCCTCTGAGGAGTGTTTCAGGTCTGTAGAATGCCCCTCTAAAGAGTGTTTCAGGTCTACAGAATGCCCCTCTGAAGAGTGTTTCAGGTCTACAGAATGCCTCTTTGAGGAGTGTTTCAGGTCTGTAGAATGCCCCTCTGAGGAGTGTTTCAGGTCTACAGAATGCCTCTTTGAGGAGTGTTTCAGGCCTGCATAATGCCCCTCTGAGGAATGTTTCAGGTCTACCGAATGCCCTTCTGAGGAGTGTTTCAGGTCTACAGAATGCCCCTCTGAGGAGTGTTTCAGGTCTACAGAATGCCCCTCTGAGGAGTGTTTCAGGCCTGCAAAATGCCCCTCTGAGGAGTGTTTCAGGTCTACAGAATGCCCCTCTGAGGAGTGTTTCAGGTCTACAGAATGCCCCTCTGAGGAGTGTTTCAGATCTGTAGAATGCCCCTCTGAGGAGTGTTTCAGGTCTACAGAATGCCCCTCTGAAGAGTGTTTCAGGTCTACAGAATGCCCCTCTGAGGAGTGTTTCAGGTCTACAGAATGCCCCTCTCAGGAGTGTTTAAGGTCTGTAGAATGCCCCTCTGAGGAGTGTTTCAGGTCTACAGAATGCCCCTCTGAGGAGTGTTTCAGGTCTGTAGAATGCCCCTCTGAGGAGTGTTTCAGGTCTACAGAATGCCCCTCTCAGGAGTGTTTAAGGTCTGTAGAATGCCCCTCTGAGGAGTGTTTCAGGTCTACAGAATGCCCCTCTGAGGAGTGTTTCAGGTCTGTAGAATGCCCCTCTGAGGAGTGTTTCAGGTCTACAGAATGCCCCTCTGAAGAGTGTTTCAGGTCTACAGAATGCCCCTCTGAGGAGTGTTTCAGGCCTGCATAATGCCCCTCTGAGGAGTGTTTCAGGTCTACAGAATGCCCCTCTGAGAAGTGTTTCAGGTCTACAGAATGCCCCTCTGAGGAGTGTTTCAGGTCTGTAGAATGCCTCAATCTGGAGTGTTTCAGGTCTACAGAATGCCCCTCTGAGGAGTGTTTCAGGTCTACAGAATGCCCCTCTGAGGAGTGTTTCAGGTCTACAGAATGCCCCTCTGAGGAGTGTTTCAGGTCTACAGAATACCCTTCTGAGGAGTGTTTCAGGTCTGTAGAATGCCTCTTTGAGGAGTTTTTCAGGTCAGATTGCCCCTCTGAGAAGTGTTTCAGGTCTACAGAATGCCCCTCTGAGGAGTGTTTCAGGTCTACAGAATGCCCCTCTGAGGAGTGTTTCAGGTCAGATTGCCACTCTGAGAAGTGTTTCAGGTCTACAGAATGCCCCTCTGAGGAGTGTTTCAGGTCTACAGAATGCCCCTCTGAGGAGTGTTTCAGGTCTACAGAATGCCCCTCTCAGGAGTGTTTAAGGTCTGTAGAATGCCCCTCTGAGGAGTATTTCAGGTCTACAGAATGCCCCTCTGAGGAGTGTTTCAGGTCTGTAGAATGCCCCTCTGAGGAGTGTTTCAGGTCTACAGAATGCCCCTCTGAAGAGTGTTTCAGGTCTACAGAATGCCTCTTTGAGGAGTGTTTCAGGTCTGTAGAATGCCCCTCTGAGGAGTGTTTCAGGTCTACAGAATGCCTCTTTGAGGAGTGTTTCAGGCCTGCATAATGCCCCTCTGAGGAATGTTTCAGTTCTACCGAATGCCCCTCTGAGGAGTGTTTCAGGTCTACAGAATGCCCCTCTGAGGAGTGTTTCAGGTCTACAGAATGCCCCTCTGAGGAGTGTTTCAGGCCTGCAAAATGCCCCTCTGAGGAGTGTTTCAGGTCTACAGAATGCCCCTCTGAGGAGTGTTTCAGGTCTGTAGAATGCCCCTCTGAGGAGTGTTTCAGGTCTACAGCATGCACCTCTGAGGAGTGTTTCAGGTCTACAGAATGCCTCTTTGAGGAGTGTTTCAGGTCTGTAGAATGCCCCTTTGAGGAGTGTTTCAGGTCTACAGAATGCCTCTTTGAGGAGTGTTATAGGCCTGCATAATGCCCCTCTGAGGAGTGTTTCAGGTCTACAGAATGCCTCTTTGAGGAGTGTTATAGGCCTGCATAATGCCCCTCTGAGGATTGTTTCAGGTCTACCGAATGCACCTCTGAGGAGTGTTTCAGGTCTACCGAATGCCCCTCTGAGGAGTGTTTCAGGTCTACAGAATGCCCCTCTGAGGAGTGTTTCAGGTCTACAGAATGCCCCTCTGAGGAGTGTTTCAGGTCTACAGAATGCCCCTCTGAGGAGTGTTTTAGGTCTACAGAATGCCCCTCTGAGGAGTGTTTCAGGTCTACAGAATGCCCCTCTGAGGAGTGTTTCAGGTCTACAGAATGCCCCTCTGAGGAGTGTTTCAGGTCTACAGAATGCCCCTCTGAGGAGTGTTTCAGGTCTGTAGAATGCCTCTTTGAGGAGTGTTTCAGGTCTACAGAATGCCCCTCTGAGGAGTGTTTCAGGTCTACAGAATGCCCCTCTGAGGAGTGTTTCAGGTCTACAGAATGCCCCTCTGAGGAGTGTTTCAGGTCTACAGAATGCCCCTCTCAGGAGTGTTTAAGGTCTGTAGAATGCCCCTCTGAGGAGTGTTTCAGGTCTACAGAATGCCCCTCTGAGGAGTGTTTCAGGTCTGTAGAATGCCCCTCTGAGGAGTGTTTCAGGTCTACAGAATGCCCCTCTGAAGAGTGTTTCAGGTCTACAGAATGCCTCTTTGAGGAGTGTTTCAGGTCTGTAGAATGCCCCTCTGAGTAGTGTTTCAGGTCTACAGAATGCCTCTTTGAGGAGTGTTTCAGGCCTGCATAATGCCCCTCTGAGGAATGTTTCAGGTCTACCGAATGCCCCTCTGAGGAGGGTTTCAGGTCTACAGAATGCCCCTCTGAGGAGTGTTTCAGGTCTACAGAATGCCCCTCTGAGGAGTGTTTCAGGCCTGCATAATGCCCCTCTGAGGAGTGTTTCAGGTCTACAGAATGCCCCTCTGAGGAGTGTTTCAGGTCTACAGAATGCCCCTCTGAGGAGTGTTTCAGGTCTGTAGAATGCCTCTTTGAGGAGTGTTTCAGGTCAGATTGCCCCTCTGAGAAGTGTTTCAGGTCTACAGAATGCCCCTCTGAGGAGTGTTTCAGGTCTACAGAATGCCCCTCTGAGGAGTGTTTCAGGTCAGATTGCCCCTCTGAGAAGTGTTTCAGGTCTACAGAATGCCCCTCTGAGGAGTGTTTCAGGTCTACAGAATGCCCCTCTGAGAGGTGTTTCAGGTCTACAGAATGCCCCTCTGAGGAGTGTTTCAGGTCTACAGAATGCCCCTCTGAGGAGTGTTTCAGGTCTGTAGAATGCCTCTTTGAGGAGTGTTTCAGGTCTACAGAATGCCCCTCTGAGGAGTGTTTCAGGTCTACAGAATGCCCCTCTGAGGAGTGTTTCAGGTCTACAGAATGCCCCTCTCAGGAGTGTTTAAGGTCTGTAGAATGCCCCTCTGAGGAGTGTTTCAGGTCTACAGAATGCCCCTCTGAGGAGTGTTTCAGGTCTGTAGAATGCCCCTCTAAAGAGTGTTTCAGGTCTACAGAATGCCCCTCTGAAGAGTGTTTCAGGTCTACAGAATGCCTCTTTGAGGAGTGTTTCAGGTCTGTAGAATGCCCCTCTGAGGAGTGTTTCAGGTCTACAGAATGCCTCTTTGAGGAGTGTTTCAGGCCTGCATAATGCCCCTCTGAGGAATGTTTCAGGTCTACCGAATGCCCTTCTGAGGAGTGTTTCAGGTCTACAGAATGCCCCTCTGAGGAGTGTTTCAGGTCTACAGAATGCCCCTCTGAGGAGTGTTTCAGGCCTGCAAAATGCCCCTCTGAGGAGTGTTTCAGGTCTACAGAATGCCCCTCTGAGGAGTGTTTCAGGTCTACAGAATGCCCCTCTGAGGAGTGTTTCAGATCTGTAGAATGCCCCTCTGAGGAGTGTTTCAGGTCTACAGAATGCCCCTCTGAAGAGTGTTTCAGGTCTACAGAATGCCTCTTTGAGGAGTGTTTCAGGCCTGCATAATGCCCCTCTGAGGAATGTTTCAGTTCTACCGAATGCCCCTCTGAGGAGTGTTTCAGGTCTACAGAATGCCCCTCTGAGGAGTGTTTCAGGTCTACAGAATGCCCCTCTGAGGAGTGTTTCAGGCCTGCAAAATGCCCCTCTGAGGAGTGTTTCAGGTCTACAGAATGCCCCTCTGAGGAGTGTTTCAGGTCTGTAGAATGCCCCTCTGAGGAGTGTTTCAGGTCTACAGCATGCACCTCTGAGGAGTGTTTCAGGTCTACAGAATGCCTCTTTGAGGAGTGTTTCAGGTCTGTAGAATGCCCCTTTGAGGAGTGTTTCAGGTCTACAGAATGCCTCTTTGAGGAGTGTTATAGGCCTGCATAATGCCCCTCTGAGGAGTGTTTCAGGTCTACAGAATGCCTCTTTGAGGAGTGTTATAGGCCTGCATAATGCCCCTCTGAGGAGTGTTTCAGGTCTACCGAATGCACCTCTGAGGAGTGTTTCAGGTCTACCGAATGCCCCTCTGAGGAGTGTTTCAGGTCTACAGAATGCCCCTCTGAGGAGTGTTTCAGGTCAGATTGCCCCTCTGAGAAGTGTTTCAGGTCTACAGAATGCCCCTCTGAGGAGTGTTTTAGGTCTACAGAATGCCCCTCTGAGGAGTGTTTCAGGTCTACAGAATGCCCCTCTGAGGAGTGTTTCAGGTCTACAGAATGCCCCTCTGAGGAGTGTTTCAGGTCTACAGAATGCCCCTCTGAGGAGTGTTTCAGGTCTGTAGAATGCCTCTTTGAGGAGTGTTTCAGGTCTACAGAATGCCCCTCTGAGGAGTGTTTCAGGTCTACAGAATGCCCCTCTGAGGAGTGTTTCAGGTCTACAGAATGCCCCTCTGAGGAGTGTTTCAGGTCTACAGAATGCCCCTCTCAGGAGTGTTTAAGGTCTGTAGAATGCCCCTCTGAGGAGTGTTTCAGGTCTACAGAATGCCCCTCTGAGGAGTGTTTCAGGTCTGTAGAATGCCCCTCTGAGGAGTGTTTCAGGTCTACAGAATGCCCCTCTGAAGAGTGTTTCAGGTCTACAGAATGCCTCTTTGAGGAGTGTTTCAGGTCTGTAGAATGCCCCTCTGAGTAGTGTTTCAGGTCTACAGAATGCCTCTTTGAGGAGTGTTTCAGGCCTGCATAATGCCCCTCTGAGGAATGTTTCAGGTCTACCGAATGCCCCTCTGAGGAGTGTTTCAGGTCTACAGAATGCCCCTCTGAGGAGTGTTTCAGGTCTACAGAATGCCCCTCTGAGGAGTGTTTCAGGCCTGCATAATGCCCCTCTGAGGAGTGTTTCAGGTCTACAGAATGCCCCTCTGAGGAGTGTTTCAGGTCTACAGAATGCCCCTCTGAGGAGTGTTTCAGGTCTGTAGAATGCCTCTTTGAGGAGTGTTTCAGGTCAGATTGCCCCTCTGAGAAGTGTTTCAGGTCTACAGAATGCCCCTCTGAGGAGTGTTTCAGGTCTACAGAATGCCCCTCTGAGGAGTGTTTCAGGTCAGATTGCCCCTCTGAGAAGTGTTTCAGGTCTACAGAATGCCCCTCTGAGGAGTGTTTCAGGTCTACAGAATGCCCCTCTGAGAGGTGTTTCAGGTCTACAGAATGCCCCTCTGAGGAGTGTTTCAGGTCTACAGAATGCCCCTCTGAGGAGTGTTTCAGGTCTGTAGAATGCCTCTTTGAGGAGTGTTTCAGGTCTACAGAATGCCCCTCTGAGGAGTGTTTCAGGTCTACAGAATGCCCCTCTGAGGAGTGTTTCAGGTCTACAGAATGCCCCTCTCAGGAGTGTTTAAGGTCTGTAGAATGCCCCTCTGAGGAGTGTTTCAGGTCTACAGAATGCCCCTCTGAGGAGTGTTTCAGGTCTGTAGAATGCCCCTCTAAAGAGTGTTTCAGGTCTACAGAATGCCCCTCTGAAGAGTGTTTCAGGTCTACAGAATGCCTCTTTGAGGAGTGTTTCAGGTCTGTAGAATGCCCCTCTGAGGAGTGTTTCAGGTCTACAGAATGCCTCTTTGAGGAGTGTTTCAGGCCTGCATAATGCCCCTCTGAGGAATGTTTCAGGTCTACCGAATGCCCTTCTGAGGAGTGTTTCAGGTCTGCAGAATGCCCCTCTGAGGAGTGTTTCAGGCCTGCATAATGCCCCTCTGAGGAATGTTTCAGGTCTACAGAATGCCCCTCTGAGGAGTGTTTCAGGTCTACAGAATGCCCCTCTGAGGAGTGTTTCAGGCCTGCATAATGCCCCTCTGAGGAGTGTTTCAGGTCTACAGAATGCCCCTCTGAGGAGTGTTTCAGGTCTACAGAATGCCCCTCTGAGGAGTGTTTCAGGTCTGTAGAATGCCTCTTTGAGGAGTGTTTCAGGTCAGATTGCCCCTCTGAGAAGTGTTTCAGGTCTACAGAATGCCCCTCTGAGGAGTGTTTCAGGTCTACAGAATGCCCCTCTGAGGAGTGTTTCAGGTCAGATTGCCCCTCTGAGAAGTGTTTCAGGTCTACAGAATGCCCCTCTGAGGAGTGTTTCAGGTCTACAGAATGCCCCTCTGAGAGGTGTTTCAGGTCTACAGAATGCCCCTCTGAGGAGTGTTTCAGGTCTACAGAATGCCCCTCTGAGGAGTGTTTCAGGTCTGTAGAATGCCTCTTTGAGGAGTGTTTCAGGTCTACAGAATGCCCCTCTGAGGAGTGTTTCAGGTCTACAGAATGCCCCTCTGAGGAGTGTTTCAGGTCTACAGAATGCCCCTCTCAGGAGTGTTTAAGGTCTGTAGAATGCCCCTCTGAGGAGTGTTTCAGGTCTACAGAATGCCCCTCTGAGGAGTGTTTCAGGTCTGTAGAATGCCCCTCTAAAGAGTGTTTCAGGTCTACAGAATGCCCCTCTGAAGAGTGTTTCAGGTCTACAGAATGCCTCTTTGAGGAGTGTTTCAGGTCTGTAGAATGCCCCTCTGAGGAGTGTTTCAGGTCTACAGAATGCCTCTTTGAGGAGTGTTTCAGGCCTGCATAATGCCCCTCTGAGGAATGTTTCAGGTCTACCGAATGCCCTTCTGAGGAGTGTTTCAGGTCTACAGAATGCCCCTCTGAGGAGTGTTTCAGGTCTACAGAATGCCCCTCTGAGGAGTGTTTCAGGCCTGCAAAATGCCCCTCTGAGGAGTGTTTCAGGTCTACAGAATGCCCCTCTGAGGAGTGTTTCAGGTCTACAGAATGCCCCTCTGAGGAGTGTTTCAGATCTGTAGAATGCCCCTCTGAGGAGTGTTTCAGGTCTACAGAATGCCCCTCTGAAGAGTGTTTCAGGTCTACAGAATGCCCCTCTGAGGAGTGTTTCAGGTCTACAGAATGCCCCTCTCAGGAGTGTTTAAGGTCTGTAGAATGCCCCTCTGAGGAGTGTTTCAGGTCTACAGAATGCCCCTCTGAGGAGTGTTTCAGGTCTGTAGAATGCCCCTCTGAGGAGTGTTTCAGGTCTACAGAATGCCCCTCTCAGGAGTGTTTAAGGTCTGTAGAATGCCCCTCTGAGGAGTGTTTCAGGTCTACAGAATGCCCCTCTGAGGAGTGTTTCAGGTCTGTAGAATGCCCCTCTGAGGAGTGTTTCAGGTCTACAGAATGCCCCTCTGAAGAGTGTTTCAGGTCTACAGAATGCCCCTCTGAGGAGTGTTTCAGGCCTGCATAATGCCCCTCTGAGGAGTGTTTCAGGTCTACAGAATGCCCCTCTGAGAAGTGTTTCAGGTCTACAGAATGCCCCTCTGAGGAGTGTTTCAGGTCTGTAGAATGCCTCAATCTGGAGTGTTTCAGGTCTACAGAATGCCCCTCTGAGGAGTGTTTCAGGTCTACAGAATGCCCCTCTGAGGAGTGTTTCAGGTCTACAGAATGCCCCTCTGAGGAGTGTTTCAGGTCTACAGAATACCCTTCTGAGGAGTGTTTCAGGTCTGTAGAATGCCTCTTTGAGGAGTTTTTCAGGTCAGATTGCCCCTCTGAGAAGTGTTTCAGGTCTACAGAATGCCCCTCTGAGGAGTGTTTCAGGTCTACAGAATGCCCCTCTGAGGAGTGTTTCAGGTCAGATTGCCACTCTGAGAAGTGTTTCAGGTCTACAGAATGCCCCTCTGAGGAGTGTTTTAGGTCTACAGAATGCCTCTTTGAGGAGTGTTTCAGGCCTGCATAATGCCCCTCTGAGAAATGTTTCAGGTCTACCGAATGCCCCTCTGAGGAGTGTTTCAGGTCTACAGAATGCCCCTCTGAGGAGTGTTTCAGGTCTACAGAATGCCCCTCTGAGGAGTGTTTCAGGTCTACAGAATGCCCCTCTGAGGAGTGTTTCAGGTCTGTAGAATGCCTCTTTGAGGAGTGTTTCAGGTCAGATTGCCCCTCTGAGAAGTGTTTCAGTTCTACAGAATGCCCCTCTGAGGAGTGTTTTAGGTCTACAGAATGCCCCTCTGAGGAGTGTTTCAGGTCTACAGAATGCCCCTCTGAGGAGTGTTTCAGGTCTACAGAATGCCCCTCTGAGGAGTGTTTCAGGTCTGTAGAATGCCTCTTTGAGGAGTGTTTCAGGTCAGATTGCCCCTCTGAGAAGTGTTTCAGGTCTACAGAATGCCCCTCTGAGGAGTGTTTCAGGTCTACAGAATGCCCCTCTGAGGAGTGTTTCAGGTCAGATTGCCCCTCTGAGAAGTGTTTCAGGTCTACAGAATGCCCCTCTGAGGAGTGTTTCAGGTCTACAGAATGCCCCTCTGAGAGGTGTTTCAGGTCTACAGAATGCCCCTCTGAGGAGTGTTTCAGGTCTACAGAATGCCCCTCTGAGGAGTGTTTCAGGTCTGTAGAATGCCTCTTTGAGGAGTGTTTCAGGTCTACAGAATGCCCCTCTGAGGAGTGTTTCAGGTCTACAGAATGCCCCTCTGAGGAGTGTTTCAGGTCTACAGAATGCCCCTCTCAGGAGTGTTTAAGGTCTGTAGAATGCCCCTCTGAGGAGTGTTTCAGGTCTACAGAATGCCCCTCTGAGGAGTGTTTCAGGTCTGTAGAATGCCCCTCTAAAGAGTGTTTCAGGTCTACAGAATGCCCCTCTGAAGAGTGTTTCAGGTCTACAGAATGCCTCTTTGAGGAGTGTTTCAGGTCTGTAGAATGCCCCTCTGAGGAGTGTTTCAGGTCTACAGAATGCCTCTTTGAGGAGTGTTTCAGGCCTGCATAATGCCCCTCTGAGGAATGTTTCAGGTCTACCGAATGCCCTTCTGAGGAGTGTTTCAGGTCTACAGAATGCCCCTCTGAGGAGTGTTTCAGGTCTACAGAATGCCCCTCTGAGGAGTGTTTCAGGCCTGCAAAATGCCCCTCTGAGGAGTGTTTCAGGTCTACAGAATGCCCCTCTGAGGAGTGTTTCAGGTCTACAGAATGCCCCTCTGAGGAGTGTTTCAGATCTGTAGAATGCCCCTCTGAGGAGTGTTTCAGGTCTACAGAATGCCCCTCTGAAGAGTGTTTCAGGTCTACAGAATGCCTCTTTGAGGAGTGTTTCAGGCCTGCATAATGCCCCTCTGAGGAATGTTTCAGTTCTACCGAGTGCCCCTCTGAGGAGTGTTTCAGGTCTACAGAATGCCCCTCTGAGGAGTGTTTCAGGTCTACAGAATGCCCCTCTGAGGAGTGTTTCAGGCCTGCAAAATGCCCCTCTGAGGAGTGTTTCAGGTCTACAGAATGCCCCTCTGAGGAGTGTTTCAGGTCTGTA
Source organism: Salmo salar (assembly GCF_965601325.2). NCBI lineage: Eukaryota > Metazoa > Chordata > Actinopteri > Salmoniformes > Salmonidae > Salmo > Salmo salar. The sequence goes on along the minus strand of NC_138293.1, from coordinate 92,013,540 downwards.
GAATGCCCCTCTGAGGAGTGTTTCAGGTCTACAGCATGCACCTCTGAGGAGTGTTTCAGGTCTACAGAATGCCTCTTTGAGGAGTGTTTCAGGTCTGTAGAATGCCCCTTTGAGGAGTGTTTCAGGTCTACAGAATGCCTCTTTGAGGAGTGTTATAGGCCTGCATAATGCCCCTCTGAGGAGTGTTTCAGGTCTACAGAATGCCTCTTTGAGGAGTGTTATAGGCCTGCATAATGCCCCTCTGAGGAGTGTTTCAGGTCTACCGAATGCACCTCTGAGGAGTGTTTCAGGTCTACCGAATGCCCCTCTGAGGAGTGTTTCAGGTCTACAGAATGCCCCTCTGAGGAGTGTTTCAGGTCAGATTGCCCCTCTGAGAAGTGTTTCAGGTCTACAGAATGCCCCTCTGAGGAGTGTTTTAGGTCTACAGAATGCCCCTCTGAGGAGTGTTTCAGGTCTACAGAATGCCCCTCTGAGGAGTGTTTCAGGTCTACAGAATGCCCCTCTGAGGAGTGTTTCAGGTCTACAGAATGCCCCTCTGAGGAGTGTTTCAGGTCTGTAGAATGCCTCTTTGAGGAGTGTTTCAGGTCTACAGAATGCCCCTCTGAGGAGTGTTTCAGGTCTACAGAATGCCCCTCTGAGGAGTGTTTCAGGTCTACAGAATGCCCCTCTGAGGAGTGTTTCAGGTCTACAGAATGCCCCTCTCAGGAGTGTTTAAGGTCTGTAGAATGCCCCTCTGAGGAGTGTTTCAGGTCTACAGAATGCCCCTCTGAGGAGTGTTTCAGGTCTGTAGAATGCCCCTCTGAGGAGTGTTTCAGGTCTACAGAATGCCCCTCTGAAGAGTGTTTCAGGTCTACAGAATGCCTCTTTGAGGAGTGTTTCAGGTCTGTAGAATGCCCCTCTGAGTAGTGTTTCAGGTCTACAGAATGCCTCTTTGAGGAGTGTTTCAGGCCTGCATAATGCCCCTCTGAGGAATGTTTCAGGTCTACCGAATGCCCCTCTGAGGAGTGTTTCAGGTCTACAGAATGCCCCTCTGAGGAGTGTTTCAGGTCTACAGAATGCCCCTCTGAGGAGTGTTTCAGGCCTGCATAATGCCCCTCTGAGGAGTGTTTCAGGTCTACAGAATGCCCCTCTGAGGAGTGTTTCAGGTCTACAGAATGCCCCTCTGAGGAGTGTTTCAGGTCTGTAGAATGCCTCTTTGAGGAGTGTTTCAGGTCAGATTGCCCCTCTGAGAAGTGTTTCAGGTCTACAGAATGCCCCTCTGAGGAGTGTTTCAGGTCTACAGAATGCCCCTCTGAGGAGTGTTTCAGGTCAGATTGCCCCTCTGAGAAGTGTTTCAGGTCTACAGAATGCCCCTCTGAGGAGTGTTTCAGGTCTACAGAATGCCCCTCTGAGAGGTGTTTCAGGTCTACAGAATGCCCCTCTGAGGAGTGTTTCAGGTCTACAGAATGCCCCTCTGAGGAGTGTTTCAGGTCTGTAGAATGCCTCTTTGAGGAGTGTTTCAGGTCTACAGAATGCCCCTCTGAGGAGTGTTTCAGGTCTACAGAATGCCCCTCTGAGGAGTGTTTCAGGTCTACAGAATGCCCCTCTCAGGAGTGTTTAAGGTCTGTAGAATGCCCCTCTGAGGAGTGTTTCAGGTCTACAGAATGCCCCTCTGAGGAGTGTTTCAGGTCTGTAGAATGCCCCTCTAAAGAGTGTTTCAGGTCTACAGAATGCCCCTCTGAAGAGTGTTTCAGGTCTACAGAATGCCTCTTTGAGGAGTGTTTCAGGTCTGTAGAATGCCCCTCTGAGGAGTGTTTCAGGTCTACAGAATGCCTCTTTGAGGAGTGTTTCAGGCCTGCATAATGCCCCTCTGAGGAATGTTTCAGGTCTACCGAATGCCCTTCTGAGGAGTGTTTCAGGTCTACAGAATGCCCCTCTGAGGAGTGTTTCAGGTCTACAGAATGCCCCTCTGAGGAGTGTTTCAGGCCTGCAAAATGCCCCTCTGAGGAGTGTTTCAGGTCTACAGAATGCCCCTCTGAAAAGTGTTTCAGGTCTACAGAATGCCCCTCTGAGGAGTGTTTCAGATCTGTAGAATGCCCCTCTGAGGAGTGTTTCAGGTCTACAGAATGCCCCTCTGAAGAGTGTTTCAGGTCTACAGAATGCCCCTCTGAGGAGTGTTTCAGGTCTACAGAATGCCCCTCTCAGGAGTGTTTAAGGTCTGTAGAATGCCCCTCTGAGGAGTGTTTCAGGTCTACAGAATGCCCCTCTGAGGAGTGTTTCAGGTCTGTAGAATGCCCCTCTGAGGAGTGTTTCAGGTCTACAGAATGCCCCTCTCAGGAGTGTTTAAGGTCTGTAGAATGCCCCTCTGAGGAGTGTTTCAGGTCTACAGAATGCCCCTCTGAGGAGTGTTTCAGGTCTGTAGAATGCCCCTCTGAGGAGTGTTTCAGGTCTACAGAATGCCCCTCTGAAGAGTGTTTCAGGTCTACAGAATGCCCCTCTGAGGAGTGTTTCAGGCCTGCATAATGCCCCTCTGAGGAGTGTTTCAGGTCTACAGAATGCCCCTCTGAGAAGTGTTTCAGGTCTACAGAATGCCCCTCTGAGGAGTGTTTCAGGTCTGTAGAATGCCTCAATCTGGAGTGTTTCAGGTCTACAGAATGCCCCTCTGAGGAGTGTTTCAGGTCTACAGAATGCCCCTCTGAGGAGTGTTTCAGGTCTACAGAATGCCCCTCTGAGGAGTGTTTCAGGTCTACAGAATACCCCTCTGAGGAGTGTTTCAGGTCTGTAGAATGCCTCTTTGAGGAGTGTTTCAGGTCAGATTGCCCCTCTGAGAAGTGTTTCAGGTCTACAGAATGCCCCTCTGAGGAGTGTTTCAGGTCTACAGAATGCCCCTCTGAGGAGTGTTTCAGGTCAGATTGCCACTCTGAGAAGTGTTTCAGGTCTACAGAATGCCCCTCTGAGGAGTGTTTTAGGTCTACAGAATGCCTCTTTGAGGAGTGTTTCAGGCCTGCATAATGCCCCTCTGAGAAATGTTTCAGGTCTACCGAATGCCCCTCTGAGGAGTGTTTCAGGTCTACAGAATGCCCCTCTGAGGAGTGTTTCAGGTCTACAGAATGCCCCTCTGAGGAGTGTTTCAGGTCTACAGAATGCCCCTCTGAGGAGTGTTTTAGGTCTGTAGAATGCCTCTTTGAGGAGTGTTTCAGGTCAGATTGCCCCTCTGAGAAGTGTTTCAGTTCTACAGAATGCCCCTCTGAGGAGTGTTTTAGGTCTACAGAATGCCCCTCTGAGGAGTGTTTCAGGTCTACAGAATGCCCCTCTGAGGAGTGTTTCAGGTCTACAGAATGCCCCTCTGAGGAGTGTTTCAGGTCTACAGAATACCCCTCTGAGGAGTGTTTCAGGTCTGCAGAATGGCCCTCTGAGGAGTGTTTCAGGTCTGTAGAATGCCTCTTTGAGGAGTGTTTCAGGTCTACAGAATGCCCCTCTGAGGAGTGTTTCAGGTCTACAGAATGCCCCTCTGAGGAGTGTCTCAGGTCTACAGAATGCCCCTCTGAGGAGTGTTTCAGGTCTACAGAATGCCCCTCTCAGGAGTGTTTAAGGTCTGTAGAATGCCCCTCTGAGGAGTATTTCAGGTCTACAGAATGCCCCTCTGAGGAGTGTTTCAGGTCTGTAGAATGCCCCTCTGAGGAGTGTTTCAGGTCTACAGAATGCCCCTCTGAAGAGTGTTTCAGGTCTACAGAATGCCTCTTTGAGGAGTGTTTCAGGTCTGTAGAATGCCCCTCTGAGGAGTGTTTCAGGTCTACAGAATGCCTCTTTGAGGAGTGTTTCAGGCCTGCATAATGCCCCTCTGAGGAATGTTTCAGTTCTACCGAATGCCCCTCTGAGGAGTGTTTCAGGTCTACAGAATGCCCCTCTGAGGAGTGTTTCAGGTCTACAGAATGCCCCTCTGAGGAGTGTTTCAGGCCTGCAAAATGCCCCTCTGAGGAGTGTTTCAGGTCTACAGAATGCCCCTCTGAGGAGTGTTTCAGGTCTGTAGAATGCCCCTCTGAGGAGTGTTTCAGGTCTACAGCATGCACCTCTGAGGAGTGTTTCAGGTCTACAGAATGCCTCTTTGAGGAGTGTTTCAGGTCTGTAGAATGCCCCTTTGAGGAGTGTTTCAGGTCTACAGAATGCCTCTTTGAGGAGTGTTATAGGCCTGCATAATGCCCCTCTGAGGAGTGTTTCAGGTCTACAGAATGCCTCTTTGAGGAGTGTTATAGGCCTGCATAATGCCCCTCTGAGGAGTGTTTCAGGTCTACCGAATGCACCTCTGAGGAGTGTTTCAGGTCTACCGAATGCCCCTCTGAGGAGTGTTTCAGGTCTACAGAATGCCCCTCTGAGGAGTGTTTCAGGTCAGATTGCCCCTCTGAGAAGTGTTTCAGGTCTACAGAATGCCCCTCTGAGGAGTGTTTTAGGTCTACAGAATGCCCCTCTGAGGAGTGTTTCAGGTCTACAGAATGCCCCTCTGAGGAGTGTTTCAGGTCTACAGAATGCCCCTCTGAGGAGTGTTTCAGGTCTACAGAATGCCCCTCTGAGGAGTGTTTCAGGTCTGTAGAATGCCTCTTTGAGGAGTGTTTCAGGTCTACAGAATGCCCCTCTGAGGAGTGTTTCAGGTCTACAGAATGCCCCTCTGAGGAGTGTTTCAGGTCTACAGAATGCCCCTCTGAGGAGTGTTTCAGGTCTACAGAATGCCCCTCTCAGGAGTGTTTAAGGTCTGTAGAATGCCCCTCTGAGGAGTGTTTCAGGTCTACAGAATGCCCCTCTGAGGAGTGTTTCAGGTCTGTAGAATGCCCCTCTGAGGAGTGTTTCAGGTCTACAGAATGCCCCTCTGAAGAGTGTTTCAGGTCTACAGAATGCCTCGTTGAGGAGTGTTTCAGGTCTGTAGAATGCCCCTCTGAGTAGTGTTTCAGGTCTACAGAATGCCTCTTTGAGGAGTGTTTCAGGCCTGCATAATGCCCCTCTGAGGAATGTTTCAGGTCTACCGAATGCCCCTCTGAGGAGTGTTTCAGGTCTACAGAATGCCCCTCTGAGGAGTGTTTCAGGTCTACAGAATGCCCCTCTGAGGAGTGTTTCAGGCCTGCATAATGCCCCTCTGAGGAGTGTTTCAGGTCTACAGAATGCCCCTCTGAGGAGTGTTTCAGGTCTACAGAATGCCCCTCTGAGGAGTGTTTCAGGTCTGTAGAATGCCTCTTTGAGGAGTGTTTCAGGTCAGATTGCCCCTCTGAGAAGTGTTTCAGGTCTACAGAATGCCCCTCTGAGGAGTGTTTCAGGTCTACAGAATGCCCCTCTGAGGAGTGTTTCAGGTCAGATTGCCCCTCTGAGAAGTGTTTCAGGTCTACAGAATGCCCCTCTGAGGAGTGTTTCAGGTCTACAGAATGCCCCTCTGAGAGGTGTTTCAGGTCTACAGAATGCCCCTCTGAGGAGTGTTTCAGGTCTACAGAATGCCCCTCTGAGGAGTGTTTCAGGTCTGTAGAATGCCTCTTTGAGGAGTGTTTCAGGTCTACAGAATGCCCCTCTGAGGAGTGTTTCAGGTCTACAGAATGCCCCTCTGAGGAGTGTTTCAGGTCTACAGAATGCCCCTCTCAGGAGTGTTTAAGGTCTGTAGAATGCCCCTCTGAGGAGTGTTTCAGGTCTACAGAATGCCCCTCTGAGGAGTGTTTCAGGTCTGTAGAATGCCCCTCTAAAGAGTGTTTCAGGTCTACAGAATGCCCCTCTGAAGAGTGTTTCAGGTCTACAGAATGCCTCTTTGAGGAGTGTTTCAGGTCTGTAGAATGCCCCTCTGAGGAGTGTTTCAGGTCTACAGAATGCCTCTTTGAGGAGTGTTTCAGGCCTGCATAATGCCCCTCTGAGGAATGTTTCAGGTCTACCGAATGCCCTTCTGAGGAGTGTTTCAGGTCTACAGAATGCCCCTCTGAGGAGTGTTTCAGGTCTACAGAATGCCCCTCTGAGGAGTGTTTCAGGCCTGCAAAATGCCCCTCTGAGGAGTGTTTCAGGTCTACAGAATGCCCCTCTGAGGAGTGTTTCAGGTCTACAGACTGCCCCTCTGAGGAGTGTTTCAGATCTGTAGAATGCCCCTCTGAGGAGTGTTTCAGGTCTACAGAATGCCCCTCTGAAGAGTGTTTCAGGTCTACAGAATGCCCCTCTGAGGAGTGTTTCAGGTCTACAGAATGCCCCTCTCAGGAGTGTTTAAGGTCTGTAGAATGCCCCTCTGAGGAGTGTTTCAGGTCTACAGAATGCCCCTCTGAGGAGTGTTTCAGGTCTGTAGAATGCCCCTCTGAGGAGTGTTTCAGGTCTACAGAATGCCCCTCTCAGGAGTGTTTAAGGTCTGTAGAATGCCCCTCTGAGGAGTGTTTCAGGTCTACAGAATGCCCCTCTGAGGAGTGTTTCAGGTCTGTAGAATGCCCCTCTGAGGAGTGTTTCAGGTCTACAGAATGCCCCTCTGAAGAGTGTTTCAGGTCTACAGAATGCCCCTCTGAGGAGTGTTTCAGGCCTGCATAATGCCCCTCTGAGGAGTGTTTCAGGTCTACAGAATGCCCCTCTGAGAAGTGTTTCAGGTCTACAGAATGCCCCTCTGAGGAGTGTTTCAGGTCTGTAGAATGCCTCAATCTGGAGTGTTTCAGGTCTACAGAATGCCCCTCTGAGGAGTGTTTCAGGTCTACAGAATGCCCCTCTGAGGAGTGTTTCAGGTCTACAGAATGCCCCTCTGAGGAGTGTTTCAGGTCTACAGAATACCCCTCTGAGGAGTGTTTCAGGTCTGTAGAATGCCTCTTTGAGGAGTGTTTCAGGTCAGATTGCCCCTCTGAGAAGTGTTTCAGGTCTACAGAATGCCCCTCTGAGGAGTGTTTCAGGTCTACAGAATGCCCCTCTGAGGAGTGTTTCAGGTCTACAGAATGCCCCTCTGAGGAGTGTTTCAGGTCTACAGAATGCCCCTCTGAGGAGTGTTTCAGGTCTACAGATCTCTGAGGAGTGTTTCAGGTCTACAGAATGCCTCTTTGAGGAGTGTTTCAGGTCTGTAGAATGCCCCTCTGAGGAGTGTTTCAGGTCTACAGAATGCCTCTTTGAGGAGTGTTATAGGCCTGCATAATGCCCCTCTGAGGAGTGTTTCAGGTCTACAGAATGCCTCTTTGAGGAGTGTTATAGGCCTGCATAATGCCCCTCTGAGGAGTGTTTCAGGTCTACCGAATGCCCCTCTGAGGAGTGTTTCAGGTCTACCGAATGCCCCTCTGAGGAGTGTTTCAGGTCTACAGAAAGCCCCTCTGAGGAGTGTTTCAGGTCTACAGAATGCCCCTCTGAGGAGTGTTTCAGGCCTGCATAATGCCCCTCTGAGGAGTGTTTCAGGTCTACAGAATGCCCCTCTGAGGAGTGTTTCAGGTCTACAGAATGCCCCTCTGAGGAGTGTTTCAGGACTGTAGAATGCCTCTTTGAGGAGTGTTTCAGGTCTACAGAATGCCCCTCTGAGGAGTGTTTCAGGTCTACAGAATGCCCCTCTGAGGAGTGTTTCAGGACTGTAGAATGCCTCTTTGAGGAGTGTTTCAGGCCTGCATAATGCCCCTCTGAGGAGTGTTTCAGGTCTGTAGAATGCCCCTCTGAGGAGTGTTTCAGGTCTACAGAATGCCTCTTTGAGGAGTGTTTCAGGCCTGCATAATGCCCCTCTGAGGAATGTTTCAGGTCTACCGAATGCCCCTCTGAGGAGTGTTTCAGGTCTACAGAATGCCCCTCTGAGGAGTGTTTCAGGTCTACAGAATGCCCCTCTGAGGAGTGTTTCAGGCCTGCATAATGCCCCTCTGAGGAGTGTTTCAGGTCTACAGAATGCCCCTCTGAGGAGTGTTTCAGGTCTACAGAATGCCCCTCTCAGGAGTGTTTAAGGTCTGTAGAATGCCCCTCTGAGGAGTGTTTCAGGTCTACAGAATGCCCCTCTGAAGAGTGTTTCAGGTCTACAGAATGCCTCTTTGAGGAGTGTTTCAGGTCTGTAGAATGCCCCTCTGAGGAGTGTTTCAGGTCTACAGAATGCCTCTTTGAGGAGTGTTTCAGGCCTGCATAATGCCCCTCTGAGAAATGTTTCAGGTCTACCGAATGCCCCTCTGAGGAGTGTTTCAGGTCTACAGAATGCCCCTCTGAGGAGTGTTTCAGGTCTACAGAATGCCCCTCTGAGGAGTGTTTCAGGTCTACAGAATGCCCCTCTGAGGAGTGTTTCAGGTCTGTAGAATGCCTCTTTGAGGAGTGTTTCAGGTCAGATTGCCCCTCTGAGAAGTGTTTCAGTTCTACAGAATGCCCCTCTGAGGAGTGTTTTAGGTCTACAGAATGCCCCTCTGAGGAGTGTTTCAGGTCTACAGAATGCCCCTCTGAGGAGTGTTTCAGGTCTACAGAATGCCCCTCTGAGGAGTGTTTCAGGTCTACAGAATACCCCTCTGAGGAGTGTTTCAGGTCTGCAGAATGCCCCTCTGAGGAGTGTTTCAGGTCTGTAGAATGCCTCTTTGAGGAGTGTTTCAGGTCTACAGAATGCCCCTCTGAGGAGTGTTTCAGGTCTACAGAATGCCCCTCTGAGGAGTGTTTCAGGTCTACAGAATGCCCCTCTGAGGAGTGTTTCAGGTCTACAGAATGCCCCTCTCAGGAGTGTTTAAGGTCTGTAGAATGCCCCTCTGAGGAGTATTTCAGGTCTACAGAATGCCCCTCTGAGGAGTGTTTCAGGTCTGTAGAATGCTCCTCTGAGGAGTGTTTCAGGTCTACAGAATGCCCCTCTGAAGAGTGTTTCAGGTCTACAGAATGCCTCTTTGAGGAGTGTTTCAGGTCTGTAGAATGCCCCTCTGAGGAGTGTTTCAGGTCTACAGAATGCCTCTTTGAGGAGTGTTTCAGGCCTGCATAATGCCCCTCTGAGGAATGTTTCAGTTCTACCGAATGCCCCTCTGAGGAGTGTTTCAGGTCTACAGAATGCCCCTCTGAGGAGTGTTTCAGGTCTACAGAATGCCCCTCTGAGGAGTGTTTCAGGCCTGCAAAATGCCCCTCTGAGGAGTGTTTCAGGTCTACAGAATGCCCCTCTGAGGAGTGTTTCAGTTCTACAGAATGCCCCTCTGAGGAGTGTTTTAGGTCTACAGAATGCCCCTCTGAGGAGTGTTTCAGGTCTACAGAATGCCCCTCTGAGGAGTGTTTCAGGTCTACAGAATGCCCCTCTGAGGAGTGTTTCAGGTCTACAGAATACCCCTCTGAGGAGTGTTTCAGGTCTGCAGAATGCCCCTCTGAGGAGTGTTTCAGGTCTGTAGAATGCCTCTTTGAGGAGTGTTTCAGGTCTACAGAATGCCCCTCTGAGGAGTGTTTCAGGTCTACAGAATGCCCCTCTGAGGAGTGTTTCAGGTCTACAGAATGCCCCTCTGAGGAGTGTTTCAGGTCTACAGAATGCCCCTCTCAGGAGTGTTTAAGGTCTGTAGAATGCCCCTCTGAGGAGTATTTCAGGTCTACAGAATGCCCCTCTGAGGAGTGTTTCAGGTCTGTAGAATGCTCCTCTGAGGAGTGTTTCAGGTCTACAGAATGCCCCTCTGAAGAGTGTTTCAGGTCTACAGAATGCCTCTTTGAGGAGTGTTTCAGGTCTGTAGAATGCCCCTCTGAGGAGTGTTTCAGGTCTACAGAATGCCTCTTTGAGGAGTGTTTCAGGCCTGCATAATGCCCCTCTGAGGAATGTTTCAGTTCTACCGAATGCCCCTCTGAGGAGTGTTTCAGGTCTACAGAATGCCCCTCTGAGGAGTGTTTCAGGTCTACAGAATGCCCCTCTGAGGAGTGTTTCAGGCCTGCAAAATGCCCCTCTGAGGAGTGTTTCAGGTCTACAGAATGCCCCTCTGAGGAGTGTTTCAGGTCTGTAGAATGCCCCTCTGAGGAGTGTTTCAGGTCTACAGCATGCACCTCTGAGGAGTGTTTCAGGTCTACAGAATGCCTCTTTGAGGAGTGTTTCAGGTCTGTAGAATGCCCCTTTGAGGAGTGTTTCAGGTCTACAGAATGCCTCTTTGAGGAGTGTTATAGGCCTGCATAATGCCCCTCTGAGGAGTGTTTCAGGTCTACAGAATGCCTCTTTGAGGAGTGTTATAGGCCTGCATAATGCCCCTCTGAGGAGTGTTTCAGGTCTACCGAATGCACCTCTGAGGAGTGTTTCAGGTCTACCGAATGCCCCTCTGAGGAGTGTTTCAGGTCTACAGAATGCCCCTCTGAGGAGTGTTTCAGGTCTACAGAATGCCCCTCTGAGGAGTGTTTCAGGCCTGCATAATGCCCCTCTGAGGAGTGTTTCAGGTCTACAGAATGCCCCTCTGAGGAGTGTTTCAGGTCTACAGCATGCACCTCTGAGGAGTGTTTCAGGTCTACAGAATGCCTCTTTGAGGAGTGTTTCAGGTCTGTAGAATGCCCCTTTGAGGAGTGTTTCAGGTCTACAGAATGCCTCTTTGAGGAGTGTTATAGGCCTGCATAATGCCCCTCTGAGGAGTGTTTCAGGTCTACAGAATGCCTCTTTGAGGAGTGTTATAGGCCTGCATAATGCCCCTCTGAGGAGTGTTTCAGGTCTACCGAATGCACCTCTGAGGAGTGTTTCAGGTCTACCGAATGCCCCTCTGAGGAGTGTTTCAGGTCTACAGAATGCCCCTCTGAGGAGTGTTTCAGGTCTACAGAATGCCCCTCTGAGGAGTGTTTCAGGCCTGCATAATGCCCCTCTGAGGAGTGTTTCAGGTCTACAGAATGCCCCTCTGAGGAGTGTTTCAGGTCTACAGAATGCCCCTCTGAGGAGTGTTTCAGGACTGTAGAATGCCTCTTTGAGGAGTGTTTCAGGTCTACAGAATGCCCCTCTGAGGAGTGTTTCAGGTCTACAGAATGCCCCTCTGAGGAGTGTTTCAGGACTGTAGAATGCCTCTTTGAGGAGTGTTTCAGGCCTGCATAATGCCCCTCTGAGGAGTGTTTCAGGTCTGTAGAATGCCCCTCTGAGGAGTGTTTCAGGTCTACAGAATGCCTCTTTGAGGAGTGGTTCAGGCCTGCATAATGCCCCTTTGAGGAATGTTTCAGGTCTACCGAATGCCCATCTGAGGAGTGTTTCAGGTCTACAGAATGCCCCTCTGAGGAGTGTTTCAGGTCTACAGAATGCCCCTCTGAGGAGGGTTTCAGGCCTGCATAATGCCCCTCTGAGGAGTGTTTCAGGTCTACAGAATGCCCCTCTGAGGAGTGTTTCAGGTCTACAGAATGCCCCTCTGAGGAGTGTTTCAGGTCTGTAGAATGCCTCTTTGAGGAGTGTTTCAGGTCAGATTGCCCCTCTGAGAAGTGTTTCAGGTCTACAGAATGCCCCTCTGAGGAGTGTTTCAGGGCTACAGAATGCCCCTCTGAGGAGTGTTTCAGGTCAGATTGCCCCTCTGAGAAGTGTTTCAGGTCTACAGAATGCCCCTCTGAGGAGTGTTTTAGGTCTACAGAATGCCCCTCTGAGGTGTGTTTCAGGTCTACAGAATGCCCCTCTGAGGAGTGTTTCAGGTCTACAGAACTCCCCTCTGAGGAGTGTTTCAGGTCTACAGAATGCCCCTCTGAGGAGAGTTTCAGGTCTGTAGAATGCCTCTTTGAGGAGTGTTTCAGGTCTACAGAATGCCCCTCTGAGGAGTGTTTCAGGTCTACAGAATGCCCCTCTCAGGAGTGTTTAAGGTCTGTAGAATGCCCCTCTGAGGAGTGTTTCAGGTCTACAGAATGCCCCTCTGAGGAGTGTTTCAGGTCTGTAGAATGCCCCTCTGAGGAGTGTTTCAGGTCTACAGAATGCCCCTCTGAAGAGTGTTTCAGGTCTACAGAATGCCTCTTTGAGGAGTGTTTCAGGTCTGTAGAATGCCCCTCTGAGGAGTGTTTCAGGTCTACAGAATTCCTCTTTGAGGAGTGTTTCAGGCCTGCATAATGCCCCTCTGAGGAATGTTTCAGGTCTACCGAATGCCCCTCTGAGGAGTGTTTCAGGTCTACAGAATGCCCCTCTGAGGAGTGTTTCAGGTCTACAGAATGCCCCTCTGAGGAGTGTTTCAGGCCTGCATAATGCCCCTCTGAGGAGTGTTTCAGGTCTACAGAATGCCCCTCTGAGGAGTGTTTCAGTTCTACAGAATGCCCCTCTGAGGAGTGTTTCAGGTCTGTAGAATGCCCCTCTGAGGAGTGTTTCAGGTCTACAGAATGCCCCTCTGAAGAGTGTTTCAGGTCTACAGAATGCCCCTCTGAGGAGTGTTTCAGGCCTGCATAATGCCCCTCTGAGGAGTGTTTCAGGTCTACAGAATGCCCCTCTGAGAAGTGTTTCAGGTCTACAGAATGCCCCTCTGAGGAGTGTTTCAGGTCTGTAGAATGCCTCTTTGAGGAGTGTTTAAGGTCTGTAGAATGCCCCTCTGAGGAGTGTTTCAGGTCTACAGAATGCCCCTCTGAGGAGTGTTTCAGGTCTGTAGAATGCCCCTCTGAGGAGTGTTTCAGGTCTACAGAATGCCCCTCTGAAGAGTGTTTCAGGTCTACAGAATGCCTCTTTGAGGAGTGTTTCAGGTCTGTAGAATGCCCCTCTGAGTAGTGTTTCAGGTCTACAGAATGCCTCTTTTAGGAGTGTTTCAGGCCTGCATAATGCCCCTCTGAGGAATGTTTCAGGTCTACCGAATGCCCCTCTGAGGAGTGTTTCAGGTCTACAGAATGCCCCTTTTGAGGAGTGTTTCAGGTCTACAGAATGCCCCTCTGAGGAGTGTTTCAGGCCTGCATAATGCCCCTCTGAGGAGTGTTTCAGGTCTACACAATGCCCCTCTGAGGAGTGTTTCAGGTCTACAGAATGCCCCTCTGAGGAGTGTTTCAGGTCTGTAGAATGCCTCTTTGAGGAGTGTTTCAGGTCAGATTGCCCCTCTGAGAAGTGTTTCAGGTCTACAGAATGCCCCTCTGAGGAGTGTTTCAGGTCTACAGAATGCCCCTCTGAGGAGTGTTTCAGGTCAGATTGCCCCTCTGAGAAGTGTTTCAGGTCTACAGAATGCCCCTCTGAGGAGTGTTTCAGGTCTACAGAATGCCCCTCTGAGAGGTGTTTCAGGTCTACAGAATGCCCCTCTGAGGAGTGTTTCAGGTCTACAGAATGCCCCTCTGAGGAGTGTTTCAGGTCTGTAGAATGCCTCTTTGAGGAGTGTTTCAGGTCTACAGAATGCCCCTCTGAGGAGTGTTTCAGGTCTACAGAATGCCCCTCTGAGGAGTGTTTCAGGTCTACAGAATGCCCCTCTCAGGAGTGTTTAAGGTCTGTAGAATGCCCCTCTGAGGAGTGTTTCAGGTCTACAGAATGCCCCTCTGAGGAGTGTTTCAGGTCTGTAGAATGCCCCTCTAAAGAGTGTTTCAGGTCTACAGAATGCCCCTCTGAAGAGTGTTTCAGGTCTACAGAATGCCTCTTTGAGGAGTGTTTCAGGTCTGTAGAATGCCCCTCTGAGGAGTGTTTCAGGTCTACAGAATGCCTCTTTGAGGAGTGTTTCAGGCCTGCATAATGCCCCTCTGAGGAATGTTTCAGGTCTACCGAATGCCCTTCTGAGGAGTGTTTCAGGTCTACAGAATGCCCCTCTGAGGAGTGTTTCAGGTCTACAGAATGCCCCTCTGAGGAGTGTTTCAGGCCTGCAAAATGCCCCTCTGAGGAGTGTTTCAGGTCTACAGAATGCCCCTCTGAGGAGTGTTTCAGGTCTACAGAATGCCCCTCTGAGGAGTGTTTCAGATCTGTAGAATGCCCCTCTGAGGAGTGTTTCAGGTCTACAGAATGCCCCTCTGAAGAGTGTTTCAGGTCTACAGAATGCCCCTCTGAGGAGTGTTTCAGGTCTACAGAATGCCCCTCTCAGGAGTGTTTAAGGTCTGTAGAATGCCCCTCTGAGGAGTGTTTCAGGTCTACAGAATGCCCCTCTGAGGAGTGTTTCAGGTCTGTAGAATGCCCCTCTGAGGAGTGTTTCAGGTCTACAGAATGCCCCTCTCAGGAGTGTTTAAGGTCTGTAGAATGCCCCTCTGAGGAGTGTTTCAGGTCTACAGAATGCCCCTCTGAGGAGTGTTTCAGGTCTGTAGAATGCCCCTCTGAGGAGTGTTTCAGGTCTACAGAATGCCCCTCTGAAGAGTGTTTCAGGTCTACAGAATGCCCCTCTGAGGAGTGTTTCAGGCCTGCATAATGCCCCTCTGAGGAGTGTTTCAGGTCTACAGAATGCCCCTCTGAGAAGTGTTTCAGGTCTACAGAATGCCCCTCTGAGGAGTGTTTCAGGTCTGTAGAATGCCTCAATCTGGAGTGTTTCAGGTCTACAGAATGCCCCTCTGAGGAGTGTTTCAGGTCTACAGAATGCCCCTCTGAGGAGTGTTTCAGGTCTACAGAATGCCCCTCTGAGGAGTGTTTCAGGTCTACAGAATACCCCTCTGAGGAGTGTTTCAGGTCTGTAGAATGCCTCTTTGAGGAGTGTTTCAGGTCAGATTGCCCCTCTGAGAAGTGTTTCAGGTCTACAGAATGCCCCTCTGAGGAGTGTTTCAGGTCTACAGAATGCCCCTCTGAGGAGTGTTTCAGGTCAGATTGCCACTCTGAGAAGTGTTTCAGGTCTACAGAATGCCCCTCTGAGGAGTGTTTTAGGTCTACAGAATGCCCCTCTGAGGAGTGTTTCAGGTCTACAGAATGCCCCTCTGAGGAGTGTTTCAGGTCTACAGAATGCCCCTCTGAGGAGTGTTTCAGGTCTGTAGAATGCCCCTCTGAGGAGTGTTTCAGGTCTACAGCATGCACCTCTGAGGAGTGTTTCAGGTCTACAGAATGCCTCTTTGAGGAGTGTTTCAGGTCTGTAGAATGCCCCTCTGAGGAGTGTTTCAGGTCTACAGAATGCCTCTTTGAGGAGTGTTATAGGCCTGCATAATGCCCCTCTGAGGAGTGTTTCAGGTCTACAGAATGCCTCTTTGAGGAGTGTTATAGGCCTGCATAATGCCCCTCTGAGGAGTGTTTCAGGTCTACCGAATGCCCCTCTGAGGAGTGTTTCAGGTCTACCGAATGCCCCTCTGAGGAGTGTTTCAGGTCTACAGAAAGCCCCTCTGAGGAGTGTTTCAGGTCTACAGAATGCCCCTCTGAGGAGTGTTTTAGGCCTGCATAATGCCCCTCTGAGGAGTGTTTCAGGTCTACAGAATGCCCCTCTGAGGAGTGTTTCAGGTCTACAGAATGCCCCTCTGAGGAGTGTTTCAGGACTGTAGAATGCCTCTTTGAGGAGTGTTTCAGGTCTACAGAATGCCCCTCTGAGGAGTGTTTCAGGTCTACAGAATGCCCCTCTGAGGAGTGTTTCAGGACTGTAGAATGCCTCTTTGAGGAGTGTTTCAGGCCTGCATAATGCCCCTCTGAGGAGTGTTTCAGGTCTGTAGAATGCCCCTCTGAGGAGTGTTTCAGGTCTACAGAATGCCTCTTTGAGGAGTGTTTCAGGCCTGCATAATGCCCCTCTGAGGAATGTTTCAGGTCTACCGAATGCCCCTCTGAGGAGTGTTTCAGGTCTACAGAATGCCCCTCTGAGGAGTGTTTCAGGTCTACAGAATGCCCCTCTGAGGAGTGTTTCAGGCCTGCATAATGCCCCTCTGAGGAGTGTTTCAGGTCTACAGAATGCCCCTCTGAGGAGTGTTTCAGGTCTACAGAATGCCCCTCTCAGGAGTGTTTAAGGTCTGTAGAATGCCCCTCTGAGGAGTGTTTCAGGTCTACAGAATGCCCCTCTGAAGAGTGTTTCAGGTCTACAGAATGCCTCTTTGAGGAGTGTTTCAGGTCTGTAGAATGCCCCTCTGAGGAGTGTTTCAGGTCTACAGAATGCCTCTTTGAGGAGTGTTTCAGGCCTGCATAATGCCCCTCTGAGAAATGTTTCAGGTCTACCGAATGCCCCTCTGAGGAGTGTTTCAGGTCTACAGAATGCCCCTCTGAGGAGTGTTTCAGGTCTACAGAATGCCCCTCTGAGGAGTGTTTCAGGTCTACAGAATGCCCCTCTGAGGAGTGTTTCAGGTCTGTAGAATGCCTCTTTGAGGAGTGTTTCAGGTCAGATTGCCCCTCTGAGAAGTGTTTCAGTTCTACAGAATGCCCCTCTGAGGAGTGTTTCAGGTCTACAGAATGCCCCTCTGAGGAGTGTTTCAGGTCTACAGAATGCCCCTCTGAGGAGTGTTTCAGGTCTGTAGAATGCCTCTTTGAGGAGTGTTTCAGGTCTACAGAATGCCCCTCTGAGGAGTGTTTCAAGTCTACAGAATGCCCCTCTGAGGAGTGTTTCAGGTCTACAGATCTCTGAAGAGTGTTTCAGGTCTACAGAATGCCCCTCTGAGGAGTGTTTCAGGTCTACAGAATGCCCCTCTGAGGAGTGTTTCAGGTCTGTAGAATGCCCCTCTGAGGAGTGTTTCAGGTCTACAGCATGCACCTCTGAGGAGTGTTTCAGGTCTACAGAATGCCTCTTTGAGGAGTGTTTCAGGTCTGTAGAATGCCCCTCTGAGGAGTGTTTCAGGTCTACAGAATGCCTCTTTGAGGAGTGTTATAGGCCTGCATAATGCCCCTCTGAGGAGTGTTTCAGGTCTACAGAATGCCTCTTTGAGGAGTGTTATAGGCCTGCATAATGCCCCTCTGAGGAGTGTTTCAGGTCTACCGAATGCCCCTCTGAGGAGTGTTTCAGGTCTACCGAATGCCCCTCTGAGGAGTGTTTCAGGTCTACAGAAAGCCCCTCTGAGGAGTGTTTCAGGTCTACAGAATGCCCCTCTGAGGAGTGTTTTAGGCCTGCATAATGCCCCTCTGAGGAGTGTTTCAGGTCTACAGAATGCCCCTCTGAGGAGTGTTTCAGGTCTACAGAATGCCCCTCTGAGGAGTGTTTCAGGACTGTAGAATGCCTCTTTGAGGAGTGTTTCAGGTCTACAGAATGCCCCTCTGAGGAGTGTTTCAGGTCTACAGAATGCCCCTCTGAGGAGTGTTTCAGGACTGTAGAATGCCTCTTTGAGGAGTGTTTCAGGCCTGCATAATGCCCCTCTGAGGAGTGTTTCAGGTCTGTAGAATGCCCCTCTGAGGAGTGTTTCAGGTCTACAGAATGCCTCTTTGAGGAGTGTTTCAGGCCTGCATAATGCCCCTCTGAGGAATGTTTCAGGTCTACCGAATGCCCCTCTGAGGAGTGTTTCAGGTCTACAGAATGCCCCTCTGAGGAGTGTTTCAGGTCTACAGAATGCCCCTCTGAGGAGTGTTTCAGGCCTGCATAATGCCCCTCTGAGGAGTGTTTCAGGTCTACAGAATGCCCCTCTGAGGAGTGTTTCAGGTCTACAGAATGCCCCTCTCAGGAGTGTTTAAGGTCTGTAGAATGCCCCTCTGAGGAGTGTTTCAGGTCTACAGAATGCCCCTCTGAAGAGTGTTTCAGGTCTACAGAATGCCTCTTTGAGGAGTGTTTCAGGTCTGTAGAATGCCCCTCTGAGGAGTGTTTCAGGTCTACAGAATGCCTCTTTGAGGAGTGTTTCAGGCCTGCATAATGCCCCTCTGAGAAATGTTTCAGGTCTACCGAATGCCCCTCTGAGGAGTGTTTCAGGTCTACAGAATGCCCCTCTGAGGAGTGTTTCAGGTCTACAGAATGCCCCTCTGAGGAGTGTTTCAGGTCTACAGAATGCCCCTCTGAGGAGTGTTTCAGGTCTGTAGAATGCCTCTTTGAGGAGTGTTTCAGGTCAGATTGCCCCTCTGAGAAGTGTTTCAGTTCTACAGAATGCCCCTCTGAGGAGTGTTTTAGGTCTACAGAATGCCCCTCTGAGGAGTGTTTCAGGTCTACAGAATGCCCCTCTGAGGAGTGTTTCAGGTCTACAGAATGCCCCTCTGAGGAGTGTTTCAGGTCTACAGAATACCCCTCTGAGGAGTGTTTCAGGTCTGCAGAATGCCCCTCTGAGGAGTGTTTCAGGTCTGTAGAATGCCTCTTTGAGGAGTGTTTCAGGTCTACAGAATGCCCCTCTGAGGAGTGTTTCAGGTCTACAGAATGCCCCTCTGAGGAGTGTTTCAGGTCTACAGAATGCCCCTCTGAGGAGTGTTTCAGGTCTACAGAATGCCCCTCTCAGGAGTGTTTAAGGTCTGTAGAATGCCCCTCTGAGGAGTATTTCAGGTCTACAGAATGCCCCTCTGAGGAGTGTTTCAGGTCTGTAGAATGCCCCTCTGAGGAGTGTTTCAGGTCTACAGAATGCCCCTCTGAAGAGTGTTTCAGGTCTACAGAATGCCTCTTTGAGGAGTGTTTCAGGTCTGTAGAATGCCCCTCTGAGGAGTGTTTCAGGTCTACAGAATGCCTCTTTGAGGAGTGTTTCAGGCCTGCATAATGCCCCTCTGAGGAATGTTTCAGTTCTACCGAATGCCCCTCTGAGGAGTGTTTCAGGTCTACAGAATGCCCCTCTGAGGAGTGTTTCAGGTCTACAGAATGCCCCTCTGAGGAGTGTTTCAGGCCTGCAAAATGCCCCTCTGAGGAGTGTTTCAGGTCTACAGAATGCCCCTCTGAGGAGTGTTTCAGGTCTGTAGAATGCCCCTCTGAGGAGTGTTTCAGGTCTACAGCATGCACCTCTGAGGAGTGTTTCAGGTCTACAGAATGCCTCTTTGAGGAGTGTTTCAGGTCTGTAGAATGCCCCTTTGAGGAGTGTTTCAGGTCTACAGAATGCCTCTTTGAGGAGTGTTATAGGCCTGCATAATGCCCCTCTGAGGAGTGTTTCAGGTCTACAGAATGCCTCTTTGAGGAGTGTTATAGGCCTGCATAATGCCCCTCTGAGGAGTGTTTCAGGTCTACCGAATGCACCTCTGAGGAGTGTTTCAGGTCTACCGAATGCCCCTCTGAGGAGTGTTTCAGGTCTACAGAATGCCCCTCTGAGGAGTGTTTCAGGTCTACAGAATGCCCCTCTGAGGAGTGTTTCAGGCCTGCATAATGCCCCTCTGAGGAGTGTTTCAGGTCTACAGAATGCCCCTCTGAGGAGTGTTTCAGGTCTACAGAATGCCCCTCTGAGGAGTGTTTCAGGACTGTAGAATGCCTCTTTGAGGAGTGTTTCAGGTCTACAGAATGCCCCTCTGAGGAGTGTTTCAGGTCTACAGAATGCCCCTCTGAGGAGTGTTTCAGGACTGTAGAATGCCTCTTTGAGGAGTGTTTCAGGCCTGCATAATGCCCCTCTGAGGAGTGTTTCAGGTCTGTAGAATGCCCCTCTGAGGAGTGTTTCAGGTCTACAGAATGCCTCTTTGAGGAGTGGTTCAGGCCTGCATAATGCCCCTTTGAGGAATGTTTCAGGTCTACCGAATGCCCATCTGAGGAGTGTTTCAGGTCTACAGAATGCCCCTCTGAGGAGTGTTTCAGGTCTACAGAATGCCCCTCTGAGGAGTGTTTCAGGCCTGCATAATGCCCCTCTGAGGAGTGTTTCAGGTCTACAGAATGCCCCTCTGAGGAGTGTTTCAGGTCTACAGAATGCCCCTCTGAGGAGTGTTTCAGGTCTGTAGAATGCCTCTTTGAGGAGTGTTTCAGGTCAGATTGCCCCTCTGAGAAGTGTTTCAGGTCTACAGAATGCCCCTCTGAGGAGTGTTTCAGGGCTACAGAATGCCCCTCTGAGGAGTGTTTCAGGTCAGATTGCCCCTCTGAGAAGTGTTTCAGGTCTACAGAATGCCCCTCTGAGGAGTGTTTTAGGTCTACAGAATGCCCCTCTGAGGAGTGTTTCAGGTCTACAGAATGCCCCTCTGAGGAGTGTTTCAGGTCTACAGAATTCCCCTCTGAGGAGTGTTTCAGGTCTACAGAATGCCCCTCTGAGGAGAGTTTCAGGTCTGTAGAATGCCTCTTTGAGGAGTGTTTCAGGTCTACAGAATGCCCCTCTGAGGAGTGTTTCAGGTCTACAGAATGCCCCTCTCAGGAGTGTTTAAGGTCTGTAGAATGCCCCTCTGAGGAGTGTTTCAGGTCTACAGAATGCCCCTCTGAGGAGTGTTTCAGGTCTGTAGAATGCCCCTCTGAGGAGTGTTTCAGGTCTACAGAATGCCCCTCTGAAGAGTGTTTCAGGTCTACAGAATGCCTCTTTGAGGAGTGTTTCAGGTCTGTAGAATGCCCCTCTGAGGAGTGTTTCAGGTCTACAGAATTCCTCTTTGAGGAGTGTTTCAGGCCTGCATAATGCCCCTCTGAGGAATGTTTCAGGTCTACCGAATGCCCCTCTGAGGAGTGTTTCAGGTCTACA
The DNA here is from genome assembly GCF_965601325.2 of Salmo salar. Lineage (NCBI taxonomy): Eukaryota > Metazoa > Chordata > Actinopteri > Salmoniformes > Salmonidae > Salmo > Salmo salar. The sequence continues at coordinate 91,993,383 of NC_138293.1, read as the reverse complement.
GAATGCCCCTCTGAGGAGTGTTTCAGGTCTACAGAATGCCCCTCTGAGGAGTGTTTCAGGCCTGCATAATGCCCCTCTGAGGAGTGTTTCAGGTCTACAGAATGCCCCTCTGAGGAGTGTTTCAGTTCTACAGAATGCCCCTCTGAGGAGTGTTTCAGGTCTGTAGAATGCCCCTCTGAGGAGTGTTTCAGGTCTACAGAATGCCCCTCTGAAGAGTGTTTCAGGTCTACAGAATGCCCCTCTGAGGAGTGTTTCAGGCCTGCATAATGCCCCTCTGAGGAGTGTTTCAGGTCTACAGAATGCCCCTCTGAGAAGTGTTTCAGGTCTACAGAATGCCCCTCTGAGGAGTGTTTCAGGTCTGTAGAATGCCTCTTTGAGGAGTGTTTCAGGTCTACAGAATGCCCCTCTGAGGAGTGTTTCAGGTCTACAGAATGCCCCTCTGAGGAGTGTTTCAGGTCAGATTGCCCCTCTGAGAAGTGTTTCAGGTCTACAGAATGTCCCTCTGAGGAGTGTTTTAGGTCTACAGAATGCCCCTCTGAGGAGTGTTTCAGGTCTACAGAATGCCCCTCTGAGGAGTGTTTCAGGTCTACAGAATGCCCCTCTGAGGAGTGTTTCAGGTCTACAGAATGCCCCTCTGAGGAGTGTTTCAGGTCTACAGAATGCCCCTCTGAGGAGTGTTTCAGGTCTACAGAATGCCTCTCTGAGGAGTGTTTCAGGTCTACAGAATGCCCCTCTCAGGAGTGTTTAAGGTCTGTAGAATGCCCCTCTGAGGAGTGTTTCAGGTCTACAGAATGCCCCTCTGAGGAGTTTTTCAGGTCTACAGAATGCCCCTCTGAGGAGTGTTTCAGGTCTGTAGAATGCCCCTCTGAGGAGTGTTTCAGGTCTACAGAATGCACCTCTGAGGAGTGTTTCAGGTCTACAGAATGCCTCTTTGAGGAGTGTTTCAGGTCTGTAGAATGCCCCTCTGAGGAGTGTTTCAGGTCTACAGAATGCCTCTTTGAGGAGTGTTTCAGGCCTGCATAATGCCCCTCTGAGGAGTGTTTCAGGTCTACCGAATGCCCCTCTGAGGAGTGTTTCAGGTCTACCGAATGCCACTCTGAGGAGTGTTTCAGGTCTACAGAATGCCCCTCTGAGGAGTGTTTCAGGTCTGTAGAATGCCTCTTTGAGGAGTGTTTCAGGTCTACAGAATGCCCCTCTGAGGAGTGTTTCAGGTCTACAGAATGCCCCTCTGAGGAGTGTTTCAGGCCTGCATAATGCCCCTCTGAGGAGTGTTTCAGGTCTACAGAATGCCCCTCTGAGGAGTGTTTCAGGTCTACAGAATGCCCCTCTCAGGAGTGTTTAAGGTCTGTAGAATGCCCCTCTGAGGAGTGTTTCAGGTCTACAGAATGCCCCTCTGAGGAGTGTTTCAGGTCTGTAGAATGCCCCTCTGAGGAGTGTTTCAGGTCTACAGAATGCCCCTCTGAAGAGTGTTTCAGGTCTACAGAATGCCTCTTTGAGGAGTGTTTCAGGTCTGTAGAATGCCCCTCTGAGGAGTGTTTCAAGTCTACAGAATGCCTCTTTGAGGAGTGTTTCAGGCCTGCATAATGCCCCTCTGAGAAATGTTTCAGGTCTACCGAATGCCCCTCTGAGGAGTGTTTCAGGTCTACAGAATGCCCCTCTGAGGAGTGTTTCAGGTCTACAGAATGCCCCTCTGAGGAGTGTTTCAGGTCTACAGAATGCCCCTCTGAGGAGTGTTTCAGGTCTGTAGAATGCCTCTTTGAGGAGTGTTTCAGGTCAGATTGCCCCTCTGAGAAGTGTTTCAGTTCTACAGAATGCCCCTCTGAGGAGTGTTTTAGGTCTACAGAATGCCCCTCTGAGGAGTGTTTCAGGTCTACAGAATGCCCCTCTGAGGAGTGTTTCAGGTCTACAGAATGCCCCTCTGAGAAGTGTTTCAGGTCTACAGAATGCCCCTCTGAGGAGTGTTTCAGGTCTACAGAATGCCCCTCTGAGGAGTGTTTCAGGTCTGTAGAATGCCTCTTTGAGGAGTGTTTCAGGTCTACAGAATGCCCCTCTGAGGAGTGTTTCAGGTCTACAGAATGCCCCTCTGAGGAGTGTTTCAGGTCTACAGAATGCCCCTCTGAGGAGTGTTTCAGGTCTACAGAATGCCCCTCTCAGGAGTGTTTAAGGTCTGTAGAATGCCCCTCTGAGGAGTATTTCAGGTCTACCGAATGCCCCTCTGAGGAGTGTTTCAGGTCTGTAGAATGCCCCTCTGAGGAGTGTTTCAGGTCTACAGAATGCCCCTCTGAAGAGTGTTTCAGGTCTACAGAATGCCTCTTTGAGGAGTGTTTCAGGTCTGTAGAATGCCCCTCTGAGGAGTGTTTCAGGTCTACAGAATGCCTCTTTGAGGAGTGTTTCAGGCCTGCATAATGCCCCTCTGAGGAATGTTTCAGCTCTACCGAATGCCCCTCTGAGGAGTGTTTCAGGTCTACAGAATGCCCCTCTGAGGAGTGTTTCAGGTCTACAGAATGCCCCTCTGAGGAGTGTTTCAGGCCTGCAAAATGCCCCTCTGAGGAGTGTTTCAGGTCTACAGAATGCCCCTCTGAGGAGTGTTTCAGGTCTGTAGAATGCCCCTCTGAGGAGTGTTTCAGGTCTACAGCATGCACCTCTGAGGAGTGTTTCAGGTCTACAGAATGCCTCTTTGAGGAGTGTTTCAGGTCTGTAGAATGCCCCTTTGAGGAGTGTTTCAGGTCTACAGAATGCCTCTTTGAGGAGTGTTATAGGCCTGCATAATGCCCCTCTGAGGAGTGTTTCAGGTCTACAGAATGCCTCTTTGAGGAGTGTTATAGGCCTGCATAATGCCCCTCTGAGGAGTGTTTCAGGTCTACCGAATGCACCTCTGAGGAGTGTTTCAGGTCTACCGAATGCCCCTCTGAGGAGTGTTTCAGGTCTACAGAATGCCCCTCTGAGGAGTGTTTCAGGTCTACAGAATGCCCCTCTGAGGAGTGTTTAAGGCCTGCATAATGCCCCTCTGAGGAGTGTTTCAGGTCTACAGAATGCCCCTCTGAGGAGTGTTTCAGGTCTACAGAATGCCCCTCTGAGGAGTGTTTCAGGACTGTAGAATGCCTCTTTGAGGAGTGTTTCAGGTCTACAGAATGCCCCTCTGAGGAGTGTTTCAGGTCTACAGAATGCCCCTCTGAGGAGTGTTTCAGGACTGTAGAATGCCTCTTTGAGGAGTGTTTCAGGCCTGCATAATGCCCCTCTGAGGAGTGTTTCAGGTCTGTAGAATGCCCCTCTGAGGAGTGTTTCAGGTCTACAGAATGCCTCTTTGAGGAGTGGTTCAGGCCTGCATAATGCCCCTTTGAGGAATGTTTCAGGTCTACCGAATGCCCATCTGAGGAGTGTTTCAGGTCTACAGAATGCCCCTCTGAGGAGTGTTTCAGGTCTACAGAATGCCCCTCTGAGGAGTGTTTCAGGTCTACAGAATGCCCCTCTGAGGAGTGTTTCAGGTCTACAGAATGCCCCTCTCAGGAGTGTTTAAGGTCTGTAGAATGCCCCTCTGAGGAGTATTTCAGGTCTACAGAATGCCCCTCTGAGGAGTGTTTCAGGTCTGTAGAATGCCCCTCTGAGGAGTGTTTCAGGTCTACAGAATGCCCCTCTGAAGAGTGTTTCAGGTCTACAGAATGCCTCTTTGAGGAGTGTTTCAGGTCTGTAGAATGCCCCTCTGAGGAGTGTTTCAGGTCTACAGAATGCCTCTTTGAGGAGTGTTTCAGGCCTGCATAATGCCCCTCTGAGGAATGTTTCAGTTCTACCGAATGCCCCTCTGAGGAGTGTTTCAGGTCTACAGAATGCCCCTCTGAGGAGTGTTTCAGGTCTACAGAATGCCCCTCTGAGGAGTGTTTCAGGCCTGCAAAATGCCCCTCTGAGGAGTGTTTCAGGTCTACAGAATGCCCCTCTGAGGAGTGTTTCAGGTCTGTAGAATGCCCCTCTGAGGAGTGTTTCAGGTCTACAGCATGCACCTCTGAGGAGTGTTTCAGGTCTACAGAATGCCTCTTTGAGGAGTGTTTCAGGTCTGTAGAATGCCCCTTTGAGGAGTGTTTCAGGTCTACAGAATGCCTCTTTGAGGAGTGTTATAGGCCTGCATAATGCCCCTCTGAGGAGTGTTTCAGGTCTACAGAATGCCTCTTTGAGGAGTGTTATAGGCCTGCATAATGCCCCTCTGAGGAGTGTTTCAGGTCTACCGAATGCACCTCTGAGGAGTGTTTCAGGTCTACCGAATGCCCCTCTGAGGAGTGTTTCAGGTCTACAGAATGCCCCTCTGAGGAGTGTTTCAGGTCTACAGAATGCCCCTCTGAGGAGTGTTTAAGGCCTGCATAATGCCCCTCTGAGGAGTGTTTCAGGTCTACAGAATGCCCCTCTGAGGAGTGTTTCAGGTCTACAGAATGCCCCTCTGAGGAGTGTTTCAGGACTGTAGAATGCCTCTTTGAGGAGTGTTTCAGGTCTACAGAATGCCCCTCTGAGGAGTGTTTCAGGTCTACAGAATGCCCCTCTGAGGAGTGTTTCAGGACTGTAGAATGCCTCTTTGAGGAGTGTTTCAGGCCTGCATAATGCCCCTCTGAGGAGTGTTTCAGGTCTGTAGAATGCCCCTCTGAAGAGTGTTTCAGGTCTACAGAATGCCTCTTTGAGGAGTGGTTCAGGCCTGCATAATGCCCCTTTGAGGAATGTTTCAGGTCTACCGAATGCCCATCTGAGGAGTGTTTCAGGTCTACAGAATGCCCCTCTGAGGAGTGTTTCAGGTCTACAGAATGCCCCTCTGAGGAGTGTTTCAGGCCTGCATAATGCCCCTCTGAGGAGTGTTTCAGGTCTACAGAATGCCCCTCTGAGGAGTGTTTCAGGTCTACAGAATGCCCCTCTGAGGAGTGTTTCAGGTCTGTAGAATGCCTCTTTGAGGAGTGTTTCAGGTCAGATTGCCCCTCTGAGAAGTGTTTCAGGTCTACAGAATGCCCCTCTGAGGAGTGTTTCAGGGCTACAGAATGCCCCTCTGAGGAGTGTTTCAGGTCAGATTGCCCCTCTGAGAAGTGTTTCAGGTCTACAGAATGCCCCTCTGAGGAGTGTTTTAGGTCTACAGAATGCCCCTCTGAGGAGTGTTTCAGGTCTACAGAATGCCCCTCTGAGGAGTGTTTCAGGTCTACAGAATTCCCCTCTGAGGAGTGTTTCAGGTCTACAGAATGCCCCTCTGAGGAGAGTTTCAGGTCTGTAGAATGCCTCTTTGAGGAGTGTTTCAGGTCTACAGAATGCCCCTCTGAGGAGTGTTTCAGGTCTACAGAATGCCCCTCTCAGGAGTGTTTAAGGTCTGTAGAATGCCCCTCTGAGGAGTGTTTCAGGTCTACAGAATGCCCCTCTGAGGAGTGTTTCAGGTCTGTAGAATGCCCCTCTGAGGAGTGTTTCAGGTCTACAGAATGCCCCTCTGAAGAGTGTTTCAGGTCTACAGAATGCCTCTTTGAGGAGTGTTTCAGGTCTGTAGAATGCCCCTCTGAGGAGTGTTTCAGGTCTACAGAATTCCTCTTTGAGGAGTGTTTCAGGCCTGCATAATGCCCCTCTGAGGAATGTTTCAGGTCTACCGAATGCCCCTCTGAGGAGTGTTTCAGGTCTACAGAATGCCCCTCTGAGGAGTGTTTCAGGTCTACAGAATGCCCCTCTGAGGAGTGTTTCAGGCCTGCATAATGCCCCTCTGAGGAGTGTTTCAGGTCTACAGAATGCCCCTCTGAGGAGTGTTTCAGTTCTACAGAATGCCCCTCTGAGGGGTGTTTCAGGTCTGTAGAATGCCCCTCTGAGGAGTGTTTCAGGTCTACAGAATGCCCCTCTGAAGAGTGTTTCAGGTCTACAGAATGCCCCTCTGAGGAGTGTTTCAGGCCTGCATAATGCCCCTCTGAGGAGTGTTTCAGGTCTACAGAATGCCCCTCTGAGAAGTGTTTCAGGTCTACAGAATGCCCCTCTGAGGAGTGTTTCAGGTCTGTAGAATGCCTCTTTGAGGAGTGTTTCAGGTCTACAGAATGCCCCTCTGAGGAGTGTTTCAGGTCTACAGAATGCCCCTCTGAGGAGTGTTTCAGGTCAGATTGCCCCTCTGAGAAGTGTTTCAGGTCTACAGAATGTCCCTCTGAGGAGTGTTTTAGGTCTACAGAATGCCCCTCTCAGGAGTGTTTAAGGTCTGTAGAATGCCCCTCTGAGGAGTGTTTCAGGTCTACAGAATGCCCCTCTGAGGAGTTTTTCAGGTCTACAGAATGCCCCTCTGAGGAGTGTTTCAGGTCTGTAGAATGCCCCTCTGAGGAGTGTTTCAGGTCTACAGAATGCACCTCTGAGGAGTGTTTCAGGTCTACAGAATGCCTCTTTGAGGAGTGTTTCAGGTCTGTAGAATGCCCCTCTGAGGAGTGTTTCAGGTCTACAGAATGCCTCTTTGAGGAGTGTTTCAGGCCTGCATAATGCCCCTCTGAGGAGTGTTTCAGGTCTACCGAATGCCCCTCTGAGGAGTGTTTCAGGTCTACCGAATGCCACTCTGAGGAGTGTTTCAGGTCTACAGAATGCCCCTCTGAGGAGTGTTTCAGGTCTGTAGAATGCCTCTTTGAGGAGTGTTTCAGGTCAGATTGCCCCTCTGAGAATTGTTTCAGGTCTACAGAATGCCCCTCTGAGGAGTGTTTCAGGTCTACAGAATGCCCCTCTGAGGAGTGTTTCAGTTCTACAGAATGCCCCTCTGAGGAGTGTTTCAGGACTGTAGAATGCCTCTTTGAGGAGTGTTTCAGGTCTACAGAATGCCCCTCTGAGGAGTGTTTCAGGTCTACAGAATGCCCCTCTGAGGAGTGTTTCAGGACTGTAGAATGCCTCTTTGAGGAGTGTTTCAGGCCTGCATAATGCCCCTCTGAGGAGTGTTTCAGGTCTGTAGAATGCCCCTCTGAGGAGTGTTTCAGGTCTACAGAATGCCTCTTTGAGGAGTGGTTCAGGCCTGCATAATGCCCCTTTGAGGAATGTTTCAGGTCTACCGAATGCCCATCTGAGGAGTGTTTCAGGTCTACAGAATGCCCCTCTGAGGAGTGTTTCAGGTCTACAGAATGCCCCTCTGAGGAGTGTTTCAGGCCTGCATAATGCCCCTCTGAGGAGTGTTTCAGGTCTACAGAATGCCCCTCTGAGGAGTGTTTCAGGTCTACAGAATGCCCCTCTGAGGAGTGTTTCAGGTCTGTAGAATGCCTCTTTGAGGAGTGTTTCAGGTCAGATTGCCCCTCTGAGAAGTGTTTCAGGTCTACAGAATGCCCCTCTGAGGAGTGTTTCAGGTCTACAGAATGCCCCTCTGAGGAGTGTTTCAGGTCAGATTGCCCCTCTGAGAAGTGTTTCAGGTCTACAGAATGTCCCTCTGAGGAGTGTTTTAGGTCTACAGAATGCCCCTCTCAGGAGTGTTTAAGGTCTGTAGAATGCCCCTCTGAGGAGTGTTTCAGGTCTACAGAATGCCCCTCTGAGGAGTTTTTCAGGTCTACAGAATGCCCCTCTGAGGAGTGTTTCAGGTCTGTAGAATGCCCCTCTGAGGAGTGTTTCAGGTCTACAGAATGCACCTCTGAGGAGTGTTTCAGGTCTACAGAATGCCTCTTTGAGGAGTGTTTCAGGTCTGTAGAATGCCCCTCTGAGGAGTGTTTCAGGTCTACAGAATGCCTCTTTGAGGAGTGTTTCAGGCCTGCATAATGCCCCTCTGAGGAGTGTTTCAGGTCTACCGAATGCCCCTCTGAGGAGTGTTTCAGGTCTACCGAATGCCACTCTGAGGAGTGTTTCAGGTCTACAGAATGCCCCTCTGAGGAGTGTTTCAGGTCTGTAGAATGCCTCTTTGAGGAGTGTTTCAGGTCAGATTGCCCCTCTGAGAAGTGTTTCAGGTCTACAGAATGCCCCTCTGAGGAGTGTTTCAGGTCTACAGAATGCCCCTCTGAGGAGTGTTTCAGGTCTACAGAATGCCCCTCTGAGGAGTGTTTCAGGACTGTAGAATGCCTCTTTGAGGAGTGTTTCAGGTCTACAGAATGCCCCTCTGAGGAGTGTTTCAGGTCTACAGAATGCCCCTCTGAGGAGTGTTTCAGGACTGTAGAATGCCTCTTTGAGGAGTGTTTCAGGCCTGCATAATGCCCCTCTGAGGAGTGTTTCAGGTCTGTAGAATGCCCCTCTGAGGAGTGTTTCAGGTCTACAGAATGCCTCTTTGAGGAGTGGTTCAGGCCTGCATAATGCCCCTTTGAGGAATGTTTCAGGTCTACCGAATGCCCATCTGAGGAGTGTTTCAGGTCTACAGAATGCCCCTCTGAGGAGTGTTTCAGGTCTACAGAATGCCCCTCTGAGGAGTGTTTCAGGCCTGCATAATGCCCCTCTGAGGAGTGTTTCAGGTCTACAGAATGCCCCTCTGAGGAGTGTTTCAGGTCTACAGAATGCCCCTCTGAGGAGTGTTTCAGGTCTGTAGAATGCCTCTTTGAGGAGTGTTTCAGGTCAGATTGCCCCTCTGAGAAGTGTTTCAGGTCTACAGAATGCCCCTCTGAGGAGTGTTTCAGGGCTACAGAATGCCCCTCTGAGGAGTGTTTCAGGTCAGATTGCCCCTCTGAGAAGTGTTTCAGGTCTACAGAATGGCCCTCTGAGGAGTGTTTTAGGTCTACAGAATGCCCCTCTGAGGAGTGTTTCAGGTCTACAGAATGCCCCTCTGAGGAGTGTTTCAGGTCTACAGAATTCCCCTCTGAGGAGTGTTTCAGGTCTACAGAATGCCCCTCTGAGGAGAGTTTCAGGTCTGTAGAATGCCTCTTTGAGGAGTGTTTCAGGTCTACAGAATGCCCCTCTGAGGAGTGTTTCAGGTCTACAGAATGCCCCTCTCAGGAGTGTTTAAGGTCTGTAGAATGCCCCTCTGAGGAGTGTTTCAGGTCTACAGAATGCCCCTCTGAGGAGTGTTTCAGGTCTGTAGAATGCCCCTCTGAGGAGTGTTTCAGGTCTACAGAATGCCCCTCTGAAGAGTGTTTCAGGTCTACAGAATGCCTCTTTGAGGAGTGTTTCAGGTCTGTAGAATGCCCCTCTGAGGAGTGTTTCAGGTCTGTAGAATGCCTCTTTGAGGAGTGTTTCAGGTCTACAGAATGCCCCTCTGAGGAGTGTTTCAGGTCTACAGAATGCCCCTCTGAGGAGTGTTTCAGGTCAGATTGCCCCTCTGAGAAGTGTTTCAGGTCTACAGAATGTCCCTCTGAGGAGTGTTTTAGGTCTACAGAATGCCCCTCTCAGGAGTGTTTAAGGTCTGTAGAATGCCCCTCTGAGGAGTGTTTCAGGTCTACAGAATGCCCCTCTGAGGAGTTTTTCAGGTCTACAGAATGCCCCTCTGAGGAGTGTTTCAGGTCTGTAGAATGCCCCTCTGAGGAGTGTTTCAGGTCTACAGAATGCACCTCTGAGGAGTGTTTCAGGTCTACAGAATGCCTCTTTGAGGAGTGTTTCAGGTCTGTAGAATGCCCCTCTGAGGAGTGTTTCAGGTCTACAGAATGCCTCTTTGAGGAGTGTTTGAGGCCTGCATAATGCCCCTCTGAGGAGTGTTTCAGGTCTACCGAATGCCACTCTGAGGAGTGTTTCAGGTCTACAGAATGCCCCTCTGAGGAGTGTTTCAGGTCTGTAGAATGCCTCTTTGAGGAGTGTTTCAGGTCAGATTGCCCCTCTGAGAAGTGTTTCAGGTCTACAGAATGCCCCTCTGAGGAGTGTTTCAGGTCTACAGAATGCCCCTCTGAGGAGTGTTTCAGGTCAGATTGCCACTCTGAGAAGTGTTTCAGGTCTACGGAATGCCCCTCTGAGGAGTGTTTTAGGTCTACAGAATGCCCCTCTGAGGAGTGTTTCAGGTCTACAGAATGCCCCTCTGAGGAGTGTTTCAGGTCTACAGAATGCCCCTCTGAGAAGTGTTTCAGGTCTACAGAATGCCCCTCTGAGGAGTGTTTTAGGTCTACAGAATGCCCCTCTGAGGAGTGTTTCAGGTCTACAGAATGCCCCTCTGAGGAGTGTTTCAGGTCTACAGAATGCCCCTCTGAGGAGTGTTTCAGGTCTACAGAATGCCCCTCTGAGGAGTGTTTCAGGTCTGTAGAATGCCTCTTTGAGGAGTGTTTCAGGTCTACAGAATGCCCCTCTGAGGAGTGTTTCAAGTCTACAGAATGCCCCTCTGAGGAGTGTTTCAGGTCTACAGAATGCCCATCTGAGGAGTGTTTCAGGTCTACAGAATGCCCCTCTCAGGAGTGTTTAAGGTCTGTAGAATGCCCCTCTGAAGAGTGTTTCAGGTCTACAGAATGCCCCTCTGAGGAGTGTTTCAGGTCTACAGAATGCCCCTCTGAGGAGTGTTTCAGGTCTGTAGAATGCCCCTCTGAGGAGGGTTTCAGGTCTACAGCATGCACCTCTGAGGAGTGTTTCAGGTCTACAGAATGCCTCTTTGAGGAGTGCTTCAGGTCTGTAGAATGCCCCTCTGAGGAGTGTTTCAGGTCTACAGAATGCCTCTTTGAGGAGTGTTATAGGCCTGCATAATGCCCCTCTGAGGAGTGTTTCAGGTCTACAGAATGCCTCTTTGAGGAGTGTTATAGGCCTGCATAATGCCCCTCTGAGGAGTGTTTCAGGTCTACCGAATGCCCCTCTGAGGAGTTTTTCAGGTCTACAGAATGCCCCTCTGAGGAGTGTTTCAGGTCTGTAGAATGCCCCTCTGAGGAGTGTTTCAGGTCTACAGAATGCACCTCTGAGGAGTGTTTCAGGTCTACAGAATGCCTCTTTGAGGAGTGTTTCAGGTCTGTAGAATGCCCCTCTGAGGAGTGTTTCAGGTCTACAGAATGCCTCTTTGAGGAGTGTTTCAGGCCTGCATAATGCCCCTCTGAGGAGTGTTTCAGGTCTACCGAATGCCCCTCTGAGGAGTGTTTCAGGTCTACCGAATGCCACTCTGAGGAGTGTTTCAGGTCTACAGAATGCCCCTCTGAGGAGTGTTTCAGGTCTGTAGAATGCCTCTTTGAGGAGTGTTTCAGGTCAGATTGCCCCTCTGAGAAGTGTTTCAGGTCTACAGAATGCCCCTCTGAGGAGTGTTTCAGGTCTACAGAATGCCCCTCTGAGGAGTGTTTCAGGTCAGATTGAAACTCTGAGAAGTGTTTCAGGTCTACAGAATGCCCCTCTGAGGAGTGTTTTAGGTCTACAGAATGCCCCTCTGAGGAGTGTTTCAGGTCTACAGAATGCCCCTCTGAGGAGTGTTTCAGGTCTACAGAATGCCCCTCTGAGAAGTGTTTCAGGTCTACAGAATGCCCCTCTGAGGAGTGTTTTAGGTCTACAGAATGCCCCTCTGAGGAGTGTTTCAGGTCTACAGAATGCCCCTCTGAGGAGTGTTTCAGGTCTACAGAATGCCCCTCTGAGGAGTGTTTCAGGTCTGTAGAATGCCTCTTTGAGGAGTGTTTCAGGTCTACAGAATGCCCCTCTGAGGAGTGTTTCAAGTCTACAGAATGCCCCTCTGAGGAGTGTTTCAGGTCTACAGAATGCCCATCTGAGGAGTGTTTCAGGTCTACAGAATGCCCCTCTCAGGAGTGTTTAAGGTCTGTAGAATGCCCCTCTGAAGAGTGTTTCAGGTCTACAGAATGCCCTTCTGAGGAGTGTTTCAGGTCTACAGAATGCCCCTCTGAGGAGTGTTTCAGGTCTGTAGAATGCCCCTCTGAGGAGGGTTTCAGGTCTACAGCATGCACCTCTGAGGAGTGTTTCAGGTCTACAGAATGCCTCTTTGAGGAGTGCTTCAGGTCTGTAGAATGCCCCTCTGAGGAGTGTTTCAGGTCTACAGAATGCCTCTTTGAGGAGTGTTATAGGCCTGCATAATGCCCCTCTGAGGAGTGTTTCAGGTCTACAGAATGCCTCTTTGAGGAGTGTTATAGGCCTGCATAATGCCCCTCTGAGGAGTGTTTCAGGTCTACCGAATGCCCCTCTGAGGAGTGTTTCAGGTCTACCGAATGCCCCTCTGAGGAGTGTTTCAGGTCTACAGAAAGCCCCTCTGAGGAGTGTTTCAGGTCTACAGAATGCCCCTCTGAGGAGTGTTTCAGGCCTGCATAATGCCCCTCTGAGGAGTGTTTCAGGTCTACAGAATGCCCCTCTGAGGAGTGTTTCAGGTCTACAGAATGCCCCTCTGAGGAGTGTTTCAGGACTGTAGAATGCCTCTTTGAGGAGTGTTTCAGGTCTACAGAATGCCCCTCTGAGGAGTGTTTCAGGTCTACAGAATGCCCCTCTGAGGAGTTTTTCAGGACTGTAGAATGCCTCTTTGAGGAGTGTTTCAGGCCTGCATAATGCCCCTCTGAGGAGTGTTTCAGGTCTGTAGAATGCCCCTCTGAGGAGTGTTTCAGGTCTACAGAATGCCTCTTTGAGGAGTGTTTCAGGCCTGCATAATGCCCCTCTGAGGAATGTTTCAGGTCTACCGAATGCCCCTCTGAGGAGTGTTTCAGGTCTACAGAATGCCCCTCTGAGGAGTGTTTCAGGTCTACAGAATGCCCCTCTGAGGAGTGTTTCAGGCCTGCATAATGCCCCTCTGAGGAGTGTTTCAGGTCTACAGAATGCCCCTCTGAGGAGTGTTTCAGGTCTACAGAATGCCCCTCTCAGGAGTGTTTAAGGTCTGTAGAATGCCCCTCTGAGGAGTGTTTCAGGTCTACAGAATGCCCCTCTGAGGAGTGTTTCAGGTCTGTAGAATGCCTCTTTGAGGAGTGTTTCAGGTCAGATTGCCCCTCTGAGAAGTGTTTCAGGTCTACAGAATGCCCCTCTGAGGAGTGTTTCAGGTCTACAGAATGCCCCTCTGAGGAGTGTTTCAGGTCAGATTGCCCCTCTGAGAAGTGTTACAGGTCTACAGAATGCCCCTCTGAGGAGTGTTTTAGGTCTACAGAATGCCCCTCTGAGGAGTGTTTCAGGTCTACAGAATGCCCCTCTGAGGAGTGTTTCAGGTCTACAGAATGCCCCTCTGAGAAGTGTTTCAGGTCTACAGAATGCCCCTCTGAGGAGTGTTTCAGGTCTACAGAATGCCCCTCTGAGGAGTGTTTCAGGTCTGTAGAATGCCTCTTTGAGGAGTGTTTCAGGTCTACAGAATGCCCCTCTGAGGAGTGTTTCAGGTCTACAGAATGCCCCTCTGAGGAGTGTTTCAGGTCTACAGAATGCCCCTCTGAGGAGTGTTTCAGGTCTACAGAATGCCCCTCTCAGGAGTGTTTAAGGTCTGTAGAATGCCCCTCTGAGGAGTATTTCAGGTCTACAGAATGCCCCTCTGAGGAGTGTTTCAGGTCTGTAGAATGCCCCTCTGAGGAGTGTTTCAGGTCTACAGAATGCCCCTCTGAAGAGTGTTTCAGGTCTACAGAATGCCTCTTTGAGGAGTGTTTCAGGTCTGTAGAATGCCCCTCTGAGGAGTGTTTCAGGTCTACAGAATGCCTCTTTGAGGAGTGTTTCAGGCCTGCATAATGCCCCTCTGAGGAATGTTTCAGGTCTACCGAATGCCCCTCTGAGGAGTGTTTCAGGTCTACAGAATGCCCCTCTGAGGAGTGTTTCAGGTCTACAGAATGCCCCTCTGAGGAGTGTTTCAGGCCTGCAAAATGCCCCTCTGAGGAGTGTTTCAGGTCTACAGAATGCCCCTCTGAGGAGTGTTTCAGGTCTGTAGAATGCCCCTCTGAGGAGTGTTTCAGGTCTACAGCATGCACCTCTGAGGAGTGTTTCAGGTCTACAGAATGCCTCTTTGAGGAGTGTTTCAGGTCTGTAGAATGCCCCTCTGAGGAGTGTTTCAGGTCTACAGAATGCCTCTTTGAGGAGTGTTATAGGCCTGCATAATGCCCCTCTGAGGAGTGTTTCAGGTCTACAGAATGCCTCTTTGAGGAGTGTTATAGGCCTGCATAATGCCCCTCTGAGGAGTGTTTCAGGTCTACCGAATGCCCCTCTGAGGAGTGTTTCAGGTCTACCGAATGCCCCTCTGAGGAGTGTTTCAGGTCTACAGAATGCCCCTCTGAGGAGTGTTTCAGGTCTACAGAATGCCCCTCTGAGGAGTGTTTCAGGCCTGCATAATGCCCCTCTGAGGAGTGTTTCAGGTCTACAGAATGCCCCTCTGAGGAGTGTTTCAGGTCTACAGAATGCCCCTCTGAGGAGTGTTTCAGGACTGTAGAATGCCTCTTTGAGGAGTGTTTCAGGTCTACAGAATGCCCCTCTGAGGAGTGTTTCAGGTCTACAGAATGCCCCTCTGAGGAGTGTTTCAGGACTGTAGAATGCCTCTTTGAGGAGTGTTTCAGGCCTGCATAATGCCCCTCTGAGGAGTGTTTCAGGTCTGTAGAATGCCCCTCTGAGGAGTGTTTCAGGTCTACAGAATGCCTCTTTGAGGAGTGGTTCAGGCCTGCATAATGCCCCTCTGAGGAATGTTTCAGGTCTACCGAATGCCCATCTGAGGAGTGTTTCAGGTCTACAGAATGCCCCTCTGAGGAGTGTTTCAGGTCTACAGAATGCCCCTCTGAGGAGTGTTTCAGGCCTGCATAATGCCCCTCTGAGGAGTGTTTCAGGTCTACAGAATGCCCCTCTGAGGAGTGTTTCAGGTCTACAGAATGCCCCTCTGAGGAGTGTTTCAGGTCTGTAGAATGCCTCTTTGAGGAGTGTTTCAGGTCAGATTGCCCCTCTGAGAAGTGTTTCAGGTCTACAGAATGCCCCTCTGAGGAGTGTTTCAGGTCTACAGAATGCCCCTCTGAGGAGTGTTTCAGGTCAGATTGCCCCTCTGAGAAGTGTTTCAGGTCTACAGAATGCCTCTTTGAGGAGTGTTTCAGGTCTACAGAATGCCCCTCTGAGGAGTGTTTCAGGTCTACAGAATTCCCCTCTGAGGAGTGTTTCAGGTCTACAGAATGCCCCTCTGAGGAGAGTTTCAGGTCTGTAGAATGCCTCTTTGAGGAGTGTTTCAGGTCTACAGAATGCCCCTCTGAGGAGTGTTTCAGGTCTACAGAATGCCCCTCTGAGGAGAGTTTCAGGTCTACAGATGGCCCCTCTGAGGAGTGTTTCAGGTCTACAGAATGCCCCTCTCAGGAGTGTTTAAGGTCTGTAGAATGCCCCTCTGAGGAGTGTTTCATGTCTACAGAATGCCCCTCTGAGGAGTGTTTCAGGTCTGTAGAATGCCTCTTTGAGGAGTGTTTCAGGTCAGATTGCCCCACTGAGAAGTGTTTCAGGTCTACAGAATGCCCCTCTGAGAAGTGTTTCAGGTCTACAGAATGCCCCTCTGAGGAGTGTTTCAGGTCTACAGAATGCCCCTCTGAGGAGTGTTTCAGGTCTGTAGAATGCCTCTTTGAGGAGTGTTTCAGGTCTACAGAATGCCCCTCTGAGGAGTGTTTCAGGTCTACAGAATGCCCCTCTGAGGAGTGTTTCAGGTCTACAGAATGCCCCTCTGAGGAGTGTTTCAGGTCTACAGAATGCCCCTCTCAGGAGTGTTTAAGGTCTGTAGAATGCCCCTCTGAGGAGTATTTCAGGTCTACAGAATGCCCCTCTGAGGAGTGTTTCAGGTCTGTAGAATGCCCCTCTGAGGAGTGTTTCAGGTCTACAGAATGCCTCTCTGAAGAGTGTTTCAGGTCTACAGAATGCCTCTTTGAGGAGTGTTTCAGGTCTGTAGAATGCCCCTCTGAGGAGTGTTTCAGGTCTACAGAATGCCTCTTTGAGGAGTGTTTCAGGCCTGCATAATGCCCCTCTGAGGAATGTTTCAGGTCTACCGAATGCCCCTCTGAGGAGTGTTTCAGGTCTACAGAATGCCCCTCTGAGGAGTGTTTCAGGTCTACAGAATGCCCCTCTGAGGAGTGTTTCAGGCCTGCAAAATGCCCCTCTGAGGAGTGTTTCAGGTCTACAGAATGCCCCTCTGAGGAGTGTTTCAGGTCTGTAGAATGCCCCTCTGAGGAGTGTTTCAGGTCTACAGCATGCACCTCTGAGGAGTGTTTCAGGTCTACAGAATGCCTCTTTGAGGAGTGTTTCAGGTCTGTAGAATGCCCCTCTGAGGAGTGTTTCAGGTCTACAGAATGCCTCTTTGAGGAGTGTTATAGGCCTGCATAATGCCCCTCTGAGGAGTGTTTCAGGTCTACAGAATGCCTCTTTGAGGAGTGTTATAGGACTGCATAATGCCCCTCTGAGGAGTGTTTCAGGTCTACCGAATGCCCCTCTGAGGAGTGTTTCAGGTCTACCGAATGCCCCTCTGAGGAGTGTTTCAGGTCTACAGAATGCCCCTCTGAGGAGTGTTTCAGGTCTACAGAATGCCCCTCTGAGGAGTGTTTCAGGCCTGCATAATGCCCCTCTGAGGAGTGTTTCAGGTCTACAGAATGCCCCTCTGAGGAGTGTTTCAGGTCTACAGAATGCCCCTCTGAGGAGTGTTTCAGGACTGTAGAATGCCTCTTTGAGGAGTGTTTCAGGTCTACAGAATGCCCCTCTGAGGAGTGTTTCAGGTCTACAGAATGCCCCTCTGAGGAGTGTTTCAGGACTGTAGAATGCCTCTTTGAGGAGTGTTTCAGGCCTGCATAATGCCCCTCTGAGGAGTGTTTCAGGTCTGTAGAATGCCCCTCTGAGGAGTGTTTCAGGTCTACAGAATGCCTCTTTGAGGAGTGGTTCAGGCCTGCATAATGCCCCTCTGAGGAATGTTTCAGGTCTACCGAATGCCCATCTGAGGAGTGTTTCAGGTCTACAGAATGCCCCTCTGAGGATTGTTTCAGGTCTACAGAATGCCCCTCTGAGGAGTGTTTCAGGCCTGCATAATGCCCCTCTGAGGAGTGTTTCAGGTCTACAGAATGCCCCTCTGAGGAGTGTTTCAGGTCTACAGAATGCCCCTCTGAGGAGTGTTTCAGGTCTGTAGAATGCCTCTTTGAGGAGTGTTTCAGGTCAGATTGCCCCTCTGAGAAGTGTTTCAGGTCTACAGAATGCCCCTCTGAGGAGTGTTTCAGGTCTACAGAATGCCCCTCTGAGGAGTGTTTCAGGTCAGATTGCCCCTCTGAGAAGTGTTTCAGGTCTACAGAATGCCTCTTTGAGGAGTGTTTCAGGTCTACAGAATGCCCCTCTGAGGAGTGTTTCAGGTCTACAGAATTCCCCTCTGAGGAGTGTTTCAGGTCTACAGAATGCCCCTCTGAGGAGAGTTTCAGGTCTGTAGAATGCCTCTTTGAGGAGTGTTTCAGGTCTACAGAATGCCCCTCTGAGGAGTGTTTCAGGTCTACAGAATGCCCCTCTGAGGAGAGTTTCAGGTCTACAGATGGCCCCTCTGAGGAGTGTTTCAGGTCTACAGAATGCCCCTCTCAGGAGTGTTTAAGGTCTGTAGAATGCCCCTCTGAGGAGTGTTTCATGTCTACAGAATGCCCCTCTGAGGAGTGTTTCAGGTCTGTAGAATGCCTCTTTGAGCAGTGTTTCAGGTCAGATTGCCCCTCTGAGAAGTGTTTCAGGTCTACAGAATGCCCCTCTGAGGAGTGTTTCAGGTCTACAGAATGCCCCTCTGAGGAGTGTTTCAGGCCTGCATAATGCCCCTCTGAGGAGTGTTTCAGGTCTACAGAATGCCCCTCTGAGGAGTGTTTCAGGTCTACAGAATGCCCCTCTGAGGAGTGTTTCAGGACTGTAGAATGCCTCTTTGAGGAGTGTTTCAGGTCTACAGAATGCCCCTCTGAGGAGTGTTTCAGGTCTACAGAATGCCCCTCTGAGGAGTGTTTCAGGACTGTAGAATGCCTCTTTGAGGAGTGTTTCAGGCCTGCATAATGCCCCTCTGAGGAGTGTTTCAGGTCTGTAGAATGCCCCTCTGAGGAGTGTTTCAGGTCTACAGAATGCCTCTTTGAGGAGTGTTTCAGGCCTGCATAATGCCCCTCTGAGGAATGTTTCAGGTCTACCGAATGCCCCTCTGAGGAGTGTTTCAGGTCTACAGAATGCCCCTCTGAGGAGTGTTTCAGGTCTACAGAATGCCCCTCTGAGGAGTGTTTCAGGCCTGCATAATGCCCCTCTGAGGAGTGTTTCAGGTCTACAGAATGCCCCTCTGAGGAGTGTTTCAGGTC
This sequence comes from Salmo salar, assembly GCF_965601325.2. NCBI lineage: Eukaryota > Metazoa > Chordata > Actinopteri > Salmoniformes > Salmonidae > Salmo > Salmo salar. The sequence goes on along the minus strand of NC_138293.1, from coordinate 91,975,375 downwards.
TACAGAATGCCCCTCTCAGGAGTGTTTAAGGTCTGTAGAATGCCCCTCTGAGGAGTGTTTCAGGTCTACAGAATGCCCCTCTGAGGAGTGTTTCAGGTCTGTAGAATGCCTCTTTGAGGAGTGTTTCAGGTCAGATTGCCCCTCTGAGAAGTGTTTCAGGTCTACAGAATGCCCCTCTGAGGAGTGTTTCAGGTCTACAGAATGCCCCTCTGAGGAGTGTTTCAGGTCAGATTGCCCCTCTGAGAAGTGTTACAGGTCTACAGAATGCCCCTCTGAGGAGTGTTTTAGGTCTACAGAATGCCCCTCTGAGGAGTGTTTCAGGTCTACAGAATGCCCCTCTGAGAAGTGTTTCAGGTCTACAGAATGCCCCTCTGAGGAGTGTTTCAGGTCTACAGAATGCCCCTCTGAGGAGTGTTTCAGGTCTGTAGAATGCCTCTTTGAGGAGTGTTTCAGGTCTACAGAATGCCCCTCTGAGGAGTGTTTCAGGTCTACAGAATGCCCCTCTGAGGAGTGTTTCAGGTCTACAGAATGCCCCTCTGAGGAGTGTTTCAGGTCTACAGAATGCCCCTCTCAGGAGTGTTTAAGGTCTGTAGAATGCCCCTCTGAGGAGTATTTCAGGTCTACAGAATGCCCCTCTGAGGAGTGTTTCAGGTCTGTAGAATGCCCCTCTGAGGAGTGTTTCAGGTCTACAGAATGCCCCTCTGAAGAGTGTTTCAGGTCTACAGAATGCCTCTTTGAGGAGTGTTTCAGGTCTGTAGAATGCCCCTCTGAGGAGTGTTTCAGGTCTACAGAATGCCTCTTTGAGGAGTGTTTCAGGCCTGCATAATGCCCCTCTGAGGAATGTTTCAGGTCTACCGAATGCCCCTCTGAGGAGTGTTTCAGGTCTACAGACTGCCCCTCTGAGGAGTGTTTCAGGTCTACAGAATGCCCCTCTGAGGAGTGTTTCAGGCCTGCAAAATGCCCCTCTGAGGAGTGTTTCAGGTCTACAGAATGCCCCTCTGAGGAGTGTTTCAGGTCTGTAGAATGCCCCTCTGAGGAGTGTTTCAGGTCTACAGCATGCACCTCTGAGGAGTGTTTCAGGTCTACAGAATGCCTCTTTGAGGAGTGTTTCAGGTCTGTAGAATGCCCCTCTGAGGAGTGTTTCAGGTCTACAGAATGCCTCTTTGAGGAGTGTTATAGGCCTGCATAATGCCCCTCTGAGGAGTGTTTCAGGTCTACAGAATGCCTCTTTGAGGAGTGTTATAGGCCTGCATAATGCCCCTCTGAGGAGTGTTTCAGGTCTACCGAATGCCCCTCTGAGGAGTGTTTCAGGTCTACCGAATGCCCCTCTGAGGAGTGTTTCAGGTCTACAGAATGCCCCTCTGAGGAGTGTTTCAGGTCTACAGAATGCCCCTCTGAGGAGTGTTTCAGGCCTGCATAATGCCCCTCTGAGGAGTGTTTCAGGTCTACAGAATGCCCCTCTGAGGAGTGTTTCAGGTCTACAGAATGCCCCTCTGAGGAGTGTTTCAGGACTGTAGAATGCCTCTTTGAGGAGTGTTTCAGGTCTACAGAATGCCCCTCTGAGGAGTGTTTCAGGTCTACAGAATGCCCCTCTGAGGAGTGTTTCAGGACTGTAGAATGCCTCTTTGAGGAGTGTTTCAGGCCTGCATAATGCCCCTCTGAGGAGTGTTTCAGGTCTGTAGAATGCCCCTCTGAGGAGTGTTTCAGGTCTACAGAATGCCTCTTTGAGGAGTGGTTCAGGCCTGCATAATGCCCCTCTGAGGAATGTTTCAGGTCTACCGAATGCCCATCTGAGGAGTGTTTCAGGTCTACAGAATGCCCCTCTGAGGAGTGTTTCAGGTCTACAGAATGCCCCTCTGAGGAGTGTTTCAGGCCTGCATAATGCCCCTCTGAGGAGTGTTTCAGGTCTACAGAATGCCCCTCTGAGGAGTGTTTCAGGTCTACAGAATGCCCCTCTGAGGAGTGTTTCAGGTCTGTAGAATGCCTCTTTGAGGAGTGTTTCAGGTCAGATTGCCCCTCTGAGAAGTGTTTCAGGTCTACAGAATGCCCCTCTGAGGAGTGTTTCAGGTCTACAGAATGCCCCTCTGAGGAGTGTTTCAGGTCAGATTGCCCCTCTGAGAAGTGTTTCAGGTCTACAGAATGCCTCTTTGAGGAGTGTTTCAGGTCTACAGAATGCCCCTCTGAGGAGTGTTTCAGGTCTACAGAATTCCCCTCTGAGGAGTGTTTCAGGTCTACAGAATGCCCCTCTGAGGAGAGTTTCAGGTCTGTAGAATGCCTCTTTGAGGAGTGTTTCAGGTCTACAGAATGCCCCTCTGAGGAGTGTTTCAGGTCTACAGAATGCCCCTCTGAGGAGAGTTTCAGGTCTACAGATGGCCCCTCTGAGGAGTGTTTCAGGTCTACAGAATGCCCCTCTCAGGAGTGTTTAAGGTCTGTAGAATGCCCCTCTGAGGAGTGTTTCATGTCTACAGAATGCCCCTCTGAGGAGTGTTTCAGGTCTGTAGAATGCCTCTTTGAGGAGTGTTTCAGGTCAGATTGCCCCTCTGAGAAGTGTTTCAGGTCTAAAGAATGCCCCTCTGAGGAGTGTTTCAGGTCTACAGAATGCCCCTCTGAGGAGTGTTTCAGGTCAGATTGCCCCTCTGAGAAGTGTTACAGGTCTACAGAATGCCCCTCTGAGGAGTGTTTTAGGTCTACAGAATGCCCCTCTGAGGAGTGTTTCAGGTCTACAGAATGCCCCTCTGAGGAGTGTTTCAGGTCTACAGAATGCCCCTCTGAGAAGTGTTTCAGGTCTACAGAATGCCCCTCTGAGGAGTGTTTCAGGTCTACAGAATGCCCCTCTGAGGAGTGTTTCAGGTCTGTAGAATGCCTCTTTGAGGAGTGTTTCAGGTCTACAGAATGCCCCTCTGAGGAGTGTTTCAGGTCTACAGAATGCCCCTCTGAGGAGTGTTTCAGGTCTACAGAATGCCCCTCTGAGGAGTGTTTCAGGTCTACAGAATGCCCCTCTCAGGAGTGTTTAAGGTCTGTAGAATGCCCCTCTGAGGAGTATTTCAGGTCTACAGAATGCCCCTCTGAGGACTGTTTCAGGTCTGTAGAATGCCCCTCTGAGGAGTGTTTCAGGTCTACAGAATGCCCCTCTGAAGAGTGTTTCAGGTCTACAGAATGCCTCTTTGAGGAGTGTTTCAGGTCTGTAGAATGCCCCTCTGAGGAGTGTTTCAGGTCTACAGAATGCCTCTTTGAGGAGTGTTTCAGGCCTGCATAATGCCCCTCTGAGGAATGTTTCAGGTCTACCGAATGCCCCTCTGAGGAGTGTTTCAGGTCTACAGAATGCCCCTCTGAGGAGTGTTTCAGGTCTACAGAATGCCCCTCTGAGGAGTGTTTCAGGCCTGCAAAATGCCCCTCTGAGGAGTGTTTCAGGTCTACAGAATGCCCCTCTGAGGAGTGTTTCAGGTCTGTAGAATGCCCCTCTGAGGAGTGTTTCAGGTCTACAGCATGCACCTCTGAGGAGTGTTTCAGGTCTACAGAATGCCTCTTTGAGGAGTGTTTCAGGTCTGTAGAATGCCCCTCTGAGGAGTGTTTCAGGTCTACCGAATGCCCCTCTGAGGAGTGTTTCAGGTCTACAGAATGCCCCTCTGAGGAGTGTTTCAGGTCTACAGAATGCCCCTCTGAGGAGTGTTTCAGGCCTGCATAATGCCCCTCTGAGGAGTGTTTCAGGTCTACAGAATGCCCCTCTGAGGAGTGTTTCAGGTCTACAGAATGCCCCTCTGAGGAGTGTTTCAGGACTGTAGAATGCCTCTTTGAGGAGTGTTTCAGGTCTACAGAATGCCCCTCTGAGGAGTGTTTCAGGTCTACAGAATGCCCCTCTGAGGAGTGTTTCAGGACTGTAGAATGCCTCTTTGAGGAGTGTTTCAGGCCTGCATAATGCCCCTCTGAGGAGTGTTTCAGGTCTGTAGAATGCCCCTCTGAGGAGTGTTTCAGGTCTACAGAATGCCTCTTTGAGGAGTGGTTCAGGCCTGCATAATGCCCCTCTGAGGAATGTTTCAGGTCTACTGAATGCCCATCTGAGGAGTGTTTCAGGTCTACAGAATGCCCCTCTGAGGAGTGTTTCAGGTCTACAGAATGCCCCTCTGAGGAGTGTTTCAGGCCTGCATAATGCCCCTCTGAGGAGTGTTTCAGGTCTACAGAATGCCCCTCTGAGGAGTGTTTCAGGTCTACAGAATGCCCCTCTGAGGAGTGTTTCAGGTCTGTAGAATGCCTCTTTGAGGAGTGTTTCAGGTCAGATTGCCCCTCTGAGAAGTGTTTCAGGTCTACAGAATGCCCCTCTGAGGAGTGTTTCAGGTCTACAGAATGCCCCTCTGAGGAGTGTTTCAGGTCAGATTGCCCCTCTGAGAAGTGTTTCAGGTCTACAGAATGCCTCTTTGAGGAGTGTTTCAGGTCTACAGAATGCCCCTCTGAGGAGTGTTTCAGGTCTACAGAATTCCCCTCTGAGGAGTGTTTCAGGTCTACAGAATGCCCCTCTGAGGAGAGTTTCAGGTCTGTAGAATGCCTCTTTGAGGAGTGTTTCAGGTCTACAGAATGCCCCTCTGAGGAGTGTTTCAGGTCTACAGAATGCCCCTCTGAGGAGAGTTTCAGGTCTACAGATGGCCCCTCTGAGGAGTGTTTCAGGTCTACAGAATGCCCCTCTCAGGAGTGTTTAAGGTCTGTAGAATGCCCCTCTGAGGAGTGTTTCATGTCTACAGAATGCCCCTCTGAGGAGTGTTTCAGGTCTGTAGAATGCCCCTCTGAGGAGTGTTTCAGGTCTACAGAATGCCCCTCTGAAGAGTGTTTCAGGTCTACAGAATGCCTCTTTGAGGAGTGTTTCAGGTCTGTAGAATGCCCCTCTGAGGAGTGTTTCAGGTCTACAGAATTCCTCTTTGAGGAGTGTTTCAGGCCTGCATAATGCCCCTCTGAGGAATGTTTCAGGTCTACCGAATGCCCCTCTGAGGAGTGTTTCAGGTCTACAGAATGCCCCTCTGAGGAGTGTTTCAGGTCTACAGAATGCCCCTCTGAGGAGTGTTTCAGGCCTGCATAATGCCCCTCTGAGGAGTGTTTCAGGTCTACAGAATGCCCCTCTGAGGAGTGTTTCAGTTCTACAGAATGCCCCTCTGAGGAGTGTTTCAGGTCTGTAGAATGCCCCTCTGAGGAGTGTTTCAGGTCTACAGAATGCCCCTCTGAAGAGTGTTTCAGGTCTACAGAATGCCCCTCTGAGGAGTGTTTCAGGCCTGCATAATGCCCCTCTGAGGAGTGTTTCAGGTCTACAGAATGCCCCTCTGAGAAGTGTTTCAGGTCTACAGAATGCCCCTCTGAGGAGTGTTTCAGGTCTGTAGAATGCCTCTTTGAGGAGTGTTATAGGCCTGCATAATGCCCCTCTGAGGAGTGTTTCAGGTCTACCGAATGCCCCTCTGAGGAGTGTTTCAGGTCTACCGAATGCCCCTCTGAGGAGTGTTTCAGGTCTACAGAATGCCCCTCTGAGGAGTGTTTCAGGTCTACAGAATGCCCCTCTGAGGAGTGTTTCAGGCCTGCATAATGCCCCTCTGAGGAGTGTTTCAGGTCTACAGAATGCCCCTCTGAGGAGTGTTTCAGGTCTACAGAATGCCCCTCTGAGGAGTGTTTCAGGACTGTAGAATGCCTCTTTGAGGAGTGTTTCAGGTCTACAGAATGCCCCTCTGAGGAGTGTTTCAGGTCTACAGAATGCCCCTCTGAGGAGTGTTTCAGGACTGTAGAATGCCTCTTTGAGGAGTGTTTCAGGCCTGCATAATGCCCCTCTGAGGAGTGTTTCAGGTCTGTAGAATGCCCCTCTGAGGAGTGTTTCAGGTCTACAGAATGCCTCTTTGAGGAGTGGTTCAGGCCTGCATAATGCCCCTCTGAGGAATGTTTCAGGTCTACCGAATGCCCATCTGAGGAGTGTTTCAGGTCTACAGAATGCCCCTCTGAGGAGTGTTTCAGGTCTACAGAATGCCCCTCTGAGGAGTGTTTCAGGCCTGCATAATGCCCCTCTGAGGAGTGTTTCAGGTCTACAGAATGCCCCTCTGAGGAGTGTTTCAGGTCTACAGAATGCCCCTCTGAGGAGTGTTTCAGGTCTGTAGAATGCCTCTTTGAGGAGTGTTTCAGGTCAGATTGCCCCTCTGAGAAGTGTTTCAGGTCTACAGAATGCCCCTCTGAGGAGTGTTTCAGGTCTACAGAATGCCCCTCTGAGGAGTGTTTCAGGTCAGATTGCCCCTCTGAGAAGTGTTTCAGGTCTACAGAATGCCTCTTTGAGGAGTGTTTCAGGTCTACAGAATGCCCCTCTGAGGAGTGTTTCAGGTCTACAGAATTCCCCTCTGAGGAGTGTTTCAGGTCTACAGAATGCCCCTCTGAGGAGAGTTTCAGGTCTGTAGAATGCCTCTTTGAGGAGTGTTTCAGGTCTACAGAATGCCCCTCTGAGGAGTGTTTCAGGTCTACAGAATGCCCCTCTGAGGAGAGTTTCAGGTCTACAGATGGCCCCTCTGAGGAGTGTTTCAGGTCTACAGAATGCCCCTCTCAGGAGTGTTTAAGGTCTGTAGAATGCCCCTCTGAGGAGTGTTTCATGTCTACAGAATGCCCCTCTGAGGAGTGTTTCAGGTCTGTAGAATGCCCCTCTGAGGAGTGTTTCAGGTCTACAGAATGCCCCTCTGAAGAGTGTTTCAGGTCTACAGAATGCCTCTTTGAGGAGTGTTTCAGGTCTGTAGAATGCCCCTCTGAGGAGTGTTTCAGGTCTACAGAATTCCTCTTTGAGGAGTGTTTCAGGCCTGCATAATGCCCCTCTGAGGAATGTTTCAGGTCTACCGAATGCCCCTCTGAGGAGTGTTTCAGGTCTACAGAATGCCCCTCTGAGGAGTGTTTCAGGTCTACAGAATGCCCCTCTGAGGAGTGTTTCAGGCCTGCATAATGCCCCTCTGAGGAGTGTTTCAGGTCTACAGAATGCCCCTCTGAGGAGTGTTTCAGTTCTACAGAATGCCCCTCTGAGGAGTGTTTCAGGTCTGTAGAATGCCCCTCTGAGGAGTGTTTCAGGTCTACAGAATGCCCCTCTGAAGAGTGTTTCAGGTCTACAGAATGCCCCTCTGAGGAGTGTTTCAGGCCTGCATAATGCCCCTCTGAGGAGTGTTTCAGGTCTACAGAATGCCCCTCTGAGAAGTGTTTCAGGTCTACAGAATGCCCCTCTGAGGAGTGTTTCAGGTCTGTAGAATGCCTCTTTGAGGAGTGTTTCAGGTCTACAGAATGCCCCTCTGAGGAGTGTTTCAGGTCTACAGAATGCCCCTCTGAGGAGTGTTTCAGGTCAGATTGCCCCTCTGAGAAGTGTTTCAGGTCTACAGAATGTCCCTCTGAGGAGTGTTTTAGGTCTACAGAATGCCCCTCTGAGGAGTGTTTCAGGTCTACAGAATGCCCCTCTGAGGAGTGTTTCAGGTCTACAGAATGCCCCTCTGAGGAGTGTTTCAGGTCTACAGAATGCCCCTCTGAGGAGTGTTTCAGGTCTACAGAATGCCCCTCTGAGGAGTGTTTCAGGTCTACAGAATGCCTCTCTGAGGAGTGTTTCAGGTCTACAGAATGCCCCTCTCAGGAGTGTTTAAGGTCTGTAGAATGCCCCTCTGAGGAGTGTTTCAGGTCTACAGAATGCCCCTCTGAGGAGTTTTTCAGGTCTACAGAATGCCCCTCTGAGGAGTGTTTCAGGTCTGTAGAATGCCCCTCTGAGGAGTGTTTCAGGTCTACAGAATGCACCTCTGAGGAGTGTTTCAGGTCTACAGAATGCCTCTTTGAGGAGTGTTTCAGGTCTGTAGAATGCCCCTCTGAGGAGTGTTTCAGGTCTACAGAATGCCTCTTTGAGGAGTGTTTCAGGCCTGCATAATGCCCCTCTGAGGAGTGTTTCAGGTCTACCGAATGCCCCTCTGAGGAGTGTTTCAGGTCTACCGAATGCCACTCTGAGGAGTGTTTCAGGTCTACAGAATGCCCCTCTGAGGAGTGTTTCAGGTCTACAGAATGCCCCTCTGAGGAGTGTTTCAGGCCTGCATAATGCCCCTCTGAGGAGTGTTTCAGGTCTACAGAATGCCCCTCTGAGGAGTGTTTCTGGTCTACAGAATGCCCCTCTGAGGAGTGTTTCAGGACTGTAGAATGCCTCTTTGAGGAGTGTTTCAGGTCTACAGAATGCCCCTCTGAGGAGTGTTTCAGGTCTACAGAATGCCCCTCTGAGGAGTGTTTCAGGTCTACAGAATGCCCCTCTGAGGAGTGTTTCAGGTCTACAGAATGCCCCTCTGAGGAGTGTTTCAGGTCTACAGAATTCCCCTCTCTGGAGTGTTTAAGGTCTGTAGAATGCCCCTCTGAGGAGTGTTTCAGGTCTACAGAATGCCCCTCTGAGGAGTGTTTCAGGTCTGTAGAATGCCCCTCTGAGGAGTGTTTCAGGTCTACAGAATGCCCCTCTGAAGAGTGTTTCAGGTCTACAGAATGCCTCTTTGAGGAGTGTTTCAGGTCTGTAGAATGCCCCTCTGAGGAGTGTTTCAGGTCTACAGAATGCCTCTTTGAGGAGTGTTTCAGGTCAGATTGCCCCTCTGAGAAGTGTTTCAGGTCTACAGAATGCCCTCTGAGGAGTGTTTCAGGTCTACAGAATGCCCCTCTGAGGAGTGTTTCAGGTCAGATTGCCACTCTGAGAAGTGTTTCAGGTCTACAGAATGCCCCTCTGAGGAGTGTTTCAGGTCTACAGAATGCCCCTCTGAGGAGTGTTTCAGGTCTACAGAATGCCCCTCTGAGGAGTGTTTCAGGTCTACAGAATGCCCCTCTGAGGAGTGTTTCAGGTCTACAGAATGCCCCTCTGAGGAGTGTTTCAGGTCTACAGAATGCCCCTCTGAGGAGTGTTTCAGGTCTACAGAATGCCCCTCTGAGGAGTGTTTCAGGTCTACAGAATGCCCCTCTGAGGAGTGTTTCAGGTCTGTAGAATGCCTCTTTGAGGAGTGTTTCAGGTCTACAGAATGCCCCTCTGAGGAGTGTTTCAGGTCTACAGAATGCCCCTCTGAGGAGTGTTTCAGGTCTACAGAATGCGCATCTGAGGAGTGTTTCAGGTCTACAGAATGCCCCTCTCAGGAGTGTTTAAGGTCTATAGAATGCCCCTCTGAAGAGTGTTTCAGGTCTACAGAATGCCCCTCTGAGGAGTGTTTCAGGTCTACAGAATGCCCCTCTGAGGAGTGTTTCAGGTCTGTAGAATGCCCCTCTGAGGAGTGTTTCAGGTCTACAGCATGCACCTCTGAGGAGTGTTTCAGGTCTACAGAATGCCTCTTTGAGGAGTGTTTCAGGTCTGTAGAATGCCCCTCTGAGGAGTGTTTCAGGTCTACAGAATGCCTCTTTGAGGAGTGTTATAGGCCTGCATAATGCCCCTCTGAGGAGTGTTTCAGGTCTACAGAATGCCTCTTTGAGGAGTGTTATAGGCCTGCATAATGCCCCTCTGAGGAGTGTTTCAGGTCTACCGAATGCCCCTCTGAGGAGTGTTTCAGGTCTACCGAATGCCCCTCTGAGGAGTGTTTCAGGTCTACAGAATGCCCCTCTGAGGAGTGTTTCAGGTCTACAGAATGCCCCTCTGAGGAGTGTTTCAGGCCTCCATAATGCCCCTCTGAGGAGTGTTTCAGGTCTACAGAATGCCCCTCTGAGGAGTGTTTCAGGTCTACAGAATGCCCCTCTGAGGAGTGTTTCAGGTCTGTAGAATGCCTCTTTGAGGAGTGTTTCAGGTCTACAGAATGCCCCTCTGAGGAGTGTTTCAGGTCTGTAGAATGCCTCTCTGAGGAGTGTTTCAGGTCTACAGAATGCCCCTCTGAGGAGTGTTTCAGGTCTACAGAATGCCCCTCTGAGGAGTGTTTCAGGTCTACAGAATGCCCCTCTGAGGAGTGTTTCAGGTCTACAGAATGCCCCTCTGAGGAGTGTTTCAGGTCTGTAGAATGCCTCTTTGAGGAGTGTTTCAGGTCAGATTGCCCCTCTGAGAAGTGTTTCAGGTCTACAGAATGCCCTCTGAGGAGTGTTTCAGGTCTACAGAATGCCCCTCTGAGGAGTGTTTCAGGTCAGATTGCCACTCTGAGAAGTGTTTCAGGTCTACAGAATGCCCCTCTGAGGAGTGTTTTAGGTCTACAGAATGCCCCTCTGAGGAGTGTTTCAGGTCTACAGAATGCCCCTCTGAGGAGTGTTTCAGGTCTACAGAATGCCCCTCTGAGGAGTGTTTCAGGTCTACAGAATGCCCCTCTGAGGAGTGTTTCAGGTCTACAGAATGCCCCTCTGAGGAGTGTTTCAGGTCTACAGAATGCCCCTCTGAGGAGTGTTTCAGGTCTACAGAATGCCCCTCTGAGGAGTGTTTCAGGTCTGTAGAATGCCTCTTTGAGGAGTGTTTCAGGTCTACAGAATGCGCATCTGAGGAGTGTTTCAGGTCTACAGAATGCCCCTCTCAGGAGTGTTTAAGGTCTATAGAATGCCCCTCTGAAGAGTGTTTCAGGTCTACAGAATGCCCCTCTGAGGAGTGTTTCAGGTCTACAGAATGCCCCTCTGAGGAGTGTTTCAGGTCTGTAGAATGCCCCTCTGAGGAGTGTTTCAGGTCTACAGCATGCACCTCTGAGGAGTGTTTCAGGTCTACAGAATGCCTCTTTGAGGAGTGTTTCAGGTCTGTAGAATGCCCCTCTGAGGAGTGTTTCAGGTCTACAGAATGCCTCTTTGAGGAGTGTTATAGGCCTGCATAATGCCCCTCTGAGGAGTGTTTCAGGTCTACAGAATGCCTCTTTGAGGAGTGTTATAGGCCTGCATAATGCCCCTCTGAGGAGTGTTTCAGGTCTACCGAATGCCCCTCTGAGGAGTGTTTCAGGTCTACCGAATGCCCCTCTGAGGAGTGTTTCAGGTCTACAGAATGCCCCTCTGAGGAGTGTTTCAGGTCTACAGAATGCCCCTCTGAGGAGTGTTTCAGGCCTCCATAATGCCCCTCTGAGGAGTGTTTCAGGTCTACAGAATGCCCCTCTGAGGAGTGTTTCAGGTCTACAGAATGCCCCTCTGAGGAGTGTTTCAGGACTGTAGAATGCCTCTTTGAGGAGTGTTTCAGGTCTACAGAATGCCCCTCTGAGGAGTGTTTCAGGTCTACAGAATGCCCCTCTGAGGAGTGTTTCAGGACTGTAGAATGCCTCTTTGAGGAGTGTTTCAGGCCTGCATAATGCCCCTCTGAGGAGTGTTTCAGGTCTGTAGAATGCCCCTCTGAGGAGTGTTTCAGGTCTACAGAATGCCTCTTTGAGGAGTGTTTCAGGCCTGCATAATGCCCCTCTGAGGAATGTTTCAGGTCTACCGAATGCCCATCTGAGGAGTGTTTCAGGTCTACAGAATGCCCCTCTGAGGAGTGTTTCAGGTCTACAGAATGCCCCTCTGAGGAGTGTTTCAGGTCTACAGAATGCCCCTCTGAGGAGTGTTTCAGGTCTACAGAATGCCCCTCTGAGGAGTGTTTCAGGTCTGTAGAATGCCTCTTTGAGGAGTGTTTCAGGTCAGATTGCCCCTCTGAGAAGTGTTTCAGGTCTACAGAATGCCCCTCTGAGGAGTGTTTCAGGTCTACAGAATGCCCCTCTGAGGAGTGTTTCAGGTCAGATTGCCCCTCTGAGAAGTGTTTCAGGTCTACAGAATGCCCCTCTGAGGAGTGTTTTAGGTCTACAGAATGCCCCTCTGAGGAGTGTTTCAGGTCTACAGAATGCCCCTCTGAGGAGTGTTTCAGGTCTACAGAATTCCCCTCTGAGGAGTGTTTCAGGTCTACAGAATGCCCCTCTGAGGAGAGTTTCAGGTCTGTAGAATGCCTCTTTGAGGAGTGTTTCAGGTCTACAGAATGCCCCTCTGAGGAGTGTTTCAGGTCTACAGAATGCCCGTCTGAGGAGAGTTTCAGGTCTACAGATGGCCCCTCTGAGGAGTGTTTCAGGTCTACAGAATGCCCCTCTCAGGAGTGTTTAAGGTCTGTAGAATGCCCCTCTGAGGAGTGTTTCAGGTCTACAGAATGCCCCTCTGAGGAGTGTTTCAGGTCTGTAGAATGCCCCTCTGAGGAGTGTTTCAGGTCTACAGAATGCCCCTCTGAAGAGTGTTTCAGGTCTACAGAATGCCTCTTTGAGGAGTGTTTCAGGTCTGTAGAATGCCCCTCTGAGGAGTGTTTCAGGTCTACAGAATGCCTCTTTGAGGAGTGTTTCAGGCCTGCATAATGCCCCTCTCTGGAATGTTTCAGGTCTACCGAATGCCCCTCTGAGGAGTGTTTCAGGTCTACAGAATGCCCCTCTGAGGAGTGTTTCAGGTCTACAGAATGCCCCTCTGAGGAGTGTTTCAGGCCTGCATAATGCCCCTCTGAGGAGTGTTTCAGGTCTACAGAATGCCCCTCTGAGGAGTGTTTCAGTTCTACAGAATGCCCCTCTGAGGAGTGTTTCAGGTCTGTAGAATGCCCCTCTGAGGAGTGTTTCAGGTCTACAGAATGCCCCTCTGAAGAGTGTTTCAGGTCTACAGAATGCCCCTCTGAGGAGTGTTTCAGGCCTGCATAATGCCCCTCTGAGGAGTGTTTCAGGTCTACAGAATGCCCCTCTGAGGAGTGTTTCAGGTCTACAGAATGCCCCTCTGAGGAGTGTTTCAGGTCAGATTGCCCCTCTGAGAAGTGTTTCAGGTCTACAGAATGCCCCTCTGAGGAGTGTTTTAGGTCTACAGAATGCCCCTCTGAGGAGTGTTTCAGGTCTACAGAATGCCCCTCTGAGGAGTGTTTCAGGTCTACAGAATTCCCCTCTGAGGAGTGTTTTAGGTCTACAGAATGCCCCTCTGAGGAGTGTTTCAGGTCTACAGAATGCCCCTCTGAGGAGTGTTTCAGGTCTACAGAATGCCCCTCTGAGGAGTGTTTCAGGTCTACAGAATGCCCCTCTGAGGAGTGTTTCAGGTCTGTAGAATGCCTCTTTGAGGAGTGTTTCAGGTCTACAGAATGCCCCTCTGAGGAGTGTTTCAAGTCTACAGAATGCCCCTCTGAGGAGTGTTTCAGGTCTACAGAATGCGCATCTGAGGAGTGTTTCAGGTCTACAGAATGCCCCTCTCAGGAGTGTTTAAGGTCTGTAGAATGCCCCTCTGAAGAGTGTTTCAGGTCTACAGAATGCCCCTCTGAGGAGTGTTTCAGGTCTACAGAATGCCCCTCTGAGGAGTGTTTCAGGTCTGTAGAATGCCCCTCTGAGGAGTGTTTCAGGTCTACAGCATGCACCTCTGAGGAGTGTTTCAGGTCTACAGAATGCCTCTTTGAGGAGTGTTTCAGGTCTGTAGAATGCCCCTCTGAGGAGTGTTTCAGGTCTACAGAATGCCTCTTTGAGGAGTGTTATAGGCCTGCATAATGCCCCTCTGAGGAGTGTTTCAGGTCTACAGAATGCCTCTTTGAGGAGTGTTATAGGCCTGCATAATGCCCCTCTGAGGAGTGTTTCAGGTCTACAGAATGCCCCTCTGAGGAGTGTTTCAGGTCTACCGAATGCCCCTCTGAGGAGTGTTTCAGGTCTACAGAATGCCCCTCTGAGGAGTGTTTCAGGTCTACAGAATGCCCCTCTGAGGAGTGTTTCAGGCCTCCATAATGCCCCTCTGAGGAGTGTTTCAGGTCTACAGAATGCCCCTCTGAGGAGTGTTTCAGGTCTACAGAATGCCCCTCTGAGGAGTGTTTCAGGACTGTAGAATGCCTCTTTGAGGAGTGTTTCAGGTCTACAGAATGCCCCTCTGAGGAGTGTTTCAGGTCTACAGAATGCCCCTCTGAGGAGTGTTTCAGGACTGTAGAATGCCTCTTTGAGGAGTGTTTCAGGCCTGCATAATGCCCCTCTGAGGAGTGTTTCAGGTCTGTAGAATGCCCCTCTGAGGAGTGTTTCAGGTCTACAGAATGCCTCTTTGAGGAGTGTTTCAGGCCTGCATAATGCCCCTCTGAGGAATGTTTCAGGTCTACCGAATGCCCATCTGAGGAGTGTTTCAGGTCTACAGAATGCCCCTCTGAGGAGTGTTTCAGGTCTACAGAATGCCCCTCTGAGGAGTGTTTCAGGTCTACAGAATGCCCCTCTGAGGAGTGTTTCAGGTCTACAGAATGCCCCTCTGAGGAGTGTTTCAGGTCTGTAGAATGCCTCTTTGAGGAGTGTTTCAGGTCAGATTGCCCCTCTGAGAAGTGTTTCAGGTCTACAGAATGCCCCTCTGAGGAGTGTTTCAGGTCTACAGAATGCCCCTCTGAGGAGTGTTTCAGGTCAGATTGCCCCTCTGAGAAGTGTTTCAGGTCTACAGAATGCCCCTCTGAGGAGTGTTTTAGGTCTACAGAATGCCCCTCTGAGGAGTGTTTCAGGTCTACAGAATGCCCCTCTGAGGAGTGTTTCAGGTCTACAGAATTCCCCTCTGAGGAGTGTTTCAGGTCTACAGAATGCCCCTCTGAGGAGAGTTTCAGGTCTGTAGAATGCCTCTTTGAGGAGTGTTTCAGGTCTACAGAATGCCCCTCTGAGGAGTGTTTCAGGTCTACAGAATGCCCGTCTGAGGAGAGTTTCAGGTCTACAGATGGCCCCTCTGAGGAGTGTTTCAGGTCTACAGAATGCCCCTCTCAGGAGTGTTTAAGGTCTGTAGAATGCCCCTCTGAGGAGTGTTTCAGGTCTACAGAATGCCCCTCTGAGGAGTGTTTCAGGTCTGTAGAATGCCCCTCTGAGGAGTGTTTCAGGTCTACAGAATGCCCCTCTGAAGAGTGTTTCAGGTCTACAGAATGCCTCTTTGAGGAGTGTTTCAGGTCTGTAGAATGCCCCTCTGAGGAGTGTTTCAGGTCTACAGAATGCCTCTTTGAGGAGTGTTTCAGGCCTGCATAATGCCCCTCTCTGGAATGTTTCAGGTCTACCGAATGCCCCTCTGAGGAGTGTTTCAGGTCTACAGAATGCCCCTCTGAGGAGTGTTTCAGGTCTACAGAATGCCCCTCTGAGGAGTGTTTCAGGCCTGCATAATGCCCCTCTGAGGAGTGTTTCAGGTCTACAGAATGCCCCTCTGAGGAGTGTTTCAGTTCTACAGAATGCCCCTCTGAGGAGTGTTTCAGGTCTGTAGAATGCCCCTCTGAGGAGTGTTTCAGGTCTACAGAATGCCCCTCTGAAGAGTGTTTCAGGTCTACAGAATGCCCCTCTGAGGAGTGTTTCAGGCCTGCATAATGCCCCTCTGAGGAGTGTTTCAGGTCTACAGAATGCCCCTCTGAGGAGTGTTTCAGGTCTACAGAATGCCCCTCTGAGGAGTGTTTCAGGTCAGATGCCCCTCTGAGAAGTGTTTCAGGTCTACAGAATGCCCCTCTGAGGAGTGTTTTAGGTCTACAGAATGCCCCTCTGAGGAGTGTTTCAGGTCTACAGAATGCCCCTCTGAGGAGTGTTTCAGGTCTACAGAATTCCCCTCTGAGGAGTGTTTCAGGTCTACAGAATGCCCCTCTGAGGAGAGTTTCAGGTCTGTAGAATGCCTCTTTGAGGAGTGTTTCAGGTCTACAGAATGCCCCTCTGAGGAGTGTTTCAGGTCTACAGAATGCCCGTCTGAGGAGAGTTTCAGGTCTACAGATGGCCCCTCTGAGGAGTGTTTCAGGTCTACAGAATGCCCCTCTCAGGAGTGTTTAAGGTCTGTAGAATGCCCCTCTGAGGAGTGTTTCAGGTCTACAGAATGCCCCTCTGAGGAGTGTTTCAGGTCTGTAGAATGCCCCTCTGAGGAGTGTTTCAGGTCTACAGAATGCCCCTCTGAAGAGTGTTTCAGGTCTACAGAATGCCTCTTTGAGGAGTGTTTCAGGTCTGTAGAATGCCCCTCTGAGGAGTGTTTCAGGTCTACAGAATGCCTCTTTGAGGAGTGTTTCAGGCCTGCATAATGCCCCTCTGAGGAATGTTTCAGGTCTACCGAATGCCCCTCTGAGGAGTGTTTCAGGTCTACAGAATGCCCCTCTGAGGAGTGTTTCAGGTCTACAGAATGCCCCTCTGAGGAGTGTTTCAGGCCTGCATAATGCCCCTCTGAGGAGTGTTTCAGGTCTACAGAATGCCCCTCTGAGGAGTGTTTCAGTTCTACAGAATGCACCTCTGAGGAGTGTTTCAGGTCTGTAGAATGCCCCTCTGAGGAGTGTTTCAGGTCTACAGAATGCCCCTCTGAAGAGTGTTTCAGGTCTACAGAATGCCCCTCTGAGGAGTGTTTCAGGCCTGCATAATGCCCCTCTGAGGAGTGTTTCAGGTCTACAGAATGCCCCTCTGAGGAGTGTTTCAGGTCTACAGAATGCCCCTCTGAGGAGTGTTTCAGGTCTGTAGAATGCCTCTTTGAGGAGTGTTTCAGGTCTACAGAATGCCCCTCTGAGGAGTGTTTCAGGTCTACAGAATGCCCCTCTGAGGATTGTTTCAGGTCAGAATGCCTCTCTGAGGAGTGTTTCAGGTCTACAGAATGCCCCTCTGAGGAGTGTTTTAGGTCTACAGAATGCCCCTCTGAGGAGTGTTTCAGGTCTACAGAATGCCCCTCTGAGAAGTGTTTCAGGTCTACAGAATGCCCCTCTGAGGAGTGTTTCAGGTCTGTAGAATGCCTCTTTGAGGAGTGTTTCAGGTCTACAGAATGCCCCTCTGAGGAGTGTTTCAGGTCTACAGAATGAATCCTCTGAAGAGTGTTTCAGGTCTACAGAATGCCTCTTTGAGGAGTGTTTCAGGTCTGTAGAATGCCCCTCTGAGGAGTGTTTCAGGTCTACAGAATGCCTCTTTGAGGACTGTTTCAGGCCTGAATAATGCCCCTCAGAGGAGTGTTTCAGGTCTACCGAATGCCCCTCTGAGGAGTGTTTCAGGTCTACAGAATGCCCATCTGAGGAGTGTTTCAGGTCTGTAGAATGCCTCTTTGAGGAGTGTTTCAGGTCTACAGAATGCCCCTCTGAGGAGTGTTTCAGGTCTACAGAATGCCCCTGTGAGGAGTGTTTCAGGTCAGATTGCCCCTCTGAGAAGTGTTTCAGGTCTACAGAATGTCCCTCTGAGGAGTGTTTTAGGTCTACAGAATGCCCCTCTGAGGAGTGTTTCAGGTCTACAGAATGCCCCTCTGAGGAGTGTTTCAGGTCTACAGAATGCCCCTCTGAGGAGTGTTTCAGGTCTACAGAATGCCCCTCTGAGGAGTGTTTCAGGTCTACAGAATGCCCCTCTGAGGAGTGTTTCAGGTCTACAGAATGCCTCTCTGAGGAGTGTTTCAGGTCTACAGAATGCCCCTCTCAGGAGTGTTTAAGGTCTGTAGAATGCCCCTCTGAGGAGTGTTTCAGGTCTACAGAATGCCCCTCTGAGGAGTTTTTCAGGTCTACAGAATGCCCCTCTGAGGAATGTTTCAGGTCTGTAGAATGCCCCTCTGAGGAGTGTTTCAGGTCTACAGAATGCACCTCTGAGGAGTGTTTCAGGTCTACAGAATGCCTCTTTGAGGAGTGTTTCAGGTCTGTAGAATGCCCCTCTGAGGAGTGTTTCAGGTCTACAGAATGCCTCTTTGAGGAGTGTTTCAGGCCTGCATAATGCCCCTCTGAGGAGTGTTTCAGGTCTACCGAATGCCCCTCTGAGGAGTGTTTCAGGTCTACCGAATGCCACTCTGAGGAGTGTTTCAGGTCTACAGAATGCCCCTCTGAGGAGTGTTTCAGGTCTACAGAATGCCCCTCTGAGGAGTGTTTCAGGCCTGCATAATGCCCCTCTGAGGAGTGTTTCAGGTCTACAGAATGCCCCTCTGAGGAGTGTTTCAGGTCTACAGAATGCCCCTCTGAGGAGTGTTTCAGGACTGTAGAATGCCTCTTTGAGGAGTGTTTCAGGTCTACAGAATGCCCCTCTGAGGAGTGTTTCAGGTCTACAGAATGCCCCTCTGAGGAGTGTTTCAGGTCTACAGAATGCCCCTCTGAGGAGTGTTTCAGGTCTACAGAATGCCCCTCTGAGGAGTGTTTCAGGTCTACAGAATTCCCCTCTCTGGAGTGTTTAAGGTCTGTAGAATGCCCCTCTGAGGAGTGTTTCAGGTCTACAGAATGCCCCTCTGAGGAGTGTTTCAGGTCTGTAGAATGCCCCTCTGAGGAGTGTTTCAGGTCTACAGAATGCCCCTCTGAAGAGTGTTTCAGGTCTACAGAATGCCTCTTTGAGGAGTGTTTCAGGTCTGTAGAATGCCCCTCTGAGGAGTGTTTCAGGTCTACAGAATGCCTCTTTGAGGAGTGTTTCAGGCCTGAATAATGCCCCTCTGAGGAGTGTTTCAGGTCTACCGAATGCCCCTCTGAGGAGTGTTTCAGGTCTACAGAATGCCCCTCTGAGGAGTGTTTCAGGTCTACAGAATGCCCCTCTGAGGAGTGTTTCAGGCCTGCATAATGCCCCTCTGAGGAGTGTTTCAGGTCTACAGAATGCCCCTCTGAGGAGTGTTTCAGGTCTACAGAATGCCCCTCTGAGGAGTGTTTCAGGTCTGTAGAATGCCCCTCTGAGGAGTGTTTCAGGTCTACAGAATGTCCCTCTGAGGAGTGTTTCAGGACTACAGAATGCCCCTCTGTGGAGTGTTTCAGGTCTACAGAATGCCCCTCTGAAGAGTGTTTCAGGTCTACAGAATGCCTCTTTGAGGAGTGTTTCAGGTCTGTAGAATGCCCCTCTGAGGAGTGTTTCAGGTCTACAGAATGCCTCTTTGAGGACTGTTTCAGGCCTGAATAATGCCCCTCTGAGGAGTGTTTCAGGTCTACCGAATGCCCCTCTGAGGAGTGTTTCAGGCCTACAGAATGCCCATCTGAGGAGTGTTTCAGGTCTACAGAATGCCCCTCTGAGGAGTGTTTCAGGCCTGCATAATGCTCCTCTGAGGAGTGTTTAAGGTCTACAGAATGCCCCTCTGAGGAGTGTTTCAGGTCTACAGAATGCCCCTCTGAGGAGTGTTTCAGGTCTGTAGAATGCCTCTTTGAGGAGTGTTTCAGGTCTACAAAATGCCCCTCTGAGGAGTGTTTCAGGTCTACAGAATGCCCCTCTGAGGAGTGTTTCAGGTCTACAGAATGCCCCTCTGAGGAGTGTTTCAGGTCTACAGAATGCCCCTCTGAGGAGTGTTTCAGGTCTACAGAATGCCCCTCTGAGGAGTGTTTCAGGTCTGTAGAATGACTCTTTGAGGAGTGTTTCAGGTCTACAGAATGCCCCTCTGAGGAGTGTTTCAGGTCTACAGAATTCCCCTCTGAGGAGTGTTTCAGGTCTACAGAATGCCCCTCTGAGGAGTGTTTCAGGTCTACAGAATGCCCCTCTGAGGAGTGTTTCAGGTCTGTAGAATGCCCCTCTGAGGAGTGTTTCAGGTCTACAGAATGTCCCTCTGAGGAGTGTTTCAGGACTACAGAATGCCCCTCTGTGGAGTGTTTCAGGTCTACAGAATGAATCCTCTGAAGAGTGTTTCAGGTCTACAGAATGCCTCTTTGAGGAGTGTTTCAGGTCTGTAGAATGCCCCTCTGAGGAGTGTTTCAGGTCTACAGAATGCCTCTTTGAGGACTGTTTCAGGCCTGAATAATGCCCCTCAGAGGAGTGTTTCAGGTCTACCGAATGCCCCTCTGAGGAGTGTTTCAGGTCTACAGAATGCCCATCTGAGGAGTGTTTCAGGTCTGTAGAATGCCTCTTTGAGGAGTGTTTCAGGTCTACAGAATGCCCCTCTGAGGAGTGTTTCAGGTCTACAGAATGCCCCTGTGAGGAGTGTTTCAGGTCAGATTGCCCCTCTGAGAAGTGTTTCAGGTCTACAGAATGTCCCTCTGAGGAGTGTTTTAGGTCTACAGAATGCCCCTCTGAGGAGTGTTTCAGGTCTACAGAATGCCCCTCTGAGGAGTGTTTCAGGTCTACAGAATGCCCCTCTGAGGAGTGTTTCAGGTCTACAGAATGCCCCTCTGAGGAGTGTTTCAGGTCTACAGAATGCCCCTCTGAGGAGTGTTTCAGGTCTACAGAATGCCTCTCTGAGGAGTGTTTCAGGTCTACAGAATGCCCCTCTCAGGAGTGTTTAAGGTCTGTAGAATGCCCCTCTGAGGAGTGTTTCAGGTCTACAGAATGCCCCTCTGAGGAGTTTTTCAGGTCTACAGAATGCCCCTCTGAGGAATGTTTCAGGTCTGTAGAATGCCCCTCTGAGGAGTGTTTCAGGTCTACAGAATGCACCTCTGAGGAGTGTTTCAGGTCTACAGAATGCCTCTTTGAGGAGTGTTTCAGGTCTGTAGAATGCCCCTCTGAGGAGTGTTTCAGGTCTACAGAATGCCTCTTTGAGGAGTGTTTCAGGCCTGCATAATGCCCCTCTGAGGAGTGTTTCAGGTCTACCGAATGCCCCTCTGAGGAGTGTTTCAGGTCTACCGAATGCCACTCTGAGGAGTGTTTCAGGTCTACAGAATGCCCCTCTGAGGAGTGTTTCAGGTCTACAGAATGCCCCTCTGAGGAGTGTTTCAGGCCTGCATAATGCCCCTCTGAGGAGTGTTTCAGGTCTACAGAATGCCCCTCTGAGGAGTGTTTCAGGTCTACAGAATGCCCCTCTGAGGAGTGTTTCAGGACTGTAGAATGCCTCTTTGAGGAGTGTTTCAGGTCTACAGAATGCCCCTCTGAGGAGTGTTTCAGGTCTACAGAATGCCCCTCTGAGGAGTGTTTCAGGTCTACAGAATGCCCCTCTGAGGAGTGTTTCAGGTCTACAGAATGCCCCTCTGAGGAGTGTTTCAGGTCTACAGAATTCCCCTCTCTGGAGTGTTTAAGGTCTGTAGAATGCCCCTCTGAGGAGTGTTTCAGGTCTACAGAATGCCCCTCTGAGGAGTGTTTCAGGTCTGTAGAATGCCCCTCTGAGGAGTGTTTCAGGTCTACAGAATGCCCCTCTGAAGAGTGTTTCAGGTCTACAGAATGCCTCTTTGAGGAGTGTTTCAGGTCTGTAGAATGCCCCTCTGAGGAGTGTTTCAGGTCTACAGAATGCCTCTTTGAGGAGTGTTTCAGGCCTGAATAATGCCCCTCTGAGGAGTGTTTCAGGTCTACCGAATGCCCCTCTGAGGAGTGTTTCAGGTCTACAGAATGCCCCTCTGAGGAGTGTTTCAGGTCTACAGAATGCCCCTCTGAGGAGTGTTTCAGGCCTGCATAATGCCCCTCTGAGGAGTGTTTCAGGTCTACAGAATGCCCCTCTGAGGAGTGTTTCAGGTCTACAGAATGCCCCTCTGAGGAGTGTTTCAGGTCTGTAGAATGCCTCTTTGAGGAGTGTTTCAGGTCTACAGAATGCCCCTCTGAGGAGTGTTTCAGGTCTACAGAATGCCCCTCTGAGGAGTGTTTCAGGTCAGAATGCCCCTCTGAGGAGTGTTTCAGGTCTACAGAATGCCCCTCTGAGGAGTGTTTTAGGTCTACAGAATGCCCCTCTGAGGAGTGTTTCAGGTCTACAGAATGCCCCTCTGAGGAGTGTTTCAGGTCTACAGAATGCCCCTCTGAAGAGTGTTTCAGGTCTACAGAATGCCCCTCTGAGGAGTGTTTTAGGTCTACAGAATGCCCCTCTGAGGAGTGTTTCAGGTCTACCGAATGCCCCTCTGAGGAGTGTTTCAGGTCTACAGAATGCCCCTCTGAGGAGTGTTTCAGGCCTACAGAATGCCCCTCTAAGGAGTGTTTCAGGCCTGCATAATGCCCCTCTGAGGAGTGTTTCAGGTCTACAGAATGCCCCTCTGAGGAGTGTTTCAGGTCTACAGAATGCCCCTCTGAGGAGTGTTTCAGGTCTGTAGAATGCCCCTCTGAGGAGTGTTTCAGGTCTACAGAATGCCCCTCTGAAGAGTGTTTCAGGTCTACAGAATGCCCCTCTGAGGAGTGTTTCAGGCCTGCATAATGCCCCTCTGAGGAGTGTTTCAGGTCTACAGAATGCCCCTCTGAGGAGTGTTTCAGGTCTACAGAATGCCCCTCTGAGGAGTGTTTCAGGTCTGTAGAATGCCTCTTTGAGGATTGTTTCAGTTCTACAAAATGCCCCTCTGAGGAGTGTTTCAGGTCTACAGAATGACCCTCTGAGGAGTGTTTCAGGTCAGAATGCCCCTCTGAGAAGTGTTTCAGGTCTACAGAATGCCCCTCTGAGGAGTGTTTTAGGTCTACAGAATGCCCCTCTGAGGAGTGTTTCAGGTCTACAGAATGCCCCTCTGAGGAGTGTTTCAGGTCTACAGAATGCCCCTCTGAGGAGTGTTTCAGGTCTACAGAATGCCCCTCTGAGGAGTGTTTCAGGTCTGTAGAATGACTCTTTGAGGAGTGTTTCAGGTCTACAGAATGCCCCTCTGAGGAGTGTTTCAGGTCTACAGAATTCCCCTCTGGGGAGTGTTTCAGGTCTACAGAATGCCCCTCTGAGGAGTGTTTCAGGTCTACAGAATGCCCCTCTGAGGAGTGTTTCAGGTCTGTAGAATGCCCCTCTGAGGAGTGTTTCAGGTCTACAGAATGTCCCTCTGAGGAGTGTTTCAGGACTACAGAATGCCCCTCTGTGGAGTGTTTCAGGTCTACAGAATGCCCCTCTGAAGAGTGTTTCAGGTCTACAGAATGCCTCTTTGAGGAGTGTTTCAGGTCTGTAGAATGCCCCTCTGAGGAGTGTTTCAGGTCTACAGAATGCCTCTTTGAGGACTGTTTCAGGCCTGAATAATGCCCCTCTGAGGAGTGTTTCAGGTCTACCGAATGCCCCTCTGAGGAGTGTTTCAGGCCTACAGAATGCCCATCTGAGGAGTGTTTCAGGTCTACAGAATGCCCCTCTGAGGAGTGTTTCAGGCCTGCATAATGCTCCTCTGAGGAGTGTTTAAGGTCTACAGAATGCCCCTCTGAGGAGTGTTTCAGGTCTACAGAATGCCCCTCTGAGGAGTGTTTCAGGTCTGTAGAATGCCTCTTTGAGGAGTGTTTCAGGTCTACAGAATGCCCCTCTGAGGAGTGTTTCAGGTCTACAGAATGCCCCTCTGAGGAGTGTTTCAGGTCTACAGAATGCCCTTCTGAGGAGTGTTTCGGGCCTGCATAATGCCCCTCTGAGGAGTGTTTCAGGTCTACAGAATGCCCCTCTGAGGAGTGTTTCAGGTCTACAGAAAGGCCCTCTGAGGAGTGTTTCAGGTCTGTAGAATGCCACTTTGAGGAGTGTTTCAGGTCTACAGAATGCCCCTCTGAGGAGTGTTTCAGGTCTACAGAATGCCCCTCTGAGGAGTGTTTCAGGACTGTAGAATGCCTCTTTGAGGAGTGTTTCAGGCCTGCATAATGCCCCTCTGAGGAGCTTTTCAGGTCTGTAGAATGCCCCTCTGAGGAGTGTTTCAGGTCTACAGAATGCCTCTTTGAGGAGTGTTTCAGGCCTGCATAATGCCCCTCTGAGGAATGTTTCAGGTCTACCGAATGCCCCTCTGAGGAGTGTTTCAGGTCTACAGAATGCCCCTCTGAGGAGTGTTTCAGGTCTACAGAATGCGCCTCTGAGGAGTGTTTCAGGCCTGCATAATGCCCCTCTGAGGAGTGTTTCAGGTCTACAGAATGCCCCTCTGAGGAGTGTTTCAGGTCTACAGAATGCCCCTCTGAGGAGTGTTTCAGGTCTGTAGAATGCCTCTTTGAGGAGTGTTTCAGGTCAGATTGCCCCTCTGAGAAGTGTTTCAGGTCTACAGAATGCCCCTCTGAGGAGTGTTTCAGGTCTACAGAATGCCCCTCTGAGGAGTGTTTCAGGTATACAGAATGCCCCTCTGAGGAGTGTTTCAGGTCAGATTGCCCCTCTGAGAAGTGTTTCAGGTCTACAGAATGTCCCTCTGAGGAGTGTTTTAGGTCTACAGAATGCCCCTCTGAGGAGTGTTTCAGGTCTACAGAATGCCCCTCTGAGGAGTGTTTCAGGTCTACAGAATGCCCCTCTGAGGAGTGTTTCAGGTCTGTAGAATGCCTCTTTGAGGAGTGTTTCAGGTCTACAGAATGCCCCTCTGAGGAGTGTTTCAGGTCTACAGAATGCCCCTCTGAGGAGTGTTTCAGGTCTACAGAATGCCCCTCTGAGGAGTGTTTCAGGTCTACAGAATGCCCCTCTCAGGAGTGTTTAAGGTCTGTAGAATGCCCCTCTGAGGAGTGTATCAGGTCTACAGAATGCCCCTCTGAGGAGTGTTTCAGGTCTGTAGAATGCCCCTCTGAGGAGTGTTTCAGGTCTACAGAATGCCCCTCTGAAGAGTGTTTCAGGTCTACAGAATGCCTCTTTGAGGAGTGTTTCAGGTCTTTAGAATGCCCCTCTGAGGAGTGTTTCAGGTCTACAGAATGCATCTTTGAGGAGTGTTTCAGGCCTGCATAATGCCCCTCTGAGGAATGTTTCAGGTCTACCGAATGCCCCTCTGAGGAGTGTTTCAGGTCTACAGAATGCCCCTCTGAGGAGTGTTTCAGGCATGCATAATGCCCCTCTGAGGAGTGTTTCAGGTCTACAGAATGCCCCTCTGAGGAGTGTTTCAGGTCTACAGAATGCCCCTTTGAGGAGTGTTTCAGGTCTGTAGAATGCCCCTCTGAGGAGTGTTTCAGGTCTACAGAATGCCCCTCTGAAGAGTGTTTCAGGTCTACAGAATGCCCCTCTGAGGAGTGTTTTAGGTCTACAGAATGCCCCTCTGAGGAGTGTTTCAGGTCTACAGAATGCCCCTCTGAGGAGTGTTTAGGTCTACAGAATGCCCCTCTGAGGAGTGTTTAGGTCTACAGAATGCCTCTTTGAGGAGTGTTTCAGGTCTTTAGAATGCCCCTCTGAGGAGTGTTTCAGGTCTACAGAATGCATCTTTGAGGAGTGTTTCAGGCCTGCATAATGCCCCTCTGAGGAATGTTTCAGGTCTACCGAATGCCCCTCTGAGGAGTGTTTCAGGTCTACAGAATGCCCCTCTGAGGAGTGTTTCAGGCATGCATAATGCCCCTCTGAGGAGTGTTTCAGGTCTACAGAATGCCCCTCTGAGGAGTGTTTCAGGTCTACAGAATGCCCCTTTGAGGAGTGTTTCAGGTCTACAGAAAGGCCCTCTGAGGAGTGTTTCAGGTCTGTAGAATGCCACTTTGAGGAGTGTTTCAGGTCTACAGAATGCCCCTCTGAGGAGTGTTTCAGGTCTACAGAATGCCCCTCTGAGGAGTGTTTCAGGACTGTAGAATGCCTCTTTGAGGAGTGTTTCAGGCCTGCATAATGCCCCTCTGAGGAGCTTTTCAGGTCTGTAGAATGCCCCTCTGAGGAGTGTTTCAGGTCTACAGAATGCCTCTTTGAGGAGTGTTTCAGGCCTGCATAATGCCCCTCTGAGGAATGTTTCAGGTCTACCGAATGCCCCTCTGAGGAGTGTTTCAGGTCTACAGAATGCCCCTCTGAGGAGTGTTTCAGGTCTACAGAATGCGCCTCTGAGGAGTGTTTCAGGCCTGCATAATGCCCCTCTGAGGAGTGTTTCAGGTCTACAGAATGCCCCTCTGAGGAGTGTTTCAGGTCTACAGAATGCCCCTCTGAGGAGTGTTTCAGGTCTGTAGAATGCCTCTTTGAGGAGTGTTTCAGGTCAGATTGCCCCTCTGAGAAGTGTTTCAGGTCTACAGAATGCCCCTCTGAGGAGTGTTTCAGGTCTACAGAATGCCCCTCTGAGGAGTGTTTCAGGTATACAGAATGCCCCTCTGAGGAGTGTTTCAGGTCAGATTGCCCCTCTGAGAAGTGTTTCAGGTCTACAGAATGTCCCTCTGAGGAGTGTTTTAGGTCTACAGAATGCCCCTCTGAGGAGTGTTTCAGGTCTACAGAATGCCCCTCTGAGGAGTGTTTCAGGTCTACAGAATGCCCCTCTGAGGAGTGTTTCAGGTCTGTAGAATGCCTCTTTGAGGAGTGTTTCAGGTCTACAGAATGCCCCTCTGAGGAGTGTTTCAGGTCTACAGAATGCCCCTCTGAGGAGTGTTTCAGGTCTACAGAATGCCCCTCTGAGGAGTGTTTCAGGTCTACAGAATGCCCCTCTCAGGAGTGTTTAAGGTCTGTAGAATGCCCCTCTGAGGAGTGTATCAGGTCTACAGAATGCCCCTCTGAGGAGTGTTTCAGGTCTGTAGAATGCCCCTCTGAGGAGTGTTTCAGGTCTACAGAATGCCCCTCTGAAGAGTGTTTCAGGTCTACAGAATGCCTCTTTGAGGAGTGTTTCAGGTCTTTAGAATGCCCCTCTGAGGAGTGTTTCAGGTCTACAGAATGCATCTTTGAGGAGTGTTTCAGGCCTGCATAATGCCCCTCTGAGGAATGTTTCAGGTCTACCGAATGCCCCTCTGAGGAGTGTTTCAGGTCTACAGAATGCCCCTCTGAGGAGTGTTTCAGGCATGCATAATGCCCCTCTGAGGAGTGTTTCAGGTCTACAGAATGCCCCTCTGAGGAGTGTTTCAGGTCTACAGAATGCCCCTTTGAGGAGTGTTTCAGGTCTGTAGAATGCCCCTCTGAGGAGTGTTTCAGGTCTACAGAATGCCCCTCTGAAGAGTGTTTCAGGTCTACAGAATGCCCCTCTGAGGAGTGTTTTAGGTCTACAGAATGCCCCTCTGAGGAGTGTTTCAGGTCTACAGAATGCCCCTCTGAGGAGTGTTTAGGTCTACAGAATGCCCCTCTGAGGAGTGTTTCAGGTCTACAGAATGCCCCTCTGAGGAGTGTTTCAGGTCTGTAGAATGCCTCTTTGAGGAGTGTTTCAGGTCTACAGAATGCCCCTCTGAGGAGTGTTTCAGGTCTACAGAATGCCCCTCTGAGGAGTGTTTCAGGTCTACAGAATGCCCCTCTGAGGAGTGTTTCAGGTCTACAGAATGCCCCTCTCAGGAGTGTTTAAGGTCTGTAGAATGCCCCTCTGAGGAGTGTTTCAGGTCTACAGAATGCCCCTCTGAGGAGTGTTTCAGGTCTGTAGAATGTCCCTCTGAGGAGTATTTCAGGTCTACAGAATGCCCCTCTGAGGAGTGTTTCAGGTCTAAAGAATGTCTCTCAGGAGTGTTTCAGGTCTACAGTATGCCCCTCTGAGGAGTGTTTCAGGTCTACAGAATGACTCTTTGAGGAGTGTTTCAGGTCTACAGAATGCCCCTTTGAGGAGTGTTTCAGGTCTGTAGAATGCCCCTTCGAGGAGTGTTTCAGGTCTGTAGAATGCACCTTTGAGGAGTGTTTCAGGTCTGTAGAATGCCCCTTCGAGGAGTGTTTCAGGTCTGTAGAATGCCCCTTCGAGGAGTGTTTCAGGCCTGCATAATGCCCCTCTGAGTGTTTCAGGTCTACAGAATGCCCCTCTGAGGAGTGTTTCAGGTCTACAGAACGTCCCTCAGGAGTGTTTCAGGTCTACAGTATGCCCCTCTGAGGAGTGGTTCAGGTCTACAGAATGCCTCTTTGAGGAGTGTTTCAGGTCTACAGAATGCCCCTTTGAGGAGTGTTTCAGGTCTGTAGAATGCCCCTTCGAGGAGTGTTTCAGGTCTGTAGAATGCCCCTTTGAGGAGTGTTTCAGGTCTGTAGAATGCCCCTTTGAGGAGTGTTTCCGGTCTGTGGAATGCGTCTTTGAGGAATGTTTCAGGTCTGTTGAATGCCCCTCTGAGGAGTGTTTCAGGTCTGTAGAATGCCTCTTAGAGGAGTGTTTCAGGTCTGTACAATGCCTCTTTGAGGAGTGTATCAGTTCTGTAGAATGCCTCTTTGAGGAGTGTTTCAGGTCTACATAATGCCCCTCTGAGGAGTGTTTCAGGTCTGAGGCCCGAGGAGGCAGGTCCGGCCCCTCTGAGGAGTGTTTCAGGTCTACAGAATGCCCCTCTGAGGAGTGTTTCAGGTCTCGTGCCCCCGAGGAGGCAGGTCGGGCCCCTCTGAGGAGTATTTCAGGTCTACAGAATGCCCCTCTGAGGAGTGTTTCAGGTCTAAAGAATGTCCCTCAGGAGTGTTTCAGGTCTACAGTATGCCCCTCTGAGGAGTGTTTCAGGTCTACAGAATGCCTCTTTGAGGAGTGTTTCAGGTCTACAGAATGCCCCTTTGAGGAGTGTTTCAGGTCTGTAGAATGCCCCTTTGAGGTGTGTTTCAGGTCTGTAGAATGCCCCTTTGAGGAGTGTTTCCGGTCTGTGGAATGCGTCTTTGAGAAATGTTTCAGGTCTCTTGAATGCCCCTCTGAGGAGTGTTTCAGGTCTGTAGAATGCCTCTTTGAGGAGTGTTTCAGGTCTGTAGAATGCCTCTTTGAGGAGTGTATCAGTTCTGTAGAATGCCTCTTTGAGGAGTGTTTCAGGTCTACAGAATGCCCCTCTGAGGGGTGTTTCAGGTCTACATAATGCCCCTCTGAGGAGTGTTTCAGGTCTGTAGAATGCCTCTTTGAGGAGTGATTCAGGTCTACAGAATGCCCTTCTGAGGAGTGTTTCAGGTCTACAGAATGCCCCTCTGAGGAGTGTTTCAGGTCTACAGAATGCCCCTCTGAGGAGTGTTTCAGGTCTACAGAATGCCCCTCTCAGGAGTGTTTAAGGTCTGTAGAATGCCCCTCTGAGGAATGTTTCAGGTCTACAGAATGCCCCTCTGAGGATTTTCAGGTCTGTAGAATGCCCCTCTGAGGAGTATTTCAGGTCTACAGAATGCCCCTCTGAAGAGTGTTTCAGGTCTACAGAATGCCTCTTTGAGGAGTGTTTCAGGTCTGTAGAATGCCCCTCTGAGGAGTGTTTCAGGTCTACAGAATGCCTCTTTGAGGAGTGTTTCAGGCCTGCATAATGCCCCTCTGAGGAGTGTTTCAGGTCTACGGAATGCCCCTCTGAGGAGTGTTTCAGGTCTACCGAATGCCCCTCTGAGGAGTGTTTCAGGTCTGTAGAATGCCTCTTTGGGGAGTGTTTCAGGTCTACAGAGTGCCCCTTTGAGGAGTGTTTCAGGCCTGCATAATGCCCCTCTGAGTGTTTCAGGTCTACAGAATGCCCCTCTGAGGAGTGTTTCAGGTCTACAGAACGTCCCTCAGGAGTGTTTCAGGTCTACAGTATGCCCCTCTGAGGAGTGTTTCAGGTCTACAGAATGCCTCTTTGAGGACTGTTTCAGGTCTACAGAATGCCCCTTTGAGGAGTGTTTCAGGTCTGTAGAATGCCCCTTCGAGGAGTGTTTCAGGTCTGTAGAATGCCCCTTTGAGGAGTGTTTCAGGTCTGTAGAATGCCCCTTTGAGGAGTGTTTCCGGTCTGTGGAATGCGTCTTTGAGGAATGTTTCAGGTCTCTTGAATGCCCCTCTGAGGAGTGTTTCAGGTCTGTAGAATGCCCCTTTGACGAGTGTTTCAGGTCTGTAGAATGCCCCTTTGAGGAGTGTTTCCGGTCTGTGGAATGCGTCTTTGAGGAATGTTTCAGGTCTCTTGAATGCCCCTCTGAGGAGTGTTTCAGGTCTGTAGAATGCCTCTTTGAGGAGTGTTTCAGGTCTGTAGAATGCCTCTTTGAGGAGTGTATCAGTTCTGTAGAATGCCTCTTTGAGGAGTATTTCAGGTCTGTAGAATGCCTCTTTGAGGAGTGTTTCAGGTCTACAGAATGCCCATCTGAGGAGTGTTTCAGGTCTACAGAATGCCCCTCTCAGGAGTGTTTAAGGTCTGTACAATGCCCCTCTGAGGAATGTTTCAGGTCTACAGAATGCCCCACTGAGGAGTGTTTCAGGTCTGTAGAATGCCCCTCTGAGGAGTATTTCAGGTCTACAGAATGCCCCTCTGAGGAGTTTTTCAGGTCTAAAGAATGTCCCTCAGGAGTGTTTCAGGTCTACAGTATGCCCCTCTGAGGAGTGTTTCAGGTCTACAGAATGCCTCTTTGAGGAGTGTTTCAGGTCTACAGAATGCCCCTTTGAGGAGTGTTTCAGGTCTGTAGAATGCCCCTTCGAGGAGTGTTTCAGGTCTGTAGAATGCCCCTTTGAGGAGTGTTTCAGGTCTGTAGAATGCCCCTTCGAGGAGTGTTTCAGGTCTGTAGAATGCCCCTTCGAGGAGTGTTTCAGGCCTGCATAATGCCCCTCTGAGTGTTTCAGGTCTACAGAATGCCCCTCTGAGGAGTGTTTCATGTCTAAAGAACGTCCCTCAGGAGTGTTTCAGGTCTACAGTATGCCCCTTTGAGGAGTGTTTCAGGTCTGTAGAATGCCCCTTTGAGGAGTGTTTCCGGTCTGTGGAATGCGTCTTTGAGGAATGTTTCAGGTCTCTTGAATGCCCCTCTGAGGAGTGTTTCAGGTCTGTAGAATGCCTCTTTGAGGAGTGTTTCAGGTCTGTAGAATGCCTCTTTGAGGAGTGTATCAGTTCTGTAGAATGCCTCTTTGAGGAGTGTTTCAGGTCTACAGAATGCCCCTCTGAGGGGTGTTTCAGGTCTACATAATGCCCCTCTGAGGAGTGTTTCAGGTCTGTAGAATGCCTCTTTGAGGAGTGATTCAGGTCTACAGAATGCCCCTCTGAGGAGTGTTTCAGGTCTACAGAATGCCCCTCTGAGGAGTGTTTCAGGTCTACAGAATGCCCCTCTGAGGAGTGTTTCAGGTCTACAGAATGCCCCTCTCAGGAGTGTTTAAGGTCTGTAGAATGCCCCTCTGAGGAATGTTTCAGGTCTACAGAATGCCCCTCTGAGGAGTGTTTCAGGTCTGTAGAATGCCCCTCTGAGGAGTATTTCAGGTCTACAGAATGCCCCTCTGAAGAGTGTTTCAGGTCTACAGAATGCCTCTTTGAGGAGTGTTTCAGGTCTGTAGAATGCCCCTCTGAGGAGTGTTTCAGGTCTACAGAATGCCTCTTTGAGGAGTGTTTCAGGCCTGCATAATGCCCCTCTGAGGAGTGTTTCAGGTCTACGGAATGCCCCTCTGAGGAGTGTTTCAGGTCTACCGAATGCCCCTCTGAGGAGTGTTTCAGGTCTGTAGAATGCCTCTTTGGGGAGTGTTTCAGGTCTACAGAGTGCCCCTTTGAGGAGTGTTTCAGGCCTGCATAATGCCCCTCTGAGTGTTTCAGGTCTACAGAATGCCCCTCTGAGGAGTGTTTCAGGTCTACAGAACGTCCCTCAGGAGTGTTTCAGGTCTACAGTATGCCCCTCTGAGGAGTGTTTCAGGTCTACAGAATGCCTCTTTGAGGAGTGTTTCAGGTCTACAGAATGCCCCTTTGAGGAGTGTTTCAGGTCTGTAGAATGCCCCTTTGAGGAGTGTTTCAGGTCTGTAGAATGCCCCTTGGAGGAGTGTTTCAGGTCTGTAGAATGCCCCTTTGAGGAGTGTTTCCGGTCTGTGGAATGCGTCTTTGAGGAATGTTTCAGGTCTCTTGAATGCCTGTCTGAGGAGTGTTTCAGGTCTGTAGAATGCCCCTTTGAGGAGTGTTTCAGGTCTGTAGAATGCCCCTTTGAGGAGTGTTTCCGGTCTGTGGAATGCTGTCTTTGACGAATGTTTCAGGTCTCTTGAATGCCCCTCTGAGGAGTGTTTCAGGTCTGTAGAATGCCTCTTTGAGGAGTATTTCAGGTCTGTAGAATGCCTCTTTGAGGAGTGTTCCAGGTCTACAGAATGCCCCTCTGAGGAGTGTTTCAGGTCTACAGAATGCCCCTCTCAGGAGTGTTTAAGGTCTGTACAATGCCCCTCTGAGGAATGTTTCAGGTCTACACAATGCCCCACTGAGGAGTATTTCAGGTCTACAGAATGCCCCTCTGAGGAGTTTTTCAGGTCTAAAGAATGTCCCTCAGGAGTGTTTCAGGTCTACAGTATGCCCCTCTGAGGAGTGTTTCAGGTCTACAGAATGCCTCTTTGAGGAGTGTTTCAGGTCTACAGAATGCCCCTTTGAGGAGTGTTTCAGGTCTGTAGAATGCCCCTTCGAGGAGTGTTTCAGGTCTGTAGAATGCCCCTTTGAGGAGTGTTTCAGGTCTGTAGAATGCCCCTTCGAGGAGTGTTTCAGGTCTATAGAATGCCCCTTCGAGGAGTGTTTCAGGCCTGCATAATGCCCCTCTGAGTGTTTCAGGTCTACAGAATGCCCCTCTGAGGAGTGTTTCAGGTCTATAGAATGCCCCTTCGAGGAGTGTTTCAGGCCTGCATAATGCCCCTCTGAGTGTTTCAGGTCTACAGAATGCCCCTCTGAGGAATGTTTCAGGTCTACAGAATGCCCCTCGGAGGAGTGTTTCAGGTCTGTAGAATGCCCCTCTGAGGAGTGTTTCAGGTCTGTAGAATGCCTCTTTGAGGAGTGTTTCAGGTCTGTAGAATGCCTCTTTGAGGAGTGTATCAGTTCTGTAGAATGCCTCTTTGAGGAGTGTTTCAGGTCTACAGAATGCCCCTCTGAGGGGTGTTTCAGGTCTACAGAATGCCCCTCTGAGGAGTGTTTCAGGTCTGTAGAATGCCTCTTTGAGGAGTGTTTCAGGTCTACAGAATGCCCCTCTGAGGAGTGTTTCAGGTCTACAGAATGCCCCTCTGAGGAGTGTTTCAGGTCTACAGAACGTCCCTCAGGAGTGTTTCAGGTCTACAGTATGCCCCTCTGAGGAGTGTTTCAGGTCTACAGAATGCCTCTTTGAGGAGTGTTTCAGGTCTACAGAATGCCCCTTTGAGGAGTGTTTCAGGTCTGTAGAATGCCCCTTTGAGGAGTGTTTCAGGTCTGTAGAATGCCCCTTGGAGGAGTGTTTCAGGTCTGTAGAATGCCCCTTTGAGGAGTGTTTCCGGTC
This sequence comes from Salmo salar, assembly GCF_965601325.2. Taxonomy (NCBI): domain Eukaryota; kingdom Metazoa; phylum Chordata; class Actinopteri; order Salmoniformes; family Salmonidae; genus Salmo; species Salmo salar. Next base: position 91,942,870 of record NC_138293.1, on the reverse strand, counting down.
TGTGGAATGTGTCTTTGAGGAATGTTTCAGGTCTCTTGAATGCCCCTCTGAGGAGTGTTTCAGGTCTGTAGAATGCCCCTTTGAGGAGTGTTTCAGGTCTGTAGAATGCCCCTTTGAGGAGTGTTTCCGGTCTGTGGAATGCTGTCTTTGACGAATGTTTCAGGTCTCTTGAATGCCCCTCTGAGGAGTGTTTCAGGTCTGTAGAATGCCTCTTTGAGGAGTATTTCAGGTCTGTAGAATGCCTCTTTGAGGAGTGTTCCAGGTCTACAGAATGCCCCTCTGAGGAGTGTTTCAGGTCTACAGAATGCCCCTCTCAGGAGTGTTTAAGGTCTGTACAATGCCCCTCTGAGGAATGTTTCAGGTCTACACAATGCCCCACTGAGGAGTATTTCAGGTCTACAGAATGCCCCTCTGAGGAGTTTTTCAGGTCTAAAGAATGTCCCTCAGGAGTGTTTCAGGTCTACAGTATGCCCCTCTGAGGAGTGTTTCAGGTCTACAGAATGCCTCTTTGAGGAGTGTTTCAGGTCTACAGAATGCCCCTTTGAGGAGTGTTTCAGGTCTGTAGAATGCCCCTTCGAGGAGTGTTTCAGGTCTGTAGAATGCCCCTTTGAGGAGTGTTTCAGGTCTGTAGAATGCCCCTTCGAGGAGTGTTTCAGGTCTATAGAATGCCCCTTCGAGGAGTGTTTCAGGCCTGCATAATGCCCCTCTGAGTGTTTCAGGTCTACAGAATGCCCCTCTGAGGAGTGTTTCAGGTCTATAGAATGCCCCTTCGAGGAGTGTTTCAGGCCTGCATAATGCCCCTCTGAGTGTTTCAGGTCTACAGAATGCCCCTCTGAGGAATGTTTCAGGTCTACAGAATGCCCCTCTGAGGAGTGTTTCAGGTCTGTAGAATGCCCCTCTGAGGAGTGTTTCAGGTCTGTAGAATGCCTCTTTGAGGAGTGTTTCAGGTCTGTAGAATGCCTCTTTGAGGAGTGTATCAGTTCTGTAGAATGCCTCTTTGAGGAGTGTTTCAGGTCTACAGAATGCCCCTCTGAGGGGTGTTTCAGGTCTACAGAATGCCCCTCTGAGGAGTGTTTCAGGTCTGTAGAATGCCTCTTTGAGGAGTGTTTCAGGTCTACAGAATGCCCCTCTGAGGAGTGTTTCAGGTCTACAGAATGCCCCTCTGAGGAGTGTTTCAGGTCTACAGAATGCCCCTCTGAGGAGTGTTTCAGGTCTACAGAATGCCCCTCTCAGGAGTGTTTAAGGTCTGTACAATGCCCCTCTGAGGAATGTTTCAGGTCTACAGAATGCCCCTCTGAGGAGTGTTTCAGGTCTGTAGAATGTCCCTCTGAGGAGTATTTCAGGTCTACAGAATGCCCCTCTGAGGAGTGTTTCAGGTCTAAAGAATGTCTCTCAGGAGTGTTTCAGGTCTACAGTATGCCCCTCTGAGGAGTGTTTCAGGTCTACAGAATGACTCTTTGAGGAGTGTTTCAGGTCTACAGAATGCCCCTTTGAGGAGTGTTTCAGGTCTGTAGAATGCCCCTTCGAGGAGTGTTTCAGGTCTGTAGAATGCACCTTTGAGGAGTGTTTCAGGTCTGTAGAATGCCCCTTCGAGGAGTGTTTCAGGTCTGTAGAATGCCCCTTCGAGGAGTGTTTCAGGCCTGCATAATGCCCCTCTGAGTGTTTCAGGTCTACAGAATGCCCCTCTGAGGAGTGTTTCAGGTCTACAGAACGTCCCTCAGGAGTGTTTCAGGTCTACAGTATGCCCCTCTGAGGAGTGGTTCAGGTCTACAGAATGCCTCTTTGAGGAGTGTTTCAGGTCTACAGAATGCCCCTTTGAGGAGTGTTTCAGGTCTGTAGAATGCCCCTTCGAGGAGTGTTTCAGGTCTGTAGAATGCCCCTTTGAGGAGTGTTTCAGGTCTGTAGAATGCCCCTTTGAGGAGTGTTTCCGGTCTGTGGAATGCGTCTTTGAGGAATGTTTCAGGTCTGTTGAATGCCCCTCTGAGGAGTGTTTCAGGTCTGTAGAATGCCTCTTAGAGGAGTGTTTCAGGTCTGTAGAATGCCTCTTTGAGGAGTGTATCAGTTCTGTAGAATGCCTCTTTGAGGAGTGTTTCAGGTCTACATAATGCCCCTCTGAGGAGTGTTTCAGGTCTGTAGAATGCCTCTTTGAGGAGTGTTTCAGGTCTACAGAATGCCCCTCTGAGGAGTGTTTCAGGTCTACAGAATGCCCCTCTGAGGAGTGTTTCAGGTCTACAGAATGCCCCTCTGAGGAGTGTTTCAGGTCTACAGAATGCCCCTCTGAGGAGTGTTTCAGGTCTGTAGAATGCCCCTCTGAGGAGTATTTCAGGTCTACAGAATGCCCCTCTGAGGAGTGTTTCAGGTCTAAAGAATGTCCCTCAGGAGTGTTTCAGGTCTACAGTATGCCCCTCTGAGGAGTGTTTCAGGTCTACAGAATGCCTCTTTGAGGAGTGTTTCAGGTCTACAGAATGCCCCTTTGAGGAGTGTTTCAGGTCTGTAGAATGCCCCTTTGAGGTGTGTTTCAGGTCTGTAGAATGCCCCTTTGAGGAGTGTTTCCGGTCTGTGGAATGCGTCTTTGAGAAATGTTTCAGGTCTCTTGAATGCCCCTCTGAGGAGTGTTTCAGGTCTGTAGAATGCCTCTTTGAGGAGTGTTTCAGGTCTGTAGAATGCCTCTTTGAGGAGTGTATCAGTTCTGTAGAATGCCTCTTTGAGGAGTGTTTCAGGTCTACAGAATGCCCCTCTGAGGGGTGTTTCAGGTCTACATAATGCCCCTCTGAGGAGTGTTTCAGGTCTGTAGAATGCCTCTTTGAGGAGTGATTCAGGTCTACAGAATGCCCTTCTGAGGAGTGTTTCAGGTCTACAGAATGCCCCTCTGAGGAGTGTTTCACGTCTACAGAATGCCCCTCTGAGGAGTGTTTCAGGTCTACAGAATGCCCCTCTCAGGAGTGTTTAAGGTCTGTAGAATGCCCCTCTGAGGAATGTTTCAGGTCTACAGAATGCCCCTCTGAGGAGTGTTTCAGGTCTGTAGAATGCCCCTCTGAGGAGTATTTCAGGTCTACAGAATGCCCCTCTGAAGAGTGTTTCAGGTCTACAGAATGCCTCTTTGAGGAGTGTTTCAGGTCTGTAGAATGCCCCTCTGAGGAGTGTTTCAGGTCTACAGAATGCCTCTTTGAGGAGTGTTTCAGGCCTGCATAATGCCCCTCTGAGGAGTGTTTCAGGTCTACGGAATGCCCCTCTGAGGAGTGTTTCAGGTCTACCGAATGCCCCTCTGAGGAGTGTTTCAGGTCTGTAGAATGCCTCTTTGGGGAGTGTTTCAGGTCTACAGAGTGCCCCTTTGAGGAGTGTTTCAGGCCTGCATAATGCCCCTCTGAGTGTTTCAGGTCTACAGAATGCCCCTCTGAGGAGTGTTTCAGGTCTACAGAACGTCCCTCAGGAGTGTTTCAGGTCTACAGTATGCCCCTCTGAGGAGTGTTTCAGGTCTACAGAATGCCTCTTTGAGGAGTGTTTCAGGTCTACAGAATGCCCCTTTGAGGAGTGTTTCAGGTCTGTAGAATGCCCCTTCGAGGAGTGTTTCAGGTCTGTAGAATGCCCCTTTGAGGAGTGTTTCAGGTCTGTAGAATGCCCCTTTGAGGAGTGTTTCCGGTCTGTGGAATGCGTCTTTGAGGAATGTTTCAGGTCTCTTGAATGCCCCTCTGAGGAGTGTTTCAGGTCTGTAGAATGCCCCTTTGACGAGTGTTTCAGGTCTGTAGAATGCCCCTTTGAGGAGTGTTTCCGGTCTGTGGAATGCGTCTTTGAGGAATGTTTCAGGTCTCTTGAATGCCCCTCTGAGGAGTGTTTCAGGTCTGTAGAATGCCTCTTTGAGGAGTGTTTCAGGTCTGTAGAATGCCTCTTTGAGGAGTGTATCGGTTCTGTAGAATGCCTCTTTGAGGAGTATTTCAGGTCTGTAGAATGCCTCTTTGAGGAGTGTTTCAGGTCTACAGAATGCCCCTCTGAGGAGTGTTTCAGGTCTACAGAATGCCCCTCTCAGGAGTGTTTAAGGTCTGTACAATGCCCCTCTGAGGAATGTTTCAGGTCTACAGAATGCCCCACTGAGGAGTGTTTCAGGTCTGTAGAATGCCCCTCTGAGGAGTATTTCAGGTCTACAGAATGCCCCTCTGAGGAGTTTTTCAGGTCTAAAGAATGTCCCTCAGGAGTGTTTCAGGTCTACAGTATGCCCCTCTGAGGAGTGTTTCAGGTCTACAGAATGCCTCTTTGAGGAGTGTTTCAGGTCTACAGAATGCCCCTTTGAGGAGTGTTTCAGGTCTGTAGAATGCCCCTTCGAGGAGTGTTTCAGGTCTGTAGAATGCCCCTTTGAGGAGTGTTTCAGGTCTGTAGAATGCCCCTTCGAGGAGTGTTTGAGGTCTGTAGAATGCCCCTTCGAGGAGTGTTTCAGGCCTGCATAATGCCCCTCTGAGTGTTTCAGGTCTACAGAATGCCCCTCTGAGGAGTGTTTCAGGTCTAAAGAACGTCCCTCAGGAGTGTTTCAGGTCTACAGTATGCCCCTTTGAGGAGTGTTTCAGGTCTGTAGAATGCCCCTTTGAGGAGTGTTTCCGGTCTGTGGAATGAGTCTTTGAGGAATGTTTCAGGTCTCTTGAATGCCCCTCTGAGGAGTGTTTCAGGTCTGTAGAATGCCTCTTTGAGGAGTGTTTCAGGTCTGTAGAATGCCTCTTTGAGGAGTGTATCAGTTCTGTAGAATGCCTCTTTGAGGAGTGTTTCAGGTCTACAGAATGCCCCTCTGAGGGGTGTTTCAGGTCTACATAATGCCCCTCTGAGGAGTGTTTCAGGTCTGTAGAATGCCTCTTTGAGGAGTGATTCAGGTCTACAGAATGCCCCTCTGAGGAGTGTTTCAGGTCTACAGAATGCCCCTCTGAGGAGTGTTTCAGGTCTACAGAATGCCCCTCTGAGGAGTGTTTCAGGTCTACAGAATGCCCCTCTCAGGAGTGTTTAAGGTCTGTAGAATGCCCCTCTGAGGAATGTTTTAGGTCTACAGAATGCCCCTAAAAGGAGTGTTTCAGGTCTGTAGAATGCCCCTCTGAGGAGTATTTCAGGTCTACAGAATGCCCCTCTGAAGAGTGTTTCAGGTCTACAGAATGCCTCTTTGAGGAGTGTTTCAGGTCTGTAGAATGCCCCTCTGAGGAGTGTTTCAGGTCTACAGAATGCCTCTTTGAGGAGTGTTTCAGGCCTGCATAATGCCCCTCTGAGGAGTGTTTCAGGTCTACGGAATGCCCCTCTGAGGAGTGTTTCAGGTCTACCGAATGCCCCACTGAGGAGTGTTTCAGGTCTGTAGAATGCCCCTCTGAGGAGTATTTCAGGTCTACAGAATGCCCCTCTGAGGAGTTTTTCAGGTCTAAAGAATGTCCCTCAGGAGTGTTTCAGGTCTACAGTATACCCCTCTGAGGAGTGTTTCAGGTCTACAGAATGCCTCTTTGAGGAGTGTTTCAGGTCTACAGAATGCCCCTTTGAGGAGTGTTTCAGGTCTGTAGAATGCCCCTTCGAGGAGTGTTTCAGGTCTGTAGAATGCCCCTTTGAGGAGTGTTTCAGGTCTGTAGAATGCCCCTTCGAGGAGTGTTTCAGGTCTGTAGAATGCCCCTTCGAGGAGTGTTTCAGGCCTGCATAATGCCCCTCTGAGTGTTTCAGGTCTACAGAATGCCCCTCTGAGGAGTGTTTCAGGTCTAAAGAACGTCCCTCAGGAGTGTTTCAGGTCTACAGAATGCCCCTCTGAGGAGTGTTTCAGGTCTGTAGAATGCCCCTCTGAGGAGTATTTCAGGTCTACAGAATGCCCCTCTGAGGAGTGTTTCAGGTCTAAAGAATGTCCCTCAGGAGTGTTTCAGGTCTACAGTATGCCCCTCTGAGGAGTGTTTCAGGTCTACAGAATGCCTCTTTGAGGAGTGTTTCAGGTCTACAGAATGCCCCTTTGAGGAGTGTTTCAGGTCTGTAGAATGCCCCTTTGAGGTGTGTTTCAGGTCTGTAGAATGCCCCTTTGAGGAGTGTTTCCGGTCTGTGGAATGCGTCTTTGAGAAATGTTTCAGGTCTCTTGAATGCCCCTCTGAGGAGTGTTTCAGGTCTGTAGAATGCCTCTTTGAGGAGTGTTTCAGGTCTGTAGAATGCCTCTTTGAGGAGTGTATCAGTTCTGTAGAATGCCTCTTTGAGGAGTGTTTCAGGTCTACAGAATGCCCCTCTGAGGGGTGTTTCAGGTCTACATAATACCCCTCTGAGGAGTGTTTCAGGTCTGTAGAATGCCTCTTTGAGGAGTGATTCAGGTCTACAGAATGCCCTTCTGAGGAGTGTTTCAGGTCTACAGAATGCCCCTCTGAGGAGTGTTTCACGTCTACAGAATGCCCCTCTGAGGAGTGTTTCAGGTCTACAGAATGCCCCTCTCAGGAGTGTTTAAGGTCTGTAGAATGCCCCTCTGAGGAATGTTTCAGGTCTACAGAATGCCCCTCTGAGGAGTGTTTCAGGTCTGTAGAATGCCCCTCTGAGGAGTATTTCAGGTCTACAGAATGCCCCTCTGAAGAGTGTTTCAGGTCTACAGAATGCCTCTTTGAGGAGTGTTTCAGGTCTGTAGAATGCCCCTCTGAGGAGTGTTTCAGGTCTACAGAATGCCTCTTTGAGGAGTGTTTCAGGCCTGCATAATGCCCCTCTGAGGAGTGTTTCAGGTCTACGGAATGCCCCTCTGAGGAGTGTTTCAGGTCTACCGAATGCCCCTCTGAGGAGTGTTTCAGGTCTGTAGAATGCCTCTTTGGGGAGTGTTTCAGGTCTACAGAGTGCCCCTTTGAGGAGTGTTTCAGGCCTGCATAATGCCCCTCTGAGTGTTTCAGGTCTACAGAATGCCCCTCTGAGGAGTGTTTCAGGTCTACAGAACGTCCCTCAGGAGTGTTTCAGGTCTACAGTATGCCCCTCTGAGGAGTGTTTCAGGTCTACAGAATGCCTCTTTGAGGAGTGTTTCAGGTCTACAGAATGCCCCTTTGAGGAGTGTTTCAGGTCTGTAGAATGCCCCTTCGAGGAGTGTTTCAGGTCTGTAGAATGCCCCTTTGAGGAGTGTTTCAGGTCTGTAGAATGCCCCTTCGAGGAGTGTTTGAGGTCTGTAGAATGCCCCTTCGAGGAGTGTTTCAGGCCTGCATAATGCCCCTCTGAGTGTTTCAGGTCTACAGAATGCCCCTCTGAGGAGTGTTTCAGGTCTAAAGAACGTCCCTCAGGAGTGTTTCAGGTCTACAGTATGCCCCTTTGAGGAGTGTTTCAGGTCTGTAGAATGCCCCTTTGAGGAGTGTTTCCGGTCTGTGGAATGAGTCTTTGAGGAATGTTTCAGGTCTCTTGAATGCCCCTCTGAGGAGTGTTTCAGGTCTGTAGAATGCCTCTTTGAGGAGTGTTTCAGGTCTGTAGAATGCCTCTTTGAGGAGTGTATCAGTTCTGTAGAATGCCTCTTTGAGGAGTGTTTCAGGTCTACAGAATGCCCCTCTGAGGGGTGTTTCAGGTCTACATAATGCCCCTCTGAGGAGTGTTTCAGGTCTGTAGAATGCCTCTTTGAGGAGTGATTCAGGTCTACAGAATGCCCCTCTGAGGAGTGTTTCAGGTCTACAGAATGCCCCTCTGAGGAGTGTTTCAGGTCTACAGAATGCCCCTCTGAGGAGTGTTTCAGGTCTACAGAATGCCCCTCTCAGGAGTGTTTAAGGTCTGTAGAATGCCCCTCTGAGGAATGTTTTAGGTCTACAGAATGCCCCTAAAAGGAGTGTTTCAGGTCTGTAGAATGCCCCTCTGAGGAGTATTTCAGGTCTACAGAATGCCCCTCTGAAGAGTGTTTCAGGTCTACAGAATGCCTCTTTGAGGAGTGTTTCAGGTCTGTAGAATGCCCCTCTGAGGAGTGTTTCAGGTCTACAGAATGCCTCTTTGAGGAGTGTTTCAGGCCTGCATAATGCCCCTCTGAGGAGTGTTTCAGGTCTACGGAATGCCCCTCTGAGGAGTGTTTCAGGTCTACCGAATGCCCCACTGAGGAGTGTTTCAGGTCTGTAGAATGCCCCTCTGAGGAGTATTTCAGGTCTACAGAATGCCCCTCTGAGGAGTTTTTCAGGTCTAAAGAATGTCCCTCAGGAGTGTTTCAGGTCTACAGTATACCCCTCTGAGGAGTGTTTCAGGTCTACAGAATGCCTCTTTGAGGAGTGTTTCAGGTCTACAGAATGCCCCTTTGAGGAGTGTTTCAGGTCTGTAGAATGCCCCTTCGAGGAGTGTTTCAGGTCTGTAGAATGCCCCTTTGAGGAGTGTTTCAGGTCTGTAGAATGCCCCTTCGAGGAGTGTTTCAGGTCTGTAGAATGCCCCTTCGAGGAGTGTTTCAGGCCTGCATAATGCCCCTCTGAGTGTTTCAGGTCTACAGAATGCCCCTCTGAGGAGTGTTTCAGGTCTAAAGAACGTCCCTCAGGAGTGTTTCAGGTCTACAGAATGCCCCTCTGAGGAGTGTTTCAGGTCTGTAGAATGCCCCTCTGAGGAGTATTTCAGGTCTACAGAATGCCCCTCTGAGGAGTGTTTCAGGTCTAAAGAATGTCCCTCAGGAGTGTTTCAGGTCTACAGTATGCCCCTCTGAGGAGTGTTTCAGGTCTACAGAATGCCTCTTTGAGGAGTGTTTCAGGTCTACAGAATGCCCCTTTGAGGAGTGTTTCAGGTCTGTAGAATGCCCCTTTGAGGTGTGTTTCAGGTCTGTAGAATGCCCCTTTGAGGAGTGTTTCCGGTCTGTGGAATGCGTCTTTGAGAAATGTTTCAGGTCTCTTGAATGCCCCTCTGAGGAGTGTTTCAGGTCTGTAGAATGCCTCTTTGAGGAGTGTTTCAGGTCTGTAGAATGCCTCTTTGAGGAGTGTATCAGTTCTGTAGAATGCCTCTTTGAGGAGTGTTTCAGGTCTACAGAATGCCCCTCTGAGGGGTGTTTCAGGTCTACATAATACCCCTCTGAGGAGTGTTTCAGGTCTGTAGAATGCCTCTTTGAGGAGTGATTCAGGTCTACAGAATGCCCTTCTGAGGAGTGTTTCAGGTCTACAGAATGCCCCTCTGAGGAGTGTTTCACGTCTACAGAATGCCCCTCTGAGGAGTGTTTCAGGTCTACAGAATGCCCCTCTCAGGAGTGTTTAAGGTCTGTAGAATGCCCCTCTGAGGAATGTTTCAGGTCTACAGAATGCCCCTCTGAGGAGTGTTTCAGGTCTGTAGAATGCCCCTCTGAGGAGTATTTCAGGTCTACAGAATGCCCCTCTGAAGAGTGTTTCAGGTCTACAGAATGCCTCTTTGAGGAGTGTTTCAGGTCTGTAGAATGCCCCTCTGAGGAGTGTTTCAGGTCTACAGAATGCCTCTTTGAGGAGTGTTTCAGGCCTGCATAATGCCCCTCTGAGGAGTGTTTCAGGTCTACGGAATGCCCCTCTGAGGAGTGTTTCAGGTCTACCGAATGCCCCTCTGAGGAGTGTTTCAGGTCTGTAGAATGCCTCTTTGGGGAGTGTTTCAGGTCTACAGAGTGCCCCTTTGAGGAGTGTTTCAGGCCTGCATAATGCCCCTCTGAGTGTTTCAGGTCTACAGAATGCCCCTCTGAGGAGTGTTTCAGGTCTACAGAACGTCCCTCAGGAGTGTTTCAGGTCTACAGTATGCCCCTCTGAGGAGTGTTTCAGGTCTACAGAATGCCTCTTTGAGGAGTGTTTCAGGTCTACAGAATGCCCCTTTGAGGAGTGTTTCAGGTCTGTAGAATGCCCCTTCGAGGAGTGTTTCAGGTCTGTAGAATGCCCCTTTGAGGAGTGTTTCAGGTCTGTAGAATGCCCCTTTGAGGAGTGTTTCCGGTCTGTGGAATGCGTCTTTGAGGAATGTTTCAGGTCTCTTGAATGCCCCTCTGAGGAGTGTTTCAGGTCTGTAGAATGCCCCTTTGACGAGTGTTTCAGGTCTGTAGAATGCCCCTTTGAGGAGTGTTTCCGGTCTGTGGAATGCGTCTTTGAGGAATGTTTCAGGTCTCTTGAATGCCCCTCTGAGGAGTGTTTCAGGTCTGTAGAATGCCTCTTTGAGGAGTGTTTCAGGTCTGTAGAATGCCTCTTTGAGGAGTGTATCGGTTCTGTAGAATGCCTCTTTGAGGAGTATTTCAGGTCTGTAGAATGCCTCTTTGAGGAGTGTTTCAGGTCTACAGAATGCCCCTCTGAGGAGTGTTTCAGGTCTACAGAATGCCCCTCTCAGGAGTGTTTAAGGTCTGTACAATGCCCCTCTGAGGAATGTTTCAGGTCTACAGAATGCCCCACTGAGGAGTGTTTCAGGTCTGTAGAATGCCCCTCTGAGGAGTATTTCAGGTCTACAGAATGCCCCTCATAGGAGTGTTTCAGGTCTAAAGAATGTCCCTCAGGAGTGTTTCAGGTCTACAGTATGCCCCTCTGAGGAGTGTTTCAGGTCTACAGAATGCCTCTTTGAGGAGTGTTGCAGGTCTACAGAATGCCCCTTTGAGGAGTGTTTCAGGTCTGTAGAATGCCCCTTCGAGGAGTGTTTCAGGTCTGTAGAATGCCCCTTTGAGGAGTGTTTCCGGTCTGTGGAATGCGTCTTTGAGGAGTGTTTCAGGTCTAAAGAACGTCCCTCAGGAGTGTTTCAGGTCTACAGTATGCCCCTTTGAGGAGTGTTTCAGGTCTGTAGAATGCCCCTTTGAGGAATGTTTTAGGTCTACAGAATGCCCCTCTGAGGAGTGTTTCAGGTCTACAGAATGCCCCTCTCAGGAGTGTTTAAGGTCTGTAGAATGCCCCTCTGAGGAATGTTTTAGGTCTACAGAATGCCCCTAAAAGGAGTGTTTCAGGTCTGTAGAATGCCCCTCTGAGGAGTATTTCAGGTCTACAGAATGCCCCTCTGAAGAGTGTTTCAGGTCTACAGAATGCCTCTTTGAGGAGTGTTTCAGGTCTGTAGAATGCCCCTCTGAGGAGTGTTTCAGGTCTACAGAATGCCTCTTTGAGGAGTGTTTCAGGCCTGCATAATGCCCCTCTGAGGAGTGTTTCAGGTCTACGGAATGCCCCTCTGAGGAGTGTTTCAGGTCTACCGAATGCCCCACTGAGGAGTGTTTCAGGTCTGTAGAATGCCCCTCTGAGGAGTATTTCAGGTCTACAGAATGCCCCTCTGAGGAGTTTTTCAGGTCTAAAGAATGTCCCTCAGGAGTGTTTCAGGTCTACAGTATACCCCTCTGAGGAGTGTTTCAGGTCTACAGAATGCCTCTTTGAGGAGTGTTTCAGGTCTACAGAATGCCCCTTTGAGGAGTGTTTCAGGTCTGTAGAATGCCCCTTCGAGGAGTGTTTCAGGTCTGTAGAATGCCCCTTTGAGGAGTGTTTCAGGTCTGTAGAATGCCCCTTCGAGGAGTGTTTCAGGTCTGTAGAATGCCCCTTCGAGGAGTGTTTCAGGCCTGCATAATGCCCCTCTGAGTGTTTCAGGTCTACAGAATGCCCCTCTGAGGAGTGTTTCAGGTCTAAAGAACGTCCCTCAGGAGTGTTTCAGGTCTACAGTATGCCCCTTTGAGGAGTGTTTCAGGTCTGTAGAATGCCCCTTTGAGGAGTGTTTCCGGTCTGTGGAATGCGTCTTTGAGGAATGTTTCAGGTCTCTTGAATGCCCCTCTGAGGAGTGTTTCAGGTCTGTAGAATGCCTCTTTGAGGAGTGTTTCAGGTCTTTAGAATGCCTCTTTGAGGAGTGTATCAGTTCTGTAGAATGCCTCTTTGAGGAGTGTTTCAGGTCTACAGAATGCCCCTCTGAGGGGTGTTTCAGGTCTACAGAATGCCCCTCTGAGGAGTGTTTCAGGTCTGTAGAATGCCTCTTTGAGGAGTGTTTCAGGTCTACAGAATGCCCCTCTGAGGAGTGTTTCAGGTCTACAGAATGCCCCTCTGAGGAGTGTTTCAGGTCTACAGAATGCCCCTCTGAGGAGTGTTTCAGGTCTACAGAATGCCCCTCTCAGGAGTGTTTAAGGTCTGTACAATGCCCCTCTGAGGAATGTTTCAGGTCTACAGAATGCCCCTCTGAGGAGTGTTTCAGGTCTGTAGAATGTCCCTCTGAGGAGTATTTCAGGTCTACAGAATGCCCCTCATAGGAGTGTTTCAGGTCTAAAGAATGTCCCTCAGGAGTGTTTCAGGTCTACAGTATGCCCCTCTGAGGAGTGTTTCAGGTCTACAGAATGCCTCTTTGAGGAGTGTTGCAGGTCTACAGAATGCCCCTTTGAGGAGTGTTTCAGGTCTGTAGAATGCCCCTTCGAGGAGTGTTTCAGGTCTGTAGAATGCCCCTTTGAGGAGTGTTTCCGGTCTGTGGAATGCGTCTTTGAGGAATGTTTCAGGTCTCTTGAATGCCCCTCTGAGGAGTGTTTCAGGTCTGTAGAATGCCTCTTTGAGGAGTGTTTCAGGTCTGTAGAATGCCTCTTTGAGGAGTGTATCAGTTCTGTAGAATGCCTCTTTGAGGAGTGTTTCAGGTCTACAGAATGCCCCTCTGAGGGGTGTTTCAGGTCTACAGAATGCCCCTCTGAGGAGTGTTTCAGGTCTGTAGAATGCCTCTTTGAGGAGTGTTTCAGGTCTACAGAATGCCGCTCTGAGGAGTGTTTCAGGTCTACAGAATGCCCCTCTGAGGAGTGTTTCAGGTCTACAGAATGCCCCTTTGAGGAGTGTTTCAGGTCTACAGAATGCCCCTCTCAGGAGTGTTTAAGGTCTGTACAATGCCCCTCTGAGGAATGTTTCAGGTCTACAGAATGCCCCTCTGAGGAGTGTTTCAGGTCTGTAGAATGCCCCTCTGAGGAGTATTTCAGGTCTACAGAATGCCCCTCTGAGGAGTGTTTCAGGTCTAAAGAATGTCCCTCAGGAGTGTTTCAGGTCTACAGTATGCCCCTCTGAGGAGTGTTGCAGGTCTACAGAATGCCTCTTTGAGGAGTGTTTCAGGTCTACAGAATGCCCCTTTGAGGAGTGTTTCAGGTCTGTAGAATGCCCCTTCGAGGAGTGTTTCAGAGTCTGTAGAATGCCCCTTTGAGGAGTGTTTCAGGTCTGTAGAATGCCCCTTTGAGGAGTGTTTCCGGTCTGTGGAATGCGTCTTTGAGGAATGTTTCAGGTCTCTTGAATGCCCCTCTGAGGAGTGTTTCAGGTCTGTAGAATGCCTCTTTGAGGAGTGTTTCAGGTCTGTAGAATGCCTCTTTGAGGAGTGTATCAGTTCTGTAGAATGCCTCTTTGAGGAGTGTTTCAGGTCTACAGAATGCCCCTCTGAGGGGTGTTTCAGGTCTACATAATGCCTCTCTGAGGAGTGTTTCAGGTCTGTAGAATGCCTCTTTGAGGAGTGTTTCAGGTCTACAGAATGCCCCACTGAGGAGTGTTTCAGGTCTGTAGAATGTCCCTCTGAGGAGTATTTCAGGTCTACAGAATGCCCCTCATAGGAGTGTTTCAGGTCTTAAGAATGTCCCTCAGGAGTGTTTCAGGTCTACAGTATGCCCCTCTGAGGAGTGTTTCAGGTCTACAGAATGCCTCTTTGAGGAGTGTTGCAGGTCTACAGAATGCCCCTTTGAGGAGTGTTTCAGGTCTGTAGAATGCCCCTTCGAGGAGTGTTTCAGGTCTGTAGAATGCCCCTTTGAGGAGTGTTTCCGGTCTGTGGAATGCGTCTTTGAGGAATGTTTCAGGTCTCTTGAATGCCCCTCTGAGGAGTGTTTCAGGTCTGTAGAATGCCTCTTTGAGGAGTGTTTCAGGTCTGTAGAATGCCTCTTTGAGGAGTGTATCAGTTCTGTAGAATGCCTCTTTGAGGAGTGTTTCAGGTCTACAGAATGCCCCTCTGAGGGGTGTTTCAGGTCTACAGAATGCCCCTCTGAGGAGTGTTTCAGGTCTGTAGAATGCCTCTTTGAGGAGTGTTTCAGGTCTACAGAATGCCCCTCTGAGGAGTGTTTCAGGTCTACAGAATGCCCCTCTGAGGAGTGTTTCAGGTCTACAGAATGCCCCTTTGAGGAGTGTTTCAGGTCTACAGAATGCCCCTCTCAGGAGTATTTCAGGTCTACAGAATGCCCCTCTGAAGAGTGTTTCAGGTCTACAGAATGCCTCTTTGAGGAGTGTTTCAGGTCTGTAGAATGCCCCTCTGAGGAGTGTTTCAGGTCTACAGAATGCCTCTTTGAGGAGTGTTTCAGGCCTGCATAATGCCCCTCTGAGGAGTGTTTCAGGTCTACGGAATGCCCCTCTGAGGAGTGTTTCAGGTCTACCGAATGCCCCTCTGAGGAGTGTTTCAGGTCTGTAGAATGCCTCTTTGGGGAGTGTTTCAGGTCTACAGAGTGCCCCTTTGAGGAGTGTTTCAGGCCTGCATAATGCCCCTCTGAGTGTTTCAGGTCTACAGAATGCCCCTCTGAGGAGTGTTTCAGGTCTACAGAACGTCCCTCAGGAGTGTTTCAGGTCTACAGTATGCCCCTCTGAGGAGTGTTTCAGGTCTACAGAATGCCTCTTTGAGGAGTGTTTCAGGTCTACAGAATGCCCCTTTGAGGAGTGTTTCAGGTCTGTAGAATGCCCCTTCGAGGAGTGTTTCAGGTCTGTAGAATGCCCCTTTGAGGAGTGTTTCAGGTCTGTAGAATGCCCCTTTGAGGAGTGTTTCCGGTCTGTGGAATGCGTCTTTGAGGAATGTTTCAGGTCTCTTGAATGCCCCTCTGAGGAGTGTTTCAGGTCTGTAGAATGCCCCTTTGACGAGTGTTTCAGGTCTGTAGAATGCCCCTTTGAGGAGTGTTTCCGGTCTGTGGAATGCGTCTTTGAGGAATGTTTCAGGTCTCTTGAATGCCCCTCTGAGGAGTGTTTCAGGTCTGTAGAATGCCTCTTTGAGGAGTGTTTCAGGTCTGTAGAATGCCTCTTTGAGGAGTGTATCAGTTCTGTAGAATGCCTCTTTGAGGAGTATTTCAGGTCTGTAGAATGCCTCTTTGAGGAGTGTTTCAGGTCTACAGAATGCCCCTCTGAGGAGTGTTTCAGGTCTACAGAATGCCCCTCTCAGGAGTGTTTAAGGTCTGTACAATGCCCCTCTGAGGAATGTTTCAGGTCTACAGAATGCCCCACTGAGGAGTGTTTCAGGTCTGTAGAATGCCCCTCTGAGGAGTATTTCAGGTCTACAGAATGCCCCTCTGAGGAGTTTTTCAGGTCTAAAGAATGTCCCTCAGGAGTGTTTCAGGTCTACAGTATGCCCCTCTGAGGAGTGTTTCAGGTCTACAGAATGCCTCTTTGAGGAGTGTTTCAGGTCTACAGAATGCCCCTTTGAGGAGTGTTTCAGGTCTGTAGAATGCCCCTTCGAGGAGTGTTTCAGGTCTGTAGAATGCCCCTTTGAGGAGTGTTTCAGGTCTGTAGAATGCCCCTTCGAGGAGTGTTTGAGGTCTGTAGAATGCCCCTTCGAGGAGTGTTTCAGGCCTGCATAATGCCCCTCTGAGTGTTTCAGGTCTACAGAATGCCCCTCTGAGGAGTGTTTCAGGTCTAAAGAACGTCCCTCAGGAGTGTTTCAGGTCTACAGTATGCCCCTTTGAGGAGTGTTTCAGGTCTGTAGAATGCCCCTTTGAGGAGTGTTTCCGGTCTGTGGAATGAGTCTTTGAGGAATGTTTCAGGTCTCTTGAATGCCCCTCTGAGGAGTGTTTCAGGTCTGTAGAATGCCTCTTTGAGGAGTGTTTCAGGTCTGTAGAATGCCTCTTTGAGGAGTGTATCAGTTCTGTAGAATGCCTCTTTGAGGAGTGTTTCAGGTCTACAGAATGCCCCTCTGAGGGGTGTTTCAGGTCTACATAATGCCCCTCTGAGGAGTGTTTCAGGTCTGTAGAATGCCTCTTTGAGGAGTGATTCAGGTCTACAGAATGCCCCTCTGAGGAGTGTTTCAGGTCTACAGAATGCCCCTCTGAGGAGTGTTTCAGGTCTACAGAATGCCCCTCTGAGGAGTGTTTCAGGTCTACAGAATGCCCCTCTCAGGAGTGTTTAAGGTCTGTAGAATGCCCCTCTGAGGAATGTTTTAGGTCTACAGAATGCCCCTAAAAGGAGTGTTTCAGGTCTGTAGAATGCCCCTCTGAGGAGTATTTCAGGTCTACAGAATGCCCCTCTGAAGAGTGTTTCAGGTCTACAGAATGCCTCTTTGAGGAGTGTTTCAGGTCTGTAGAATGCCCCTCTGAGGAGTGTTTCAGGTCTACAGAATGCCTCTTTGAGGAGTGTTTCAGGCCTGCATAATGCCCCTCTGAGGAGTGTTTCAGGTCTACGGAATGCCCCTCTGAGGAGTGTTTCAGGTCTACCGAATGCCCCACTGAGGAGTGTTTCAGGTCTGTAGAATGCCCCTCTGAGGAGTATTTCAGGTCTACAGAATGCCCCTCTGAGGAGTTTTTCAGGTCTAAAGAATGTCCCTCAGGAGTGTTTCAGGTCTACAGTATACCCCTCTGAGGAGTGTTTCAGGTCTACAGAATGCCTCTTTGAGGAGTGTTTCAGGTCTACAGAATGCCCCTTTGAGGAGTGTTTCAGGTCTGTAGAATGCCCCTTCGAGGAGTGTTTCAGGTCTGTAGAATGCCCCTTTGAGGAGTGTTTCAGGTCTGTAGAATGCCCCTTCGAGGAGTGTTTCAGGTCTGTAGAATGCCCCTTCGAGGAGTGTTTCAGGCCTGCATAATGCCCCTCTGAGTGTTTCAGGTCTACAGAATGCCCCTCTGAGGAGTGTTTCAGGTCTAAAGAACGTCCCTCAGGAGTGTTTCAGGTCTACAGTATGCCCCTTTGAGGAGTGTTTCAGGTCTGTAGAATGCCCCTTTGAGGAGTGTTTCCGGTCTGTGGAATGCGTCTTTGAGGAATGTTTCAGGTCTCTTGAATGCCCCTCTGAGGAGTGTTTCAGGTCTGTAGAATGCCTCTTTGAGGAGTGTTTCAGGTCTGTAGAATGCCTCTTTGAGGAGTGTATCAGTTCTGTAGAATGCCTCTTTGAGGAGTGTTTCAGGTCTACAGAATGCCCCTCTGAGGGGTGTTTCAGGTCTACAGAATGCCCCTCTGAGGAGTGTTTCAGGTCTGTAGAATGCCTCTTTGAGGAGTGTTTCAGGTCTACAGAATGCCCCTCTGAGGAGTGTTTCAGGTCTACAGAATGCCCCTCTGAGGAGTGTTTCAGGTCTACAGAATGCCCCTCTGAGGAGTGTTTCAGGTCTACAGAATGCCCCTCTCAGGAGTGTTTAAGGTCTGTACAATGCCCCTCTGAGGAATGTTTCAGGTCTACAGAATGCCCCTCTGAGGAGTGTTTCAGGTCTGTAGAATGTCCCTCTGAGGAGTATTTCAGGTCTACAGAATGCCCCTCATAGGAGTGTTTCAGGTCTAAAGAATGTCCCTCAGGAGTGTTTCAGGTCTACAGTATGCCCCTCTGAGGAGTGTTTCAGGTCTACAGAATGCCTCTTTGAGGAGTGTTGCAGGTCTACAGAATGCCCCTTTGAGGAGTGTTTCAGGTCTGTAGAATGCCCCTTCGAGGAGTGTTTCAGGTCTGTAGAATGCCCCTTTGAGGAGTGTTTCCGGTCTGTGGAATGCGTCTTTGAGGAATGTTTCAGGTCTCTTGAATGCCCCTCTGAGGAGTGTTTCAGGTCTGTAGAATGCCTCTTTGAGGATTGTTTCAGGTCTGTAGAATGCCTCTTTGAGGAGTGTATCAGTTCTGTAGAATGCCTCTTTGAGGAGTGTTTCAGGTCTACAGAATGCCCCTCTGAGGGGTGTTTCAGGTCTACAGAATGCCCCTCTGAGGAGTGTTTCAGGTCTGTAGAATGCCTCTTTGAGGAGTGTTTCAGGTCTACAGAATGCCGCTCTGAGGAGTGTTTCAGGTCTACAGAATGCCCCTCTGAGGAGTGTTTCAGGTCTACAGAATGCCCCTTTGAGGAGTGTTTCAGGTCTACAGAATGCCCCTCTCAGGAGTGTTTAAGGTCTGTACAATGCCCCTCTGAGGAATGTTTCAGGTCTACAGAATGCCCCTCTGAGGAGTGTTTCAGGTCTGTAGAATGCCCCTCTGAGGAGTATTTCAGGTCTACAGAATGCCCCTCTGAGGAGTGTTTCAGGTCTAAAGAATGTCCCTCAGGAGTGTTTCAGGTCTACAGTATGCCCCTCTGAGGAGTGTTGCAGGTCTACAGAATGCCTCTTTGAGGAGTGTTTCAGGTCTACAGAATGCCCCTTTGAGGAGTGTTTCAGGTCTGTAGAATGCCCCTTCGAGGAGTGTTTCAGAGTCTGTAGAATGCCCCTTTGAGGAGTGTTTCAGGTCTGTAGAATGCCCCTTTGAGGAGTGTTTCCGGTCTGTGGAATGCGTCTTTGAGGAATGTTTCAGGTCTCTTGAATGCCCCTCTGAGGAGTGTTTCAGGTCTGTAGAATGCCTCTTTGAGGAGTGTTTCAGGTCTGTAGAATGCCTCTTTGAGGAGTGTATCAGTTCTGTAGAATGCCTCTTTGAGGAGTGTTTCAGGTCTACAGAATGCCCCTCTGAGGGGTGTTTCAGGTCTACATAATGCCCCTCTGAGGAGTGTTTCAGGTCTGTAGAATGCCTCTTTGAGGAGTGTTTCAGGTCTACAGAATGCCCCACTGAGGAGTGTTTCAGGTCTGTAGAATGTCCCTCTGAGGAGTATTTCAGGTCTACAGAATGCCCCTCATAGGAGTGTTTCAGGTCTAAAGAATGTCCCTCAGGAGTGTTTCAGGTCTACAGTATGCCCCTCTGAGGAGTGTTTCAGGTCTACAGAATGCCTCTTTGAGGAGTGTTGCAGGTCTACAGAATGCCCCTTTGAGGAGTGTTTCAGGTCTGTAGAATGCCCCTTCGAGGAGTGTTTCAGGTCTGTAGAATGCCCCTTTGAGGAGTGTTTCCGGTCTGTGGAATGCGTCTTTGAGGAATGTTTCAGGTCTCTTGAATGCCCCTCTGAGGAGTGTTTCAGGTCTGTAGAATGCCTCTTTGAGGAGTGTTTCAGGTCTGTAGAATGCCTCTTTGAGGAGTGTATCAGTTCTGTAGAATGCCTCTTTGAGGAGTGTTTCAGGTCTACAGAATGCCCCTCTGAGGGGTGTTTCAGGTCTACAGAATGCCCCTCTGAGGAGTGTTTCAGGTCTGTAGAATGCCTCTTTGAGGAGTGTTTCAGGTCTACAGAATGCCCCTCTGAGGAGTGTTTCAGGTCTACAGAATGCCCCTCTGAGGAGTGTTTCAGGTCTACAGAATGCCCCTTTGAGGAGTGTTTCAGGTCTACAGAATGCCCCTCTCAGGAGTGTTTAAGGTCTGTACAATGCCCCTCTGAGGAATGTTTCAGGTCTACAGAATGCCCCTCTGAGGAGTGTTTCAGGTCTGTAGAATGCCCCTCTGAGGAGTATTTCAGGTCTACAGAATGCCCCTCTGAGGAGTGTTTCAGGTCTAAAGAATGTCCCTCAGGAGAGTTTCAGGTCTACAGTATGCCCCTCTGAGGAGTGTTTCAGGTCTACAGAATGCCTCTTTGAGGAGTGTTTCAGGTCTACAGAATGCCCCTTTGAGGAGTGTTTCAGGTCTGTAGAATGCCCCTTCGAGGAGTGTTTCAGAGTCTGTAGAATGCCTCTTTGAGGAGTGTTTCAGGTCTGTAGAATGCCCCTTTGAGGAGTGTTTCCGGTCTGTGGAATGCGTCTTTGAGGAATGTTTCAGGTCTCTTGAATGCCCCTCTGAGGAGTGTTTCAGGTCTGTAGAATGCCTCTTTGAGGAGTGTTTCAGGTCTGTAGAATGCCTCTTTGAGGAGTGTATCAGTTCTGTAGAATGCCTCTTTGAGGAGTGTTTCAGGTCTACAGAATGCCCCTCTGAGGGGTGTTTCAGGTCTACATAATGCCCCTCTGAGGAGTGTTTCAGGTCTGTAGAATGCCTCTTTGAGGAGTGTTTCAGGTCTACAGAATGCCCCACTGAGGAGTGTTTCAGGTCTACAGAATGCCCCTCTGAGGAGTGTTTCAGGTCTACAGAATGCCCCTCTGAGGAGTGTTTCAGGTCTACAGAATGCCCCTCTGAGGAATGTTTCAGGTCTACAGAATGCCCCTCTGAGGAGTGTTTCAGGTCTGTAGAATGCCCCTCTGAGGAGTATTTCAGATCTACAGAATGCCCCTCTGAAGAGTGTTTCAGGTCTACAGAATGCCTCTTTGAGGAGTGTTTCAGGTCTGTAGAATGCCCCTCTGAGGAGTGTTTCAGGTCTACAGAATGCCTCTTTGAGGAGTGTTTCAGGCCTGCATAATGCCCCTCTGAGGAGTGTTTCAGGTCTACGGAATGCCCATCTGAGGAGTGTTTCAGGTCTGTAGAATGCCCCTTCGAGGAGTGTTTCAGGTCTGTAGAATGCCCCTTTGAGGAGTGTTTCAGGTCTGTAGAATGCCCCTTCGAGGAGTGTTTCAGGTCTGTAGAATGCCCCTTCGAGGAGTGTTTCAGGCCTGCATAATGCCCCTCTGAGTGTTTCAGGTCTAAAGAACGTCCCTCAGGAGTGTTTCAGGTCTACAGTATGCCCCTTTGAGGAGTGTTTCAGGTCTGTAGAATGCCCCTTTGAGGAGTGTTTCCGGTCTGTGGAATGCGTCTTTGAGGAATGTTTCAGGTCTCTTGAATGCCCCTCTGAGGAGTGTTTCAGGTCTGTAGAATGCCTCTTTGAGGAGTGTTTCAGGTCTGTAGAATGCCTCTTTGAGGAGTGTATCAGTTCTGTAGAATGCCTCTTTGAGGAGTGTTTCAGTTCTACAGAATGCCCCTCTGAGGGGTGTTTCAGGTCTACATAATGCCCCTCTGAGGAGTGTTTCAGGTCTGTAGAATGCCTCTTTGAGGAGTGATTCAGGTCTACAGAATGCCCCTCTGAGGAGTGTTTCAGGTCTACAGAATGCCCCTCTGAGGAGTGTTTCAGGTCTACAGAATGCCCCTCTGAGGAGTGTTTCAGGTCTACAGAATGCCCCTCTCAGGAGTGTTTAAGGTCTGTAGAATGCCCCTCTGAGGAATGTTTCAGGTCTACAGAATGCCCCTAAAAGGAGTGTTTCAGGTCTGTAGAATGCCCCTCTGAGGAGTATTTCAGGTCTACAGAATGCCCCTCTGAAGAGTGTTTCAGGTCTACAGAATGCCTCTTTGAGGAGTGTTTCAGGTCTGTAGAATGCCCCTCTGAGGAGTGTTTCAGGTCTACAGAATGCCTCTTTGAGGAGTGTTTCAGGCCTGCATAATGCCCCTCTGAGGAGTGTTTCAGGTCTACGGAATGCCCCTCTGAGGAGTGTTTCAGGTCTACCGAATGCCCCTCTGAGGAGTGTTTCAGGTCTGTAGAATGCCTCTTTGGGGAGTGTTTCAGGTCTACAGAGTGCCCCTTTGAGGAGTGTTTCAGGCCTGCATAATGCCCCTCTGAGTGTTTCAGGTCTACAGAATGCCCCTCTGAGGAGTGTTTCAGGTCTACAGAACGTCCCTCAGGAGTGTTTCAGGTCTACAGTATGCCCCTCTGAGGAGTGTTTCAGGTCTACAGAATGCCTCTTTGAGGAGTGTTTCAGGTCTACAGAATGCCCCTTTGAGGAGTGTTTCAGGTCTGTAGAATGCCCCTTCGAGGAGTGTTTCAGGTCTGTAGAATGCCCCTTTGAGGAGTGTTTCAGGTCTGTAGAATGCCCCTTTGAGGAGTGTTTCCGGTCTGTGGAATGCGTCTTTGAGGAATGTTTCAGGTCTCTTGAATGCCCCTCTGAGGAGTGTTTCAGGTCTGTAGAATGCCTCTTTGAGGAGTGTTTCAGGTCTGTAGAATGCCTCTTTGAGGAGTGTATCAGTTCTGTAGAATGCCTCTTTGAGGAGTGTTTCAGGTCTACAGAATGCCCCTCTGAGGGGTGTTTCAGGTCTACAGAATGCCCCTCTGAGGAGTGTTTCAGGTCTGTAGAATGCCTCTTTGAGGAGTGTTTCAGGTCTACAGAATGCCCCTCTGAGGAGTGTTTCAGGTCTACAGAATGCCCCTCTGAGGAGTGTTTCAGGTCTACAGAATGCCCCTCTGAGGAGTGTTTCAGGTCTACAGAATGCCCCTCTCAGGAGTGTTTAAGGTCTGTACAATGCCCCTCTGAGGAATGTTTCAGGTCTACAGAATGCCCCTCTGAGGAGTGTTTCAGGTCTGTAGAATGTCCCTCTGAGGAGTATTTCAGGTCTACAGAATGCCCCTCATAGGAGTGTTTCAGGTCTAAAGAATGTCCCTCAGGAGTGTTTCAGGTCTACAGTATGCCCCTCTGAGGAGTGTTTCAGGTCTACAGAATGCCTCTTTGAGGAGTGTTGCAGGTCTACAGAATGCCCCTTTGAGGAGTGTTTCAGGTCTGTAGAATGCCCCTTCGAGGAGTGTTTCAGGTCTGTAGAATGCCCCTTTGAGGAGTGTTTCCGGTCTGTGGAATGCGTCTTTGAGGAATGTTTCAGGTCTCTTGAATGCCCCTCTGAGGAGTGTTTCAGGTCTGTAGAATGCCTCTTTGAGGAGTGTTTCAGGTCTGTAGAATGCCTCTTTGAGGAGTGTATCAGTTCTGTAGAATGCCTCTTTGAGGAGTGTTTCAGGTCTACAGAATGCCCCTCTGAGGGGTGTTTCAGGTCTACAGAATGCCCCTCTGAGGAGTGTTTCAGGTCTGTAGAATGCCTCTTTGAGGAGTGTTTCAGGTCTACAGAATGCCCCTCTGAGGAGTGTTTCAGGTCTACAGAATGCCCCTCTGAGGAGTGTTTCAGGTCTACAGAATGCCCCTTTGAGGAGTGTTTCAGGTCTACAGAATGCCCCTCTCAGGAGTGTTTAAGGTCTGTACAATGCCCCTCTGAGGAATGTTTCAGGTCTACAGAATGCCCCTCTGAGGAGTGTTTCAGGTCTGTAGAATGCCCCTCTGAGGAGTATTTCAGGTCTACAGAATGCCCCTCTGAGGAGTGTTTCAGGTCTAAAGAATGTCCCTCAGGAGTGTTTCAGGTCTACAGTATGCCCCTCTGAGGATTGTTTCAGGTCTACAGAATGCCTCTTTGAGGAGTGTTTCAGGTCTACAGAATGCCCATTTGAGGAGTGTTTCAGGTCTGTAGAATGCCCCTTCGAGGAGTATTTCAGAGTCTGTAGAATGCCGCTTTGAGGAGTGTTTCAGGTCTGTAGAATGACCCTTTGAGGAGTGTTTCCGGTCTGTGGAATGCGTCTTTGAGGAATGTTTCAGGTCTCTTGAATGCCCCTCTGAGGAGTGTTTCAGGTCTGTAGAATGCCTCTTTGAGGAGTGTTTCAGGTCTGTAGAATGCCTCTTTGAGGAGTGTATCAGTTCTGTAGAATGCCTCTTTGAGGAGTGTTTCAGGTCTACAGAATGCCCCTCTGAGGGGTGTTTCAGGTCTACATAATGCCCCTCTGAGGAGTGTTTCAGGTCTGTAGAATGCCTCTTTGAGGAGTGTTTCAGGTCTACAGAATGCCCCACTGAGGAGTGTTTCAGGTCTACAGAATGCCCCTCTGAGGAGTGTTTCAGGTCTACAGAATGCCCCTCTGAGGAGTGTTTCAGGTCTACAGAATGCCCCTCTGAGGAATGTTTCAGGTCTACAGAATGCCCCTCTGAGGAGTGTTTCAGGTCTGTAGAATGCCCCTCTGAGGAGTATTTCAGGTCTACAGAATGCCCCTCTGAAGAGTGTTTCAGGTCTACAGAATGCCTCTTTGAGGAGTGTTTCAGGTCTGTAGAATGCCCCTCTGAGGAGTGTTTCAGGTCTACAGAATGCCTCTTTGAGGAGTGTTTCAGGCCTGCATAATGCCCCTCTGAGGAGTGTTTCAGGTCTACGGAATGCCCATCTGAGGAGTGTTTCAGGTCTGTAGAATGCCCCTTCGAGGAGTGTTTCAGGTCTGTAGAATGCCCCTTTGAGGAGTGTTTCAGGTCTGTAGAATGCCCCTTCGAGGAGTGTTTCAGGTCTGTAGAATGCCCCTTCGAGGAGTGTTTCAGGCCTGCATAATGCCCCTCTGAGTGTTTCAGGTCTACAGAATGCCCCTCTGAGGAGTGTTTCAGGTCTAAAGAACGTCCCTCAGGAGTGTTTCAGGTCTACAGTATGCCCCTTTGAGGAGTGTTTCAGGTCTGTAGAATGCCCCTTTGAGGAGTGTTTCCGGTCTGTGGAATGCGTCTTTGAGGAATGTTTCAGGTCTCTTGAATGCCCCTCTGAGGAGTGTTTCAGGTCTGTAGAATGCCTCTTTGAGGAGTGTTTCAGGTCTGTAGAATGCCTCTTTGAGGAGTGTATCAGTTCTGTAGAATGCCTCTTTGAGGAGTGTTTCAGTTCTACAGAATGCCCCTCTGAGGGGTGTTTCAGGTCTACATAATGCCCCTCTGAGGAGTGTTTCAGGTCTGTAGAATGCCTCTTTGAGGAGTGATTCAGGTCTACAGAATGCCCCTCTGAGGAGTGTTTCAGGTCTACAGAATGCCCCTCTGAGGAGTGTTTCAGGTCTACAGAATGCCCCTCTGAGGAGTGTTTCAGGTCTACAGAATTCCCCTCTCAGGAGTGTTTAAGGTCTACAGAATGCCCCTCTGAGGAATGTTTCAGGTCTACAGAATGCCCCTAAAAGGAGTGTTTCAGGTCTGTAGAATGCCCCTCTGAGGAGTATTTCAGGTCTACAGAATGCCCCTCTGAAGAGTGTTTCAGGTCTACAGAATGCCTCTTTGAGGAGTGTTTCAGGTCTGTAGAATGCCCCTCTGAGGAGTGTTTCAGGTCTACAGAATGCCTCTTTGAGGAGTGTTTCAGGCCTGCATAATGCCCCTCTGAGGAGTGTTTCAGGTCTACGGAATGCCCCTCTGAGGAGTGTTTCAGGTCTACCGAATGCCCCTCTGAGGAGTGTTTCAGGTCTGTAGAATGCCTCTTTGGGGAGTGTTTCAGGTCTACAGAGTGCCCCTTTGAGGAGTGTTTCAGGCCTGCATAATGCCCCTCTGAGTGTTTCAGGTCTACAGAATGCCCCTCTGAGGAGTGTTTCAGGTCTACAGAACGTCCCTCAGGAGTGTTTCAGGTCTACAGTATGCCCCTCTGAGGAGTGTTTCAGGTCTACAGAATGCCTCTTTGAGGAGTGTTTCAGGTCTACAGAATGCCCCTTTGAGGAGTGTTTCAGGTCTGTAGAATGCCCCTTCGAGGAGTGTTTCAGGTCTGTAGAATGCCCCTTTGAGGAGTGTTTCAGGTCTGTAGAATGCCCCTTTGAGGAGTGTTTCCGGTCTGTGGAATGCGTCTTTGAGGAATGTTTCAGGTCTCTTGAATGCCCCTCTGAGGAGTGTTTCAGGTCTGTAGAATGCCTCTTTGAGGAGTGTTTCAGGTCTGTAGAATGCCTCTTTGAGGAGTGTATCAGTTCTGTAGAATGCCTCTTTGAGGAGTGTTTCAGGTCTACAGAATGCCCCTCTGAGGGGTGTTTCAGGTCTACAGAATGCCCCTCTGAGGAGTGTTTCAGGTCTGTAGAATGCCTCTTTGAGGAGTGTTTCAGGTCTACAGAATGCCCCTCTGAGGAGTGTTTCAGGTCTACAGAATGCCCCTCTGAGGAGTGTTTCAGGTCTACAGAATGCCCCTCTGAGGAGTGTTTCAGGTCTACAGAATGCCCCTCTCAGGAGTGTTTAAGGTCTGTACAATGCCCCTCTGAGGAATGTTTCAGGTCTACAGAATGCCCCTCTGAGGAGTGTTTCAGGTCTGTAGAATGTCCCTCTGA
The DNA here is from genome assembly GCF_965601325.2 of Salmo salar. Taxonomy (NCBI): domain Eukaryota; kingdom Metazoa; phylum Chordata; class Actinopteri; order Salmoniformes; family Salmonidae; genus Salmo; species Salmo salar. The sequence goes on along the minus strand of NC_138293.1, from coordinate 91,917,303 downwards.
GGAGTATTTCAGGTCTACAGAATGCCCCTCATAGGAGTGTTTCAGGTCTAAAGAATGTCCCTCAGGAGTGTTTCAGGTCTACAGTATGCCCCTCTGAGGAGTGTTTCAGGTCTACAGAATGCCTCTTTGAGGAGTGTTGCAGGTCTACAGAATGCCCCTTTGAGGAGTGTTTCAGGTCTGTAGAATGCCCCTTCGAGGAGTGTTTCAGGTCTGTAGAATGCCCCTTTGAGGAGTGTTTCCGGTCTGTGGAATGCGTCTTTGAGGAATGTTTCAGGTCTCTTGAATGCCCCTCTGAGGAGTGTTTCAGGTCTGTAGAATGCCTCTTTGAGGAGTGTTTCAGGTCTGTAGAATGCCTCTTTGAGGAGTGTATCAGTTCTGTAGAATGCCTCTTTGAGGAGTGTTTCAGGTCTACAGAATGCCCCTCTGAGGGGTGTTTCAGGTCTACAGAATGCCCCTCTGAGGAGTGTTTCAGGTCTGTAGAATGCCTCTTTGAGGAGTGTTTCAGGTCTACAGAATGCCCCTCTGAGGAGTGTTTCAGGTCTACAGAATGCCCCTCTGAGGAGTGTTTCAGGTCTACAGAATGCCCCTTTGAGGAGTGTTTCAGGTCTACAGAATGCCCCTCTCAGGAGTGTTTAAGGTCTGTACAATGCCCCTCTGAGGAATGTTTCAGGTCTACAGAATGCCCCTCTGAGGAGTGTTTCAGGTCTGTAGAATGCCCCTCTGAGGAGTATTTCAGGTCTACAGAATGCCCCTCTGAGGAGTGTTTCAGGTCTAAAGAATGTCCCTCAGGAGTGTTTCAGGTCTACAGTATGCCCCTCTGAGGATTGTTTCAGGTCTACAGAATGCCTCTTTGAGGAGTGTTTCAGGTCTACAGAATGCCCATTTGAGGAGTGTTTCAGGTCTGTAGAATGCCCCTTCGAGGAGTATTTCAGAGTCTGTAGAATGCCCCTTTGAGGAGTGTTTCCGGTCTGTGGAATGCGTCTTTGAGGAATGTTTCAGGTCTCTTGAATGCCCCTCTGAGGAGTGTTTCAGGTCTGTAGAATGCCTCTTTGAGGAGTGTTTCAGGTCTGTAGAATGCCTCTTTGAGGAGTGTATCAGTTCTGTAGAATGCCTCTTTGAGGAGTGTTTCAGGTCTACAGAATGCCCCTCTGAGGGGTGTTTCAGGTCTACATAATGCCCCTCTGAGGAGTGTTTCAGGTCTGTAGAATGCCTCTTTGAGGAGTGTTTCAGGTCTACAGAATGCCCCTCTGAGGAGTGTTTCAGGTCTACAGAATGCCCCTCTGAGGAGTGTTTCAGGTCTACAGAATGCCCCTCTGAGGAGTGTTTCAGGTCTACAGAATGCCCCTCTGAGGAATGTTTCAGGTCTACAGAATGCCCCTCTGAGGAGTGTTTCAGGTCTGTAGAATGCCCCTCTGAGGAGTATTTCAGGTCTACAGAATGCCCCTCTGAAGAGTGTTTCAGGTCTACAGAATGCCTCTTTGAGGAGTGTTTCAGGTCTGTAGAATGCCCCTCTGAGGAGTGTTTCAGGTCTACAGAATGCCTCTTTGAGGAGTGTTTCAGGCCTGCATAATGCCCCTCTGAGGAGTGTTTCAGGTCTACGGAATGCCCATCTGAGGAGTGTTTCAGGTCTACCGAATGCCCCTCTGAGGAGTGTTTCAGGTCTGTAGAATGCCTCTTTGGGGAGTGTTTCAGGTCTACAGAGTGCCCCTTTGAGGAGTGTTTCAGGCCTGCATAATGCCCCTCTGAGTGTTTCAGGTCTACAGAATGCCCCTCTGAGGAGTGTTTCAGGTCTACAGAACGTCCCTCAGGAGTGTTTCAGGTCTACAGTATGCCCCTCTGAGGAGTGTTTCAGGTCTACAGAATGCCTCTTTGAGGAGTGTTTCAGGTCTACAGAATGCCCCTTTGAGGAGTGTTTCAGGTCTGTAGAATGCCCTTCGAGGAGTGTTTCAGGTCTGTAGAATGCCCCTTTGAGGAGTGTTTCAGGTCTGTAGAATGCCCCTTTGAGGAGTGTTTCCGGTCTGTGGAATGCGTCTTTGAGGAATGTTTCAGGTCTCTTGAATGCCCCTCTGAGGAGTGTTTCAGGTCTGTAGAATGCCTCTTTGAGGAGTGTTTCAGGTCTGTAGAATGCCTCTTTGAGGAGTGTATCAGTTCTGTAGAATGCCTCTTTGAGGAGTGTTTCAGGTCTACAGAATGCCCCTCTGAGGGGTGTTTCAGGTCTACAGAATGCCTCTTTGAGGAGTGTTTCTGGTCTGCATTATGCCCCTCTGAGGAGTGTTTCAGGTCTACAGAATGCCCCTCTGAGGAGTATTTCAGGTCTACAGAATGCCTCTTTGAGGAGTGTTTCCGGTCTGCATAATGCCCCTCTGAGGAGTGTTTCAGGTCTACAGAATGCCCCTCTGAGGAGTGCTTCAGGTCTACAGAATGCCCCTCTGAGGAGTGTTTCAGGTCTGTAGAATGCCTCTTTGAGGAGTGTTTCAGGTTTACAAAATGCCCCTCTGAGGAGTGTTTCAGGTCTACAGAATGCCCCTCTGAGGAGTGTTTCAGATCTACAGTATGCCCCTCTGAGGAGTGTTTCAGGTCTCTTGAATGCCCCTCTGAGGAGTGTTTCAGGTCTGTAGAATGCCTCTTTGAGGAGTGTTTCAGGTCTGTAGAATGCCTCTTTGAGGAGTGTATCAGTTCTGTAGAATGCCTCTTTGAGGAGTGTTTCAGGTCTACAGAATGCCCCTCTGAGGAGTGTTTCAGGTCTACAGAATGCCCCTCTGAGGAGTGTTTCAGGTCTACAGAATGTCCCTCTGAGGAGTGTTTCAGGTCTACAGAATGCCCCTCTGAGGAATGTTTCAGGTCTACAGAATGCCCCTCTGAGGAGTGTTTCAGGTCTGTAGAATGCCCCTCTGAGGAGTATTTCAGGTCTACAGAATGCCCCTCTGAGGAGTGTTTCAGGTCTAAAGAATGTCCCTCAGGAGTGTTTCAGGTCTACAGTATGCCGCTCTGAGGAGTGTTTCAGGTCTACAGAATGCCTCTTTGAGGAGTGTTTCAGGTCTACAGAATGCCCCTTTGAGGAGTGTTTCTGGTCTGCATAATGCCCCTCTGAGGAGTGTTTCAGGTCTACAGAATTCCCCTCTGAGGAGTGCTTCAGGTCTACAGAATGCCCCTCTCAGGAGTGTTTAAGGTCTGTACAATGCCCCTCTGAGGAATGTTTCAGGTCTACAGAATGCCCCTCTGAGGAGTGTTTCAGGTCTGTAGAATGCCCCTCTGAGGAGTATTTCAGGTCTACAGAATGCCCCTCTGAGGAGTGTTTCAGGTCTAAAGAATGTCCCTCAGGAGTGTTTCAGGTCTACAGTATGCCCCTCTGAGGAGTGTTTCAGGTCTACAGAATGCCTCTTTGAGGAGTGTTTCAGGTCTACAGAATGCCCCTTTGAGGAGTGTTTCAGGTCTGTAGAATGCCCCTTCGAGGAGTGTTTCAGAGTCTGTAGAATGCCCCTTTGAGGAGTATTTCAGGTCTGTAGAATGCCCCTTTGAGGAGTGTTTCCGGTCTGTGGAATGCGTCTTTGAGGAATGTTTCAGGTCTACAGAATGCCCCTCTGAGGGGTGTTTCAGGTCTACATAATGCCCCTTTGAGGAGTGTTTCAGGTCTGTAGAATGCCTCTTTGAGGAGTGTTTCAGGTCTACAGAATGCCCCTCTGAGGAGTGTTTCAGGTCTACAGAATGCCCCTCTGAGGAGTGTTTCAGGTCTACAGAATGCCCCTCTGAGGAGTGTTTCAGGTCTACAGAATGCCCCTCTGAGGAATGTTTCAGGTCTACAGAATGCCCCTCTGAGGAGTGTTTCAGGTCTGTAGAATGCCCCTCTGAGGAGTATTTCAGGTCTACAGAATGCCCCTCTGAAGAGTGTTTCAGGTCTACAGAATGCCTCTTTGAGGAGTGTTTCAGGTCTGTAGAATGCCCCTCTGAGGAGTGTTTCAGGTCTACAGAATGCCTCTTTGAGGAGTGTTTCAGGCCTGCATAATGCCCCTCTAAGGAGTGTTTCAGGTCTACGGAATGCCCCTCTGAGGAGTGTTTCAGGTCTACCGAATGCCCCTCTGAGGAGTGTTTCAGGTCTGTAGAATGCCTCTATGGGGAGTGTTTCAGGTCTACAGAGTGCCCCTTTGAGGAGTGTTTCAAGCCTGCATAATGCCCCTCTGAGTGTTTCAGGTCTACAGAATGCCCTTCTGAGGAGTGTTTCAGGTCTACAGAACGTCCCTCAGGAGTGTTTCAGGTCTACAGTATGCCCCTCTGAGGAGTGTTTCAGGTCTACAGAATGCCTCTTTGAGGAGTGTTTCAGGTCTACAGAATGCCCCTTTGAGGAGTGTTTCAGGTCTGTAGAATGCCCTTCGAGGAGTGTTTCAGGTCTGTAGAATGCCCCTTTGAGGAGTGTTTCAGGTCTGTAGAATGCCCCTTTGAGGAGTGTTTCCGTTCTGTGGAATGCGTCTTTGAGGAATGTTTCAGGTCTCTTGAATGCCCCTCTGAGGAGTGTTTCAGGTCTGTAGAATGCCTCTTTGAGGAGTGTTTCAGGTCTGTAGAATGCCTCTTTGAGGAGTGTATCAGTTCTGTAGAATGCCTCTTTGAGGAGTGTTTCAGGTCTACAGAATGCCCCTCTGAGGGGTGTTTCAGGTCTACAGAATGCCTCTTTGAGGAGTGTTTCTGGTCTGCATTATGCCCCTCTGAGGAGTGTTTCAGGTCTACAGAATGCCCCTCTGAGGAGTATTTCAGGTCTACAGAATGCCTCTTTGAGGAGTGTTTCCGGTCTGCATAATGCCCCTCTGAGGAGTGTTTCAGGTCTACAGAATGCCCCTCTGAGTAGTGCTTCAGGTCTACAGAATGCCCCTCTGAGGAGTGTTTCAGGTCTGTAGAATGCCTCTTTGAGGAGTGTTTCAGGTTTACAAAATGCCCCTCTGAGGAGTGTTTCAGGTCTACAGAATGCCCCTCTGAGGAGTGTTTCAGATCTACAGTATGCCCCTCTGAAGAGTGTTTCAGGTCTCTTGAATGCCCCTCTGAGGAGTGTTTCAGGTCTGTAGAATGCCTCTTTGAGGAGTGTTTCAGGTCTGTAGAATGCCTCTTTGAGGAGTGTATCAGTTCTGTAGAATGCCTCTTTGAGGAGTGTTTCAGGTCTACAGAATGCCCCTCTGAGGAGTGTTTCAGGTCTACAGAATGCCCCTCTGAGGAGTGTTTCACGTCTACAGAATGTCCCTCTGAGGAGTGTTTCAGGTCTACAGAATGCCCCTCTCAGGAGTGTTTAAGGTCTGTACAATGCCGCTCTGAGGAATGTTTCAGGTCTACAGAATGCCCCTCTGAGGAGTGTTTCAGGTCTGTAGAATGCCCCTCTGAGGAGTATTTCAGGTCTACAGAATGCCCCTCTGAGGAGTGTTTCAGGTCTAAAGAATGTCCCTCAGGAGTGTTTCAGGTCTACAGTATGCCCCTCTGAGGAGTGTTTCAGGTCTACAGAATGCCTCTTTGAGGAGTGTTTCAGGTCTACAGAATGCCCCTTTGAGGAGTGTTTCTGGTCTGCATAATGCCCCTCTGAGGAATGTTTCAGGTCTACAGAATTCCCCTCTGAGGAGTGCTTCAGATCTACAGAATGCCCCTCTGAGGAGTGTTTCAGGTCTGTAGAATGCCTCTTTGAGGAGTGTTTCAGGTTTACAGAATGCCCCTCTGAGGAGTGTTTCAGGTCTACAGAATGCCCCCCTGAGGAGTTTTTCAGGTCTACAGTATGCCCCTCTGAGGAGTGTTTCAGGTCTGTAGAATGCATCTTTGGGGAGTGTTTCAGGTCTACAGAGTGCCCCTTTGAGGAGTGTTTCAGGCCTGCATAATGCCCCTCTGAGTGTTTCAGGTCTACAGAATGCCCCTCTGAGGAGTGTTTCAGGTCTACAGAACGTCCCTCAGGAGTGTTTCAGGTCTACAGTATGCCCCTCTGAGGAGTGTTTCAGGTCTACAGAATGCCTCTTTGAGGAGTGTTTCAGGTCTACAGAATGCCCCTTTGAGGAGTGTTTCAGGTCTGTAGAATGCCCCTTCGAGGAGTGTTTCAGGTCTGTAGAATGCCCCTTTGAGGAGTGTTTCAGGTCTGTAGAATGCCCCTTTGAGGAGTGTTTCCGGTCTGTGGAATGCGTCTTTGAGGAATGTTTCAGGTCTCTTGAATGCCCCTCTGAGGAGTGTTTCAGGTCTGTAGAATGCCTCTTTGAGGAGTGTTTCAGGTCTGTAGAATGCCTCTTTGAGGAGTGTATCAGTTCTGTAGAATGCCTCTTTGAGGAGTGTTTCAGGTCTACAGAATGCCCCTCTGAGGGGTGTTTCAGGTCTACAGAATGCCCCTCTGAGGAGTGTTTCAGGTCTTTAGAATGCCTCTTTGAGGAGTGTTTCAGGTCTACAGAATGCCCCTCTGAGGAGTGTTTCAGGTCTACAGAATGCCCCTCTCAGGAGTGTTTAAGGTCTGTACAATGCCCCTCTGAGGAATGTTTCAGGTCTACAGAATGCCCCACTGAGGAGTGTTTCAGGTCTGTAGAATGCCCCTCTGAGGAGTATTTCAGGTCTACAGAATGCCCCTCTGAGGAGTTTTTCAGGTCTAAAGAATGTCCCTCAGGAGTGTTTCAGGTCTACAGTATGCCCCTCTGAGGAGTGTTTCAGGTCTACAGAATGCCTCTTTGAGGAGTGTTTCAGGTCTACAGAATGCCCCTTTGAGGAGTGTTTCAGGTCTGTAGAATGCCCCTTCGAGGAGTGTTTCAGGTCTGTAGAATGCCCCTTTGAGGAGTGTTTCAGGTCTGTAGAATGCCCCTTCGAGGAGTGTTTCAGGTCTGTAGAATGCCCCTTCGAGGAGTGTTTCAGGCCTGCATAATGCCCCTCTGAGTGTTTCAGGTCTACAGAATGCCCCTCTGAGGAGTGTTTCAGGTCTACAGAACGTCCCTCAGGAGTGTTTCAGGTCTACAGTATGCCCCTCTGAGGAGTGTTTCAGGTCTACAGAATGCCTCTTTGAGGAGTGTTTCAGGTCTACAGAATGCCCCTTTGAGGAGTGTTTCAGGTCTGTAGAATGCTCCTTCGAGGAGTGTTTCAGGTCTGTAGAATGCCCCTTTGAGGAGTGTTTCAGGTCTGTAGAATGACCCTTTGAGGAGTGTTTCCGGTCTGTGGAATGCGTCTTTGAGGAATGTTTCAGGTCTCTTGAATGCCCCTCTGAGGAGTGTTTCAGGTCTGTAGAATGCCTCTTTGAGGAGTGTTTCAGGTCTGTAGAATGCCTCTTTGAGGAGTGTATCAGTTCTGTAGAATGCCTCTTTGAGGAGTGTTTCAGGTCTACAGAATGCCCCTCTGAGGGGTGTTTCAGGTCTACAGAATGCCCCTCTGAGGAGTGTTTCAGGTCTGTAGAATGCCTCTTTGAGGAGTGTTTCAGGTCTACAGAATGCCCCTCTGAGGAGTGTTTCAGGTCTACAGAATGCCCCTCTGAGGAGTGTTTCAGGTCTACAGAATGCCCCTCTGAGGAGTGTTTCAGGTCTACAGAATGCCCCTCTCAGGAGTGTTTAAGGTCTGTACAATGCCCCTCTGAGGAATGTTTCAGGTCTACAGAATGCCCCTCTGAGGAGTGTTTCAGGTCTGTAGAATGCCCCTCTGAGGAGTATTTCAGGTCTACAGAATGCCCCTCTGAGGAGTGTTTCAGGTCTAAAGAATGTCCCGTCAGGAGTGTTTCAGGTCTGTAGAATGCCTCTTTGAGGAGTGTTTCAGGTCTGTAGAATGCCTCTTTGAGGAGTGTATCAGTTCTGTAGAATGCCTCTTTGAGGAGTGTTTCAGGTCTACAGAATGCCCCTCTGAGGGGTGTTTCAGGTCTACATAATGCCCCTCTGAGGAGTGTTTCAGGTCTGTAGAATGCCTCTTTGAGGAGTGTTTCAGGTCTACAGAATGCCCCTCTGAGGAGTGTTTCAGGTCTACAGAATGCCCCTCTGAGGAGTGTTTCAGGTCTACAGAATGCCCCTCTGAGGAGTGTTTCAGGTCTACAGAATGCCCCTCTCAGGAGTGTTTAAGGTCTGTAGAATGCCCCTCTGAGGAATGTTTCAGGTCTACAGAATGCCCCTCTGAGGAGTGTTTCAGGTCTGTAGAATGCCCCTCTGAGGAGTATTTCAGGTCTACAGAATGCCCCTCTGAAGAGTGTTTCAGGTCTACAGAATGCCTCTTTGAGGAGTGTTTCAGGTCTGTAGAATGCCCCTCTGAGGAGTGTTTCAGGTCTACAGAATGCCTCTTTGAGGAGTGTTTCAGGCCTGCATAATGCCCCTCTGAGGAGTGTTTCAGGTCTACGGAATGCCCCTCTGAGGAGTGTTTCAGGTCTACCGAATGCCCCTCTGAGGAGTGTTTCAGGTCTGTAGAATGCCTCTTTGGGGAGTGTTTCAGGTCTACAGAGTGCCCCTTTGAGGAGTGTTTCAGGCCTGCATAATGCCCCTCTGAGTGTTTCAGGTCTACAGAATGCCCCTCTGAGGAGTGTTTCAGGTCTACAGAACGTCCCTCAGGAGTGTTTCAGGTCTACAGAATGCCCCTCTGAGGAGTGTTTCAGGTCTACAGAATGCCTCTTTGAGGAGTGTTTCAGGTCTACAGAATGCCCCTTTGAGGAGTGTTTCAGGTCTGTAAAATGCCCCTTCGAGGAGTGTTTCAGGTCTGTAGAATGCCCCTTTGAGGAGTGTTTCAGGTCTGTAGAATGCCCCTTTGAGGAGTGTTTCCGGTCTGTGGAATACGTCTTTGAGGAATGTTTCAGGTCTCTTGAATGCCCCTCTGAGGAGTGTTTCAGGTCTGTAGAATGCCTCTTTGAGGAGTGTTTCAGGTCTGTAGAATGCCTCTTTGAGGAGTGTATCAGTTCTGTAGAATGCCTCTTTGAGGAGTGTTTCAGGTCTACAGAATGCCCCTCTGAGGGGTGTTTCAGGTCTACAGAATGCCCCTCTGAGGAGTGTTTCAGGTCTGTAGAATGCCTCTTTGAGGAGTGTTTCAGGTCTACAGAATGCCCCTCTGAGGAGTGTTTCAGGTCTACAGAATGCCCCTCTGAGGAGTGTTTCAGGTCTACAGAATGCCCCTCTGAGGAGTGTTTCAGGTCTACAGAATGCCCCTCTCAGGAGTGTTTCAGGTCTACAGAATGCCCCTCTCAGGAGTGTTTAAGGTCTGTACAATGCCCCTCTGAGGAATGTTTCAGGTCTACAGAATGCCCCTCTGAGGAGTGTTTCAGGTCTGTAGAATGTCCCTCTGAGGAGTATTTCAGGTCTACAGAATGCCCCTCTGAGGAGTGTTTCAGGTCTAAAGAATGTCCCTCAGGAGTGTTTCAGGTCTACAGTATGCCCCTCTGAGGAGTGTTTCAGGTCTACAGAATGCCCCTTTGAGGAGTGTTTCAGGTCTGTAGAATGCCCCTTCGAGGAGTGTTTCAGGTCTGTAGAATGCCCCTTTGAGGAGTGTTTCAGGTCTGTAGAATGCCCCTTCGAGGAGTGTTTCAGGTCTGTAGAATGCCCCTTCGAGGAGTGTTTCAGGCCTGCATAATGCCCCTCTGAGTGTTTCAGGTCTACAGAATGCCCCTCTGAGGAGTGTTTCAGGTCTACAGAACGTCCTTCAGGAGTGTTTCAGGTCTACAGTATGCCCCTCTGAGGAGTGGTTCAGGTCTACAGAATGCCTCTTTGAGGAGTGTTTCAGGTCTACAGAATGCCCCTTTGAGGAGTGTTTCAGGTCTGTAGAATGCCCCTTCGAGGAGTGTTTCAGGTCTGTAGAATGCCCCTTTGAGGAGTGTTTCAGGTCTGTAGAATGCCCCTTTGAGGAGTGTTTCCGGTGTGTGGAATGCGTCTTTGAGGAATGTTTCAGGTCTCTTGAATGCCCCTCTGAGGAGTGTTTCAGGTCTGTAGAATGCCTCTTTGAGGAGTGTTTCAGGTCTGTAGAATGCCTCTTTGAGGAGTGTATCAGTTCTGTAGAATGCCTCTTTGAGGAGTGTTTCAGGTCTACAGAATGCCCCTCTGAGGGGTGTTTCAGGTCTACAGAATGCCCCTCTGAGGAGTGTTTCAGGTCTGTAGAATGCCTCTTTGAGGAGTGTTTCAGGTCTACAGAATGCCCCTCTGAGGAGTGTTTCAGGTCTAAAGAATGCCCCTCTGAGGAGTGTTTCAGGTCTACAGAATGCCCCTCTGAGGAGTGTTTCAGGTCTACAGAATGCCCCTCTCAGGAGTGTTTAAGGTCTGTACAATGCCCCTCTGAGGAATGTTTCAGGTCTACAGAATGCCCCTCTGAGGAGTGTTTCAGGTCTGTAGAATGCCCCTCTGAGGAGTATTTCAGGTCTACAGAATGCCCCTCTGAGGAGTGTTTCAGGTCTAAAGAATGTCCCGTCAGGAGTGTTTCAGGTCTGTAGAATGCCTCTTTGAGGAGTGTTTCAGGTCTGTAGAATGCCTCTTTGAGGAGTGTATCAGTTCTGTAGAATGCCTCTTTGAGGAGTGTTTCAGGTCTACATAATGCCCCTCTGAGGAGTGTTTCAGGTCTGTAGAATGCCTCTTTGAGGAGTGTTTCAGGTCTACAGAATGCCCCTCTGAGGAGTGTTTCAGGTCTACAGAATGCCCCTCTGAGGAGTGTTTCAGGTCTACAGAATGCCCCTCTGAGGAGTGTTTCAGGTCTACAGAATGCCCCTCTCAGGAGTGTTTAAGGTCTGTAGAATGCCCCTCTGAGGAATGTTTCAGGTCTACAGAATGCCCCTCTGAGGAGTGTTTCAGGTCTGTAGAATGCCCCTCTGAGGAGTATTTCAGGTCTACAGAATGCCCCTCTGAAGAGTGTTTCAGGTCTACAGAATGCCTCTTTGAGGAGTGTTTCAGGTCTGTAGAATGCCCCTCTGAGGAGTGTTTCAGGTCTACAGAATGCCTCTTTGAGGAGTGTTTCAGGCCTGCATAATGCCCCTCTGAGGAGTGTTTCAGGTCTACGGAATGCCCCTCTGAGGAGTGTTTCAGGTCTACCGAATGCCCCTCTGAGGAGTGTTTCAGGTCTGTAGAATGCCTCTTTGGGGAGTGTTTCAGGTCTACAGAGTGCCCCTTTGAGGAGTGTTTCAGGCCTGCATAATGCCCCTCTGAGTGTTTCAGGTCTACAGAATGCCCCTCTGAGGAGTGTTTCAGGTCTACAGAACGTCCCTCAGGAGTGTTTCAGGTCTACAGTATGCCTCTCTGAGGAGTGTTTCAGGTCTACAGAATGCCTCTTTGAGGAGTGTTTCAGGTCTACAGAATGCCCCTTTGAGGAGTGTTTCAGGTCTGTAAAATGCCCCTTCGAGGAGTGTTTCAGGTCTGTAGAATGCCCCTTTGAGGAGTGTTTCAGGTCTGTAGAATGCCCCTTTGAGGAGTGTTTCCGGTCTGTGGAATACGTCTTTGAGGAATGTTTCAGGTCTCTTGAATGCCCCTCTGAGGAGTGTTTCAGGTCTGTAGAATGCCTCTTTGAGGAGTGTTTCAGGTCTGTAGAATGCCTCTTTGAGGAGTGTATCAGTTCTGTAGAATGCCTCTTTGAGGAGTGTTTCAGGTCTACAGAATGCCCCTCTGAGGGGTGTTTCAGGTCTACAGAATGCCCCTCTGAGGAGTGTTTCAGGTCTGTAGAATGCCTCTTTGAGGAGTGTTTCAGGTCTACAGAATGCCCCTCTGAGGAGTGTTTCAGGTCTACAGAATGCCCCTCTGAGGAGTGTTTCAGGTCTACAGAATGCCCCTCTGAGGAGTGTTTCAGGTCTACAGAATGCCCCTCTCAGGAGTATTTCAGGTCTACAGAATGCCCCTCTGAGGAGTGTTTCAGGTCTAAAGAATGTCCCTCAGGAGTGTTTCAGGTCTACAGTATGCCCCTCTGAGGAGTGTTTCAGGTCTACAGAATGCCTCTTTGAGGAGTGTTTCAGGTCTACAGAATGCCCCTTTGAGGAGTGTTTCAGGTCTGTAGTATGCCCCTTCGAGGAGTGTTTCAGGTCTGTAGAATGCCCCTTTGAGGAGTGTTTCAGGTCTGTAGAATGCCCCTTCGAGGAGTGTTTCAGGTCTGTAGAATGCCCCTTCGAGGAGTGTTTCAGGCCTGCATAATGCCCCTCTGAGTGTTTCAGGTCTACAGAATGCCCCTCTGAGGAGTGGTTCAGGTCTACAGAATGCCTCTTTGAGGAGTGTTTCAGGTCTACAGAATGCCCCTCAGGAGTGTTTCAGGTCTACAGTATGCCCCTCTGAGGAGTGGTTCAGGTCTACAGAATGCCTCTTTGAGGAGTGTTTCAGGTCTACAGAATGCCCCTTTGAGGAGTGTTTCAGGTCTGTAGAATGCCCCTTCGAGGAGTGTTTCAGGTCTGTAGAATGCCCCTTTGAGGAGTGTTTCAGGTCTGTAGAATGCCCCTTTGAGGAGTGTTTCCGGTCTGTGGAATGCGTCTTTGAGGAATGTTTCAGGTCTCTTGAATGCCCCTCTGAGGAGTGTTTCAGGTCTGTAGAATGCCTCTTTGAGGAGTGTTTCAGGTCTGTAGAATGCCTCTTTGAGGAGTGTATCAGGTCTACAGAATGCCCCTTTGAGGAGTGTTTCAGGTCTGTAGAATGCCCCTTCGAGGAGTGTTTCAGGTCTACAGAATGCCCCTCTGATGGGTGTTTCAGGTCTACAGAATGCCCCTATGAGGAGTGTTTCAGGTCTGTAGAATGCATCTTTGAGGAGTGTTTCAGGTCTACAGAATGCCCCTCTGAGGAGTGTTTCTGGTCTACAGAATGCCCCTCTGAGGAGTGTTTCAGGTCTACAGAATGCCCCTCTGAGGAGTGTTTCAGGTCTACAGAATGCCCCTCTCAGGAGTGTTTAAGGTCTGTACAATGCCCCTCTGAGGAATGTTTCAGGTCTACAGAATGCCCCTCTGAGGAGTGTTTCAGGTCTGTAGAATGCCCCTCTGAGGAGTATTTCAGGTCTACAGAATGCCCCTCTGAGGAGTGTTTCAGGTCTAAAGAATGTCCCTCAGGAGTGTTTCAGGTCTACAGTATGCCCCTCTGAGGAGTGTTTCAGGTCTACAGAATGCCTCTTTGAGGAGTGTTTCAGGTCTACAGAATGCCCCTTTGAGGAGTGTTTCAGGTCTGTAGAATGCCCCTTCGAGGAGTGTTTCAGGTCTGTAGAATGACCCTTTGAGGAAGGTTTCAGGTCTGTAGAATGCCCCTTTGAGGAGTGTTTCCGGTCTGTGGAATGCGTCTTTGAGGAATGTTTCAGGTCTCTTGAATGCCCCTCTGAGGAGTGTTTCAGGTCTACAGAATGCCCCTCTGAGGAGTGTTTCAGGTCTACAGAATGCCCCTCTGAGGAGTGTTTCAGGTCTACAGAATGCCCCTCTGAGGAGTGTTTCAGGTCTACAGAATGCCCCTCTGAGGAGTGTTTCAGGTCTACAGAATGCCCCTCTCAGGAGTGTTTAAGGTCTGTACAATGCCCCTCTGAGGAATGTTTCAGGTCTACAGAATGCCCCTCTGAGGAGTGTTTCAGGTCTGTAGAATGCCCCTCTGAGGAGTATTTCAGGTCTACAGAATGCCCCTCTGAGGAGTGTTTCAGGTCTAAAGAATGTCCCTCAGGAGTGTTTCAGGTCTACAGTATGCCCCTCTGAGGAGTGTTTCAGGTCTACAGAATGCCTCTTTGAGGAGTGTTTCAGGTCTACAGAATGCCCCTTTGAGGAGTGTTTCAGGTCTGTAGAATGCCCCTTCGAGGAGTGTTTCAGGTCTGTAGAATGCCCCTTTGAGGAAGGTTTCAGGTCTCTTGAATGCCCCTCTGAGGAGTGTTTCAGGTCTACAGTATGCCCCTCTGAGGAGTGTTTCAGGTCTATAGAATGCCTCTTTGAGGAGTGTTTCAGGTCTGTAGAATGCCTCTTTGAGGAGTGTTTCAGGTCTGTAGAATGCCTCTTTGAGGAGTGTATCAGTTCTGTAGAATGCCTCTTTGAGGAGTGTTTCAGGTCTACAGAATGCCCCTCTGAGGGGTGTTTCAGGTCTACATAATGCCCCTCTGAGGAGTGTTTCAGGTCTGTAGAATGCCGCTTTGAGGAGTGTTTCAGGTCTACAGAATGCCCCTCTGAGGAGTGTTTCAGGTCTACAGAATGCCCCTCTGAGGAGTGTTTCAGGTCTACAGAATGCCCCTCTGAGGAGTGTTTCAGGTCTACAGAATGCCCCTCTCAGGAGTGTTTAAGGTCTGTAGAATGCCCCTCTGAGGAATGTTTCAGGTCTACAGAATGCCCCTCTGAGGAGTGTTTCAGGTCTGTAGAATGCCCCTCTGAGGAGTATTTCAGGTCTACAGAATGCCCCTCTGAAGAGTGTTTCAGGTCTACAGAATGCCCCTTTGAGGAGTGTTTCAGGTCTGTAGAATGCCCCTTCGAGGAGTGTTTCAGGTCTGTAGAATGCCCCTTTGAGGAGTGTTTCAGGTCTGTAGAATGCCCCTTTGAGGAGTGTTTCCGGTCTGTGGAATGCGTCTTTGAGGAATGTTTCAGGTCTCTTGAATGCCCCTCTGAGGAGTGTTTCAGGTCTGTAGAATGCCTCTTTGAGGAGTGTTTCAGGTCTGTAGAATTACTCTTTGAGGAGTGTATCAGTTCTGTAGAATGCCTCTTTGAGGAGTGTTTCAGGTCTACAGAATGCCCCTCTGAGGGGTGTTTCAGGTCTACAGAATGCCCCTCTGAGGAGTGTTTCAGGTCTGTAGAATGCCTCATTGAGGAGTGTTTCAGGTCTACAGAATGCCCCTCTGAGGAGTGTTTCAGGTCTACAGAATGCCCCTCTGAGGAGTGTTTCAGGTCTACAGAATGCCCCTCTGAGGAGTGTTTCAGGTCTACAGAATGCCCCTCTCAGGAGTGTTTAAGGTCTGTACAATGCCCCTCTGAGGAATGTTTCAGGTCTACAGAATGCCCCTCTGAGGAGTGTTTCAGGTCTGTAGAATGTCCCTCTGAGGAGTATTTCAGGTCTACAGAATGCCCCTCTGAGGAGTGTTTCAGGTCTAAAGAATGTCCCTCAGGAGTGTTTCAGGTCTACAGTATGCCCCTCTGAGGAGTGTTTCAGGTCTACAGAATGCCTCTTTGAGGAGTGTTTCAGGTCTACAGAATGCCCCTTTGAGGAGTGTTTTAGGTCTGTAGAATGCCCCTTCGAGGAGTGTTTCAGGTCTGTAGAATGCCCCTTTGAGGAGTGTTTCAGGTCTGTAGAATGCACCTTCGAGGAGTGTTTCAGGTCTGTAGAATGCCCCTTCGAGGAGTGTTTCAGGCCTGCATAATGCCCCTCTGAGTGTTTCAGGTCTACAGAATGCCCCTCTGAGGAGTGTTTCAGGTCTACAGAACGTCCCTCAGGAGTGTTTCAGGTCGACAGTATGCCCCTCTGAGGAGTGGTTCAGGTCTACAGAATGTCTCTTTGAGGAGTGTTTCAGGTCTACAGAATGCCCCTTTGAGGAGTGTTTCAGGTCTGTAGAATGCCCCTTCGAGGAGTGTTTCAGGTCTGTAGAATGCCCCTTTGAGGAGTGTTTCAGGTCTGTAGAATGCCCCTTTGAGGAGTGTTTCCGGTCTGTGGAATGCGTCTTTGAGGAATGTTTCAGGTCTCTTGAATGCCCCTCTGAGGAGTGTTTCAGGTCTGTAGAATGCCTCTTTGAGGAGTGTTTCAGGTCTGTAGAATGCCTCTTTGAGGAGTGTATCAGTTCTGTAGAATGCCTCTTTGAGGAGTGTTTCAGGTCTACAGAATGCCCCTCTGATGGGTGTTTCAGGTCTACAGAATGCCCCTCTGAGGAGTGTTTCAGGTCTGTAGAATGCATCTTTGAGGAGTGTTTCAGGTCTACAGAATGCCCCTCTGAGGAGTGTTTCAGGTCTACAGAATGCCCCTCTGAGGAGTGTTTCAGGTCTACAGAATGCCCCTCTGAGGAGTGTTTCAGGTCTACAGAATGCCCCTCTCAGGAGTGTTTAAGGTCTGTACAATGCCCCTCTGAGGAATGTTTCAGGTCTACAGAATGCCCCTCTGAGGAGTGTTTCAGGTCTGTAGAATGCCCCTCTGAGGAGTATTTCAGGTCTACAGAATGCCCCTCTGAGGAGTGTTTCAGGTCTAAAGAATGTCCCTCAGGAGTGTTTCAGGTCTACAGTATGCCCCTCTGAGGAGTGTTTCAGGTCTACAGAATGCCTCTTTGAGGAGTGTTTCAGGTCTACAGAATGCCCCTTTGAGGAGTGTTTCAGGTCTGTAGAATGCCCCTTCGAGGAGTGTTTCAGGTCTGTAGAATGCCCCTTTGAGGAAGGTTTCAGGTCTGTAGAATGCCCCTTTGAGGAGTGTTTCCGGTCTGTGGAATGCGTCTTTGAGGAATGTTTCAGGTCTCTTGAATGCCCCTCTGAGGAGTGTTTCAGGTCTGTAGAATGCCTCTTTGAGGAGTGTTTCAGGTCTGTAGAATGCCTCTTTGAGGAGTGTTTCAGGTCTACAGAATGCCCCTCTGAGGGGTGTTTCAGGTCTACATAATGCCCCTCTGAGGAGTGTTTCAGGTCTGTAGAATGCCGCTTTGAGGAGTGTTTCAGGTCTACAGAATGCCCCTCTGAGGAGTGTTTCAGGTCTACAGAATGCCCCTCTGAGGAGTGTTTCAGGTCTACAGAATGCCCCTCTGAGGAGTGTTTCAGGTCTACAGAATGCCCCTCTCAGGAGTGTTTAAGGTCTGTAGAATGCCCCTCTGAGGAATGTTTCAGGTCTACAGAATGCCCCTCTGAGGAGTGTTTCAGGTCTGTAGAATGCCCCTCTGAGGAGTATTTCAGGTCTACAGAATGCCCCTCTGAAGAGTGTTTCAGGTCTACAGAATGCCTCTTTGAGGAGTGTTTCAGGTCTGTAGAATGCCCCTCTGAGGAGTGTTTCAGGTCTACAGAATGCCTCTTTGAGGAGTGTTTCAGGCCTGCATAATGCCCCTCTGAGGAGTGTTTCAGGTCTACGGAATGCCCCTCTGAGGAGTGTTTCAGGTCTACCGAATGCCCCTCTGAGGAGTGTTTCAGGTCTACAGAATGCCCCTCTGAGGAGTGTTTCAGGTCTGCAGAATGCCCCTCTGAGGAGTGTTTCAGGCCTGCATAATGCCCCTCTGAGGAGTGTTTCAGGTCTACAGAATGCCCCTCTGAGGAGTGTTTCAGGTCTACAGAATGCCCCTCTGAGGAGTGTTTCAGGTCTACAGAATGCCCCTCTGAGGAGTGTTTCGGGCCTGCATAATGCCCCTCTGAGGAGTGTTTCAGGTCTACAGAATGCCCCTCTGAGGAGTGTTTCAGGTCTACAGAATGGCCCTCTGAGGAGTGTTTCAGGTCTGTAGAATGCCTCTTTGAGGAGTGTTTCAGGTCTACAGAATGCCCCTCTGAGGAGTGTTTCAGGTCTACAGAATGCCCCTCTGAGGAGTGTTTCAGGTCAACAGAATGCCTCTTTGAGGAGTGTCTCAGGTCTACAGAATGCCCCTCTGAGGAGTGCATCAGGTCTACAGAATGCCCCTCTGAGGAGTGTTTCAGGTCTACAGAATGCCCCTCTGAGGAGTGTTTCAGGTCTACAGAATGCCCCTCTGAGGAGTGTTTCAGGTCTGTAGAATGCCTCTTTGGGGAGTGTTTCAGGTCTACAGAGTGCCCCTTTGAGGAGTGTTTCAGGCCTGCATAATGCCCCTCTGAGGAGTGTTTCAGGTCTACAGAATGCCCCTCTGAGGAGTGTTTCAGGTCTACAGAATGTCCCTCAGGAGTGTTTCAGGTCTACAGTATGCCCCTCTGAGGAGTGTTTCTGGTCTGTTTAATGCCCCTCTGAGGAGTGTTTCAGGTCTACAGAATGCCCCTCTGAGGGGTGTTTCAGGTCTACAGAATGCATCTTTGAGGAGTGTTTCAGGTCTACAGAATGCCCCTCTGAGGAGTGTTTCAGGTCTACAGAATGCCCCTCTGAGGAGTGTTTCAGGTCTACAGAATGCCCCTCTGAGGAGTGTTTCAGGTCTACAGAATGCCCCTCTCAGGAGTGTTTAAGGTCTGTACAATGCCCCTCTGAGGAATGTTTCAGGTCTACAGAATGCCCCTCTGAGGAGTGTTTCAGGTCTGTAGAATGCCCCTCTGAGGAGTATTTCAGGTCTACAGAATGCCCCTCTGAGGAGTGTTTCAGGTCTAAAGAATGTCCCTCAGGAGTGTTTCAGGTCTACAGTATGCCCCTCTGAGGAGTGTTTCAGGTCTACAGAATGCCTCTTTGAGGAGTGTTTCAGGTCTACAGAATGCCCCTTTGAGGAGTGTTTCAGGTCTGTAGAATGCCCCTTCGAGGAGTGTTTCAGGTCTGTAGAATGCCCCTTTGAGGAAGGTTTCAGGTCTGTAGAATGCCCCTTTGAGGAGTGTTTCCGGTCTGTGGAATGCGTCTTTGAGGAATGTTTCAGGTCTCTTGAATGCCCCTCTGAGGAGTGTTTCAGGTCTGTAGAATGCCTCTTTGAGGAGTGTTTCAGGTCTGTAGAATGCCTCTTTGAGGAGTGTTTCAGGTCTACAGAATGCCCCTCTGAGGGGTGTTTCAGGTCTACATAATGCCCCTCTGAGGAGTGTTTCAGGTCTGTAGAATGCCGCTTTGAGGAGTGTTTCAGGTCTACAGAATGCCCCTCTGAGGAGTGTTTCAGGTCTACAGAATGCCCCTCTGAGGAGTGTTTCAGGTCTACAGAATGCCCCTCTGAGGAGTGTTTCAGGTCTACAGAATGCCCCTCTCAGGAGTGTTTAAGGTCTGTAGAATGCCCCTCTGAGGAATGTTTCAGGTCTACAGAATGCCCCTCTGAGGAGTGTTTCAGGTCTGTAGAATGCCCCTCTGAGGAGTATTTCAGGTCTACAGAATGCCCCTCTGAAGAGTGTTTCAGGTCTACAGAATGCCTCTTTGAGGAGTGTTTCAGGTCTGTAGAATGCCCCTCTGAGGAGTGTTTCAGGTCTACAGAATGCCTCTTTGAGGAGTGTTTCAGGCCTGCATAATGCCCCTCTGAGGAGTGTTTCAGGTCTACGGAATGCCCCTCTGAGGAGTGTTTCAGGTCTACCGAATGCCCCTCTGAGGAGTGTTTCAGGTCTACAGAATGCCCCTCTGAGGAGTGTTTCAGGTCTGCAGAATGCCCCTCTGAGGAGTGTTTCAGGCCTGCATAATGCCCCTCTGAGGAGTGTTTCAGGTCTACAGAATGCCCCTCTGAGGAGTGTTTCAGGTCTACAGAATGCCCCTCTGAGGAGTGTTTCAGGTCTACAGAATGCCCCTCTGAGGAGTGTTTCGGGCCTGCATAATGCCCCTCTGAGGAGTGTTTCAGGTCTACAGAATGCCCCTCTGAGGAGTGTTTCAGGTCTACAGAATGGCCCTCTGAGGAGTGTTTCAGGTCTGTAGAATGCCTCTTTGAGGAGTGTTTCAGGTCTACAGAATGCCCCTCTGAGGAGTGTTTCAGGTCTACAGAATGCCCCTCTGAGGAGTGTTTCAGGTCAACAGAATGCCTCTTTGAGGAGTGTCTCAGGTCTACAGAATGCCCCTCTGAGGAGTGCATCAGGTCTACAGAATGCCCCTCTGAGGAGTGTTTCAGGTCTACAGAATGCCCCTCTGAGGAGTGTTTCAGGTCTACAGAATGCCCCTCTGAGGAGTGTTTCAGGTCTGTAGAATGCCTCTTTGGGGAGTGTTTCAGGTCTACAGAGTGCCCCTTTG
The DNA here is from genome assembly GCF_965601325.2 of Salmo salar. Classification (NCBI taxonomy): domain Eukaryota; kingdom Metazoa; phylum Chordata; class Actinopteri; order Salmoniformes; family Salmonidae; genus Salmo; species Salmo salar. Next base: position 91,897,711 of record NC_138293.1, on the reverse strand, counting down.
AGGAGTGTTTCAGGCCTGCATAATGCCCCTCTGAGGAGTGTTTCAGGTCTACAGAATGCCCCTCTGAGGAGTGTTTCAGGTCTACAGAATGTCCCTCAGGAGTGTTTCAGGTCTACAGTATGCCCCTCTGAGGAGTGTTTCTGGTCTGTTTAATGCCCCTCTGAGGAGTGTTTCAGGTCTACAGAATGCCCCTCTGAGGGGTGTTTCAGGTCTACAGAATGCCTCTTTGAGGAGTGTTTCTGGTCTGCATAATGCCCCTCTGAGGAGTGTTTCAGGTCTACAGAATGCCCCTCTGAGGAGTATTTCAGGTCTACAGAATGCCTCTTTGAGGAGTGTTTCTGGTCTGCATAATGACCCTCTGAGGAGTGTTTCAGGTCTACAGAATGCCCCTCTGAGGAGAGCTTCAGGTCTACAGAATGCCCCTCTGAGGAGTGTTTCAGGTCTACAGAATGCCTCTTTGAGGAGTGTTTCAGGTCTGTAGAATGCCCCTCTGAGGAGTGTTTCAGGTCTACAGAATGCCTCTTTGAGGAGTGTTTCAGGCCTGCATAATGCCCCTCTGAGGAGTGTTTCAGGTCTACGGAATGCCCCTCTGAGGAGTGTTTCAGGTCTACCGAATGCCCCTCTGAGGAGTGTTTCAGGTCTACAGAATGCCCCTCTGAGGAGTGTTTCAGGTCTGCAGAATGCCCCTCTGAGGAGTGTTTCAGGCCTGCATAATGCCCCTCTGAGGAGTGTTTCAGGTCTACAGAATGCCCCTCTGAGGAGTGTTTCAGGTCTACAGAATGCCCCTCTGAGGAGTGTTTCAGGTCTACAGAATGCCCCTCTGAGGAGTGTTTCGGGCCTGCATAATGCCCCTCTGAGGAGTGTTTCAGGTCTACAGAATGCCCCTCTGAGGAGTGTTTCAGGTCTACAGAATGGCCCTCTGAGGAGTGTTTCAGGTCTGTAGAATGCCTCTTTGAGGAGTGTTTCAGGTCTACAGAATGCCCCTCTGAGGAGTGTTTCAGGTCTACAGAATGCCCCTCTGAGGAGTGTTTCAGGTCAACAGAATGCCTCTTTGAGGAGTGTCTCAGGTCTACAGAATGCCCCTCTGAGGAGTGCATCAGGTCTACAGAATGCCCCTCTGAGGAGTGTTTCAGGTCTACAGAATGCCCCTCTGAGGAGTGTTTCAGGTCTACAGAATGCCCCTCTGAGGAGTGTTTCAGGTCTGTAGAATGCCTCTTTGGGGAGTGTTTCAGGTCTACAGAGTGCCCCTTTGAGGAGTGTTTCAGGCCTGCATAATGCCCCTCTGAGGAGTGTTTCAGGTCTACAGAATGCCCCTCTGAGGAGTGTTTCAGGTCTACAGAATGTCCCTCAGGAGTGTTTCAGGTCTACAGTATGCCCCTCTGAGGAGTGTTTCTGGTCTGTTTAATGCCCCTCTGAGGAGTGTTTCAGGTCTACAGAATGCCCCTCTGAGGGGTGTTTCAGGTCTACAGAATGCCTCTTTGAGGAGTGTTTCTGGTCTGCATAATGCCCCTCTGAGGAGTGTTTCAGGTCTACAGAATGCCCCTCTGAGGAGTATTTCAGGTCTACAGAATGCCTCTTTGAGGAGTGTTTCTGGTCTGCATAATGACCCTCTGAGGAGTGTTTCAGGTCTACAGAATGCCCCTCTGAGGAGAGCTTCAGGTCTACAGAATGCCCCTCTGAGGAGTTTTTCAGGTCTGTAGAATGCCTCTTTGAGGAGTGTTTCAGGTTTACAGAATGCCCCTCTGAGGAGTGTTTCAGGTCTACAGAATGCCCCTCTGAGGAGTGTTTCAGGTCTACAGTATGCCCCTCTGAGGAGTGTTTCAGGTCAACAGAATGCCCCTCTGAGGGGTGTTTCAGGTCTACATAATGCCCCTCTGAGGAGTGTTTCAGGTCTGTAGAATGCCGCTTTGAGGAGTGTTTCAGGTCTACAGAATGCCCCTCTGAGGAGTGTTTCAGGTCTACAGAATGCCCCTCTGAGGAGTGTTTCAGGTCTACAGAATGCCCCTCTGAGGAGTGTTTCAGGTCTACAGAATGCCCCTCTCAGGAGTGTTTAAGGTCTGTAGAATGCCCCTCTGAGGAATGTTTCAGGTCTACAGAATGCCCCTCTGAGGAGTGTTTCAGGTCTGTAGAATGCCCCTCTGAGGAGTATTTCAGGTCTACAGAATGCCCCTCTGAAGAGTGTTTCAGGTCTACAGAATGCCTCTTTGAGGAGTGTTTCAGGTCTGTAGAATGCCCCTCTGAGGAGTGTTTCAGGTCTACAGAATGCCTCTTTGAGGAGTGTTTCAGGCCTGCATAATGCCCCTCTGAGGAGTGTTTCAGGTCTACGGAATGCCCCTCTGAGGAGTGTTTCAGGTCTACCGAATGCCCCTCTGAGGAGTGTTTCAGGTCTACAGAATGCCCCTCTGAGGAGTGTTTCAGGTCTGCAGAATGCCCCTCTGAGGAGTGTTTCAGGCCTGCATAATGCCCCTCTGAGGAGTGTTTCAGGTCTACAGAATGCCCCTCTGAGGAGTGTTTCAGGTCTACAGAATGCCCCTCTGAGGAGTGTTTCAGGTCTACAGAATGCCCCTCTGAGGAGTGTTTCGGGCCTGCATAATGCCCCTCTGAGGAGTGTTTCAGGTCTACAGAATGCCCCTCTGAGGAGTGTTTCAGGTCTACAGAATGGCCCTCTGAGGAGTGTTTCAGGTCTGCAGAATGCCTCTTTGAGGAGTGTTTCAGGTCTACAGAATGCCCCTCTGAGGAGTGTTTCAGGTCTACAGAATGCCCCTCTGAGGAGTGTTTCAGGTCTACAGAATGCCCCTCTGAGGAGTGTTTCAGGTCTACAGAATGCCCCTCTGAGGAGTGTTTCAGGTCTGCAGAATGCCCCTCTGAGGAGTGTTTCAGGTCTACAGAATGCCCCTCTGAGGAGTGTTTCAGGTCTACAGAATGCCCCTCTGAGGAGTGTTTCAGGTCTACAGAATGCCCCTCTGAGGAGTGTTTCAGGTCTACAGAATGCCCCTCTGAGGAGTGTTTCAGGCCTGCATAATGCCCCTCTGAGGAGTGTTTCAGGTCTACAGAATGCCCCTCTGAGGAGTGTTTCAGGTCTACAGAATGGCCCTCTGAGGAGTGTTTCAGGTCTACAGAATGCCTCTTTGAGGAGTGTTTCTGGTCTGCATAATGCCCCTCTGAGGAGTGTTTCAGGTCTACAGAATGCCCCTCTGAGGAGTGTTTCAGGTCTACAGAATGCCTCTTTGAGGAGTGTCTGGCGCAGCCCCCGGGGTGCGGTCACAGAATGCCCCTCTGAGGAGTGCAGGTCACGGCCTCTGAGGGGCTGGCGCAGAATGCCCCTCTGAGGAGTGTTTCAGGTCTACAGAATGCCCCTCTGAGGAGTGTTTCAGGTCTACAGAATGCCCCTCTGAGGAGTGTTTCAGGTCTGTAGAATGCCTCTTTGGGGAGTGTTTCAGGTCTACAGAGTGCCCCTTTGAGGAGTGTTTCAGGCCTGCATAATGCCCCTCTGAGGAGTGTTTCAGGTCTACAGAATGCCCCTCTGAGGAGTGTTTCAGGTCTACAGAATGTCCCTCAGGAGTGTTTCAGGTCTACAGTATGCCCCTCTGAGGAGTGTTTCTGGTCTGTTTAATGCCCCTCTGAGGAGTGTTTCAGGTCTACAGAATGCCCCTCTGAGGGGTGTTTCAGGTCTACAGAATGCCTCTTTGAGGAGTGTTTCTGGTCTGCATAATGCCCCTCTGAGGAGTGTTTCAGGTCTACAGAATGCCCCTCTGAGGAGTATTTCAGGTCTACAGAATGCCTCTTTGAGGAGTGTTTCTGGTCTGCATAATGACCCTCTGAGGAGTGTTTCAGGTCTACAGAATGCCCCTCTGAGGAGAGCTTCAGGTCTACAGAATGCCCCTCTGAGGAGTTTTTCAGGTCTGTAGAATGCCTCTTTGAGGAGTGTTTCAGGTTTACAGAATGCCCCTCTGAGGAGTGTTTCAGGTCTACAGAATGCCCCTCTGAGGAGTGTTTCAGGTCTACAGTATGCCCCTCTGAGGAGTGTTTCAGGTCAACAGAATGCCCCTCTGAGGGGTGTTTCAGGTCTACATAATGCCCCTCTGAGGAGTGTTTCAGGTCTGTAGAATGCCGCTTTGAGGAGTGTTTCAGGTCTACAGAATGCCCCTCTGAGGAGTGTTTCAGGTCTACAGAATGCCCCTCTGAGGAGTGTTTCAGGTCTACAGAATGCCCCTCTGAGGAGTGTTTCAGGTCTACAGAATGCCCCTCTCAGGAGTGTTTAAGGTCTGTAGAATGCCCCTCTGAGGAATGTTTCAGGTCTACAGAATGCCCCTCTGAGGAGTGTTTCAGGTCTGTAGAATGCCCCTCTGAGGAGTATTTCAGGTCTACAGAATGCCCCTCTGAAGAGTGTTTCAGGTCTACAGAATGCCTCTTTGAGGAGTGTTTCAGGTCTGTAGAATGCCCCTCTGAGGAGTGTTTCAGGTCTACAGAATGCCTCTTTGAGGAGTGTTTCAGGCCTGCATAATGCCCCTCTGAGGAGTGTTTCAGGTCTACGGAATGCCCCTCTGAGGAGTGTTTCAGGTCTACCGAATGCCCCTCTGAGGAGTGTTTCAGGTCTACAGAATGCCCCTCTGAGGAGTGTTTCAGGTCTGCAGAATGCCCCTCTGAGGAGTGTTTCAGGCCTGCATAATGCCCCTCTGAGGAGTGTTTCAGGTCTACAGAATGCCCCTCTGAGGAGTGTTTCAGGTCTACAGAATGCCCCTCTGAGGAGTGTTTCAGGTCTACAGAATGCCCCTCTGAGGAGTGTTTCGGGCCTGCATAATGCCCCTCTGAGGAGTGTTTCAGGTCTACAGAATGCCCCTCTGAGGAGTGTTTCAGGTCTACAGAATGGCCCTCTGAGGAGTGTTTCAGGTCTGTAGAATGCCTCTTTGAGGAGTGTTTCAGGTCTACAGAATGCCCCTCTGAGGAGTGTTTCAGGTCTACAGAATGCCCCTCTGAGGAGTGTTTCAGGTCAACAGAATGCCTCTTTGAGGAGTGTCTCAGGTCTACAGAATGCCCCTCTGAGGAGTGCATCAGGTCTACAGAATGCCCCTCTGAGGAGTGTTTCAGGTCTACAGAATGCCCCTCTGAGGAGTGTTTCAGGTCTACAGAATGCCCCTCTGAGGAGTGTTTCAGGTCTGTAGAATGCCTCTTTGGGGAGTGTTTCAGGTCTACAGAGTGCCCCTTTGAGGAGTGTTTCAGGCCTGCATAATGCCCCTCTGAGGAGTGTTTCAGGTCTACAGAATGCCCCTCTGAGGAGTGTTTCAGGTCTACAGAATGTCCCTCAGGAGTGTTTCAGGTCTACAGTATGCCCCTCTGAGGAGTGTTTCTGGTCTGTTTAATGCCCCTCTGAGGAGTGTTTCAGGTCTACAGAATGCCCCTCTGAGGGGTGTTTCAGGTCTACAGAATGCCTCTTTGAGGAGTGTTTCTGGTCTGCATAATGCCCCTCTGAGGAGTGTTTCAGGTCTACAGAATGCCCCTCTGAGGAGTATTTCAGGTCTACAGAATGCCTCTTTGAGGAGTGTTTCTGGTCTGCATAATGACCCTCTGAGGAGTGTTTCAGGTTTACAGAATGCCCCTCTGAGGAGAGCTTCAGGTCTACAGAATGCCCCTCTGAGGAGTTTTTCAGGTCTGTAGAATGCCTCTTTGAGGAGTGTTTCAGGTTTACAGAATGCCCCTCTGAGGAGTGTTTCAGGTCTACAGAATGCCCCTCTGAGGAGTGTTTCAGGTCTACAGTATGCCCCTCTGAGGAGTGTTTCAGGTCAACAGAATGCCTCTTTGAGGAGTGTCTCAGGTCTACAGAATGCCCCTCTGAGGAGTGCATCAGGTCTACAGAATGCCCCTCTGAGGAGTGTTTCAGGTCTACAGAATGCCCCTCTGAGGAGTGTTTCAGGTCTACAGAATGCCCCTCTGAGGAGTGTTTCAGGTCTGTAGAATGCCTCTTTGGTGAGTGTTTCAGGTCTACAGAGTGCCCCTTTGAGGAGTGTTTCAGGCCTGCATAATGCCCCTCTGAGGAGTGTTTCAGGTCTACAGAATGCCCCTCTGAGGAGTGTTTCAGGTCTACAGAATGTCCCTCAGGAGTGTTTCAGGTCTACAGTATGCCCCTCTGAGGAGTGTTTCTGGTCTGTAGAATGCCCCTCTGAGGAGTGTTTCAGGTCTACAGAATGCCCCTCTGAGGGGTGTTTCAGGTCTACAGAATGCCTCTTTGAGGAGTGTTTCTGGTCTGCATAATGCCCCTCTGAGGAGTGTTTCAGGTCTACAGAATGCCCCTCTGAGGAGTATTTCAGGTCTACAGAATGCCTCTTTGAGGAGTGTTTCTGGTCTGCATAATGACCCTCTGAGGAGTGTTTCAGGTCTACAGAATGCCCCTCTGAGGAGTGCTTCAGGTCTACAGAATGCCCCTCTGAGGAGTGTTTCAGGTCTGTAGAATGCCTCTTTGAGGAGTGTTTCAGGTTTACAGAATGCCCCTCTGAGGAGTGTTTCAGGTCTACAGAATGCCCCTCTGAGGAGTGTTTCAGGTCTACAGTATGCCCCTCTGAGGAGTGTTTCAGGTCTGTAGAATTCCTCTTCGGGGATTGTTTCAGGTCTACAGATTTCCCCTTTGAGGAGTGTTTCAGGCATGCATAATGCCCCTCTGAGGAGTGTTTCAGGTCTACAGAATGCCCCTCTGAGGAGTGTTTCAGGTCTACAGAATGTCCCTCAGGAGTGTTTCAGGTCTAAAGTATGCCCCTCTGAGGAGTGTTTCAGGTCTACAGAATGCCTCTTTGAGGAGTGTTTCAGGTCTACAGAATGCCCCTTTGAGGAGTGTTTCAGGTCTGTAGAATGCCCCTTCGAGGAGTGTTTCAGGTCTGTAGAATGCATCTTTGAGGAGTGTTTCAGGTCTGTAGAATGCCCCTTTGAGGAGTGTTTCCGGTCTGTGGAATGCGTCTTTGAGGAATGTTTCAGGTCTCTTGAATGCCCCTCTGAGGAGTGTTTCAGGTCTGTAGAATGCCTCTTTGAGGAGTGTTTCAGGTCTGTAGAATGCCTCTTTGAGGAGTGTATCAGTTCTGTAGAATGCTTTTTGAGGAGTGTTTCAGGTCTACAGAATGCCCCTCTGAGGGGTGTTTCAGGTCTACATAATGCCCCTCTGAGGAGTGTTTCAGGTCTGTAGAATGCCTCTTTGAGGAGTGTTTCAGGTCTACAGAATGCCCCTCTGAGGATTGTTTCAGGTCTACAGAATGCCCCTCTGAGGAGTGTTTCAGGTCTACAGAATGCCCCTCTCAGGAGTGTTTCAGGTCTGTAGAATGCCTCTTTGAGGAGTGTTTCAGGTCTACAGAATGCCCCTCTGAGGAGTGTTTCAGGTCTACAGAATGCCCCTCTGAGGAGTGTTTCAGGTCAACAGAATGCCTCTTTGAGGAGTGTCTCAGGTCTACAGAATGCCCCTCTGAGGAGTGCATCAGGTCTACAGAATGCCCCTCTGAGGAGTGTTTCAGGTCTACAGAATGCCCCTCTGAGGAGTGTTTCAGGTCTACAGAATGCCCCTCTGAGGAGTGTTTCAGGTCTGTAGAATGCCTCTTTGGGGAGTGTTTCTGGTCTGCATAATGCCCCTCTGAGGAGTGTTTCAGGTCTACAGAATGCCCCTCTGAAGAGTATTTCAGGTCTACAGAATGCCTCTTTGAGGAGTGTTTCTGGTCTGCATAATGACCCTCTGAGGAGTGTTTCAGGTCTACAGAATGCCCCTCTGAGGAGTGCTTCAGGTCTACAGAATGCCCCTCTGAGGAGTGTTTCAGGTCTGTAGAATGCCTCTTTGAGGAGTGTTTCAGGTTTACAGAATGCCCCTCTGAGGAGTGTTTCAGGTCTACAGAATGCCCCTCTGAGGAGTGTTTCAGGTCTACAGTATGCCCCTCTGAGGAGTGTTTCAGGTCTGTAGAATTCCTCTTCGGGGATTGTTTCAGGTCTACAGATTTCCCCTTTGAGGAGTGTTTCAGGCATGCATAATGCCCCTCTGAGGAGTGTTTCAGGTCTACAGAATGCCCCTCTGAGGAGTGTTTCAGGTCTACAGAATGTCCCTCAGGAGTGTTTCAGGTCTAAAGTATGCCCCTCTGAGGAGTGTTTCAGGTCTACAGAATGCCTCTTTGAGGAGTGTTTCAGGTCTACAGAATGCCCCTTTGAGGAGTGTTTCAGGTCTGTAGAATGCCCCTTCGAGGAGTGTTTCAGGTCTGTAGAATGCATCTTTGAGGAGTGTTTCAGGTCTGTAGAATGCCCCTTTGAGGAGTGTTTCCGGTCTGTGGAATGCGTCTTTGAGGAATGTTTCACGTCTCTTGAATGCCCCTCTGAGGAGTGTTTCAGGTCTGTAGAATGCCTCTTTGAGGAGTGTTTCAGGTCTGTAGAATGCCTCTTTGAGGAGTGTATCAGTTCTGTAGAATGCTTTTTGAGGAGTGTTTCAGGTCTACAGAATGCCCCTCTGAGGGGTGTTTCAGGTCTACATAATGCCCCTCTGAGGAGTGTTTCAGGTCTGTAGAATGCCTCTTTGAGGAGTGTTTCAGGTCTACAGAATGCCCCTCTGAGGATTGTTTCAGGTCTACAGAATGCCCCTCTGAGGAGTGTTTCAGGTCTACAGAATGCCCCTCTCAGGAGTGTTTCAGGTCTGTAGAATGCCTCTTTGAGGAGTGTTTCAGGTCTACAGAATGCCCCTCTGAGGAGTGTTTCAGGTCTACAGAATGCCCCTCTGAGGAGTGTTTCAGGTCAACAGAATGCCTCTTTGAGGAGTGTCTCAGGTCTACAGAATGCCCCTCTGAGGAGTGCATCAGGTCTACAGAATGCCCCTCTGAGGAGTGTTTCAGGTCTACAGAATGCCCCTCTGAGGAGTGTTTCAGGTCTACAGAATGCCCCTCTGAGGAGTGTTTCAGGTCTGTAGAATGCCTCTTTGGGGAGTGTTTCAGGTCTACAGAGTGCCCCTTTGAGGAGTGTTTCAGGCCTGCATAATGCCCCTCTGAGGAGTGTTTCAGGTCTACAGAATGCCCCTCTGAGGAGTGTTTCAGGTCTACAGAATGTCCCTCAGGAGTGTTTCAGGTCTACAGTATGCCCCTCTGAGGAGTGTTTCTGGTCTGTTTAATGCCCCTCTGAGGAGTGTTTCAGGTCTACAGAATGCCCCTCTGAGGGGTGTTTCAGGTCTACAGAATGCCTCTTTGAGGAGTGTTTCTGGTCTGAATAATGCCCCTCTGAGGAGTGTTTCAGGTCTACAGAATGCCCCTCTGAGGAGTATTTCAGGTCTACAGAATGCCTCTTTGAGGAGTGTTTCTGGTCTGCATAATGACCCTCTGAGGAGTGTTTCAGGTCTACAGAATGCCCCTCTGAGGAGTGCTTCAGGTCTACAGAATGCCCCTCTGAGGAGTTTTTCAGGTCTGTAGAATGCCTCTTTGAGGAGTGTTTCAGGTTTACAGAATGCCCCTCTGAGGAGTGTTTCAGGTCTACAGAATGCCCCTCTGAGGAGTGTTTCAGGTCTACAGTATGCCCCTCTGAGGAGTGTTTCAGGTCAACAGAATGCCTCTTTGAGGAGTGTCTCAGGTCTACAGAATGCCCCTCTGAGGAGTGCATCAGGTCTACAGAATGCCCCTCTGAGGAGTGTTTCAGGTCTACAGAATGCCCCTCTGAGGAGTGTTTCAGGTCTACAGAATGCCCCTCTGAGGAGTGTTTCAGGTCTGTAGAATGCCTCTTTGGGGAGTGTTTCAGGTCTACAGAGTGCCCCTTTGAGGAGTGTTTCAGGCCTGCATAATGCCCCTCTGAGGAGTGTTTCAGGTCTACAGAATGCCCCTCTGTGGAGTGTTTCAGGTCTACAGAATGTCCCTCAGGAGTGTTTCAGGTCTACAGTATGCCCCTCTGAGGAGTGTTTCTGGTCTGTAGAATGCCCCTCTGAGGAGTGTTTCAGGTCTACAGAATGCCCCTCTGAGGGGTGTTTCAGGTCTACAGAATGCCTCTTTGAGGAGTGTTTCTGGTCTGCATAATGCCCCTCTGAGGAGTGTTTCAGGTCTACAGAATGCCCCTCTGAGGAGTATTTCAGGTCTACAGAATGCCTCTTTGAGGAGTGTTTCTGGTCTGCATAATGACCCTCTGAGGAGTGTTTCAGGTCTACAGAATGCCCCTCTGAGGAGTGCTTCAGGTCTACAGAATGCCCCTCTGAGGAGTGTTTCAGGTCTGTAGAATGCCTCTTTGAGGAGTGTTTCAGGTTTACAGAATGCCCCTCTGAGGAGTGTTTCAGGTCTACAGAATGCCCCTCTGAGGAGTGTTTCAGGTCTACAGTATGCCCCTCTGAGGAGTGTTTCAGGTCTGTAGAATTCCTCTTCGGGGATTGTTTCAGGTCTACAGATTTCCCCTTTGAGGAGTGTTTCAGGCATGCATAATGCCCCTCTGAGGAGTGTTTCAGGTCTACAGAATGCCCCTCTGAGGAGTGTTTCAGGTCTACAGAATGTCCCTCAGGAGTGTTTCAGGTCTAAAGTATGCCCCTCTGAGGAGTGTTTCAGGTCTACAGAATGCCTCTTTGAGGAGTGTTTCAGGTCTACAGAATGCCCCTTTGAGGAGTGTTTCAGGTCTGTAGAATGCCCCTTCGAGGAGTGTTTCAGGTCTGTAGAATGCATCTTTGAGGAGTGTTTCAGGTCTGTAGAATGCCCCTTTGAGGAGTGTTTCCGGTCTGTGGAATGCGTCTTTGAGGAATGTTTCAGGTCTCTTGAATGCCCCTCTGAGGAGTGTTTCAGGTCTGTAGAATGCCTCTTTGAGGAGTGTTTCAGGTCTGTAGAATGCCTCTTTGAGGAGTGTATCAGTTCTGTAGAATGCTTTTTGAGGAATGTTTCAGGTCTACAGAATGCCCCTCTGAGGGGTGTTTCAGGTCTACATAATGCCCCTCTGAGGAGTGTTTCAGGTCTGTAGAATGCCTCTTTGAGGAGTGTTTCAGGTCTACAGAATGCCCCTCTGAGGATTGTTTCAGGTCTACAGAATGCCCCTCTGAGGAGTGTTTCAGGTCTACAGAATGCCCCTCTCAGGAGTGTTTCAGGTCTGTAGAATGCCTCTTTGGGGAGTGTTTCAGGTCTACAGAGTGCCCCTTTGAGGAGTGTTTCAGGCCTGCATAATGCCCCTCTGAGGAGTGTTTCAGGTCTACAGAATGTCCCTCAGGAGTGTTTCAGGTCTACAGTATGCCCCTCTGAGGAGTGTTTCTGGTCTGTAGAATGCCCCTCTGAGGAGTGTTTCAGGTCTACAGAATGGCCCTCTGAGGGGTGTTTCAGGTCTACAGAATGCCTCTTTGAGGAGTGTTTCTGGTCTGCATAATGCCCCTCTGAGGAGTGTTTCAGGTCTACAGAATGCCCCTCTGAGGAGTATTTCAGGTCTACACAATGCCTCTTTGAGGAGTGTTTCTGGTCTGCATAATGACCCTCTGAGGAGTGTTTCAGGTCTACAGAATGCCCCTCTGAGGAGTGCTTCAGGTCTACAGAATGCCCCTCTGAGGAGTGTTTCAGGTCTGTAGAATGCCTCTTTGAGGAGTGTTTCAGGTTTACAGAATGCCCCTCTGAGGAGTGTTTCAGGTCTGTAGAATGCCTCTTTGGGGAGTGTTTCAGGTCTACAGAGTGCCCCTTTGAGGAGTGTTTCAGGCATGCATAATGCCCCTCTGAGGAGTGTTTCAGGTCTACAGAATGCCTCTTTGAGGAGTGTTTCAGGTCTACAGAATGCCCCTTTGAGGAGTGTTTCAGGTCTGTAGAATGCCCCTTCGAGGAGTGTTTCAGGTCTGTAGAATGCCTCTTTGAGGAGTGTTTCAGGTCTACAGAATGCCCCTCTGAGGGGTGTTTCAGGTCTACATAATGCCCCTCTGAGGAGTGTTTCAGGTCTGTAGAATGCCTCTTTGAGGAGTGTTTCAGGTCTACAGAATGCCCCTCTGAGGAGTGTTTCAGGTCTACAGAATGCCTCTTTGAGGAGTGTTTCAGGCCTGCATAATGCCCCTCTGAGGAGTGTTTCAGGTCTACGGAATGCCCCTCTGAGGAGTGTTTCAGGTCTACCGAATGCCCCTCTGAGGAGTGTTTCAGGTCTACAGAATGCCCCTCTGAGGAGTGTTTCAGGTCTGCAGAATGCCCCTCTGAGGAGTGTTTCAGGCCTGCATAATGCCCCTCTGAGGAGTGTTTCAGGTCTACAGAATGCCCCTCTGAGGAGTGTTTCAGGTCTACAGAATGCCCCTCTGAGGAGTGTTTCAGGTCTGTAGAATGCCTCTTTGAGGAGTGTTTCAGGTCTACACAATGCCCCTCTGAGGAGTGTTTCAGGTTTACAGAATGCCCCTCTGAGGAGTGTTTCAGGTCTACAGAATGCCCCTCTGAGGAGTGTTTCGGGCCTGCATAATGCCCCTCTGAGGAGTGTTTCAGGTCTACAGAATGCCCCTCTGAGGAGTGTTTCAGGTCTACAGAATGGCCCTCTGAGGAGTGTTTCAGGTCTGTAGAATGCCTCTTTGAGGAGTGTTTCAGGTCTACAGAATGCCCCTCTGAGGAGTGTTTCAGGTCTACAGAATGCCCCTCTGAGGAGTGTTTCAGGTCAACAGAATGCCTCTTTGAGGAGTGTCTCAGGTCTACAGAATGCCCCTCTGAGGAGTGCATCAGGTCTACAGAATTCCCCTCTGAGGAGTGTTTCAGGTCTACAGAATGCCCCTCTGAGGAGTGTTTCAGGTCTACAGAATGCCCCTCTGAGGAGTGTTTCAGGTCTGTAGAATGCCTCTTTGGGGAGTGTTTCAGGTCTACAGAGTGCCCCTTTGAGGAGTGTTTCAGGCCTGCATAATGCCCCTCTGAGGAGTGTTTCAGGTCTACAGAATGCCCCTCTGAGGAGTGTTTCAGTTCTACAGAATGTCCCTCAGGAGTGTTTCAGGTCTACAGTATGCCCCTCTGAGGAGTGTTTCTGGTCTGTAGAATGCCCCTCTGAGGAGTGTTTCAGGTCTACAGAATGCCCCTCTGAGGGGTGTTTCAGGTCTACAGAATGCCTCTTTGAGGAGTGTTTCTGGTCTGCATAATGCCCCTCTGAGGAGTGTTTCAGGTCTACAGAATGCCCCTCTGAGGAGTATTTCAGGTCTACAGAATGCCTCTTTGAGGAGTGTTTCTGGTCTGCATAATGACCCTCTGAGGAGTGTTTCAGGTCTACAGAATGCCCCTCTGAGGAGTGCTTCAGGTCTACAGAATGCCCCTCTGAGGAGTGTTTCAGGTCTGTAGAATGCCTCTTTGAGGAGTGTTTCAGGTTTACAGAATGCCCCTCTGAGGAGTGTTTCAGGTCTACAGAATGCCCCTCTGAGGAGTGTTTCAGATCTACAGAATGCCCCTCTGAGGAGTGTTTCAGGTCTGTAGAATTGCTCTTTGGGGAGTGTTTCAGGTCTACAGAGTGCCCCTTTGAGGAGTGTTTCTGGTCTGCATAATGACCCTCTGAGGAGTGTTTCAGGTCTACAGAATGCCCCTCTGAGGAGTGCTTCAGGTCTACAGAATGCCCCTCTGAGGAGTGTTTCAGGTCTGTAGAATGCCTCTTTGAGGAGTGTTTCAGGTTTACAGAATGCCCCTCTGAGGAGTGTTTCAGGTCTACAGAATGCCCCTCTGAGGAGTGTTTCAGGTCTACAGTATGCCCCTCTGAGGAGTGTTTCAGGTCTGTAGAATGCCTCTTTGGGGAGTGCTTCAGGTCTACAGAGTGCAACATTGAGGAGTGTTTCAGGCATGCATAATGCCCCTCTGAGGAGTGTTTCAGGTCTACAGAATGCCCCTCTGAGGAGTGTTTCAGGTCTACAGAATGTCCCTCAGGAGTGTTTCAGGTCTACAGTATGCCCCTCTGAGGAGTGTTTCAGGTCTACAGAATGCCTCTTTGAGGAGTGTTTCAGGTCTACAGAATGCCCCTTTGAGGAGTGTTTCAGGTCTGTAGAATGCCCCTTCGAGGAGTGTTTCAGGTCTGTACAATGCATCTTTGAGGAGTGTTTCAGGTCTGTAGAATGCATCTTTGAGGAATGTTTCAGGTCTCTTGAATGCCCCTCTGAGGAGTGTTTCAGGTCTGTAGAATGCCTCTTTGAGGAGTGTTTCAGGTCTGTAGAATGCCTCTTTGAGGAGTGTATCAGTTCTGTAGAATGCCTCTTTGAGGAGTGTTTCAGGTCTACAGAATGCCCCTCTGAGGGGTGTTTCAGGTCTACAGAATGCCCCTCTGAGGAGTGTTTCAGGTCTGTAGAATGCCTCTTTGAGGAGTGTTTCAGGTCTACAGAATGCCCCTCTGAGGAGTGTTTCAGGTCTACAGAATGCCCCTCTGAGGAGTGTTTCAGGTCTACAGAATGCCCCTCTCAGGAGTGTTTCAGGTCTGTAGAATGCCTCTTTGGGGAGTGTTTCAGGTCTACAGAGTGCCCCTTTGAGGAGTGTTTCAGGCCTGCATAATGCCCCTCTGAGGAGTGTTTCAGGTCTACAGAATGCCCCTCTGAGGAGTGTTTCAGGTCTACAGAATGTCCCTCAGGAGTGTTTCAGGTCTACAGTATGCCCCTCTGAGGAGTGTTTCTTGTCTGTAGAATGCCCCTCTGAGGAGTGTTTCAGGTCTACAGAATGCCCCTCTGAGGATGTGTTTCAGGTCTACAGAATGCCTCTTTGAGGAGTGTTTCTGGTCTGCATAATGCCCCTCTGAGGAGTGTTTCAGGTCTACAGAATGCCCCTCTGAGGAGTATTTCAGGTCTACAGAATGCCTCTTTGAGGAGTGTTTCTGGTCTGCATAATGACCCTCTGAGGAGTGTTTCAGGTCTACAGAATGCCCCTCTGAGGAGTGTTTCAGGTCTACAGAATGCCCCTCTGAGGAGTGTTTCAGGTCTGTAGAATGCCTCTTTGAGGAGTGTTTCAGGTTTACAGAATGCCCCTCTGAGGAGTGTTTCAGGTCTACAGAATGCCCCTCTGAGGAGTGTTTCAGGTCTACAGTATGCCCCTCTGAGGAGTGTTTCAGATCTGTAGAATGCCTCTTTGGGGAGTGCTTCAGGTCTACAGAGTGCAACATTGAGGAGTGTTTCAGGCATGCATAATGCCCCTCTGAGGAGTGTTTCAGGTCTACAGAATGCCCCTCTGAGGAGTGTTTCAGGTCTACAGAATGTCCCTCAGGAGTGTTTCAGGTCTACAGTATGCCCCTCTGAGGAGTGTCTCAGGTCTACAGAATGCCTCTTTGAGGAGTGTTTCAGGTCTACAGAATGCCCCTTTGAGGAGTGTTTCAGGTCTGTAGAATGCCCCTTCGAGGAGTGTTTCAGGTCTGTACAATGCATCTTTGAGGAGTGTTTCAGGTCTGTAGAATGCCCCTTTGAGGAGTGTTTCCGGTCTGTGGAATGCATCTTTGAGGAATGTTTCAGGTCTCTTGAATGCCCCTCTGAGGAGTGTTTCAGGTCTGTAGAATGCCTCTTTGAGGAGTGTTTCAGGTCTGTAGAATGCCTCTTTGAGGAGTGTATCAGTTCTGTAGAATGCCTCTTTGAGGAGTGTTTCAGGTCTACAGAATGCCCCTCTGAGGGGTGTTTCAGGTCTACAGAATGCCCCTCTGAGGAGTGTTTCAGGTCTGTAGAATGCCTCTTTGAGGAGTGTTTCAGGTCTACAGAATGCCCCTCTGAGGAGTGTTTCAGGTCTACAGAATGCCCCTCTGAGGAGTGTTTCAGGTCTACAGAATGCCCCTCTCAGGAGTGTTTCAGGTCTGTAGAATGCCTCTTTGGGGAGTGTTTCAGGTCTACAGAGTGCCCCTTTGAGGAGTGTTTCAGGCCTGCATAATGCCCCTCTGAGGAGTGTTTCAGGTCTACATAATGCCCCTCTGAGGAGTGTTTCAGGTCTACAGAATGTCCCTCAGGAGTGTTTCAGGTCTACAGTATGCCCCTCTGAGGAGTGTTTCTTGTCTGTAGAATGCCCCTCTGAGGAGTGTTTCAGGTCTGCAGAATGCCCCTCTGAGGATGTGTTTCAGGTCTACAGAATGCCTCTTTGAGGAGTGTTTCTGGTCTGCATAATGCCCCTTTGAGGAGTGTTTCAGGTCTACAGAATGCCCCTCTGAGGAGTATTTCAGGTCTACAGAATGCCTCTTTGAGGAGTGTTTCTGGTCTGCATAATGACCCTCTGAGGAGTGTTTCAGGTCTACAGAATGCCACTCTGAGGAATGCTTCAGGTCTACAGAATGCCCCTCTGAGGAGTATTTCAGGTCTACAGAATGCCTCTTTGAGGAGTGTTTCAGGTCTGTAGAATGCCCCTTCGAGGAGTGTTTCAGGTCTGTAGAATGCCCCTTTGAGGAGTGTTTCAGGTCTGTAGAATGCCCTTTGAGGACTGTTTACGGTCTGTGGAATGCGTCTTTGAGGAATGTTTCAGGTCTCTTGAATGCCCCTCTGAGGAGTGTTTCAGGTCTGTAGAATGCATCTTTGAGGAGTGTTTCAGGTCTGTAGAATGCCCCTTTGAGGAGTGTTTCCGGTCTGTGGAATGCGTCTTTGAGGAATGTTTCAGGTCTCTTGAATGCCCCTCTGAGGAGTGTTTCAGGTCTGTAGAATGCATCTTTGAGGAGTGTTTCAGGTCTGTAGAATGCCTCTTTGAGGAGTGTAAAAGTTCTGTAGAATGCCTCTTTGAGGAGTGTTTCAGGTCTACAGAATGCCCCTCTGAGGGGTGTTTCAGGTCTACAGAATGCCCCTCTGAGGAGTGTTTCAGGTCTGTAGAATGCCTCTTTGAGGAGTGTTTCAGGTCTACAGAATGCCCCTCTGAGGAGTGTTTCAGGTCTACAGAATGCCCCTCTCAGGAGTGTTTAAGGTCTGTAGAATGCCCCTCTGAGGAGTGTTTCAGGTCTACAGAATGCCCCTCTGAGGAGTGTTTCAGGTCTACAGAATGCCCAACTGAGGAGTGTTTCAGGTCTACAGAATGCCCCTCTGAGGAGTGTTTCGGGCCTGCATAATGCCCCTCTGAGGAGTGTTTCAGGTCTACAGAATGCCCCTCTGAGGAGTGTTTCAGGTCTACAGAATGGCCCTCTAAGGAGTGTTTCAGGTCTGTAGAATGCCTCTTTGAGGAGTGTTTCAGGTCTACAGAATGCCCCTCTGAGGAGTGTTTCAGGTCTACAGAATGCCCCTCTCAGGAGTGTTTAAGGTCTGTAGAATGCCCCTCTGAGGAGTGTTTCAGATCTACAGAATGCCCCTCTGAGGAGTGTTTCAGGTCTACAGAATGCCCAACTGAGGAGTGTTTCAGGTCTACAGAATGCCCCTCTGAGGAGTGTTTCGGGCCTGCATAATGCCCCTCTGAGGAGTGTTTCAGGTCTACAGAATGCCCCTCTGAGGAGTGTTTCAGGTCTACAGAATGGCCCTCTGAGGAGTGTTTCAGGTCTGTAGAATGCCTCTTTGAGGAGTGTTTCAGGTC
Organism: Salmo salar; assembly: GCF_965601325.2. NCBI lineage: Eukaryota > Metazoa > Chordata > Actinopteri > Salmoniformes > Salmonidae > Salmo > Salmo salar. The sequence goes on along the minus strand of NC_138293.1, from coordinate 91,880,339 downwards.
TGTAGAATGCCCATCTGAGGAGTGTTTCAGGTCTACAGAATGACCCTCTGAGGGGTGTTTCAGGTCTACAGAATGCCTCTTTGAGGAGTGTTTCTGGTCTGCGTAATGCCCCTCTGAGGAGTGTTTCAGGTCTACAGAATGCCCCTCTGAGGAGTATTTCAGGTCTACAGAATGCCTCTTTGAGGAGTGTCTCTGGTCTGCATAATGCCCCTCTGAGGAGTGTTTAAGGTCTACAGAATGCCCCTCTGAGGAGTATTTCAGGTCTACAGAATGCCTCTTTGAGGAGTGTTTCTGGTCTGCATAATGCCCCTCTGAGGAGTGTTTAAGGTCTACAGAATGCCCCTCTGAGGAGTGCTTCAGGTGTACAGAATGCCCCTCTGATGAGTGTTTCAGGTCTGTAGAATGCCTCTTTGAGGAGTGTTTCAGGTCTACAGAATGCCCCTCTGAGGAGTGTTTCAGGTCTACAGTATGCCCCTCTGAGGAGTGTTTCAGGTCTGTAGAATGCCTCTTTGGGGAGTGCTTCAGGTCTACAGAGTGCCCCTTTGAGGAGTGTTTCAGGCCTGCATAATGCCCCGCTGAGGAGTGTTTCAGGTCTACAGAATGCCCCTCTGAGGAGTGTTTCAGGTCTACAGAATGTCCCTCAGGAGTGTTTCAGGTCTACAGTATGCCCCTCTGAGGAGTGTTTCAGGTCTACAGAATGCCTCTTTGAGGAGTGTTTCAGGTCTACAGAATGCCCCTTTGAGGAGTGTTTCAGGTCTGTAGAATGCCCCTTCGAGGAGTGTTTCAGGTCTGTAGAATGCCCCTTTGAGGAGTGTTTCAGGTCTGTAGAATGCCCTTTGAGGACTGTTTACGGTCTGTGGAATGCGTCTTTGAGGAATGTTTCAGGTCTCTTGAATGCCCCTCTGAGGAGTGTTTCAGGTCTGTAGAATGCCACTTTGAGGAGTGTTTCAGGTCTGTAGAATGCGTCTTTGAGGAGTGTATCAGTTCTGTAGAATGCCTCTTTGAGGAGTGTTTCAGGTCTACAGAATGCCACTCTGAGGGGTGTTTCAGGTCTACAGAATGCCCCTCTGAGGAGTGTTTCAGGTCTGTAGAATGCCTCTTTGAGGAGTGTTTCAGGTCTGTAGAATGCCCATCTGAGGAGTGTTTCAGGTCTACAGAATGACCCTCTGAGGGGTGTTTCAGGTCTACAGAATGCCTCTTTGAGGAGTGTTTCTGGTCTGCGTAATGCCCCTCTGAGGAGTGTTTCAGGTCTACAGAATGCCCCTCTGAGGAGTATTTCAGGTCTACAGAATGCCTCTTTGACGAGTGTTTCTGGTCTGCATAATGCCCCTCTGAGGAGTGTTTCAGGTCTACAGAATGCCCCTCTGAGGAGTGCTTCAGGTCTACAGAATGACCCTCTGAGGAGTGTTTCAGGTCTGTAGAATGCCTCTTTGAGGACTGTTTCAGGTTTACAGAATGCCCCTCTGAGGAGTGTTTCAGGTCTACAGAATGCCCCTCTGAGGAGTGTTTCAGGTCTGTAGAATGCCTCTTTGGGGAGTGTTTCAGGTGTACAGAATGTCCCTTTGAGGAGTGTTTCAGGCCTGCATAATGCCCCTCTGATGAGTGTTTCAGGTCTACAGAATGCCCCTCTGAGGAGTGTTTCAGGTCTACAGAATGTCCCTCAGGAGTGTTTCAGGTCTACAGTATGCCCCTCTGAGGAGTGTTTCTGGTCTGTAGAATGCCCCTTCGAGGAGTGTTTCAGGTCTGTAGAATGCCCCTCTGAGGGGTGTTTCAGGTCTACAGAATGCCTCTTTGAGGAGTGTTTCTGGTCTGCATAATGCCCCTCTGAGGAGTGTTTCAGGTCTACAGAATGCCCCTCTGAGGAGTATTTCAGGTCTACAGAATGCCTCTTTGAGGAGTGTTTCTGGTCTGCATAATGCCCCTCTGAGGAGTGTTTAAGGTCTACAGAATGCCCCTCTGAGGAGTGCTTCAGGTGTACAGAATTCCCCTCTGATGAGTGTTTCAGGTCTGTAGAATGCCTCTTTGAGGAGTGTTTCAGGTTTACAGAATGCCCCTCTGAGGAGTGTTTCAGGTCTACAGAATGCCCCTCTGAGGAGTGTTTCAGGTCTACAGTATGCCCCTCTGAGGAGTGTTTCAGGTCTGTAGAATGCCTCTTTGGGGAGTGCTTCAGGTCTACAGAGTGCCCCTTTGAGGAGTGTTTCAGGCCTGCATAATGCCCCGCTGAGGAGTGTTTCAGGTCTACAGAATGCCCCTCTGAGGAGTGTTTCAGGTCTACAGAATGTCCCTCAGGAGTGTTTCAGGTCTACAGTATGCCCCTCTGAGGAGTGTTTCAGGTCTACAGAATGCCTCTTTGAGGAGTGTTTCAGGTCTACAGAATGCCCCTTTGAGGAGTGTTTCAGGTCTGTAGAATGCCCCTTCGAGGAGTGTTTCAGGTCTGTAGAATGCCCCTTTGAGGAGTGTTTCAGGTCTGTAGAATGCCCTTTGAGGACTGTTTACGGTCTGTGGAATGCGTCTTTGAGGAATGTTTCAGGTCTCTTGAATGCCCCTCTGAGGAGTGTTTCAGGTCTGTAGAATGCCACTTTGAGGAGTGTTTCAGGTCTGTAGAATGCCTCTTTGAGGAGTGTATCAGTTCTGTAGAATGCCTCTTTGAGGAGTGTTTGAGGTCTACAGAATGCCCCTCTGAGGGGTGTTTCAGGTCTACAGAATGCCCCTCTGAGGAGTGTTTCAGGTCTGTAGAATGCCTCTTTGAGGAGTGTTTCAGGTCTACAGAATGCCCCTCTGAGGAGTGTTTCAGGTCTACAGAATGCCCCTCTGAGGAGTGTTTCAGGTCTACAGAATGACCCTCTGAGTAGTGTTTCAGGTCTACAGAATGCCCCTCTCAGGAGTGTTTAAGGTCTGTAGAATGCCACTCTAAGGAGTGTTTCAGGTCTACAGAATGCCCCTCTGAGGAGTGTTTAAGGTCTACAGAATGCCCCTCTGAGGAGTGTTTCGGGCCTGCATAATGACCCTCTGAGGAGTGTTTCAGGTCTACAGAATGCCCCTCTGAGGAGTGTTTCAGGTCTACAGAATGGCCCTCTGAGGAGTGTTTCAGGTCTGTAGAATGCCTCTTTGAGGAGTGTTTCAGGTCTGTAGAATGCCCATCTGAGGAGTCTTTCAGGTCTACAGAATGCCCCTCTGAGGGGTGTTTCAGGTCTACAGAATGCCTCTTTGAGGAGTGTTTCTGGTCTGCATAATGCCCCTCTGAGGAGTGTTTCAGGTCTACAGAATGCCCCTCTGAGGAGTATTTCAGGTCTACAGAATGCCTCCTTGAGGAGTGTTTCTGGTGTGCATAATGCCCCTCTGAGGAGTGTTTCAGGTCTACAGAATGCCCCTCTGAGGAGTGCTTCAGGTCTACAGAATGCCCCTCTGAGGAGTCTTTCAGGTCTACAGAATGCCCCTCTGAGGAGTGTTTCAGGTCTGTAGAATGCCTCTTTGAGGACTGTTTCAGGTTTACAGAATGCCCCTCTGAGGAGTGTTTCAGGTCTACAGAATGCCCCTCTCAGGAGTGTTTAAGGTCTGTAGAATGCCCCTATGAGGAATGTTTCAGGTCTACAGAATGCCCCTCTGAGGAGTGTACAGGTCTGTAGAATGCCCTTCTGAGGAGTATTTCAGGTCTACAGAATGCCCCTCTGAAGAGTGTTTCAGGTCTACAGAATGCCTCTTTGAGTAGTGTTTCAGGTCTGTAGAATGCCCCTCTGAGGAGTGTTTCAGGTCTACAGAATGCCTCTTTGAGGAGTGTTTCAGGCCTGCATAATGCCCCTCTGAGGAGTGTTTCAGGTCTACGGAATGCCCCTCTGAGGAGTGTTTCAGGTCTACCGAATGCCCCTTGAGGAGTGTTTCAGGTCTACAGAATGCCCCTCTGAGGAGTGTTTCAGGTCTGCAGAATGCCCCTCTGAGGAGTGTTTCAGGCCTGCATAATGCCCCTCTGAGGAGTGTTTCAGGTCTACAGAATGCCCCTCTGAGGAGTGTTTCAGGTCTACAGAATGCCCCTCTGAGGAGTGTTTCGGGCCTGCATAATGCCCCTCTGAGGAGTGTTTCAGGTCTACAGAATGCCCCTCTGAGGAGTGTTTCAGGTCTACAGAATGGCCCTCTGAGGAGTCTTTCAGGTCTACAGAATGCCCCTCTGAGGAGTGTTTCAGGTCTGTAGAATGCCTCTTTGAGGACTGTTTCAGGTTTACAGAATGCCCCTCTGAGGAGTGTTTCAGGTCTACAGAATGCCCCTCTGAGGAGTGTTTCAGGTCTACAGTATGCCCATCTGAGGAGTGTTTCAGGTCTGTAGAATGCATCTTTGGGGAGTGTTTCAGGTCTACAGAATGCCCCTTTGAGGAGTGTTTCAGGCCTGCATAATGCCCCTCTGAGGAGTGTTTCAGGTCTACAGAATGCCCCTCTGAGGAGTGTTTCAGGTCTACAGAATGTCCCTCAGGAGTGTTTCAGGTCTACAGTATGCCCCTCTGAGGAGTGTTTCTGGTCTGTAGAATGCCCCTCTGAGGAGTGTTTCAGGTCTACAGAATGCCCCTCTGAGGGGTGTTTCAGGTCTACAGAATGCCTCTTTGAGGAGTGTTTCTGGACTGCATAATGCCCCTCTGAGGAGTGTTTCAGGTCTACAGAATGCCCCTCTGAGGAGTGCTTCAGGTCTACAGAATGCCCCTCTGAGGAGTGTTTCAGGTCTGTAGAATGCCTCTTTGAGGAGTGTTTCAGGTTTACAGAATGCCCCTCTGAGGAGTGTTTCAGGTCTACAGAATGCCCCTCTGAGGAGTGTTTCAGGTCTACAGTATGCCCCTCTGAGGAGTGTTTCAGGTCTACAGAATGCCCCTCTGAGGAGTGTTTCAGGTCTACAGAATGTCCCTCAGGAGTGTTTCAGGTCTACAGTATGCCTCTTTGTTGAGGAGTGTTTCAGGTCTACAGAATGCCCCTCTGAGGAGTGTTTCAGGTCTACAGAATGTCCCTCAGGAGTGTTTCAGGTCTACAGTATGCCCCTCTGAGGAGTGTTTCTGGTCTGTAGAATGCCCCTCTGAGGAGTGTTTCAGGTCTACAGAATGCCCCTCTGAGGGGTGTTTCAGGTCTACAGAATGCCTCTTTGAGGAGTGTTTCTGGACTGCATAATGCCCCTCTGAGGAGTGTTTCAGGTCTACAGAATGCCCCTCTGAGGAGTGCTTCAGGTCTACAGAATGCCCCTCTGAGGAGTGTTTCAGGTCTGTAGAATGCCTCTTTGAGGAGTGTTTCAGGTTTACAGAATGCCCCTCTGAGGAGTGTTTCAGGTCTACAGAATGCCCCTCTGAGGAGTGTTTCAGGTCTACAGTATGCCCCTCTGAGGAGTGTTTCAGGTCTGCAGAATGCCCCTCTGAGGAGTGTTTCAGGCCTGCATAATGCCCCTCTGAGGAGTGTTTCAGGTCTACAGAATGCCCCTCTGTGGAGTGTTTCAGGTCTACAGAATGCCCCTCTGAGGAGTGTTTCAGGTCTACAGAATGGCCCTCTGAGGAGTCTTTCAGGTCTACAGAATGCCCCTCTGAGGAGTGTTTCAGGTCTGTAGAATGCCTCTTTGAGGACTGTTTCAGGTTTACAGAATGCCCCTCTGAGGAGTGTTTCAGGTCTACAGAATGCCCCTCTGAGGAGTGTTTCAGGTCTACAGTATGCCCATCTGAGGAGTGTTTCAGGTCTGTAGAATGCCTCTTTTGGGAGTGTTTCAGGTCTACAGAATGCCCCTTTGAGGAGTGTTTCAGGCCTGCATAATGCCCATCTGAGGAGTGTTTCAGGTCTACAGAATGCCCCTCTGAGGAGTGTTTCAGGTCTACAGAATGTCCCTCAGGAGTGTTTCAGGTCTACAGTATGCCCCTCTGAGGAGTGTTTCTGGTCTGTAGAATGCCCCTCTGAGGAGTATTTCAGGTCTACAGAATGCCCCTCTGAGGGGTGTTTCAGGTCTACAGAATGCCTCTTTGAGGAGTGTTTCTGGACTGCATAATGCCCATCTGAGGAGTGTTTCAGGTCTACAAAATGCCCCTCTGAGGAGTGCTTCAGGTCTACAGAATGCCCCTCTGAGGAGTGTTTCAGGTCTGTAGAATGCCTCTTTGAGGAGTGTTTCAGGTTTACAGAATGCCCCTCTGAGGAGTGTTTCAGGTCTACAGAATGCCCCTCTGAGGAGTGTTTCAGGTCTACAGTATGCCCCTCTGAGGAGTGTTTCAGGTCTACAGAATGCCCCTCTGAGGAGTGTTTCAGGTCTACAGAATGTCCCTCAGGAGTGTTTCAGGTCTACAGTATGCCTCTTTGAGGAGTGTTTCAGGTCTACAGAATGCCCCTCTGAGGAGTGTTTCAGGTCTACAGAATGTCCCTCAGGAGTGTTTCAGGTCTACAGTATGCCCCTCTGAGGAGTGTTTCTGGTCTGTAGAATGCCCCTCTGAGGAGTGTTTCAGGTCTACAGAATGCCCCTCTGAGGGGTGTTTCAGGTCTACAGAATGCCTCTTTGAGGAGTGTTTCTGGACTGCATAATGCCCCTCTGAGGAGTGTTTCAGGTCTACAGAATGCCCCTCTGAGGAGTGCTTCAGGTCTACAGAATGCCCCTCTGAGGAGTGTTTCAGGTCTGTAGAATGCCTCTTTGAGGAGTGTTTCAGGTTTACAGAATGCCCCTCTGAGGAGTGTTTCAGGTCTACAGAATGCCCCTCTGAGGAGTGTTTCAGGTCTACAGTATGCCCCTCTGAGGAGTGTTTCAGGTCTGTAGAATGCCTCTTTGGGGAGTGTTTCAGGTCTACAGAGTGCCCCTTTGAGGAGTGTTTCAGGCCTGCATAATGCCCCTCTGAGGAGTGTTTCAGGTCTACAGAATGCCCCTCTGAGGAGTGTTTCAGGTCTACAGAATGTCCCTCAGGAGTGTTTCAGGTCTACAGTATGCCTCTTTGAGGAGTGTTTCAGGTCTACAGAATGCCCCTTTGAGGAGTGTTTCAGGTCTGTAGAATGCCCCTTCGAGGAGTGTTTCAGGTCTGTAGAATGCCCCTTTGAGGAGTGTTTCAGGTCTGTAGAATGCCCCTTTGAGGAGTGTTTCCGGTCTGTGGAATGTAGTCTTTGAGGAATGTTTCAGGTCTCTTGAATGCCCCTCTGAGGAGTGTTTCAGGTCTGTAGAATGGCACTTTGAGGAGTGTTTCAGGTGTGTAGAATGCCTCTTTGAGGAGTGTATCAGTTCAGTAGAATGCCTCTTTGAGGAGTGTTTCAGGTCTACAGAATGCCCCTCTGAGGGGTGTTTCAGGTCTACAGAATGCCCCTCTGAGGAGTGTTTCAGGTCTGTAGAATGCCTCTTTGAGGAGTGTTTCAGGTCTACAGAATACCCCTCTGAGGAGTGTTTCAGGTCTACAGAATGCCCCTCTGAGGAGTGTTTCAGGTCTACAGAATGCCCCTCTGAGGAGTGTTTCAGGTCTACAGAATGCCCCTCTGAGGAGTGTTTCAGGTCTACAGAATGCCCCTCTGAGGAGTGTTTCGGGCCTGCATAATGCCCCTCTGAGGAGTGTTTCAGGTCTACAGAATGCCCCTCTGAGGAGTGTTTCAGGTCTACAGAATGGCCCTCTGAGGAGTGTTTCAGGTCTGTAGAATGCCTCTTTGAGGAGTGTTTCAGGTCTGTAGAATGCCCCTCTGAGGAGTGTTTCAGGTCTACAGAATGCCCCTCTGAGGGGTGTTTCAGGTCTACAGAATGCCTCTTTGAGGAGTGTTTCTGGTCTGCATAATGCCCCTCTGAGGAGTGTTTCAGGTCTACAGAATGCCCCTCTGAGGAGTATTTCAGGTCTACAGAATGCCTCTTTGAGGAGTGTTTCTGGTCTGCATAATGCCCCTCTGAGGAGTGTTTCAGGTCTACAGAATGCCCCTCTGAGGAGTGCTTCAGGTCTACAGAATGCCCCTCTGAGGAGTCTTTCAGGTCTACAGAATGCCCCTCTGAGGAGTGTTTCAGGTCTGTAGAATACCTCTTTGAGGACTGTTTCAGGTTTACAGAATGCCCCTTTGAGGAGTGTTTCAGGTCTACAGAATGCCCCTCTGAGGAGTGTTTCAGGTCTACAGTATGCCCCTCTGAGGAGTGTTTCAGGTCTGTAGAATGCCTCTTTGGGGAGTGTTTCAGGTCTACAGAATGCCCCTTTGAGGAGTGTTTCAGGCCTGCATAATGCACCTCTGAGGAGTGTTTCAGGTCTACAGAATGCCCCTCTGAGGAGTGTTTCAGGTCTACAGAATGTCCCTCAGGAGTGTTTCAGGTCTACAGTATGCCCCTCTGAGGAGTGTTTCTGGTCTGTAGAATGCCCCTCTGAGGAGTGTTTCAGGTCTACAGAATGCCCCTCTGAGGGGTGTTTCAGGTCTACAGAATGCCTCTTTGAGGAGTGTTTCTGGACTGCATAATGCCCCTCTGAGGAGTGTTTCAGGTCTACAGAATGCCCCTCTGAGGAGTGCTTCAGGTCTACAGAATGCCCCTCTGAGGAGTGTTTCAGGTCTGTAGAATGCCTCTTTGAGGAGTGTTTCAGGTTTACAGAATGCCCCTCTGAGGAGTGCTTCAGGTCTACACAATGCCCCTCTGAGGAGTGTTTCAGGTCTACAGTATGCCCCTCTGAGGAGTGTTTCAGGTCTGTAGAATGCCTCTTTGGGGAGTGGTTCAGGTCTACAGAGTGCCCCTTTGAGGAGTGTTTCAGGCCTGCATAATGCCCCTCTTAGGAGTGTTTCAGGTCTACAGAATGCCCCTTTGAGGAGTGTTTCAGGTCTACAGAATGTCCTTCAGGAGTGTTTCAGGTCTACAGTATGCCCGTCTGAGGAGTGTTTCAGGTCTACAGAATGCCTCTTTGAGGAATGTTTCAGGTCTACAGAATGCCCCTTTGAGGAGTGTTTCAGGTCTGTAGAATGCCCCTTCGCGGAGTGTTTCAGGTATGTAGAATGCCCCTTTGAGGAGTGTTTCAGGTCTGTAGAATGCCCCTTTGAGGAGTGTTTCAGGTCTACAGTATGCCCCTCTGACGGGTGTTTCAGGTCTACAGAATGCCCCTCTGAGGAGTGTTTCAGGTCTACAGAATGCCCCTCTGAGGAGTGTTTCAGGTCTACAGAATGTCCCTCAGGAGTGTTTCAGGTCTACAGTATGCCCCTCTGAGGAGTGTTTCTGGTCTGTAGAATGCCCCTCTGAGGAGTGTTTCAGGTCTACAGAATGCCCCTCTGAGGGGTGTTTCAGGTCTACAGAATGCCTCTTTGAGGAGTGTTTCTGGACTGCATAATGCCCCTCTGAGGAGTGTTTCAGGTCTACAGAATGCCCCTCTGAGGAGTGCTTCAGGTCTACAGAATGCCCCTCTGAGGAGTGTTTCAGGTCTGTAGAATGCCTCTTTGAGGAGTGTTTCAGGTTTACAGAATGCCCCTCTGAGGAGTGTTTCAGGTCTACAGAATGCCCCTCTGAGGAGTGTTTCAGGTCTACAGTATGCCCCTCTGAGGAGTGTTTCAGGTCTGTAGAATGCCTCTTTGGGGAGTGGTTCAGGTCTACAGAGTGCCCCTTTGAGGAGTGTTTCAGGCCTGCATAATGCCCCTCTGAGGAGTGTTTCAGGTCTACAGAATGCCCCTTTGAGGAGTGTTTCAGGTCTACAGAATGTCCTTCAGGAGTGTTTCAGGTCTACAGTATGCCCGTCTGAGGAGTGTTTCAGGTCTACAGAATGCCTCTTTGAGGAAGGTTTCAGGTCTACAGAATGCCCCTTTGAGGAGTGTTTCAGGTCTGTAGAATGCCCCTTCGCGGAGTGTTTCAGGTATGTAGAATGCCCCTTTGAGGAGTGTTTCAGGTCTGTAGAATGCCCCTTTGAGGAGTGTTTCAGGTCTACAGTATGCCCCTCTGACGGGTGTTTCAGGTCTACAGAATGCCCCTCTGAGGAGTGTTTCAGGTCTGTAGAATGCCTCTTTGAGGAGTGTTTCAGGTCTACAGAATGCCCCTCTGAGGAGTGTTTCAGGTCTACAGAATGCCACTCTGAGGAGTGTTTCAGGTCTACAGAATGCCCCTCTCAGGAGTGTTTAAGGTCTGTAGAATGCCCCTCTGAGGAGTGTTTCAGGTCTACAGAATGCCCCTCTGAGGAGTGTTTCAGGTCTACAGAATGCCCAACTGAGGAGTGTTTCAGGTCTACAGAATGCCCCTCTGAGGAGTGTTTCGGGCCTGCATAATGCCCCTCTGAGGAGTGTTTCAGGTCTACAGAATGCCCCTCTGAGGAGTGTTTCAGGTCTACAGAATGCCTCTTTGAGGAGTGTTTCAGGTCTGTAGAATGCCCATCTGAGGAGTGTTTCAGGTCTACAGAATGCCCCTCTGAGGGGTGTTTCAGGTCTACAGAATGCCTCTTTGAGGAGTGTTTCTGGTCTGCATAATGCCCCTCTGAGGAGTGTTTCAGGTCTACAGAATGCCCCTCTGAGGAGTATTTCAGGTCTACAGAATGCCTCTTTGAGGAGTGTTTCTGGTCTGCATAATGCCCCTCTGAGGAGTGTTTCAGGTCTACAGAATGCCCCTCTGAGGAGTGCTTCAGGTCTACAGAATGCCCCTCTGAGGAGTGTTTCAGGTCTGTAGAATGCCTCTTTGAGGACTGTTTCAGGTTTACAGAATGCCCCTCTGAGGAGTGTTTCAGGTCTACAGAATGCCCCTCTGAGGAGTGTTTCAGGTCTGTAGAATGCCTCTTTGGGGAGTGTTTCAGGTCTACAGAATGCCCCTTTGAGGAGTGTTTCAGGTCTACAGAATGTCCCTCAGGAGTGTTTCAGGTCTACAGTATGCCCGTCTGAGGAGTGTTTCAGGTCTACAGAATGCCTCTTTGAGGTGTGTTTCAGGTCTACAGAATGCCCCTTTGAGGAGTGTTTCAGGTCTGTAGAATGCCCCTTCGCGGAGTGTTTCAGGTCTGTAGAATGCCCCTTTGAGGAGTGTTTCAGGTCTGTAGAATGCCTCTTTGAGGAGTGTTTCAGGTCTACAGAATGCCCCTCTGAGGAGTGTTTCAGGTCTACAGAATACCCCTCTGAGGAGTGTTTCAGGTCTACAGAATGCCCCTCTCAGGAGTGTTTAAGGTCTGTAGAATGCCCCTCTGAGCAGTGTTTCAGGTCTACAGAATGCCCCTCTGAGGAGTGTTTCAGGTCTACAGAATGCCCAACTGAGGAGTGTTTCAGGTCTACAGATTGCCCCTCTGAGGAGTGTTTCGGGCCTGCATAATGCCCCTCTGAGGAGTGTTTCAGGTCTACAGAATGCCCCTCTGAGGAGTGTTTCAGGTCTACAGAATGCCTCTTTGAGGAGTGTTTCAGGTCTGTAGAATGCCCATCTGAGGAGTGTTTCAGGTCTACAGAATGCCCCTCTGAGGGGTGTTTCAAGTCTTCAGAATGCCTCTTTGAGGAGTGTTTCTGGTCTGCATAATGCCCCTCTGAGGAGTGTTTCAGGTCTACAGAATGCCCCTCTGAGGAGTATTTCAGGTCTACAGAATGCCTCTTTGAGGAGTGTTTCTGGTCTGCATAATGTCCCTCTGAGGAGTGTTTCAGGTCTACAGAATGCCCCTCTGAGGAGTGCTTCAGGTCTACAGAATGCCCCTCTGAGGAGTGTTTCAGGTCTGTAGAATGCCTCTTTGGGGAGTGTTTCAGGTCTACAGAGTGCCCCTTTGAGGAGTGTTTCAGGCCTGCATAATGCCCCTCTGAGGAGTGTTTCAGGTCTACAGAATGCCCATTTGAGGAGTGTTTCAGGTCTACAGAATGTCCCTCAGGAGTGTTTCAGGTCTACAGTATGCCAGTCTGAGGAGTGTTTCAGGTCTACAGAATGCCTCTTTGAGGTGTGTTTCAGGTCTACAGAATGCCCCTTTGATGAGTGTTTCAGGTCTGTAGAATGCCACTTCGCGGAGTGTTTCAGGTCTGTAGAATGCCCCTTTGAGGAGTGTTTCAGGTCTGTAGAATGCCTCTTTGAGGAGTGTTTCAGGTCTACAGAATGCCCCTCTGAGGAGTGTTTCAGGTCTACAGAATGCCCCTCTGAGGAGTGTTTCAGGTCTACAGAATGCCCCTCTCAGGAGTGTTTAAGGTCTGTAGAATGCCCCTCTGAGGAGTGTTTCAGGTCTACAGAATGCCCCTCTGAGGAGTGTTTCAGGTCTACAGAATGCCCAACTGAGGAGTGTTTCAGGTCTACAGAATGCCCCTCTGAGGAGTGTTTCGGGCCTGCATAATGCCCCTCTGAGGAGTGTTTCAGGTCTACAGAATGCCCCTCTGAGGAGTGTTTCAGGTCTACAGAATGCCTCTTTGAGGAGTGTTTCAGGTCTGTTGAATGCCCATCTGAGGAGTGTTTCAGGTCTACAGAATGCCCCTCTGAGGGGTGTTTCAGGTCTACAGAATGCCTCTTTGAGGAGTGTTTCTGGTCTGCATAATGCCCCTCTGAGGAGTGTTTCAGGTCTACAGAATGCCCCTCTGAGGAGTATTTCAGGTCTACAGAATGCCTCTTTGAGGAGTGTTTCTGGTCTGCATAATGCCCCTCTGAGGAGTGTTTCAGGTCTACAGAATGCCCCTCTGAGGAGTGCTTCAGGTCTACAGAATGCCCCTCTGAGGAGTGTTTAGGGTCTGTAGAATGCCTCTTTGAGGACTGTTTCAGGTTTACAGAATGCCCCTCTGAGGAGTGTTTCTGGTCTGTAGAATGCCCCTTCGAGGAGTGTTTCAGGTCTGTAGAATGCCCCTCTGAGGGGTGTTTCAGGTCTACAGAATGCTTCTTTGAGGAGTGTTTCTGGTCTGCATAATGCCCCTCTGAGGAGTGTTTCAGGTCTACAGAATGCCCCTCTGAGGAGTATTTCAGGTCTACAGAATGCCTCTTTGAGGAGTGTTTCTGGTCTGCATAATGCCCCTCTGAGGAGTGTGTCAGGTCTACAGAATGCCCCTCTGAGGAGTGCTTCAGGTGTACAGAATGCCCCTCTGATGAGTGTTTCAGGTCTGTAGAATGCCTCTTTGAGGAGTGTTTCAGGTTTACAGAATGCCCCTCTGAGGAGTGTTTCAGGTCTACAGAATGCCCCTCTGAGGAGTGTTTCAGGTCTACAGTATGCCCCTCTGAGGAGTGTTTCAGGTCTGTAGAAAGCCTCTTTGGGGAGTGCTTCAGGTCTACAGAGTGCCCCTTTGAGGAGTGTTTCAGGCCTGCATAATGCCCCTCTGAGGAGTGTTTCAGGTCTACAGAATGCCCCTCTGAGGAGTGTTTCAGGTCTACAGAATGTCCCTCAGGAGTGTTTCAGGTCTACAGTATGCCCCTCTGAGGAGTGTTTCAGGTCTACAGAATGCCTCTTTGAGGAGTGTTTCAGGTCTACAGAATGCCCCTTTGAGGAGTGTTTCAGGTCTGTAGAATGTCCCTTCAAGGAGTGTTTCAGGTCTGATCGAATTCCCCTTTGAGGAGTGTTTCAGGTCTGTAGAAACCCCCTTCGAGGAGTGTTTCCAGGCTGTGGAATGCATCTTTGAGGAATGTTTCAGGTCTCTTGAATGCCCCTCTGAGGAGTGTTTCAGGTCTCTAGAATGCCTCTTTGAGGAGTGTTTCAGGTCTGTAGAATGCCTCTTTGAGGAGTGTATCAGTTCTGTAGAATGCCTCTTTGAGGAGTGTTTCAGGTCTACAGAATGCCCCTCTGAGGCGTGTTTCAGGTCTACAGAATGCCCCTCTGAGGAGTGTTTCAGGTCTGTAGAATGCCTCTTTGAGTAGTGTTTCAGGTCTACAGAATGCCCCTCTGAGGAGTGTTTCAGGTCTACAGAATGCCCCTCTGAGGAGTGTTTCAGGTCTACAGAATGCCCCTCTCAGTAGTGTTTAAGGTCTGTAGAATGCCCCTCTGAGGAGTATTTCAGGTCTACAGAATGCCCCTCTGAGGAGTGTTTCAGGTCTACAGAATGCCCCTCTGAGGAGTGTTTCAGGTCTACAGAATGCCCCTCTGAGGAGTGTTTCGGGCCTGCATAATGCCCCTCTGAGGAGTGTTTCAGGTCTACAGAATGCCCCTCTGAGGAGTGTTTCTGGTCTACAGAATGCCCCTCTGAGGAGTGTTTCGGGCCTGCATAATGCCCCTCTGAGGAGTGTTTCAGGTCTACAGAATGCCTCTTTGAGGAGTGTTTCTGGTCTGCATAATGCCCCTCTGAGGAGTGTTTCAGGTCTACAGAATGCCCCTCTGAGGAGTGCTTCAGGTCTACAGAATGCCCCTCTGAGGAGTGTTTCAGGTCTACAGAATGCCCCTCTGAGGAGTGTTTCAGGTCTACAGTATGCCCCTCTGAGGAGTGTTTCAGGTCTGTAGAATGCCTCTTTGGGGAGTGTTTCAGGTCTACAGAATGCCCCTTTGAGGAGTGTTTCAGGCCTGCATAATGCCCCTCTGAGGAGTGTTTCAGGTCTACAGAATGCCCCTCTGAGGAGTGTTTCAGGTCTACAGAATGTCCCTCAGGAGTGTTTCAGGTCTACAGTATGCCCCTCTGAGGAGTGTTTCTGGTCTGTAGAATGCCCCTCTGAGGAGTGTTTCAGGTCTACAGAATGCCCCTCTGAGGGGTGTTTCAGGTCTACAGAATGCCTCTTTGAGGAGTGTTTCTGGTCTGCATAATGCCCCTCTGAGGAGTGTTTCAGGTCTACAGAATGCCCCTCTGAGGAGTGTTTCGGGCCTGCATAATGCCCCTCTGAGGAGTGTTTCAGGTCTACAGAATGCCCCTCAGAGGAGTGTTTCAGGTCTACAGAATGGCCCCCTGAGGAGTGTTTCAGGTCTGTAGAATGCCTCTTTGAGGAGTGTTTCAGGTCTGTAGAATGCCCATCTGAGGAGTGTTTCAGGTCTACAGAATGCCCCTCTGAGGAGTGTTTCAGGTCTACAGTATGCCCCAATGAGGAGTGTTTCAGGTCTGTAGAATGCCTCTTTGGGGAGTGTTTCAGGTCTACAGAGTGCCCCTTTGAGGAGTGTTTCAGGCCTGCATAATGCCCCTCTGAGGAGTGTTTCAGGTCTACAGAATGCCCCTTTGAGGAGTGTTTCAGGTCTACAGAATGTCCCTCAGGAGTGTTTCAGGTCTACAGTATGCCCGTCTGAGGAGTGTTTCAGGTCTACAGAATGCCTCTTTGAGGAGTGTTTCAGGTCTACAGAATGCCCCTTTGAGGAGTGTTTCAGGTCTGTAGAATGCCCCTTCGCGGAGTGTTTCAGGTCTGTAGAATGCCCCTTTGAGGAGTGTTTCAGGTCTGTAGAATGCCCCTTTGAGGAGTGTTTCAGGTCTACAGTATGCCCCTCTGAGGGGTGTTTCAGGTCTACAGAATGCCCCTCTGAGGAGTGTTTTAGGTCTGTAGAATGCCTCTTTGAGGAGTGTTTCAGGTCTACAGAATGCCTCTCTGAGGAGTGTTTCAGGTCTACAGAATGCCCCTCTGAGGAGTGTTTCAGGTCTACAGAATGCCCCTCTCAGGAGTGTTTAAGGTCTGTAGAATGCCCCTCTGAGGAGTGTTTCAGGTCTACAGAATGCCCCTCTGAGGAGTGTTTCAGGTCTACAGAATGCCCAACTGAGGAGTGTTTCAGGTCTACAGAATGCCCCTCTGAGGAGTGTTTCGGGCCTGCATAATGCCCCTCTGAGGAGTGTTTCAGGTCTACAGAATGCCCCTATGAGGAGTGTTTCAGGTCTACAGAATGGCCCTCTGAGGAGTGTTTCAGGTCTGTAGAATGCCTCTTTGAGGAGTGTTTCAGGTCTGTAGAATGCCCATCTGAGGAGTGTTTCAGGTCTACAGAATGCCCCTCTGAGGGGTGTTTCAGGTCTACAGAATGCCTCTTTGAGGAATGTTTCTGGACTGCATAATGCCCCTCTGAGGAGTGTTTCAGGTCTACAGAATGCCCCTCTGAGGAGTATTTCAGGTCTACAGAATGCCTCTTTGAGGAGTGTTTCTGGTCTGCATAATGCCCCTCTGAGGAGTGTTTCAGGTCTACAGAATGCCCCTCTGAGGAGTGCTTCAGGTCTACAGAATGCCCCTCTGAGGATTGTTTCAGGTCTGTAGAATGCCTCTTTGAGGACTGTTTCAGGTTTACAGAATGCCCCTCTGAGGAGTGTTTCAGGTCTACAGAATGCCCCTCTGAGGAGTGTTTCAGGTCTACAGTATGCCCCTCTGAGGAGTGTTTCAGGTCTGTAGAATGCCTCTTTGGGGAGTGCTTCAGGTCTACAGAATGCCCCTTTGAGGAGTGTTTCAGGCCTGCATAATGCCCCTCTGAGGAGTGTTTCAGGTCTACAGAATGCCCCTCTGAGGAGTGTTTCAGGTCTACAGAATGTCCCTCAGGAGTTTTTCAGGTCTACAGTATGCCCCTCTGAGGAGTGTTTCTGGTCTGTAGAATGCCCCTTCGAGGAGTGTTTCAGGTCTGTAGAATGCCCCTCTGAGGGGTGTTTCAGGTCTACAGAATGCCTCTTTGAGGAGTGTTTCTGGTCTGCATAATGCCCCTCTGAGGAGTGTTTCAGGTCTACAGAATGCCTCTTTGAGGAGTGTTTCTGGTCTGCATAATGCCCCTCTGAGGAGTGTTTCAGGTCTACAGAATGCCCCTCTGAGGAGTGCTTCAGGTGTACAGAATGCCCCTCTGATGAGTGTTTCATGTCTGTAGAATGCCTCTTTGAGGAGTGTTTCAGGTTTACAGAATGCCCCTCTGAGGAGTGTTTCAGGTCTACAGAATGCCCCTCTGAGGAGTGTTTCAGGTCTACAGTATGCCCATCTGAGGAGTGTTTCAGGTCTGTAGAATGCCTCTTTGGGGAGTGCTTCAGGTCTACAGAGTGCCCCTTTGAGGAGTGTTTCAGGCCTGCATAATGCCCCTCTGAGGAGTGTTTCAGGTCTACAGAATGCCCCTCTGAGGAGTGTTTCAGGTCTACAGAATGTCCCTCAGGAGTGTTTCAGGTCTACAGTATGCCCCTCTGAGGAGTGTTTCAGGTCTACAGAATGCCTCTTTGAGGAGTGTTTCAGGTCTACAGAATGCCCCTTTGAGGAGTGTTTCAGGTCTGTAGAAACCCCCTTCGAGGAGTGTTTCCAGGCTGTGGAATGCGTCTTTGAGGAATGTTTCAGGTCTCTTGAATGCCCCTCTGAGGAGTGTTTCAGGTCTCTAGAATGCCTCTTTGAGGAGTGTTTCAGGTCTGTAGAATGCCTCTTTGAGGAGTGTATCAGTTCTGTAGAATGCCTCTTTGAGGAGTGTTTCAGGTCTACAGAATGCCCCTCTGAGGAGTGTTTCAGGTCTACAGAATGCCCCTCTCAGGAGTGTTTAAGGTCTGTAGAATGCCCCTCTGAGGAGTGTTTCAGGTCTACAGAATGCCCCTCTGAGGAGTGTTTCAGGTCTACAGAATGCCCCTTTGAGGAGTGTTTCAGGTCTGTAGAAACCCCCTTCGAGGAGTGTTTCCAGGCTGTGGAATGCGTCTTTGAGGAATGTTTCAGGTCTCTTGAATGCCCCTCTGAGGAGTGTTTCAGGTCTCTAGAATGCCTCTTTGAGGAGTGTTTCAGGTCTGTAGAATGCCTCTTTGAGGAGTGTATCAGTTCTGTAGAATGCCTCTTTGAGGAGTGTTTCAGGTCTACAGAATGCCCCTCTGAGGCGTGTTTCAGGTCTACAGAATGCCCCTCTGAGGAGTGTTTCAGGTCTGTAGAATGCCTCTTTGAGGAGTGTTTCAGGTCTACAGAATGCCCCTCTGAGGAGTGTTTCAGGTCTACAGAATGCCCCTCTGAGGAGTGTTTCAGGTCTACAGAATGCCCCTCTCAGGAGTGTTTAAGGTCTGTAGAATGCCCCTCTAAGGAGTGTTTCAGGTCTACAGAATGCCCCTCTGAGGAGTGTTTCAGGTCTACAGAATGCCCCTCTGAGGAGTGTTTCAGGTCTACAGAATGCCCCTCTGAGGAGTGTTTCGGGCCTGCATAATGCCCCTCTGAGGAGTGTTTCAGGTCTACAGAATGCCCCTCTGAGGAGTGTTTCTGGTCTACAGAATGCCCCTCTGAGGAGTGTTTCGGGCCTGCATAATGCCCCTCTGAGGAGTGTTTCAGGTCTACAGAATGCCTCTTTGAGGAGTGTTTCTGGTCTGCATAATGCCCCTCTGAGGAGTGTTTCAGGTCTACAGAATGCCCCTCTGAGGAGTGCTTCAGGTCTACAGAATGCCCCTCTGAGGAGTCTTTCAGGTCTACAGAATGCCCCTCTGAGGAGTGTTTCAGGTCTGTAGAATGCCTCTTTGAGGACTGTTTCAGGTTTACAGAATGCCCGTCTGAGGAGTGTTTCAGGTCTACAGAATGCCCCTCTGAGGAGTGTTTCAGGTCTACAGTATGCTCCTCTGAGGAGTGTTTCAGGTCTGTAGAATGCCTCTTTGGGGAGTGTTTCAGGTCTACAGAATGCCCCTTTGAGGAGTGTTTCAGGCCTGCATAATGCCCCTCTGAGGAGTGTTTCAGGTCTACAGAATGCCCCTCTGAGGAGTGTTTCAGGTCTACAGTATGCCCCAATGAGGAGTGTTTCAGGTCTGTAGAATGCCTCTTTGGGGAGTGTTTCAGGTCTACAGAGTGCCCCTTTGAGGAGTGTTTCAGGCCTGCATAATGCCCCTCTGAGGAGTGTTTCAGGTCTACAGAATGCCCCTTTGAGGAGTGTTTCAGGTCTACAGAATGTCCCTCAGGAGTGTTTCAGGTCTACAGTATGCCCGTCTGAGGAGTGTTTCAGGTCTACAGAATGCCTCTTTGAGGAGTGTTTCAGGTCTACAGAATGCCCCTTTGAGGAGTGTTTCAGGTCTGTAGAATGCCCCTTCGCGGAGTGTTTCAGGTCTGTAGAATGCCCCTTTGAGGAGTGTTTCAGGTCTGTAGAATGCCCCTTTGAGGAGTGTTTCAGGTATACAGTATGCCCCTCTGAGGGGTGTTTCAGGTCTACAGAATGCCCCTCTGAGGAGTGTTTTAGGTCTGTAGAATGCCTCTTTGAGGAGTGTTTCAGGTCTACAGAATGCCTCTCTGAGGAGTGTTTCAGGTCTACAGAATGCCCCTCTGAGGAGTGTTTCAGGTCTACAGAATGCCCCTCTCAGGAGTGTTTAAGGTCTGTAGAATGCCCCTCTGAGGAGTGTTTCAGGTCTACAGAATGCCCCTCTGAGGAGTGTTTCAGGTCTACAGAATGCCCAACTGAGGAGTGTTTCAGGTCTACAGAATGCCCCTCTGAGGAGTGTTTCGGGCCTGCATAATGCCCCTCTGAGGAGTGTTTCAGGTCTACAGAATGCCCCTATGAGGAGTGTTTCAGGTCTACAGAATGGCCCTCTGAGGAGTGTTTCAGGTCTGTAGAATGCCTCTTTGAGGAGTGTTTCAGGTCTGTAGAATGCCCATCTGAGGAGTGTTTCAGGTCTGTAGAATGCCTCTTTGGGGAGTGCTTCAGGTCTACAGAATGCCCCTTTGAGGAGTGTTTCAGGTCTGTAGAAACCACCTTCGAGGAGTGTTTCCAGGCTGTGGAATGCGTCTTTGAGGAATGTTTCAGGTCTCTTGAATGCCCCTCTGAGGAGTGTTTCAGGTCTCTAGAATGCCTCTTTGAGGAGTGTTTCAGGTCTGTAGAATGCCTCTTTGAGGAGTGTATCAGTTCTGTAGAATGCCTCTTTGAGGAGTGTTTCAGGTCTACAGAATGCCCCTCTGAGGAGTGTTTCAGGTCTACAGAATGCCCCTCTCAGGAGTGTTTAAGGTCTGTAGAATGCCCCTCTGAGGAGTGTTTCAGGTCTACAGAATGCCCCTCTGAGGAGTGTTTCAGGTCTACAGAATGCCCCTTTGAGGAGTGTTTCAGGTCTGTAGAAACCCCCTTCGAGGAGTGTTTCCAGGCTGTGGAATGCGTCTTTGAGGAATGTTTCAGGTCTCTTGAATGCCCCTCTGAGGAGTGTTTCAGGTCTCTAGAATGCCTCTTTGAGGAGTGTTTCAGGTCTGTAGAATGCCTCTTTGAGGAGTGTATCAGTTCTGTAGAATGCCTCTTTGAGGAGTGTTTCAGGTCTACAGAATGCCCCTCTGAGGCGTGTTTCAGGTCTACAGAATGCCCCTCTGAGGAGTGTTTCAGGTCTGTAGAATGCCTCTTTGAGGAGTGTTTCAGGTCTACAGAATGCCCCTCTGAGGAGTGTTTCAGGTCTACAGAATGCCCCTCTGAGGAGTGTTTCAGGTCTACAGAATGCCCCTCTCAGGAGTGTTTAAGGTCTGTAGAATGCCCCTCTAAGGAGTGTTTCAGGTCTACAGAATGCCCCTCTGAGGAGTGTTTCAGGTCTACAGAATGCCCCTCTGAGGAGTGTTTCAGGTCTACAGAATGCCCCTCTGAGGAGTGTTTCGGGCCTGCATAATGCCCCTCTGAGGAGTGTTTCAGGTCTACAGAATGCCCCTCTGAGGAGTGTTTCTGGTCTACAGAATGCCCCTCTGAGGAGTGTTTCGGGCCTGCATAATGCCCCTCTGAGGAGTGTTTCAGGTCTACAGAATGCCTCTTTGAGGAGTGTTTCTGGTCTGCATAATGCCCCTCTGAGGAGTGTTTCAGGTCTACAGAATGCCCCTCTGAGGAGTGCTTCAGGTCTACAGAATGCCCCTCTGAGGAGTCTTTCAGGTCTACAGAATGCCCCTCTGAGGAGTGTTTCAGGTCTGTAGAATGCCTCTTTGAGGACTGTTTCAGGTTTACAGAATGCCCGTCTGAGGAGTGTTTCAGGTCTACAGAATGCCCCTCTGAGGAGTGTTTCAGGTCTACAGTATGCCCCTCTGAGGAGTGTTTCAGGTCTGTAGAATGCCTCTTTGGGGAGTGTTTCAGGTCTACAGAATGCCCCTTTGAGGAGTGTTTCAGGCCTGCATAATGCCCCTCTGAGGAGTGTTTCAGGTCTACAGAATGCCCCTCTGAGGAGTGTTTCAGGTCTACAGTATGCCCCAATGAGGAGTGTTTCAGGTCTGTAGAATGCCTCTTTGGGGAGTGTTTCAGGTCTACAGAGTGCCCCTTTGAGGAGTGTTTCAGGCCTGCATAATGCCCCTCTGAGGAGTGTTTCAGGTCTACAGAATGCCCCTTTGAGGAGTGTTTCAGGTCTACAGAATGTCCCTCAGGAGTGTTTCAGGTCTACAGTATGCCCGTCTGAGGAGTGTTTCAGGTCTACAGAATGCCTCTTTGAGGAGTGTTTCAGGTCTACAGAATGCCCCTTTGAGGAGTGTTTCAGGTCTGTAGAATGCCCCTTCGCGGAGTGTTTCAGGTCTGTAGAATGCCCCTTTGAGGAGTGTTTCAGGTCTGTAGAATGCCCCTTTGAGGAGTGTTTCAGGTATACAGTATGCCCCTCTGAGGGGTGTTTCAGGTCTACAGAATGCCCCTCTGAGGAGTGTTTTAGGTCTGTAGAATGCCTCTTTGAGGAGTGTTTCAGGTCTACAGAATGCCTCTCTGAGGAGTGTTTCAGGTCTACAGAATGCCCCTCTGAGGAGTGTTTCAGGTCTACAGAATGCCCCTCTCAGGAGTGTTTAAGGTCTGTAGAATGCCCCTCTGAGGAGTGTTTCAGGTCTACAGAATGCCCCTCTGAGGAGTGTTTCAGGTCTACAGAATGCCCAACTGAGGAGTGTTTCAGGTCTACAGAATGCCCCTCTGAGGAGTGTTTCGGGCCTGCATAATGCCCCTCTGAGGAGTGTTTCAGGTCTACAGAATGCCCCTATGAGGAGTGTTTCAGGTCTACAGAATGGCCCTCTGAGGAGTGTTTCAGGTCTGTAGAATGCCTCTTTGAGGAGTGTTTCAGGTCTGTAGAATGCCCATCTGAGGAGTGTTTCAGGTCTACAGAATGCCCCTCTGAGGGGTGTTTCAGGTCTACAGAATGCTTCTTTGAGGAATGTTTCTGGTCTGCATAATGCCCCTCTGAGGAGTGTTTCAGGTCTACAGAATGCCCCTCTGAGGAGTATTTCAGGTCTACAGAATGCCTCTTTGAGGAGTGTTTCTGGTCTGCATAATGCCCCTCTGAGGAGTGTTTCAGGTCTACAGAATGCCCCTCTGAGGAGTGCTTCAGGTCTACAGAATGCCCCTCTGAGGATTGTTTCAGGTCTGTAGAATGCCTCTTTGAGGACTGTTTCAGGTTTACAGAATGCCCCTCTGAGGAGTGTTTCAGGTCTACAGAATGCCCCTCTGAGGAGTGTTTCAGGTCTACAGTATGCCCCTCTGAGGAGTGTTTCAGGTCTGTAGAATGCCTCTTTGGGGAGTGCTTCAGGTCTACAGAATGCCCCTTTGAGGAGTGTTTCAGGCCTGCATAATGCCCCTCTGAGGAGTGTTTCAGGTCTACAGAATGCCCCTCTGAGGAGTGTTTCAGGTCTACAGAATGTCCCTCAGGAGTTTTTCAGGTCTACAGTATGCCCCTCTGAGGAGTGTTTCTGGTCTGTAGAATGCCCCTTCGAGGAGTGTTTCAGGTCTGTAGAATGCCCCTCTGAGGGGTGTTTCAGGTCTACAGAATGCCTCTTTGAGGAGTGTTTCTGGTCTGCATAATGCCCCTCTGAGGAGTGTTTCAGGTCTACAGAATGCCCCTCTGAGGAGTATTTCAGGTCTACAGAATGCCTCTTTGAGGAGTGTTTCTGGTCTGCATAATGCCCCTCTGAGGAGTGTTTCAGGTCTACAGAATGCCCCTCTGAGGAGTGCTTCAGGTGTACAGAATGCCCCTCTGATGAGTGTTTCATGTCTGTAGAATGCCTCTTTGAGGAGTGTTTCAGGTTTACAGAATGCCCCTCTGAGGAGTGTTTCAGGTCTACAGAATGCCCCTCTGAGGAGTGTTTCAGGTCTACAGTATGCCCATCTGAGGAGTGTTTCAGGTCTGTAGAATGCCTCTTTGGGGAGTGCTTCAGGTCTACAGAGTGCCCCTTTGAGGAGTGTTTCAGGCCTGCATAATGCCCCTCTGAGGAGTGTTTCAGGTCTACAGAATGCCCCTCTGAGGAGTGTTTCAGGTCTACAGAATGTCCCTCAGGAGTGTTTCAGGTCTACAGTATGCCCCTCTGAGGAGTGTTTCAGGTCTACAGAATGCCTCTTTGAGGAGTGTTTCAGGTCTACAGAATGCCCCTTTGAGGAGTGTTTCAGGTCTGTAGAAACCCCCTTCGAGGAGTGTTTCCAGGCTGTGGAATGCGTCTTTGAGGAATGTTTCAGGTCTCTTGAATGCCCCTCTGAGGAGTGTTTCAGGTCTCTAGAATGCCTCTTTGAGGAGTGTTTCAGGTCTGTAGAATGCCTCTTTGAGGAGTGTATCAGTTCTGTAGAATGCCTCTTTGAGGAGTGTTTCAGGTCTACAGAATGCCCCTCTGAGGAGTGTTTCAGGTCTACAGAATGCCCCTCTCAGGAGTGTTTAAGGTCTGTAGAATGCCCCTCTGAGGAGTGTTTCAGGTCTACAGAATGCCCCTCTGAGGAGTGTTTCAGGTCTACAGAATGCCCCTTTGAGGAGTGTTTCAGGTCTGTAGAAACCCCCTTCGAGGAGTGTTTCCAGGCTGTGGAATGCGTCTTTGAGGAATGTTTCAGGTCTCTTGAATGCCCCTCTGAGGAGTGTTTCAGGTCTCTAGAATGCCTCTTTGAGGAGTGTTTCAGGTCTGTAGAATGCCTCTTTGAGGAGTGTATCAGTTCTGTAGAATGCCTCTTTGAGGAGTGTTTCAGGTCTACAGAATGCCCCTCTGAGGCGTGTTTCAGGTCTACAGAATGCCCCTCTGAGGAGTGTTTCAGGTCTGTAGAATGCCTCTTTGAGGAGTGTTTCAGGTCTACAGAATGCCCCTCTGAGGAGTGTTTCAGGTCTACAGAATGCCCCTCTGAGGAGTGTTTCAGGTCTACAGAATGCCCCTCTCAGGAGTGTTTAAGGTCTGTAGAATGCCCCTCTAAGGAGTGTTTCAGGTCTACAGAATGCCCCTCTGAGGAGTGTTTCAGGTCTACAGAATGCCCCTCTGAGGAGTGTTTCAGGTCTACAGAATGCCCCTCTGAGGAGTGTTTCGGGCCTGCATAATGCCCCTCTGAGGAGTGTTTCAGGTCTACAGAATGCCCCTCTGAGGAGTGTTTCTGGTCTACAGAATGCCCCTCTGAGGAGTGTTTCGGGCCTGCATAATGCCCCTCTGAGGAGTGTTTCAGGTCTACAGAATGCCTCTTTGAGGAGTGTTTCTGGTCTGCATAATGCCCCTCTGAGGAGTGTTTCAGGTCTACAGAATGCCCCTCTGAGGAGTGCTTCAGGTCTACAGAATGCCCCTCTGAGGAGTCTTTCAGGTCTACAGAATGCCCCTCTGAGGAGTGTTTCAGGTCTGTAGAATGCCTCTTTGAGGACTGTTTCAGGTTTACAGAATGCCCCTCTGAGGAGTGTTTCAGGTCTACAGAATGCCCCTCTGAGGAGTGTTTCAGGTCTACAGTATGCCCCTCTGAGGAGTGTTTCAGGTCTGTAGAATGCCTCTTTGGGGAGTGTTTCAGGTCTGTAGAATGCCCCTCTGAGGGGTGTTTCAGGTCTACAGAATGCCTCTTTGAGGAGTGTTTCTGGTCTGCATAATGCCCCTCTGAGGAGTGTTTCAGGTCTACAGAATGCCCCTCTGAGGAGTATTTCAGGTCTACAGAATGCCTCTTTGAGGAGTGTTTCTGGTCTGCATAATGCCCCTCTGAGGAGTGTTTCAGGTCTACAGAATGCCCCTCTGAGGAGTGCTTCAGGTGTACAGAATGCCCCTCTGATGAGTGTTTCATGTCTGTAGAATGCCTCTTTGAGGAGTGTTTCAGGTTTACAGAATGCCCCTCTGAGGAGTGTTTCAGGTCTACAGAATGCCCCTCTGAGGAGTGTTTCAGGTCTACAGTATGCCCATCTGAGGAGTGTTTCAGGTCTGTAGAATGCCTCTTTGGGGAGTGCTTCAGGTCTACAGAGTGCCCCTTTGAGGAGTGTTTCAGGCCTGCATAATGCCCCTCTGAGGAGTGTTTCAGGTCTACAGAATGCCCCTCTGAGGAGTGTTTCAGGTCTACAGAATGTCCCTCAGGAGTGTTTCAGGTCTACAGTATGCCCCTCTGAGGAGTGTTTCAGGTCTACAGAATGCCTCTTTGAGGAGTGTTTCAGGTCTACAGAATGCCCCTTTGAGGAGTGTTTCAGGTCTGTAGAAACCCCCTTCGAGGAGTGTTTCCAGGCTGTGGAATGCGTCTTTGAGGAATGTTTCAGGTCTCTTGAATGCCCCTCTGAGGAGTGTTTCAGGTCTCTAGAATGCCTCTTTGAGGAGTGTTTCAGGTCTGTAGAATGCCTCTTTGAGGAGTGTATCAGTTCTGTAGAATGCCTCTTTGAGGAGTGTTTCAGGTCTACAGAATGCCCCTCTGAGGAGTGTTTCAGGTCTACAGAATGCCCCTCTCAGGAGTGTTTAAGGTCTGTAGAATGCCCCTCTGAGGAGTGTTTCAGGTCTACAGAATGCCCCTCTGAGGAGTGTTTCAGGTCTACAGAATGCCCCTTTGAGGAGTGTTTCAGGTCTGTAGAAACCCCCTTCGAGGAGTGTTTCCAGGCTGTGGAATGCGTCTTTGAGGAATGTTTCAGGTCTCTTGAATGCCCCTCTGAGGAGTGTTTCAGGTCTCTAGAATGCCTCTTTGAGGAGTGTTTCAGGTCTGTAGAATGCCTCTTTGAGGAGTGTATCAGTTCTGTAGAATGCCTCTTTGAGGAGTGTTTCAGGTCTACAGAATGCCCCTCTGAGGCGTGTTTCAGGTCTACAGAATGCCCCTCTGAGGAGTGTTTCAGGTCTGTAGAATGCCTCTTTGAGGAGTGTTTCAGGTCTACAGAATGCCCCTCTGAGGAGTGTTTCAGGTCTACAGAATGCCCCTCTGAGGAGTGTTTCAGGTCTACAGAATGCCCCTCTCAGGAGTGTTTAAGGTCTGTAGAATGCCCCTCTAAGGAGTGTTTCAGGTCTACAGAATGCCCCTCTGAGGAGTGCTTCAGGTGTACAGAATGCCCCTCTGATGAGTGTTTCATGTCTGTAGAATGCCTCTTTGAGGAGTGTTTCAGGTTTACAGAATGCCCCTCTGAGGAGTGTTTCAGGTCTACAGAATGCCCCTCTGAGGAGTGTTTCAGGTCTACAGTATGCCCATCTGAGGAGTGTTTCAGGTCTGTAGAATGCCTCTTTGGGGAGTGCTTCAGGTCTACAGAGTGCCCCTTTGAGGAGTGTTTCAGGCCTGCATAATGCCCCTCTGAGGAGTGTTTCAGGTCTACAGAATGCCCCTCTGAGGAGTGTTTCAGGTCTACAGAATGTCCCTCAGGAGTGTTTCAGGTCTACAGTATGCCCCTCTGAGGAGTGTTTCAGGTCTACAGAATGCCTCTTTGAGGAGTGTTTCAGGTCTACAGAATGCCCCTTTGAGGAGTGTTTCAGGTCTGTAGAAACCCCCTTCGAGGAGTGTTTCCAGGCTGTGGAATGCGTCTTTGAGGAATGTTTCAGGTCTCTTGAATGCCCCTCTGAGGAGTGTTTCAGGTCTCTAGAATGCCTCTTTGAGGAGTGTTTCAGGTCTGTAGAATGCCCCTCTGAGGGGTGTTTCAGGTCTACAGAATGCCTCTTTGAGGAGTGTTTCTGGTCTGCATAATGCCCCTCTGAGGAGTGTTTCAGGTCTACAGAATGCCCCTCTGAGGAGTATTTCAGGTCTACAGAATGCCTCTTTGAGGAGTGTTTCTGGTCTGCATAATGCCCCTCTGAGGAGTGTTTCAGGTCTACAGAATGCCCCTCTGAGGAGTGCTTCAGGTGTACAGAATGCCCCTCTGATGAGTGTTTCATGTCTGTAGAATGCCTCTTTGAGGAGTGTTTCAGGTTTACAGAATGCCCCTCTGAGGAGTGTTTCAGGTCTACAGAATGCCCCTCTGAGGAGTGTTTCAGGTCTACAGTATGCCCATCTGAGGAGTGTTTCAGGTCTGTAGAATGCCTCTTTGGGGAGTGCTTCAGGTCTACAGAGTGCCCCTTTGAGGAGTGTTTCAGGCCTGCATAATGCCCCTCTGAGGAGTGTTTCAGGTCTACAGAATGCCCCTCTGAGGAGTGTTTCAGGTCTACAGAATGTCCCTCAGGAGTGTTTCAGGTCTACAGTATGCCCCTCTGAGGAGTGTTTCAGGTCTACAGAATGCCTCTTTGAGGAGTGTTTCAGGTCTACAGAATGCCCCTTTGAGGAGTGTTTCAGGTCTGTAGAAACCCCCTTCGAGGAGTGTTTCCAGGCTGTGGAATGCGTCTTTGAGGAATGTTTCAGGTCTCTTGAATGCCCCTCTGAGGAGTGTTTCAGGTCTCTAGAATGCCTCTTTGAGGAGTGTTTCAGGTCTGTAGAATGCCTCTTTGAGGAGTGTATCAGTTCTGTAGAATGCCTCTTTGAGGAGTGTTTCAGGTCTACAGAATGCCCCTCTGAGGAGTGTTTCAGGTCTACAGAATGCCCCTCTCAGGAGTGTTTAAGGTCTGTAGAATGCCCCTCTGAGGAGTGCATCAGGTCTACAGAATGCCACTCTGAGGAGTGTTTCAGGTATACAGAATGCCCCTCTGAGGAGTGTTTCAGGTCTACAGAATGCCCCTCTGAGGAGTGTTTCAGGTCTGTAGAATGCCTCTTTGGGGAGTGTTTCAGGTCTACAGAGTGCCCCTTTGAGGAGTGTTTCAGGCCTGCATAATGCCCCTCTGAGGAGTGTTTCAGGTCTACAGAATGCCCCTCTGAGGAGTGTTTCAGGTCTACAGAATGTCCCTCAGGAGTGTTTCAGGTCTACAGTATGCCCCTCTGAGGAGTGTTTCTGGTCTGTTTAATGCCCCTCTGAGGAGTGTTTCAGGTCTACAGAATGCCCCTCTGAGGGGTGTTTCAGGTCTACAGAATGCCTCTTTGAGGAGTGTTTCTGGTCTGAATAATGCCCCTCTGAGGAGTGTTTCAGGTCTACAGAATGCCCCTCTGAGGAGTATTTCAGGTCTACAGAATGCCTCTTTGAGGAGTGTTTCTGGTCTGCATAATGACCCTCTGAGGAGTGTTTCAGGTCTACAGAATGCCCCTCTGAGGAGTGCTTCAGGTCTACAGAATGCCCCTCTGAGGAGTTTTTCAGGTCTGTAGAATGCCTCTTTGAGGAGTGTTTCAGGTTTACAGAATGCCCCTCTGAGGAGTGTTTCAGGTCTACAGAATGCCCCTCTGAGGAGTGTTTCAGGTCTACAGTATGCCCCTCTGAGGAGTGTTTCAGGTCAACAGAATGCCTCTTTGAGGAGTGTCTCAGGTCTACAGAATGCCCCTCTGAGGAGTGCATCAGGTCTACAGAATGCCCCTCTGAGGAGTGTTTCAGGTCTACAGAATGCCCCTCTGAGGAGTGTTTCAGGTCTACAGAATGCCCCTCTGAGGAGTGTTTCAGGTCTGTAGAATGCCTCTTTGGGGAGTGTTTCAGGTCTACAGAGTGCCCCTTTGAGGAGTGTTTCAGGCCTGCATAATGCCCCTCTGAGGAGTGTTTCAGGTCTACAGAATGCCCCTCTGTGGAGTGTTTCAGGTCTACAGAATGTCCCTCAGGAGTGTTTCAGGTCTACAGTATGCCCCTCTGAGGAGTGTTTCTGGTCTGTAGAATGCCCCTCTGAGGAGTGTTTCAGGTCTACAGAATGCCCCTCTGAGGGGTGTTTCAGGTCTACAGAATGCCTCTTTGAGGAGTGTTTCTGGTCTGCATAATGCCCCTCTGAGGAGTGTTTCAGGTCTACAGAATGCCCCTCTGAGGAGTATTTCAGGTCTACAGAATGCCTCTTTGAGGAGTGTTTCTGGTCTGCATAATGACCCTCTGAGGAGTGTTTCAGGTCTACAGAATGCCCCTCTGAGGAGTGCTTCAGGTCTACAGAATGCCCCTCTGAGGAGTGTTTCAGGTCTGTAGAATGCCTCTTTGAGGAGTGTTTCAGGTTTACAGAATGCCCCTCTGAGGAGTGTTTCAGGTCTACAGAATGCCCCTCTGAGGAGTGTTTCAGGTCTACAGTATGCCCCTCTGAGGAGTGTTTCAGGTCTGTAGAATTCCTCTTCGGGGATTGTTTCAGGTCTACAGATTTCCCCTTTGAGGAGTGTTTCAGGCATGCATAATGCCCCTCTGAGGAGTGTTTCAGGTCTACAGAATGCCCCTCTGAGGAGTGTTTCAGGTCTACAGAATGTCCCTCAGGAGTGTTTCAGGTCTAAAGTATGCCCCTCTGAGGAGTGTTTCAGGTCTACAGAATGCCTCTTTGAGGAGTGTTTCAGGTCTACAGAATGCCCCTTTGAGGAGTGTTTCAGGTCTGTAGAATGCCCCTTCGAGGAGTGTTTCAGGTCTGTAGAATGCATCTTTGAGGAGTGTTTCAGGTCTGTAGAATGCCCCTTTGAGGAGTGTTTCCGGTCTGTGGAATGCGTCTTTGAGGAATGTTTCAGGTCTCTTGAATGCCCCTCTGAGGAGTGTTTCAGGTCTGTAGAATGCCTCTTTGAGGAGTGTTTCAGGTCTGTAGAATGCCTCTTTGAGGAGTGTATCAGTTCTGTAGAATGCTTTTTGAGGAATGTTTCAGGTCTACAGAATGCCCCTCTGAGGGGTGTTTCAGGTCTACATAATGCCCCTCTGAGGAGTGTTTCAGGTCTGTAGAATGCCTCTTTGAGGAGTGTTTCAGGTCTACAGAATGCCCCTCTGAGGATTGTTTCAGGTCTACAGAATGCCCCTCTGAGGAGTGTTTCAGGTCTACAGAATGCCCCTCTCAGGAGTGTTTCAGGTCTGTAGAATGCCTCTTTGGGGAGTGTTTCAGGTCTACAGAGTGCCCCTTTGAGGAGTGTTTCAGGCCTGCATAATGCCCCTCTGAGGAGTGTTTCAGGTCTACAGAATGTCCCTCAGGAGTGTTTCAGGTCTACAGTATGCCCCTCTGAGGAGTGTTTCTGGTCTGTAGAATGCCCCTCTGAGGAGTGTTTCAGGTCTACAGAATGGCCCTCTGAGGGGTGTTTCAGGTCTACAGAATGCCTCTTTGAGGAGTGTTTCTGGTCTGCATAATGCCCCTCTGAGGAGTGTTTCAGGTCTACAGAATGCCCCTCTGAGGAGTATTTCAGGTCTACAGAATGCCTCTTTGAGGAGTGTTTCTGGTCTGCATAATGACCCTCTGAGGAGTGTTTCAGGTCTACAGAATGCCCCTCTGAGGAGTGCTTCAGGTCTACAGAATGCCCCTCTGAGGAGTGTTTCAGGTCTGTAGAATGCCTCTTTGAGGAGTGTTTCAGGTTTACAGAATGCCCCTCTGAGGAGTGTTTCAGGTCTGTAGAATGCCTCTTTGGGGAGTGTTTCAGGTCTACAGAGTGCCCCTTTGAGGAGTGTTTCAGGCATGCATAATGCCCCTCTGAGGAGTGTTTGAGGTCTACAGAATGCCTCTTTGAGGAGTGTTTCAGGTCTACAGAATGCCCCTTTGAGGAGTGTTTCAGGTCTGTAGAATGCCCCTTCGAGGAGTGTTTCAGGTCTGTAGAATGCCTCTTTGAGGAGTGTTTCAGGTCTACAGAATGCCCCTCTGAGGGGTGTTTCAGGTCTACATAATGCCCCTCTGAGGAGTGTTTCAGGTCTGTAGAATGCCTCTTTGAGGAGTGTTTCAGGTCTACAGAATGCCCCTCTGAGGAGTGTTTCAGGTCTACAGAATGCCTCTTTGAGGAGTGTTTCAGGCCTGCATAATGCCCCTCTGAGGAGTGTTTCAGGTCTACGGAATGCCCCTCTGAGGAGTGTTTCAGGTCTACCGAATGCCCCTCTGAGGAGTGTTTCAGGTCTACAGAATGCCCCTCTGAGGAGTGTTTCAGGTCTGCAGAATGCCCCTCTGAGGAGTGTTTCAGGCCTGCATAATGCCCCTCTGAGGAGTGTTTCAGGTCTACAGAATGCCCCTCTGAGGAGTGTTTCAGGTCTACAGAATGCCCCTCTGAGGAGTGTTTCAGGTCTGTAGAATGCCTCTTTGAGGAGTGTTTCAGGTCTACACAATGCCCCTCTGAGGAGTGTTTCAGGTTTACAGAATGCCCCTCTGAGGAGTGTTTCAGGTCTACAGAATGCCCCTCTGAGGAGTGTTTCGGGCCTGCATAATGCCCCTCTGAGGAGTGTTTCAGGTCTACAGAATGCCCCTCTGAGGAGTGTTTCAGGTCTACAGAATGGCCCTCTGAGGAGTGTTTCAGGTCTGTAGAATGCCTCTTTGAGGAGTGTTTCAGGTCTACAGAATGCCCCTCTGAGGAGTGTTTCAGGTCTACAGAATGCCCCTCTGAGGAGTGTTTCAGGTCAACAGAATGCCTCTTTGAGGAGTGTCTCAGGTCTACAGAATGCCCCTCTGAGGAGTGCATCAGGTCTACAGAATTCCCCTCTGAGGAGTGTTTCAGGTCTACAGAATGCCCCTCTGAGGAGTGTTTCAGGTCTACAGAATGCCCCTCTGAGGAGTGTTTCAGGTCTGTAGAATGCCTCTTTGGGGAGTGTTTCAGGTCTACAGAGTGCCCCTTTGAGGAGTGTTTCAGGCCTGCATAATGCCCCTCTGAGGAGTGTTTCAGGTCTACAGAATGCCCCTCTGAGGAGTGTTTCAGTTCTACAGAATGTCCCTCAGGAGTGTTTCAGGTCTACAGTATGCCCCTCTGAGGAGTGTTTCTGGTCTGTAGAATGCCCCTCTGAGGAGTGTTTCAGGTCTACAGAATGCCCCTCTGAGGGGTGTTTCAGGTCTACAGAATGCCTCTTTGAGGAGTGTTTCTGGTCTGCATAATGCCCCTCTGAGGAGTGTTTCAGGTCTACAGAATGCCCCTCTGAGGAGTATTTCAGGTCTACAGAATGCCTCTTTGAGGAGTGTTTCTGGTCTGCATAATGACCCTCTGAGGAGTGTTTCAGGTCTACAGAATGCCCCTCTGAGGAGTGCTTCAGGTCTACAGAATGCCCCTCTGAGGAGTGTTTCAGGTCTGTAGAATGCCTCTTTGAGGAGTGTTTCAGGTTTACAGAATGCCCCTCTGAGGAGTGTTTCAGGTCTACAGAATGCCCCTCTGAGGAGTGTTTCAGATCTACAGAATGCCCCTCTGAGGAGTGTTTCAGGTCTGTAGAATTGCTCTTTGGGGAGTGTTTCAGGTCTACAGAGTGCCCCTTTGAGGAGTGTTTCTGGTCTGCATAATGACCCTCTGAGGAGTGTTTCAGGTCTACAGAATGCCCCTCTGAGGAGTGCTTCAGGTCTACAGAATGCCCCTCTGAGGAGTGTTTCAGGTCTGTAGAATGCCTCTTTGAGGAGTGTTTCAGGTTTACAGAATGCCCCTCTGAGGAGTGTTTCAGGTCTACAGAATGCCCCTCTGAGGAGTGTTTCAGGTCTACAGTATGCCCCTCTGAGGAGTGTTTCAGGTCTGTAGAATGCCTCTTTGGGGAGTGCTTCAGGTCTACAGAGTGCAACATTGAGGAGTGTTTCAGGCATGCATAATGCCCCTCTGAGGAGTGTTTCAGGTCTACAGAATGCCCCTCTGAGGAGTGTTTCAGGTCTACAGAATGTCCCTCAGGAGTGTTTCAGGTCTACAGTATGCCCCTCTGAGGAGTGTTTCAGGTCTACAGAATGCCTCTTTGAGGAGTGTTTCAGGTCTACAGAATGCCCCTTTGAGGAGTGTTTCAGGTCTGTAGAATGCCCCTTCGAGGAGTGTTTCAGGTCTGTACAATGCATCTTTGAGGAGTGTTTCAGGTCTGTAGAATGCCCCTTTGAGGAGTGTTTCCGGTCTGTGGAATGCATCTTTGAGGAATGTTTCAGGTCTCTTGAATGCCCCTCTGAGGAGTGTTTCAGGTCTGTAGAATGCCTCTTTGAGGAGTGTTTCAGGTCTGTAGAATGCCTCTTTGAGGAGTGTATCAGTTCTGTAGAATGCCTCTTTGAGGAGTGTTTCAGGTCTACAGAATGCCCCTCTGAGGGGTGTTTCAGGTCTACAGAATGCCCCTCTGAGGAGTGTTTCAGGTCTGTAGAATGCCTCTTTGAGGAGTGTTTCAGGTCTACAGAATGCCCCTCTGAGGAGTGTTTCAGGTCTACAGAATGCCCCTCTGAGGAGTGTTTCAGGTCTACAGAATGCCCCTCTCAGGAGTGTTTCAGGTCTGTAGAATGCCTCTTTGGGGAGTGTTTCAGGTCTACAGAGTGCCCCTTTGAGGAGTGTTTCAGGCCTGCATAATGCCCCTCTGAGGAGTGTTTCAGGTCTACAGAATGCCCCTCTGAGGAGTGTTTCAGGTCTACAGAATGTCCCTCAGGAGTGTTTCAGGTCTACAGTATGCCCCTCTGAGGAGTGTTTCTTGTCTGTAGAATGCCCCTCTGAGGAGTGTTTCAGGTCTACAGAATGCCCCTCTGAGGATGTGTTTCAGGTCTACAGAATGCCTCTTTGAGGAGTGTTTCTGGTCTGCATAATGCCCCTCTGAGGAGTGTTTCAGGTCTACAGAATGCCCCTCTGAGGAGTATTTCAGGTCTACAGAATGCCTCTTTGAGGAGTGTTTCTGGTCTGCATAATGACCCTCTGAGGAGTGTTTCAGGTCTACAGAATGCCCCTCTGAGGAGTGTTTCAGGTCTACAGAATGCCCCTCTGAGGAGTGTTTCAGGTCTGTAGAATGCCTCTTTGAGGAGTGTTTCAGGTTTACAGAATGCCCCTCTGAGGAGTGTTTCAGGTCTACAGAATGCCCCTCTGAGGAGTGTTTCAGGTCTACAGTATGCCCCTCTGAGGAGTGTTTCAGATCTGTAGAATGCCTCTTTGGGGAGTGCTTCAGGTCTACAGAGTGCAACATTGAGGAGTGTTTCAGGCATGCATAATGCCCCTCTGAGGAGTGTTTCAGGTCTACAGAATGCCCCTCTGAGGAGTGTTTCAGGTCTACAGAATGTCCCTCAGGAGTGTTTCAGGTCTACAGTATGCCCCTCTGAGGAGTGTTTCAGGTCTACAGAATGCCTCTTTGAGGAGTGTTTCAGGTCTACAGAATGCCCCTTTGAGGAGTGTTTCAGGTCTGTAGAATGCCCCTTCGAGGAGTGTTTCAGGTCTGTACAATGCATCTTTGAGGAGTGTTTCAGGTCTGTAGAATGCCCCTTTGAGGAGTGTTTCCGGTCTGTGGAATGCATCTTTGAGGAATGTTTCAGGTCTCTTGAATGCCCCTCTGAGGAGTGTTTCAGGTCTGTAGAATGCCTCTTTGAGGAGTGTTTCAGGTCTGTAGAATGCCTCTTTGAGGAGTGTATCAGTTCTGTAGAATGCCTCTTTGAGGAGTGTTTCAGGTCTACAGAATGCCCCTCTGAGGGGTGTTTCAGGTCTACAGAATGCCCCTCTGAGGAGTGTTTCAGGTCTGTAGAATGCCTCTTTGAGGAGTGTTTCAGGTCTACAGAATGCCCCTCTGAGGAGTGTTTCAGGTCTACAGAATGCCCCTCTGAGGAGTGTTTCAGGTCTACAGAATGCCCCTCTCAGGAGTGTTTCAGGTCTGTAGAATGCCTCTTTGGGGAGTGTTTCAGGTCTACAGAGTGCCCCTTTGAGGAGTGTTTCAGGCCTGCATAATGCCCCTCTGAGGAGTGTTTCAGGTCTACATAATGCCCCTCTGAGGAGTGTTTCAGGTCTACAGAATGTCCCTCAGGAGTGTTTCAGGTCTACAGTATGCCCCTCTGAGGAGTGTTTCTTGTCTGTAGAATGCCCCTCTGAGGAGTGTTTCAGGTCTGCAGAATGCCCCTCTGAGGATGTGTTTCAGGTCTACAGAATGCCTCTTTGAGGAGTGTTTCTGGTCTGCATAATGCCCCTTTGAGGAGTGTTTCAGGTCTACAGAATGCCCCTCTGAGGAGTATTTCAGGTCTACAGAATGCCTCTTTGAGGAGTGTTTCTGGTCTGCATAATGACCCTCTGAGGAGTGTTTCAGGTCTACAGAATGCCACTCTGAGGAATGCTTCAGGTCTACAGAATGCCCCTCTGAGGAGTATTTCAGGTCTACAGAATGCCTCTTTGAGGAGTGTTTCAGGTCTGTAGAATGCCCCTTCGAGGAGTGTTTCAGGTCTGTAGAATGCCCCTTTGAGGAGTGTTTCAGGTCTGTAGAATGCCCTTTGAGGACTGTTTACGGTCTGTGGAATGCGTCTTTGAGGAATGTTTCAGGTCTCTTGAATGCCCCTCTGAGGAGTGTTTCAGGTCTGTAGAATGCATCTTTGAGGAGTGTTTCAGGTCTGTAGAATGCCCCTTTGAGGAGTGTTTCCGGTCTGTGGAATGCGTCTTTGAGGAATGTTTCAGGTCTCTTGAATGCCCCTCTGAGGAGTGTTTCAGGTCTGTAGAATGCATCTTTGAGGAGTGTTTCAGGTCTGTAGAATGCCTCTTTGAGGAGTGTAAAAGTTCTGTAGAATGCCTCTTTGAGGAGTGTTTCAGGTCTACAGAATGCCCCTCTGAGGGGTGTTTCAGGTCTACAGAATGCCCCTCTGAGGAGTGTTTCAGGTCTGTAGAATGCCTCTTTGAGGAGTGTTTCAGGTCTACAGAATGCCCCTCTGAGGAGTGTTTCAGGTCTACAGAATGCCCCTCTCAGGAGTGTTTAAGGTCTGTAGAATGCCCCTCTGAGGAGTGTTTCAGGTCTACAGAATGCCCCTCTGAGGAGTGTTTCAGGTCTACAGAATGCCCAACTGAGGAGTGTTTCAGGTCTACAGAATGCCCCTCTGAGGAGTGTTTCGGGCCTGCATAATGCCCCTCTGAGGAGTGTTTCAGGTCTACAGAATGCCCCTCTGAGGAGTGTTTCAGGTCTACAGAATGGCCCTCTAAGGAGTGTTTCAGGTCTGTAGAATGCCTCTTTGAGGAGTGTTTCAGGTCTACAGAATGCCCCTCTGAGGAGTGTTTCAGGTCTACAGAATGCCCCTCTCAGGAGTGTTTAAGGTCTGTAGAATGCCCCTCTGAGGAGTGTTTCAGATCTACAGAATGCCCCTCTGAGGAGTGTTTCAGGTCTACAGAATGCCCAACTGAGGAGTGTTTCAGGTCTACAGAATGCCCCTCTGAGGAGTGTTTCGGGCCTGCATAATGCCCCTCTGAGGAGTGTTTCAGGTCTACAGAATGCCCCTCTGAGGAGTGTTTCAGGTCTACAGAATGGCCCTCTGAGGAGTGTTTCAGGTCTGTAGAATGCCTCTTTGAGGAGTGTTTCAGGTCTGTAGAATGCCCATCTGAGGAGTGTTTCAGGTCTACAGAATGACCCTCTGAGGGGTGTTTCAGGTCTACAGAATGCCTCTTTGAGGAGTGTTTCTGGTCTGCGTAATGCCCCTCTGAGGAGTGTTTCAGGTCTACAGAATGCCCCTCTGAGGAGTATTTCAGGTCTACAGAATGCCTCTTTGAGGAGTGTTTCTGGTCTGCATAATGCCCCTCTGAGGAGTGTTTAAGGTCTACAGAATGCCCCTCTGAGGAGTATTTCAGGTCTACAGAATGCCTCTTTGAGGAGTGTTTCTGGTCTGCATAATGCCCCTCTGAGGAGTGTTTAAGGTCTACAGAATGCCCCTCTGAGGAGTGCTTCAGGTGTACAGAATGCCCCTCTGATGAGTGTTTCAGGTCTGTAGAATGCCTCTTTGAGGAGTGTTTCAGGTTTACAGAATGCCCCT
Organism: Salmo salar; assembly: GCF_965601325.2. Taxonomy (NCBI): domain Eukaryota; kingdom Metazoa; phylum Chordata; class Actinopteri; order Salmoniformes; family Salmonidae; genus Salmo; species Salmo salar. The sequence continues at coordinate 91,843,966 of NC_138293.1, read as the reverse complement.
CTGAGGAGTGTTTCAGGTCTACAGAATGCCCCTCTGAGGAGTGTTTCAGGTCTACAGTATGCCCCTCTGAGGAGTGTTTCAGGTCTGTAGAATGCCTCTTTGGGGAGTGCTTCAGGTCTACAGAGTGCCCCTTTGAGGAGTGTTTCAGGCCTGCATAATGCCCCGCTGAGGAGTGTTTCAGGTCTACAGAATGCCCCTCTGAGGAGTGTTTCAGGTCTACAGAATGTCCCTCAGGAGTGTTTCAGGTCTACAGTATGCCCCTCTGAGGAGTGTTTCAGGTCTACAGAATGCCTCTTTGAGGAGTGTTTCAGGTCTACAGAATGCCCCTTTGAGGAGTGTTTCAGGTCTGTAGAATGCCCCTTCGAGGAGTGTTTCAGGTCTGTAGAATGCCCCTTTGAGGAGTGTTTCAGGTCTGTAGAATGCCCTTTGAGGACTGTTTACGGTCTGTGGAATGCGTCTTTGAGGAATGTTTCAGGTCTCTTGAATGCCCCTCTGAGGAGTGTTTCAGGTCTGTAGAATGCCACTTTGAGGAGTGTTTCAGGTCTGTAGAATGCGTCTTTGAGGAGTGTATCAGTTCTGTAGAATGCCTCTTTGAGGAGTGTTTCAGGTCTACAGAATGCCACTCTGAGGGGTGTTTCAGGTCTACAGAATGCCCCTCTGAGGAGTGTTTCAGGTCTGTAGAATGCCTCTTTGAGGAGTGTTTCAGGTCTGTAGAATGCCCATCTGAGGAGTGTTTCAGGTCTACAGAATGACCCTCTGAGGGGTGTTTCAGGTCTACAGAATGCCTCTTTGAGGAGTGTTTCTGGTCTGCGTAATGCCCCTCTGAGGAGTGTTTCAGGTCTACAGAATGCCCCTCTGAGGAGTATTTCAGGTCTACAGAATGCCTCTTTGACGAGTGTTTCTGGTCTGCATAATGCCCCTCTGAGGAGTGTTTCAGGTCTACAGAATGCCCCTCTGAGGAGTGCTTCAGGTCTACAGAATGACCCTCTGAGGAGTGTTTCAGGTCTGTAGAATGCCTCTTTGAGGACTGTTTCAGGTTTACAGAATGCCCCTCTGAGGAGTGTTTCAGGTCTACAGAATGCCCCTCTGAGGAGTGTTTCAGGTCTGTAGAATGCCTCTTTGGGGAGTGTTTCAGGTGTACAGAATGTCCCTTTGAGGAGTGTTTCAGGCCTGCATAATGCCCCTCTGATGAGTGTTTCAGGTCTACAGAATGCCCCTCTGAGGAGTGTTTCAGGTCTACAGAATGTCCCTCAGGAGTGTTTCAGGTCTACAGTATGCCCCTCTGAGGAGTGTTTCTGGTCTGTAGAATGCCCCTTCGAGGAGTGTTTCAGGTCTGTAGAATGCCCCTCTGAGGGGTGTTTCAGGTCTACAGAATGCCTCTTTGAGGAGTGTTTCTGGTCTGCATAATGCCCCTCTGAGGAGTGTTTCAGGTCTACAGAATGCCCCTCTGAGGAGTATTTCAGGTCTACAGAATGCCTCTTTGAGGAGTGTTTCTGGTCTGCATAATGCCCCTCTGAGGAGTGTTTAAGGTCTACAGAATGCCCCTCTGAGGAGTGCTTCAGGTGTACAGAATTCCCCTCTGATGAGTGTTTCAGGTCTGTAGAATGCCTCTTTGAGGAGTGTTTCAGGTTTACAGAATGCCCCTCTGAGGAGTGTTTCAGGTCTACAGAATGCCCCTCTGAGGAGTGTTTCAGGTCTACAGTATGCCCCTCTGAGGAGTGTTTCAGGTCTGTAGAATGCCTCTTTGGGGAGTGCTTCAGGTCTACAGAGTGCCCCTTTGAGGAGTGTTTCAGGCCTGCATAATGCCCCGCTGAGGAGTGTTTCAGGTCTACAGAATGCCCCTCTGAGGAGTGTTTCAGGTCTACAGAATGTCCCTCAGGAGTGTTTCAGGTCTACAGTATGCCCCTCTGAGGAGTGTTTCAGGTCTACAGAATGCCTCTTTGAGGAGTGTTTCAGGTCTACAGAATGCCCCTTTGAGGAGTGTTTCAGGTCTGTAGAATGCCCCTTCGAGGAGTGTTTCAGGTCTGTAGAATGCCCCTTTGAGGAGTGTTTCAGGTCTGTAGAATGCCCTTTGAGGACTGTTTACGGTCTGTGGAATGCGTCTTTGAGGAATGTTTCAGGTCTCTTGAATGCCCCTCTGAGGAGTGTTTCAGGTCTGTAGAATGCCACTTTGAGGAGTGTTTCAGGTCTGTAGAATGCCTCTTTGAGGAGTGTATCAGTTCTGTAGAATGCCTCTTTGAGGAGTGTTTGAGGTCTACAGAATGCCCCTCTGAGGGGTGTTTCAGGTCTACAGAATGCCCCTCTGAGGAGTGTTTCAGGTCTGTAGAATGCCTCTTTGAGGAGTGTTTCAGGTCTACAGAATGCCCCTCTGAGGAGTGTTTCAGGTCTACAGAATGCCCCTCTGAGGAGTGTTTCAGGTCTACAGAATGACCCTCTGAGTAGTGTTTCAGGTCTACAGAATGCCCCTCTCAGGAGTGTTTAAGGTCTGTAGAATGCCACTCTAAGGAGTGTTTCAGGTCTACAGAATGCCCCTCTGAGGAGTGTTTAAGGTCTACAGAATGCCCCTCTGAGGAGTGTTTCGGGCCTGCATAATGACCCTCTGAGGAGTGTTTCAGGTCTACAGAATGCCCCTCTGAGGAGTGTTTCAGGTCTACAGAATGGCCCTCTGAGGAGTGTTTCAGGTCTGTAGAATGCCTCTTTGAGGAGTGTTTCAGGTCTGTAGAATGCCCATCTGAGGAGTCTTTCAGGTCTACAGAATGCCCCTCTGAGGGGTGTTTCAGGTCTACAGAATGCCTCTTTGAGGAGTGTTTCTGGTCTGCATAATGCCCCTCTGAGGAGTGTTTCAGGTCTACAGAATGCCCCTCTGAGGAGTATTTCAGGTCTACAGAATGCCTCCTTGAGGAGTGTTTCTGGTGTGCATAATGCCCCTCTGAGGAGTGTTTCAGGTCTACAGAATGCCCCTCTGAGGAGTGCTTCAGGTCTACAGAATGCCCCTCTGAGGAGTCTTTCAGGTCTACAGAATGCCCCTCTGAGGAGTGTTTCAGGTCTGTAGAATGCCTCTTTGAGGACTGTTTCAGGTTTACAGAATGCCCCTCTGAGGAGTGTTTCAGGTCTACAGAATGCCCCTCTCAGGAGTGTTTAAGGTCTGTAGAATGCCCCTATGAGGAATGTTTCAGGTCTACAGAATGCCCCTCTGAGGAGTGTACAGGTCTGTAGAATGCCCTTCTGAGGAGTATTTCAGGTCTACAGAATGCCCCTCTGAAGAGTGTTTCAGGTCTACAGAATGCCTCTTTGAGTAGTGTTTCAGGTCTGTAGAATGCCCCTCTGAGGAGTGTTTCAGGTCTACAGAATGCCTCTTTGAGGAGTGTTTCAGGCCTGCATAATGCCCCTCTGAGGAGTGTTTCAGGTCTACGGAATGCCCCTCTGAGGAGTGTTTCAGGTCTACCGAATGCCCCTTGAGGAGTGTTTCAGGTCTACAGAATGCCCCTCTGAGGAGTGTTTCAGGTCTGCAGAATGCCCCTCTGAGGAGTGTTTCAGGCCTGCATAATGCCCCTCTGAGGAGTGTTTCAGGTCTACAGAATGCCCCTCTGAGGAGTGTTTCAGGTCTACAGAATGCCCCTCTGAGGAGTGTTTCGGGCCTGCATAATGCCCCTCTGAGGAGTGTTTCAGGTCTACAGAATGCCCCTCTGAGGAGTGTTTCAGGTCTACAGAATGGCCCTCTGAGGAGTCTTTCAGGTCTACAGAATGCCCCTCTGAGGAGTGTTTCAGGTCTGTAGAATGCCTCTTTGAGGACTGTTTCAGGTTTACAGAATGCCCCTCTGAGGAGTGTTTCAGGTCTACAGAATGCCCCTCTGAGGAGTGTTTCAGGTCTACAGTATGCCCATCTGAGGAGTGTTTCAGGTCTGTAGAATGCATCTTTGGGGAGTGTTTCAGGTCTACAGAATGCCCCTTTGAGGAGTGTTTCAGGCCTGCATAATGCCCCTCTGAGGAGTGTTTCAGGTCTACAGAATGCCCCTCTGAGGAGTGTTTCAGGTCTACAGAATGTCCCTCAGGAGTGTTTCAGGTCTACAGTATGCCCCTCTGAGGAGTGTTTCTGGTCTGTAGAATGCCCCTCTGAGGAGTGTTTCAGGTCTACAGAATGCCCCTCTGAGGGGTGTTTCAGGTCTACAGAATGCCTCTTTGAGGAGTGTTTCTGGACTGCATAATGCCCCTCTGAGGAGTGTTTCAGGTCTACAGAATGCCCCTCTGAGGAGTGCTTCAGGTCTACAGAATGCCCCTCTGAGGAGTGTTTCAGGTCTGTAGAATGCCTCTTTGAGGAGTGTTTCAGGTTTACAGAATGCCCCTCTGAGGAGTGTTTCAGGTCTACAGAATGCCCCTCTGAGGAGTGTTTCAGGTCTACAGTATGCCCCTCTGAGGAGTGTTTCAGGTCTACAGAATGCCCCTCTGAGGAGTGTTTCAGGTCTACAGAATGTCCCTCAGGAGTGTTTCAGGTCTACAGTATGCCTCTTTGTTGAGGAGTGTTTCAGGTCTACAGAATGCCCCTCTGAGGAGTGTTTCAGGTCTACAGAATGTCCCTCAGGAGTGTTTCAGGTCTACAGTATGCCCCTCTGAGGAGTGTTTCTGGTCTGTAGAATGCCCCTCTGAGGAGTGTTTCAGGTCTACAGAATGCCCCTCTGAGGGGTGTTTCAGGTCTACAGAATGCCTCTTTGAGGAGTGTTTCTGGACTGCATAATGCCCCTCTGAGGAGTGTTTCAGGTCTACAGAATGCCCCTCTGAGGAGTGCTTCAGGTCTACAGAATGCCCCTCTGAGGAGTGTTTCAGGTCTGTAGAATGCCTCTTTGAGGAGTGTTTCAGGTTTACAGAATGCCCCTCTGAGGAGTGTTTCAGGTCTACAGAATGCCCCTCTGAGGAGTGTTTCAGGTCTACAGTATGCCCCTCTGAGGAGTGTTTCAGGTCTGCAGAATGCCCCTCTGAGGAGTGTTTCAGGCCTGCATAATGCCCCTCTGAGGAGTGTTTCAGGTCTACAGAATGCCCCTCTGAGGAGTGTTTCAGGTCTACAGAATGCCCCTCTGAGGAGTGTTTCAGGTCTACAGAATGGCCCTCTGAGGAGTCTTTCAGGTCTACAGAATGCCCCTCTGAGGAGTGTTTCAGGTCTGTAGAATGCCTCTTTGAGGACTGTTTCAGGTTTACAGAATGCCCCTCTGAGGAGTGTTTCAGGTCTACAGAATGCCCCTCTGAGGAGTGTTTCAGGTCTACAGTATGCCCATCTGAGGAGTGTTTCAGGTCTGTAGAATGCCTCTTTGGGGAGTGTTTCAGGTCTACAGAATGCCCCTTTGAGGAGTGTTTCAGGCCTGCATAATGCCCATCTGAGGAGTGTTTCAGGTCTACAGAATGCCCCTCTGAGGAGTGTTTCAGGTCTACAGAATGTCCCTCAGGAGTGTTTCAGGTCTACAGTATGCCCCTCTGAGGAGTGTTTCTGGTCTGTAGAATGCCCCTCTGAGGAGTATTTCAGGTCTACAGAATGCCCCTCTGAGGGGTGTTTCAGGTCTACAGAATGCCTCTTTGAGGAGTGTTTCTGGACTGCATAATGCCCATCTGAGGAGTGTTTCAGGTCTACAGAATGCCCCTCTGAGGAGTGCTTCAGGTCTACAGAATGCCCCTCTGAGGAGTGTTTCAGGTCTGTAGAATGCCTCTTTGAGGAGTGTTTCAGGTTTACAGAATGCCCCTCTGAGGAGTGTTTCAGGTCTACAGAATGCCCCTCTGAGGAGTGTTTCAGGTCTACAGTATGCCCCTCTGAGGAGTGTTTCAGGTCTACAGAATGCCCCTCTGAGGAGTGTTTCAGGTCTACAGAATGTCCCTCAGGAGTGTTTCAGGTCTACAGTATGCCTCTTTGAGGAGTGTTTCAGGTCTACAGAATGCCCCTCTGAGGAGTGTTTCAGGTCTACAGAATGTCCCTCAGGAGTGTTTCAGGTCTACAGTATGCCCCTCTGAGGAGTGTTTCTGGTCTGTAGAATGCCCCTCTGAGGAGTGTTTCAGGTCTACAGAATGCCCCTCTGAGGGGTGTTTCAGGTCTACAGAATGCCTCTTTGAGGAGTGTTTCTGGACTGCATAATGCCCCTCTGAGGAGTGTTTCAGGTCTACAGAATGCCCCTCTGAGGAGTGCTTCAGGTCTACAGAATGCCCCTCTGAGGAGTGTTTCAGGTCTGTAGAATGCCTCTTTGAGGAGTGTTTCAGGTTTACAGAATGCCCCTCTGAGGAGTGTTTCAGGTCTACAGAATGCCCCTCTGAGGAGTGTTTCAGGTCTACAGTATGCCCCTCTCAGGAGTGTTTAAGGTCTGTAGAATGCCACTCTAAGGAGTGTTTCAGGTCTACAGAATGCCCCTCTGAGGAGTGTTTAAGGTCTACAGAATGCCCCTCTGAGGAGTGTTTCGGGCCTGCATAATGACCCTCTGAGGAGTGTTTCAGGTCTACAGAATGCCCCTCTGAGGAGTGTTTCAGGTCTACAGAATGGCCCTCTGAGGAGTGTTTCAGGTCTGTAGAATGCCTCTTTGAGGAGTGTTTCAGGTCTGTAGAATGCCCATCTGAGGAGTCTTTCAGGTCTACAGAATGCCCCTCTGAGGGGTGTTTCAGGTCTACAGAATGCCTCTTTGAGGAGTGTTTCTGGTCTGCATAATGCCCCTCTGAGGAGTGTTTCAGGTCTACAGAATGCCCCTCTGAGGAGTATTTCAGGTCTACAGAATGCCTCCTTGAGGAGTGTTTCTGGTGTGCATAATGCCCCTCTGAGGAGTGTTTCAGGTCTACAGAATGCCCCTCTGAGGAGTGCTTCAGGTCTACAGAATGCCCCTCTGAGGAGTCTTTCAGGTCTACAGAATGCCCCTCTGAGGAGTGTTTCAGGTCTGTAGAATGCCTCTTTGAGGACTGTTTCAGGTTTACAGAATGCCCCTCTGAGGAGTGTTTCAGGTCTACAGAATGCCCCTCTCAGGAGTGTTTAAGGTCTGTAGAATGCCCCTATGAGGAATGTTTCAGGTCTACAGAATGCCCCTCTGAGGAGTGTACAGGTCTGTAGAATGCCCTTCTGAGGAGTATTTCAGGTCTACAGAATGCCCCTCTGAAGAGTGTTTCAGGTCTACAGAATGCCTCTTTGAGTAGTGTTTCAGGTCTGTAGAATGCCCCTCTGAGGAGTGTTTCAGGTCTACAGAATGCCTCTTTGAGGAGTGTTTCAGGCCTGCATAATGCCCCTCTGAGGAGTGTTTCAGGTCTACGGAATGCCCCTCTGAGGAGTGTTTCAGGTCTACCGAATGCCCCTTGAGGAGTGTTTCAGGTCTACAGAATGCCCCTCTGAGGAGTGTTTCAGGTCTGCAGAATGCCCCTCTGAGGAGTGTTTCAGGCCTGCATAATGCCCCTCTGAGGAGTGTTTCAGGTCTACAGAATGCCCCTCTGAGGAGTGTTTCAGGTCTACAGAATGCCCCTCTGAGGAGTGTTTCGGGCCTGCATAATGCCCCTCTGAGGAGTGTTTCAGGTCTACAGAATGCCCCTCTGAGGAGTGTTTCAGGTCTACAGAATGGCCCTCTGAGGAGTCTTTCAGGTCTACAGAATGCCCCTCTGAGGAGTGTTTCAGGTCTGTAGAATGCCTCTTTGAGGACTGTTTCAGGTTTACAGAATGCCCCTCTGAGGAGTGTTTCAGGTCTACAGAATGCCCCTCTGAGGAGTGTTTCAGGTCTACAGTATGCCCATCTGAGGAGTGTTTCAGGTCTGTAGAATGCATCTTTGGGGAGTGTTTCAGGTCTACAGAATGCCCCTTTGAGGAGTGTTTCAGGCCTGCATAATGCCCCTCTGAGGAGTGTTTCAGGTCTACAGAATGCCCCTCTGAGGAGTGTTTCAGGTCTACAGAATGTCCCTCAGGAGTGTTTCAGGTCTACAGTATGCCCCTCTGAGGAGTGTTTCTGGTCTGTAGAATGCCCCTCTGAGGAGTGTTTCAGGTCTACAGAATGCCCCTCTGAGGGGTGTTTCAGGTCTACAGAATGCCTCTTTGAGGAGTGTTTCTGGACTGCATAATGCCCCTCTGAGGAGTGTTTCAGGTCTACAGAATGCCCCTCTGAGGAGTGCTTCAGGTCTACAGAATGCCCCTCTGAGGAGTGTTTCAGGTCTGTAGAATGCCTCTTTGAGGAGTGTTTCAGGTTTACAGAATGCCCCTCTGAGGAGTGTTTCAGGTCTACAGAATGCCCCTCTGAGGAGTGTTTCAGGTCTACAGTATGCCCCTCTGAGGAGTGTTTCAGGTCTACAGAATGCCCCTCTGAGGAGTGTTTCAGGTCTACAGAATGTCCCTCAGGAGTGTTTCAGGTCTACAGTATGCCTCTTTGTTGAGGAGTGTTTCAGGTCTACAGAATGCCCCTCTGAGGAGTGTTTCAGGTCTACAGAATGTCCCTCAGGAGTGTTTCAGGTCTACAGTATGCCCCTCTGAGGAGTGTTTCTGGTCTGTAGAATGCCCCTCTGAGGAGTGTTTCAGGTCTACAGAATGCCCCTCTGAGGGGTGTTTCAGGTCTACAGAATGCCTCTTTGAGGAGTGTTTCTGGACTGCATAATGCCCCTCTGAGGAGTGTTTCAGGTCTACAGAATGCCCCTCTGAGGAGTGCTTCAGGTCTACAGAATGCCCCTCTGAGGAGTGTTTCAGGTCTGTAGAATGCCTCTTTGAGGAGTGTTTCAGGTTTACAGAATGCCCCTCTGAGGAGTGTTTCAGGTCTACAGAATGCCCCTCTGAGGAGTGTTTCAGGTCTACAGTATGCCCCTCTGAGGAGTGTTTCAGGTCTGCAGAATGCCCCTCTGAGGAGTGTTTCAGGCCTGCATAATGCCCCTCTGAGGAGTATTTCAGGTCTACAGAATGCCCCTCTGAGGAGTGTTTCAGGTCTACAGAATGCCCCTCTGAGGAGTGTTTCAGGTCTACAGAATGGCCCTCTGAGGAGTCTTTCAGGTCTACAGAATGCCCCTCTGAGGAGTGTTTCAGGTCTGTAGAATGCCTCTTTGAGGACTGTTTCAGGTTTACAGAATGCCCCTCTGAGGAGTGTTTCAGGTCTACAGAATGCCCCTCTGAGGAGTGTTTCAGGTCTACAGTATGCCCATCTGAGGAGTGTTTCAGGTCTGTAGAATGCCTCTTTGGGGAGTGTTTCAGGTCTACAGAATGCCCCTTTGAGGAGTGTTTCAGGCCTGCATAATGCCCATCTGAGGAGTGTTTCAGGTCTACAGAATGCCCCTCTGAGGAGTGTTTCAGGTCTACAGAATGTCCCTCAGGAGTGTTTCAGGTCTACAGTATGCCCCTCTGAGGAGTGTTTCTGGTCTGTAGAATGCCCCTCTGAGGAGTATTTCAGGTCTACAGAATGCCCCTCGGAGGGGTGTTTCAGGTCTACAGAATGCCTCTTTGAGGAGTGTTTCTGGACTGCATAATGCCCATCTGAGGAGTGTTTCAGGTCTACAGAATGCCCCTCTGAGGAGTGCTTCAGGTCTACAGAATGCCCCTCTGAGGAGTGTTTCAGGTCTGTAGAATGCCTCTTTGAGGAGTGTTTCAGGTTTACAGAATGCCCCTCTGAGGAGTGTTTCAGGTCTACAGAATGCCCCTCTGAGGAGTGTTTCAGGTCTACAGTATGCCCCTCTGAGGAGTGTTTCAGGTCTACAGAATGCCCCTCTGAGGAGTGTTTCAGGTCTACAGAATGTCCCTCAGGAGTGTTTCAGGTCTACAGTATGCCTCTTTGAGGAGTGTTTCAGGTCTACAGAATGCCCCTCTGAGGAGTGTTTCAGGTCTACAGAATGTCCCTCAGGAGTGTTTCAGGTCTACAGTATGCCCCTCTGAGGAGTGTTTCTGGTCTGTAGAATGCCCCTCTGAGGAGTGTTTCAGGTCTACAGAATGCCCCTCTGAGGGGTGTTTCAGGTCTACAGAATGCCTCTTTGAGGAGTGTTTCTGGACTGCATAATGCCCCTCTGAGGAGTGTTTCAGGTCTACAGAATGCCCCTCTGAGGAGTGCTTCAGGTCTACAGAATGCCCCTCTGAGGAGTGTTTCAGGTCTGTAGAATGCCTCTTTGAGGAGTGTTTCAGGTTTACAGAATGCCCCTCTGAGGAGTGTTTCAGGTCTACAGAATGCCCCTCTGAGGAGTGTTTCAGGTCTACAGTATGCCCCTCTGAGGAGTGTTTCAGGTCTGTAGAATGCCTCTTTGGGGAGTGTTTCAGGTCTACAGAGTGCCCCTTTGAGGAGTGTTTCAGGCCTGCATAATGCCCCTCTGAGGAGTGTTTCAGGTCTACAGAATGCCCCTCTGAGGAGTGTTTCAGGTCTACAGAATGTCCCTCAGGAGTGTTTCAGGTCTACAGTATGCCTCTTTGAGGAGTGTTTCAGGTCTACAGAATGCCCCTTTGAGGAGTGTTTCAGGTCTGTAGAATGCCCCTTCGAGGAGTGTTTCAGGTCTGTAGAATGCCCCTTTGAGGAGTGTTTCAGGTCTGTAGAATGCCCCTTTGAGGAGTGTTTCCGGTCTGTGGAATGTAGTCTTTGAGGAATGTTTCAGGTCTCTTGAATGCCCCTCTGAGGAGTGTTTCAGGTCTGTAGAATGGCACTTTGAGGAGTGTTTCAGGTGTGTAGAATGCCTCTTTGAGGAGTGTATCAGTTCAGTAGAATGCCTCTTTGAGGAGTGTTTCAGGTCTACAGAATGCCCCTCTGAGGGGTGTTTCAGGTCTACAGAATGCCCCTCTGAGGAGTGTTTCAGGTCTGTAGAATGCCTCTTTGAGGAGTGTTTCAGGTCTACAGAATACCCCTCTGAGGAGTGTTTCAGGTCTACAGAATGCCCCTCTGAGGAGTGTTTCAGGTCTACAGAATGCCCCTCTGAGGAGTGTTTCAGGTCTACAGAATGCCCCTCTGAGGAGTGTTTCAGGTCTACAGAATGCCCCTCTGAGGAGTGTTTCGGGCCTGCATAATGCCCCTCTGAGGAGTGTTTCAGGTCTACAGAATGCCCCTCTGAGGAGTGTTTCAGGTCTACAGAATGGCCCTCTGAGGAGTGTTTCAGGTCTGTAGAATGCCTCTTTGAGGAGTGTTTCAGGTCTGTAGAATGCCCCTCTGAGGAGTGTTTCAGGTCTACAGAATGCCCCTCTGAGGGGTGTTTCAGGTCTACAGAATGCCTCTTTGAGGAGTGTTTCTGGTCTGCATAATGCCCCTCTGAGGAGTGTTTCAGGTCTACAGAATGCCCCTCTGAGGAGTATTTCAGGTCTACAGAATGCCTCTTTGAGGAGTGTTTCTGGTCTGCATAATGCCCCTCTGAGGAGTGTTTCAGGTCTACAGAATGCCCCTCTGAGGAGTGCTTCAGGTCTACAGAATGCCCCTCTGAGGAGTCTTTCAGGTCTACAGAATGCCCCTCTGAGGAGTGTTTCAGGTCTGTAGAATACCTCTTTGAGGACTGTTTCAGGTTTACAGAATGCCCCTCTGAGGAGTGTTTCAGGTCTACAGAATGCCCCTCTGAGGAGTGTTTCAGGTCTACAGTATGCCCCTCTGAGGAGTGTTTCAGGTCTGTAGAATGCCTCTTTGGGGAGTGTTTCAGGTCTACAGAATGCCCCTTTGAGGAGTGTTTCAGGCCTGCATAATGCACCTCTGAGGAGTGTTTCAGGTCTACAGAATGCCCCTCTGAGGAGTGTTTCAGGTCTACAGAATGTCCCTCAGGAGTGTTTCAGGTCTACAGTATGCCCCTCTGAGGAGTGTTTCTGGTCTGTAGAATGCCCCTCTGAGGAGTGTTTCAGGTCTACAGAATGCCCCTCTGAGGGGTGTTTCAGGTCTACAGAATGCCTCTTTGAGGAGTGTTTCTGGACTGCATAATGCCCCTCTGAGGAGTGTTTCAGGTCTACAGAATGCCCCTCTGAGGAGTGTTTCTGGACTGCATAATGCCCCTCTGAGGAGTGTTTCAGGTCTACAGAATGCCCCTCTGAGGAGTGCTTCAGGTCTACAGAATGCCCCTCTGAGGAGTGTTTCAGGTCTGTAGAATGCCTCTTTGAGGAGTGTTTCAGGTTTACAGAATGCCCCTCTGAGGAGTGCTTCAGGTCTACACAATGCCCCTCTGAGGAGTGTTTCAGGTCTACAGTATGCCCCTCTGAGGAGTGTTTCAGGTCTGTAGAATGCCTCTTTGGGGAGTGGTTCAGGTCTACAGAGTGCCCCTTTGAGGAGTGTTTCAGGCCTGCATAATGCCCCTCTTAGGAGTGTTTCAGGTCTACAGAATGCCCCTTTGAGGAGTGTTTCAGGTCTACAGAATGTCCTTCAGGAGTGTTTCAGGTCTACAGTATGCCCGTCTGAGGAGTGTTTCAGGTCTACAGAATGCCTCTTTGAGGAATGTTTCAGGTCTACAGAATGCCCCTTTGAGGAGTGTTTCAGGTCTGTAGAATGCCCCTTCGCGGAGTGTTTCAGGTATGTAGAATGCCCCTTTGAGGAGTGTTTCAGGTCTGTAGAATGCCCCTTTGAGGAGTGTTTCAGGTCTACAGTATGCCCCTCTGACGGGTGTTTCAGGTCTACAGAATGCCCCTCTGAGGAGTGTTTCAGGTCTACAGAATGCCCCTCTGAGGAGTGTTTCAGGTCTACAGAATGTCCCTCAGGAGTGTTTCAGGTCTACAGTATGCCCCTCTGAGGAGTGTTTCTGGTCTGTAGAATGCCCCTCTGAGGAGTGTTTCAGGTCTACAGAATGCCCCTCTGAGGGGTGTTTCAGGTCTACAGAATGCCTCTTTGAGGAGTGTTTCTGGACTGCATAATGCCCCTCTGAGGAGTGTTTCAGGTCTACAGAATGCCCCTCTGAGGAGTGCTTCAGGTCTACAGAATGCCCCTCTGAGGAGTGTTTCAGGTCTGTAGAATGCCTCTTTGAGGAGTGTTTCAGGTTTACAGAATGCCCCTCTGAGGAGTGTTTCAGGTCTACAGAATGCCCCTCTGAGGAGTGTTTCAGGTCTACAGTATGCCCCTCTGAGGAGTGTTTCAGGTCTGTAGAATGCCTCTTTGGGGAGTGGTTCAGGTCTACAGAGTGCCCCTTTGAGGAGTGTTTCAGGCCTGCATAATGCCCCTCTGAGGAGTGTTTCAGGTCTACAGAATGCCCCTTTGAGGAGTGTTTCAGGTCTACAGAATGTCCTTCAGGAGTGTTTCAGGTCTACAGTATGCCCGTCTGAGGAGTGTTTCAGGTCTACAGAATGCCTCTTTGAGGAAGGTTTCAGGTCTACAGAATGCCCCTTTGAGGAGTGTTTCAGGTCTGTAGAATGCCCCTTCGCGGAGTGTTTCAGGTATGTAGAATGCCCCTTTGAGGAGTGTTTCAGGTCTGTAGAATGCCCCTTTGAGGAGTGTTTCAGGTCTACAGTATGCCCCTCTGACGGGTGTTTCAGGTCTACAGAATGCCCCTCTGAGGAGTGTTTCAGGTCTGTAGAATGCCTCTTTGAGGAGTGTTTCAGGTCTACAGAATGCCCCTCTGAGGAGTGTTTCAGGTCTACAGAATGCCACTCTGAGGAGTGTTTCAGGTCTACAGAATGCCCCTCTCAGGAGTGTTTAAGGTCTGTAGAATGCCCCTCTGAGGAGTGTTTCAGGTCTACAGAATGCCCCTCTGAGGAGTGTTTCAGGTCTACAGAATGCCCAACTGAGGAGTGTTTCAGGTCTACAGAATGCCCCTCTGAGGAGTGTTTCGGGCCTGCATAATGCCCCTCTGAGGAGTGTTTCAGGTCTACAGAATGCCCCTCTGAGGAGTGTTTCAGGTCTACAGAATGCCTCTTTGAGGAGTGTTTCAGGTCTGTAGAATGCCCATCTGAGGAGTGTTTCAGGTCTACAGAATGCCCCTCTGAGGGGTGTTTCAGGTCTACAGAATGCCTCTTTGAGGAGTGTTTCTGGTCTGCATAATGCCCCTCTGAGGAGTGTTTCAGGTCTACAGAATGCCCCTCTGAGGAGTATTTCAGGTCTACAGAATGCCTCTTTGAGGAGTGTTTCTGGTCTGCATAATGCCCCTCTGAGGAGTGTTTCAGGTCTACAGAATGCCCCTCTGAGGAGTGCTTCAGGTCTACAGAATGCCCCTCTGAGGAGTGTTTCAGGTCTGTAGAATGCCTCTTTGAGGACTGTTTCAGGTTTACAGAATGCCCCTCTGAGGAGTGTTTCAGGTCTACAGAATGCCCCTCTGAGGAGTGTTTCAGGTCTGTAGAATGCCTCTTTGGGGAGTGTTTCAGGTCTACAGAATGCCCCTTTGAGGAGTGTTTCAGGTCTACAGAATGTCCCTCAGGAGTGTTTCAGGTCTACAGTATGCCCGTCTGAGGAGTGTTTCAGGTCTACAGAATGCCTCTTTGAGGTGTGTTTCAGGTCTACAGAATGCCCCTTTGAGGAGTGTTTCAGGTCTGTAGAATGCCCCTTCGCGGAGTGTTTCAGGTCTGTAGAATGCCCCTTTGAGGAGTGTTTCAGGTCTGTAGAATGCCTCTTTGAGGAGTGTTTCAGGTCTACAGAATGCCCCTCTGAGGAGTGTTTCAGGTCTACAGAATACCCCTCTGAGGAGTGTTTCAGGTCTACAGAATGCCCCTCTCAGGAGTGTTTAAGGTCTGTAGAATGCCCCTCTGAGCAGTGTTTCAGGTCTACAGAATGCCCCTCTGAGGAGTGTTTCAGGTCTACAGAATGCCCAACTGAGGAGTGTTTCAGGTCTACAGATTGCCCCTCTGAGGAGTGTTTCGGGCCTGCATAATGCCCCTCTGAGGAGTGTTTCAGGTCTACAGAATGCCCCTCTGAGGAGTGTTTCAGGTCTACAGAATGCCTCTTTGAGGAGTGTTTCAGGTCTGTAGAATGCCCATCTGAGTAGTGTTTCAGGTCTACAGAATGCCCCTCTGAGGGGTGTTTCAAGTCTTCAGAATGCCTCTTTGAGGAGTGTTTCTGGTCTGCATAATGCCCCTCTGAGGAGTGTTTCAGGTCTACAGAATGCCCCTCTGAGGAGTATTTCAGGTCTACAGAATGCCTCTTTGAGGAGTGTTTCTGGTCTGCATAATGTCCCTCTGAGGAGTGTTTCAGGTCTACAGAATGCCCCTCTGAGGAGTGCTTCAGGTCTACAGAATGCCCCTCTGAGGAGTGTTTCAGGTCTGTAGAATGCCTCTTTGGGGAGTGTTTCAGGTCTACAGAGTGCCCCTTTGAGGAGTGTTTCAGGCCTGCATAATGCCCCTCTGAGGAGTGTTTCAGGTCTACAGAATGCCCATTTGAGGAGTGTTTCAGGTCTACAGAATGTCCCTCAGGAGTGTTTCAGGTCTACAGTATGCCAGTCTGAGGAGTGTTTCAGGTCTACAGAATGCCTCTTTGAGGTGTGTTTCAGGTCTACAGAATGCCCCTTTGATGAGTGTTTCAGGTCTGTAGAATGCCACTTCGCGGAGTGTTTCAGGTCTGTAGAATGCCCCTTTGAGGAGTGTTTCAGGTCTGTAGAATGCCTCTTTGAGGAGTGTTTCAGGTCTACAGAATGCCCCTCTGAGGAGTGTTTCAGGTCTACAGAATGCCCCTCTGAGGAGTGTTTCAGGTCTACAGAATGCCCCTCTCAGGAGTGTTTAAGGTCTGTAGAATGCCCCTCTGAGGAGTGTTTCAGGTCTACAGAATGCCCCTCTGAGGAGTGTTTCAGGTCTACAGAATGCCCAACTGAGGAGTGTTTCAGGTCTACAGAATGCCCCTCTGAGGAGTGTTTCGGGCCTGCATAATGCCCCTCTGAGGAGTGTTTCAGGTCTACAGAATGCCCCTCTGAGGAGTGTTTCAGGTCTACAGAATGCCTCTTTGAGGAGTGTTTCAGGTCTGTTGAATGCCCATCTGAGGAGTGTTTCAGGTCTACAGAATGCCCCTCTGAGGGGTGTTTCAGGTCTACAGAATGCCTCTTTGAGGAGTGTTTCTGGTCTGCATAATGCCCCTCTGAGGAGTGTTTCAGGTCTACAGAATGCCCCTCTGAGGAGTATTTCAGGTCTACAGAATGCCTCTTTGAGGAGTGTTTCTGGTCTGCATAATGCCCCTCTGAGGAGTGTTTCAGGTCTACAGAATGCCCCTCTGAGGAGTGCTTCAGGTCTACAGAATGCCCCTCTGAGGAGTGTTTCAGGTCTGTAGAATGCCTCTTTGAGGACTGTTTCAGGTTTACAGAATGCCCCTCTGAGGAGTGTTTCTGGTCTGTAGAATGCCCCTTCGAGGAGTGTTTCAGGTCTGTAGAATGCCCCTCTGAGGGGTGTTTCAGGTCTACAGAATGCTTCTTTGAGGAGTGTTTCTGGTCTGCATAATGCCCCTCTGAGGAGTGTTTCAGGTCTACAGAATGCCCCTCTGAGGAGTATTTCAGGTCTACAGAATGCCTCTTTGAGGAGTGTTTCTGGTCTGCATAATGCCCCTCTGAGGAGTGTGTCAGGTCTACAGAATGCCCCTCTGAGGAGTGCTTCAGGTGTACAGAATGCCCCTCTGATGAGTGTTTCAGGTCTGTAGAATGCCTCTTTGAGGAGTGTTTCAGGTTTACAGAATGCCCCTCTGAGGAGTGTTTCAGGTCTACAGAATGCCCCTCTGAGGAGTGTTTCAGGTCTACAGTATGCCCCTCTGAGGAGTGTTTCAGGTCTGTAGAATGCCTCTTTGGGGAGTGCTTCAGGTCTACAGAGTGCCCCTTTGAGGAGTGTTTCAGGCCTGCATAATGCCCCTCTGAGGAGTGTTTCAGGTCTACAGAATGCCCCTCTGAGGAGTGTTTCAGGTCTACAGAATGTCCCTCAGGAGTGTTTCAGGTCTACAGTATGCCCCTCTGAGGAGTGTTTCAGGTCTACAGAATGCCTCTTTGAGGAGTGTTTCAGGTCTACAGAATGCCCCTTTGAGGAGTGTTTCAGGTCTGTAGAATGTCCCTTCAAGGAGTGTTTCAGGTCTGATCGAATTCCCCTTTGAGGAGTGTTTCAGGTCTGTAGAAACCCCCTTCGAGGAGTGTTTCCAGGCTGTGGAATGCATCTTTGAGGAATGTTTCAGGTCTCTTGAATGCCCCTCTGAGGAGTGTTTCAGGTCTCTAGAATGCCTCTTTGAGGAGTGTTTCAGGTCTGTAGAATGCCTCTTTGAGGAGTGTATCAGTTCTGTAGAATGCCTCTTTGAGGAGTGTTTCAGGTCTACAGAATGCCCCTCTGAGGCGTGTTTCAGGTCTACAGAATGCCCCTCTGAGGAGTGTTTCAGGTCTGTAGAATGCCTCTTTGAGGAGTGTTTCAGGTCTACAGAATGCCCCTCTGAGGAGTGTTTCAGGTCTACAGAATGCCCCTCTGAGGAGTGTTTCAGGTCTACAGAATGCCCCTCTCAGTAGTGTTTAAGGTCTGTAGAATGCCCCTCTGAGGAGTATTTCAGGTCTACAGAATGCCCCTCTGAGGAGTGTTTCAGGTCTACAGAATGCCCCTCTGAGGAGTGTTTCAGGTCTACAGAATGCCCCTCTGAGGAGTGTTTCGGGCCTGCATAATGCCCCTCTGAGGAGTGTTTCAGGTCTACAGAATGCCCCTCTGAGGAGTGTTTCTGGTCTACAGAATGCCCCTCTGAGGAGTGTTTCGGGCCTGCATAATGCCCCTCTGAGGAGTGTTTCAGGTCTACAGAATGCCTCTTTGAGGAGTGTTTCTGGTCTGCATAATGCCCCTCTGAGGAGTGTTTCAGGTCTACAGAATGCCCCTCTGAGGAGTGCTTCAGGTCTACAGAATGCCCCTCTGAGGAGTGTTTCAGGTCTACAGAATGCCCCTCTGAGGAGTGTTTCAGGTCTACAGTATGCCCCTCTGAGGAGTGTTTCAGGTCTGTAGAATGCCTCTTTGGGGAGTGTTTCAGGTCTACAGAATGCCCCTTTGAGGAGTGTTTCAGGCCTGCATAATGCCCCTCTGAGGAGTGTTTCAGGTCTACAGAATGCCCCTCTGAGGAGTGTTTCAGGTCTACAGAATGTCCCTCAGGAGTGTTTCAGGTCTACAGTATGCCCCTCTGAGGAGTGTTTCTGGTCTGTAGAATGCCCCTCTGAGGAGTGTTTCAGGTCTACAGAATGCCCCTCTGAGGGGTGTTTCAGGTCTACAGAATGCCTCTTTGAGGAGTGTTTCTGGTCTGCATAATGCCCCTCTGAGGAGTGTTTCAGGTCTACAGAATGCCCCTCTGAGGAGTGTTTCGGGCCTGCATAATGCCCCTCTGAGGAGTGTTTCAGGTCTACAGAATGCCCCTCAGAGGAGTGTTTCAGGTCTACAGAATGGCCCCCTGAGGAGTGTTTCAGGTCTGTAGAATGCCTCTTTGAGGAGTGTTTCAGGTCTGTAGAATGCCCATCTGAGGAGTGTTTCAGGTCTACAGAATGCCCCTCTGAGGAGTGTTTCAGGTCTACAGTATGCCCCAATGAGGAGTGTTTCAGGTCTGTAGAATGCCTCTTTGGGGAGTGTTTCAGGTCTACAGAGTGCCCCTTTGAGGAGTGTTAAAGGCCTGCATAATGCCCCTCTGAGGAGTGTTTCAGGTCTACAGAATGCCCCTTTGAGGAGTGTTTCAGGTCTACAGAATGTCCCTCAGGAGTGTTTCAGGTCTACAGTATGCCCGTCTGAGGAGTGTTTCAGGTCTACAGAATGCCTCTTTGAGGAGTGTTTCAGGTCTACAGAATGCCCCTTTGAGGAGTGTTTCAGGTCTGTAGAATGCCCCTTCGCGGAGTGTTTCAGGTCTGTAGAATGCCCCTTTGAGGAGTGTTTCAGGTCTGTAGAATGCCCCTTTGAGGAGTGTTTCAGGTCTACAGTATGCCCCTCTGAGGGGTGTTTCAGGTCTACAGAATGCCCCTCTGAGGAGTGTTTTAGGTCTGTAGAATGCCTCTTTGAGGAGTGTTTCAGGTCTACAGAATGCCTCTCTGAGGAGTGTTTCAGGTCTACAGAATGCCCCTCTGAGGAGTGTTTCAGGTCTACAGAATGCCCCTCTCAGGAGTGTTTAAGGTCTGTAGAATGCCCCTCTGAGGAGTGTTTCAGGTCTACAGAATGCCCCTCTGAGGAGTGTTTCAGGTCTACAGAATGCCCAACTGAGGAGTGTTTCAGGTCTACAGAATGCCCCTCTGAGGAGTGTTTCGGGCCTGCATAATGCCCCTCTGAGGAGTGTTTCAGGTCTACAGAATGCCCCTATGAGGAGTGTTTCAGGTCTACAGAATGGCCCTCTGAGGAGTGTTTCAGGTCTGTAGAATGCCTCTTTGAGGAGTGTTTCAGGTCTGTAGAATGCCCATCTGAGGAGTGTTTCAGGTCTACAGAATGCCCCTCTGAGGGGTGTTTCAGGTCTACAGAATGCCTCTTTGAGGAATGTTTCTGGACTGCATAATGCCCCTCTGAGGAGTGTTTCAGGTCTACAGAATGCCCCTCTGAGGAGTATTTCAGGTCTACAGAATGCCTCTTTGAGGAGTGTTTCTGGTCTGCATAATGCCCCTCTGAGGAGTGTTTCAGGTCTACAGAATGCCCCTCTGAGGAGTGCTTCAGGTCTACAGAATGCCCCTCTGAGGATTGTTTCAGGTCTGTAGAATGCCTCTTTGAGGACTGTTTCAGGTTTACAGAATGCCCCTCTGAGGAGTGTTTCAGGTCTACAGAATGCCCCTCTGAGGAGTGTTTCAGGTCTACAGTATGCCCCTCTGAGGAGTGTTTCAGGTCTGTAGAATGCCTCTTTGGGGAGTGCTTCAGGTCTACAGAATGCCCCTTTGAGGAGTGTTTCAGGCCTGCATAATGCCCCTCTGAGGAGTGTTTCAGGTCTACAGAATGCCCCTCTGAGGAGTGTTTCAGGTCTACAGAATGTCCCTCAGGAGTTTTTCAGGTCTACAGTATGCCCCTCTGAGGAGTGTTTCTGGTCTGTAGAATGCCCCTTCGAGGAGTGTTTCAGGTCTGTAGAATGCCCCTCTGAGGGGTGTTTCAGGTCTACAGAATGCCTCTTTGAGGAGTGTTTCTGGTCTGCATAATGCCCCTCTGAGGAGTGTTTCAGGTCTACAGAATGCCTCTTTGAGGAGTGTTTCTGGTCTGCATAATGCCCCTCTGAGGAGTGTTTCAGGTCTACAGAATGCCCCTCTGAGGAGTGCTTCAGGTGTACAGAATGCCCCTCTGATGAGTGTTTCATGTCTGTAGAATGCCTCTTTGAGGAGTGTTTCAGGTTTACAGAATGCCCCTCTGAGGAGTGTTTCAGGTCTACAGAATGCCCCTCTGAGGAGTGTTTCAGGTCTACAGTATGCCCATCTGAGGAGTGTTTCAGGTCTGTAGAATGCCTCTTTGGGGAGTGCTTCAGGTCTACAGAGTGCCCCTTTGAGGAGTGTTTCAGGCCTGCATAATGCCCCTCTGAGGAGTGTTTCAGGTCTACAGAATGCCCCTCTGAGGAGTGTTTCAGGTCTACAGAATGTCCCTCAGGAGTGTTTCAGGTCTACAGTATGCCCCTCTGAGGAGTGTTTCAGGTCTACAGAATGCCTCTTTGAGGAGTGTTTCAGGTCTACAGAATGCCCCTTTGAGGAGTGTTTCAGGTCTGTAGAAACCCCCTTCGAGGAGTGTTTCCAGGCTGTGGAATGCGTCTTTGAGGAATGTTTCAGGTCTCTTGAATGCCCCTCTGAGGAGTGTTTCAGGTCTCTAGAATGCCTCTTTGAGGAGTGTTTCAGGTCTGTAGAATGCCTCTTTGAGGAGTGTATCAGTTCTGTAGAATGCCTCTTTGAGGAGTGTTTCAGGTCTACAGAATGCCCCTCTGAGGAGTGTTTCAGGTCTACAGAATGCCCCTCTCAGGAGTGTTTAAGGTCTGTAGAATGCCCCTCTGAGGAGTGTTTCAGGTCTACAGAATGCCCCTCTGAGGAGTGTTTCAGGTCTACAGAATGCCCCTTTGAGGAGTGTTTCAGGTCTGTAGAAACCCCCTTCGAGGAGTGTTTCCAGGCTGTGGAATGCGTCTTTGAGGAATGTTTCAGGTCTCTTGAATGCCCCTCTGAGGAGTGTTTCAGGTCTCTAGAATGCCTCTTTGAGGAGTGTTTCAGGTCTGTAGAATGCCTCTTTGAGGAGTGTATCAGTTCTGTAGAATGCCTCTTTGAGGAGTGTTTCAGGTCTACAGAATGCCCCTCTGAGGCGTGTTTCAGGTCTACAGAATGCCCCTCTGAGGAGTGTTTCAGGTCTGTAGAATGCCTCTTTGAGGAGTGTTTCAGGTCTACAGAATGCCCCTCTGAGGAGTGTTTCAGGTCTACAGAATGCCCCTCTGAGGAGTGTTTCAGGTCTACAGAATGCCCCTCTCAGGAGTGTTTAAGGTCTGTAGAATGCCCCTCTAAGGAGTGTTTCAGGTCTACAGAATGCCCCTCTGAGGAGTGTTTCAGGTCTACAGAATGCCCCTCTGAGGAGTGTTTCAGGTCTACAGAATGCCCCTCTGAGGAGTGTTTCGGGCCTGCATAATGCCCCTCTGAGGAGTGTTTCAGGTCTACAGAATGCCCCTCTGAGGAGTGTTTCTGGTCTACAGAATGCCCCTCTGAGGAGTGTTTCGGGCCTGCATAATGCCCCTCTGAGGAGTGTTTCAGGTCTACAGAATGCCTCTTTGAGGAGTGTTTCTGGTCTGCATAATGCCCCTCTGAGGAGTGTTTCAGGTCTACAGAATGCCCCTCTGAGGAGTGCTTCAGGTCTACAGAATGCCCCTCTGAGGAGTCTTTCAGGTCTACAGAATGCCCCTCTGAGGAGTGTTTCAGGTCTGTAGAATGCCTCTTTGAGGACTGTTTCAGGTTTACAGAATGCCCGTCTGAGGAGTGTTTCAGGTCTACAGAATGCCCCTCTGAGGAGTGTTTCAGGTCTACAGTATGCCCCTCTGAGGAGTGTTTCAGGTCTGTAGAATGCCTCTTTGGGGAGTGTTTCAGGTCTACAGAATGCCCCTTTGAGGAGTGTTTCAGGCCTGCATAATGCCCCTCTGAGGAGTGTTTCAGGTCTACAGAATGCCCCTCTGAGGAGTGTTTCAGGTCTACAGTATGCCCCAATGAGGAGTGTTTCAGGTCTGTAGAATGCCTCTTTGGGGAGTGTTTCAGGTCTACAGAGTGCCCCTTTGAGGAGTGTTTCAGGCCTGCATAATGCCCCTCTGAGGAGTGTTTCAGGTCTACAGAATGCCCCTTTGAGGAGTGTTTCAGGTCTACAGAATGTCCCTCAGGAGTGTTTCAGGTCTACAGTATGCCCGTCTGAGGAGTGTTTCAGGTCTACAGAATGCCTCTTTGAGGAGTGTTTCAGGTCTACAGAATGCCCCTTTGAGGAGTGTTTCAGGTCTGTAGAATGCCCCTTCGCGGAGTGTTTCAGGTCTGTAGAATGCCCCTTTGAGGAATGTTTCAGGTCTGTAGAATGCCCCTTTGAGGAGTGTTTCAGGTATACAGTATGCCCCTCTGAGGGGTGTTTCAGGTCTACAGAATGCCCCTCTGAGGAGTGTTTTAGGTCTGTAGAATGCCTCTTTGAGGAGTGTTTCAGGTCTACAGAATGCCTCTCTGAGGAGTGTTTCAGGTCTACAGAATGCCCCTCTGAGGAGTGTTTCAGGTCTACAGAATGCCCCTCTCAGGAGTGTTTAAGGTCTGTAGAATGCCCCTCTGAGGAGTGTTTCAGGTCTACAGAATGCCCCTCTGAGGAGTGTTTCAGGTCTACAGAATGCCCAACTGAGGAGTGTTTCAGGTCTACAGAATGCCCCTCTGAGGAGTGTTTCGGGCCTGCATAATGCCCCTCTGAGGAGTGTTTCAGGTCTACAGAATGCCCCTATGAGGAGTGTTTCAGGTCTACAGAATGGCCCTCTGAGGAGTGTTTCAGGTCTGTAGAATGCCTCTTTGAGGAGTGTTTCAGGTCTGTAGAATGCCCATCTGAGGAGTGTTTCAGGTCTACAGAATGCCCCTCTGAGGGGTGTTTCAGGTCTACAGAATGCTTCTTTGAGGAATGTTTCTGGTCTGCATAATGCCCCTCTGAGGAGTGTTTCAGGTCTACAGAATGCCCCTCTGAGGAGTATTTCAGGTCTACAGAATGCCTCTTTGAGGAGTGTTTCTGGTCTGCATAATGCCCCTCTGAGGAGTGTTTCAGGTCTACAGAATGCCCCTCTGAGGAGTGCTTCAGGTCTACAGAATGCCCCTCTGAGGATTGTTTCAGGTCTGTAGAATGCCTCTTTGAGGACTGTTTCAGGTTTACAGAATGCCCCTCTGAGGAGTGTTTCAGGTCTACAGAATGCCCCTCTGAGGAGTGTTTCAGGTCTACAGTATGCCCCTCTGAGGAGTGTTTCAGGTCTGTAGAATGCCTCTTTGGGGAGTGCTTCAGGTCTACAGAATGCCCCTTTGAGGAGTGTTTCAGGCCTGCATAATGCCCCTCTGAGGAGTGTTTCAGGTCTACAGAATGCCCCTCTGAGGAGTGTTTCAGGTCTACAGAATGTCCCTCAGGAGTTTTTCAGGTCTACAGTATGCCCCTCTGAGGAGTGTTTCTGGTCTGTAGAATGCCCCTTCGAGGAGTGTTTCAGGTCTGTAGAATGCCCCTCTGAGGGGTGTTTCAGGTCTACAGAATGCCTCTTTGAGGAGTGTTTCTGGTCTGCATAATGCCCCTCTGAGGAGTGTTTCAGGTCTACAGAATGCCCCTCTGAGGAGTATTTCAGGTCTACAGAATGCCTCTTTGAGGAGTGTTTCTGGTCTGCATAATGCCCCTCTGAGGAGTGTTTCAGGTCTACAGAATGCCCCTCTGAGGAGTGCTTCAGGTGTACAGAATGCCCCTCTGATGAGTGTTTCATGTCTGTAGAATGCCTCTTTGAGGAGTGTTTCAGGTTTACAGAATGCCCCTCTGAGGAGTGTTTCAGGTCTACAGAATGCCCCTCTGAGGAGTGTTTCAGGTCTACAGTATGCCCATCTGAGGAGTGTTTCAGGTCTGTAGAATGCCTCTTTGGGGAGTGCTTCAGGTCTACAGAGTGCCCCTTTGAGGAGTGTTTCAGGCCTGCATAATGCCCCTCTGAGGAGTGTTTCAGGTCTACAGAATGCCCCTCTGAGGAGTGTTTCAGGTCTACAGAATGTCCCTCAGGAGTGTTTCAGGTCTACAGTATGCCCCTCTGAGGAGTGTTTCAGGTCTACAGAATGCCTCTTTGAGGAGTGTTTCAGGTCTACAGAATGCCCCTTTGAGGAGTGTTTCAGGTCTGTAGAAACCCCCTTCGAGGAGTGTTTCCAGGCTGTGGAATGCGTCTTTGAGGAATGTTTCAGGTCTCTTGAATGCCCCTCTGAGGAGTGTTTCAGGTCTCTAGAATGCCTCTTTGAGGAGTGTTTCAGGTCTGTAGAATGCCTCTTTGAGGAGTGTATCAGTTCTGTAGAATGCCTCTTTGAGGAGTGTTTCAGGTCTACAGAATGCCCCTCTGAGGAGTGTTTCAGGTCTACAGAATGCCCCTCTCAGGAGTGTTTAAGGTCTGTAGAATGCCCCTCTGAGGAGTGTTTCAGGTCTACAGAATGCCCCTCTGAGGAGTGTTTCAGGTCTACAGAATGCCCCTTTTAGGAGTGTTTCAGGTCTGTAGAAACCCCCTTCGAGGAGTGTTTCCAGGCTGTGGAATGCGTCTTTGAGGAATGTTTCAGGTCTCTTGAATGCCCCTCTGAGGAGTGTTTCAGGTCTCTAGAATGCCTCTTTGAGGAGTGTTTCAGGTCTGTAGAATGCCTCTTTGAGGAGTGTATCAGTTCTGTAGAATGCCTCTTTGAGGAGTGTTTCAGGTCTACAGAATGCCCCTCTGAGGCGTGTTTCAGGTCTACAGAATGCCCCTCTGAGGAGTGTTTCAGGTCTGTAGAATGCCTCTTTGAGGAGTGTTTCAGGTCTACAGAATGCCCCTCTGAGGAGTGTTTCAGGTCTACAGAATGCCCCTCTGAGGAGTGTTTCAGGTCTACAGAATGCCCCTCTCAGGAGTGTTTAAGGTCTGTAGAATGCCCCTCTAAGGAGTGTTTCAGGTCTACAGAATGCCCCTCTGAGGAGTGTTTCAGGTCTACAGAATGCCCCTCTGAGGAGTGTTTCAGGTCTACAGAATGCCCCTCTGAGGAGTGTTTCGGGCCTGCATAATGCCCCTCTGAGGAGTGTTTCAGGTCTACAGAATGCCCCTCTGAGGAGTGTTTCTGGTCTACAGAATGCCCCTCTGAGGAGTGTTTCGGGCCTGCATAATGCCCCTCTGAGGAGTGTTTCAGGTCTACAGAATGCCTCTTTGAGGAGTGTTTCTGGTCTGCATAATGCCCCTCTGAGGAGTGTTTCAGGTCTACAGAATGCCCCTCTGAGGAGTGCTTCAGGTCTACAGAATGCCCCTCTGAGGAGTCTTTCAGGTCTACAGAATGCCCCTCTGAGGAGTGTTTCAGGTCTGTAGAATGCCTCTTTGAGGACTGTTTCAGGTTTACAGAATGCCCCTCTGAGGAGTGTTTCAGGTCTACAGAATGCCCCTCTGAGGAGTGTTTCAGGTCTACAGTATGCCCCTCTGAGGAGTGTTTCAGGTCTGTAGAATGCCTCTTTGGGGAGTGTTTCAGGTCTGTAGAATGCCCCTCTGAGGGGTGTTTCAGGTCTACAGAATGCCTCTTTGAGGAGTGTTTCTGGTCTGCATAATGCCCCTCTGAGGAGTGTTTCAGGTCTACAGAATGCCCCTCTGAGGAGTATTTCAGGTCTACAGAATGCCTCTTTGAGGAGTGTTTCTGGTCTGCATAATGCCCCTCTGAGGAGTGTTTCAGGTCTACAGAATGCCCCTCTGAGGAGTGCTTCAGGTGTACAGAATGCCCCTCTGATGAGTGTTTCATGTCTGTAGAATGCCTCTTTGAGGAGTGTTTCAGGTTTACAGAATGCCCCTCTGAGGAGTGTTTCAGGTCTACAGAATGCCCCTCTGAGGAGTGTTTCAGGTCTACAGTATGCCCATCTGAGGAGTGTTTCAGGTCTGTAGAATGCCTCTTTGGGGAGTGCTTCAGGTCTACAGAGTGCCCCTTTGAGGAGTGTTTCAGGCCTGCATAATGCCCCTCTGAGGAGTGTTTCAGGTCTACAGAATGCCCCTCTGAGGAGTGTTTCAGGTCTACAGAATGTCCCTCAGGAGTGTTTCAGGTCTACAGTATGCCCCTCTGAGGAGTGTTTCAGGTCTACAGAATGCCTCTTTGAGGAGTGTTTCAGGTCTACAGAATGCCCCTTTGAGGAGTGTTTCAGGTCTGTAGAAACCCCCTTCGAGGAGTGTTTCCAGGCTGTGGAATGCGTCTTTGAGGAATGTTTCAGGTCTCTTGAATGCCCCTCTGAGGAGTGTTTCAGGTCTCTAGAATGCCTCTTTGAGGAGTGTTTCAGGTCTGTAGAATGCCTCTTTGAGGAGTGTATCAGTTCTGTAGAATGCCTCTTTGAGGAGTGTTTCAGGTCTACAGAATGCCCCTCTGAGGAGTGTTTCAGGTCTACAGAATGCCCCTCTCAGGAGTGTTTAAGGTCTGTAGAATGCCCCTCTGAGGAGTGTTTCAGGTCTACAGAATGCCCCTCTGAGGAGTGTTTCA
Organism: Salmo salar; assembly: GCF_965601325.2. Classification (NCBI taxonomy): domain Eukaryota; kingdom Metazoa; phylum Chordata; class Actinopteri; order Salmoniformes; family Salmonidae; genus Salmo; species Salmo salar. The sequence continues at coordinate 91,817,545 of NC_138293.1, read as the reverse complement.
GGTCTACAGAATGCCCCTTTGAGGAGTGTTTCAGGTCTGTAGAAACCCCCTTCGAGGAGTGTTTCCAGGCTGTGGAATGCGTCTTTGAGGAATGTTTCAGGTCTCTTGAATGCCCCTCTGAGGAGTGTTTCAGGTCTCTAGAATGCCTCTTTGAGGAGTGTTTCAGGTCTGTAGAATGCCTCTTTGAGGAGTGTATCAGTTCTGTAGAATGCCTCTTTGAGGAGTGTTTCAGGTCTACAGAATGCCCCTCTGAGGCGTGTTTCAGGTCTACAGAATGCCCCTCTGAGGAGTGTTTCAGGTCTGTAGAATGCCTCTTTGAGGAGTGTTTCAGGTCTACAGAATGCCCCTCTGAGGAGTGTTTCAGGTCTACAGAATGCCCCTCTGAGGAGTGTTTCAGGTCTACAGAATGCCCCTCTCAGGAGTGTTTAAGGTCTGTAGAATGCCCCTCTAAGGAGTGTTTCAGGTCTACAGAATGCCCCTCTGAGGAGTGCTTCAGGTGTACAGAATGCCCCTCTGATGAGTGTTTCATGTCTGTAGAATGCCTCTTTGAGGAGTGTTTCAGGTTTACAGAATGCCCCTCTGAGGAGTGTTTCAGGTCTACAGAATGCCCCTCTGAGGAGTGTTTCAGGTCTACAGTATGCCCATCTGAGGAGTGTTTCAGGTCTGTAGAATGCCTCTTTGGGGAGTGCTTCAGGTCTACAGAGTGCCCCTTTGAGGAGTGTTTCAGGCCTGCATAATGCCCCTCTGAGGAGTGTTTCAGGTCTACAGAATGCCCCTCTGAGGAGTGTTTCAGGTCTACAGAATGTCCCTCAGGAGTGTTTCAGGTCTACAGTATGCCCCTCTGAGGAGTGTTTCAGGTCTACAGAATGCCTCTTTGAGGAGTGTTTCAGGTCTACAGAATGCCCCTTTGAGGAGTGTTTCAGGTCTGTAGAAACCCCCTTCGAGGAGTGTTTCCAGGCTGTGGAATGCGTCTTTGAGGAATGTTTCAGGTCTCTTGAATGCCCCTCTGAGGAGTGTTTCAGGTCTCTAGAATGCCTCTTTGAGGAGTGTTTCAGGTCTGTAGAATGCCCCTCTGAGGGGTGTTTCAGGTCTACAGAATGCCTCTTTGAGGAGTGTTTCTGGTCTGCATAATGCCCCTCTGAGGAGTGTTTCAGGTCTACAGAATGCCCCTCTGAGGAGTATTTCAGGTCTACAGAATGCCTCTTTGAGGAGTGTTTCTGGTCTGCATAATGCCCCTCTGAGGAGTGTTTCAGGTCTACAGAATGCCCCTCTGAGGAGTGCTTCAGGTGTACAGAATGCCCCTCTGATGAGTGTTTCATGTCTGTAGAATGCCTCTTTGAGGAGTGTTTCAGGTTTACAGAATGCCCCTCTGAGGAGTGTTTCAGGTCTACAGAATGCCCCTCTGAGGAGTGTTTCAGGTCTACAGTATGCCCATCTGAGGAGTGTTTCAGGTCTGTAGAATGCCTCTTTGGGGAGTGCTTCAGGTCTACAGAGTGCCCCTTTGAGGAGTGTTTCAGGCCTGCATAATGCCCCTCTGAGGAGTGTTTCAGGTCTACAGAATGCCCCTCTGAGGAGTGTTTCAGGTCTACAGAATGTCCCTCAGGAGTGTTTCAGGTCTACAGTATGCCCCTCTGAGGAGTGTTTCAGGTCTACAGAATGCCTCTTTGAGGAGTGTTTCAGGTCTACAGAATGCCCCTTTGAGGAGTGTTTCAGGTCTGTAGAAACCCCCTTCGAGGAGTGTTTCCAGGCTGTGGAATGCGTCTTTGAGGAATGTTTCAGGTCTCTTGAATGCCCCTCTGAGGAGTGTTTCAGGTCTCTAGAATGCCTCTTTGAGGAGTGTTTCAGGTCTGTAGAATGCCTCTTTGAGGAGTGTATCAGTTCTGTAGAATGCCTCTTTGAGGAGTGTTTCAGGTCTACAGAATGCCCCTCTGAGGAGTGTTTCAGGTCTACAGAATGCCCCTCTCAGGAGTGTTTAAGGTCTGTAGAATGCCCCTCTGAGGAGTGTTTCAGGTCTACAGAATGCCCCTCTGAGGAGTGTTTCAGGTCTACAGAATGCCCCTTTGAGGAGTGTTTCAGGTCTGTAGAAACCCCCTTCGAGGAGTGTTTCCAGGCTGTGGAATGCGTCTTTGAGGAATGTTTCAGGTCTCTTGAATGCCCCTCTGAGGAGTGTTTCAGGTCTCTAGAATGCCTCTTTGAGGAGTGTTTCAGGTCTGTAGAATGCCTCTTTGAGGAGTGTATCAGTTCTGTAGAATGCCTCTTTGAGGAGTGTTTCAGGTCTACAGAATGCCCCTCTGAGGCGTGTTTCAGGTCTACAGAATGCCCCTCTGAGGAGTGTTTCAGGTCTGTAGAATGCCTCTTTGAGGAGTGTTTCAGGTCTACAGAATGCCCCTCTGAGGAGTGTTTCAGGTCTACAGAATGCCCCTCTGAGGAGTGTTTCAGGTCTACAGAATGCCCCTCTCAGGAGTGTTTAAGGTCTGTAGAATGCCCCTCTAAGGAGTGTTTCAGGTCTACAGAATGCCCCTCTGAGGAGTGTTTCAGGTCTACAGAATGCCCCTCTGAGGAGTGTTTCTGGTCTACAGAATGCCCCTCTGAGGAGTGTTTCGGGCCTGCATAATGCCCCTCTGAGGAGTGTTTCAGGTCTACAGAATGCCTCTTTGAGGAGTGTTTCTGGTCTGCATAATGCCCCTCTGAGGAGTGTTTCAGGTCTACAGAATGCCCCTCTGAGGAGTGCTTCAGGTCTACAGAATGCCCCTCTGAGGAGTCTTTCAGGTCTACAGAATGCCCCTCTGAGGAGTGTTTCAGGTCTGTAGAATGCCTCTTTGAGGACTGTTTCAGGTTTACAGAATGCCCCTCTGAGGAGTGTTTCAGGTCTACAGAATGCCCCTCTGAGGAGTGTTTCAGGTCTACAGTATGCCCCTCTGAGGAGTGTTTCAGGTCTGTAGAATGCCTCTTTGGGGAGTGTTTCAGGTCTGTAGAATGCCCCTCTGAGGGGTGTTTCAGGTCTACAGAATGCCTCTTTGAGGAGTGTTTCTGGTCTGCATAATGCCCCTCTGAGGAGTGTTTCAGGTCTACAGAATGCCCCTCTGAGGAGTATTTCAGGTCTACAGAATGCCTCTTTGAGGAGTGTTTCTGGTCTGCATAATGCCCCTCTGAGGAGTGTTTCAGGTCTACAGAATGCCCCTCTGAGGAGTGCTTCAGGTGTACAGAATGCCCCTCTGATGAGTGTTTCATGTCTGTAGAATGCCTCTTTGAGGAGTGTTTCAGGTTTACAGAATGCCCCTCTGAGGAGTGTTTCAGGTCTACAGAATGCCCCTCTGAGGAGTGTTTCAGGTCTACAGTATGCCCATCTGAGGAGTGTTTCAGGTCTGTAGAATGCCTCTTTGGGGAGTGCTTCAGGTCTACAGAGTGCCCCTTTGAGGAGTGTTTCAGGCCTGCTTAATGCCCCTCTGAGGAGTGTTTCAGGTCTACAGAATGCCCCTCTGAGGAGTGTTTCAGGTCTACAGAATGTCCCTCAGGAGTGTTTCAGGTCTACAGTATGCCCCTCTGAGGAGTGTTTCAGGTCTACAGAATGCCTCTTTGAGGAGTGTTTCAGGTCTACAGAATGCCCCTTTGAGGAGTGTTTCAGGTCTGTAGAAACCCCCTTCGAGGAGTGTTTCCAGGCTGTGGAATGCGTCTTTGAGGAATGTTTCAGGTCTCTTGAATGCCCCTCTGAGGAGTGTTTCAGGTCTCTAGAATGCCTCTTTGAGGAGTGTTTCAGGTCTGTAGAATGCCTCTTTGAGGAGTGTATCAGTTCTGTAGAATGCCTCTTTGAGGAGTGTTTCAGGTCTACAGAATGCCCCTCTGAGGAGTGTTTCAGGTCTACAGAATGCCCCTCTCAGGAGTGTTTAAGGTCTGTAGAATGCCCCTCTGAGGAGTGTTTCAGGTCTACAGAATGCCCCTCTGAGGAGTGTTTCAGGTCTACAGAATGCCCCTTTGAGGAGTGTTTCAGGTCTGTAGAAACCCCCTTCGAGGAGTGTTTCCAGGCTGTGGAATGCGTCTTTGAGGAATGTTTCAGGTCTCTTGAATGCCCCTCTGAGGAGTGTTTCAGGTCTCTAGAATGCCTCTTTGAGGAGTGTTTCAGGTCTGTTGAATGCCTCTTTGAGGAGTGTATCAGTTCTGTAGAATGCCTCTTTGAGGAGTGTTTCAGGTCTACAGAATGCCCCTCTGAGGCGTGTTTCAGGTCTACAGAATGCCCCTCTGAGGAGTGTTTCAGGTCTGTAGAATGCCTCTTTGAGGAGTGTTTCAGGTCTACAGAATGCCCCTCTGAGGAGTGTTTCAGGTCTACAGAATGCCCCTCTGAGGAGTGTTTCAGGTCTACAGAATGCCCCTCTCAGGAGTGTTTAAGGTCTGTAGAATGCCCCTCTAAGGAGTGTTTCAGGTCTACAGAATGCCCCTCTGAGGAGTGCTTCAGGTGTACAGAATGCCCCTCTGATGAGTGTTTCATGTCTGTAGAATGCCTCTTTGAGGAGTGTTTCAGGTTTACAGAATGCCCCTCTGAGGAGTGTTTCAGGTCTACAGAATGCCCCTCTGAGGAGTGTTTCAGGTCTACAGTATGCCCATCTGAGGAGTGTTTCAGGTCTGTAGAATGCCTCTTTGGGGAGTGCTTCAGGTCTACAGAGTGCCCCTTTGAGGAGTGTTTCAGGCCTGCATAATGCCCCTCTGAGGAGTGTTTCAGGTCTACAGAATGCCCCTCTGAGGAGTGTTTCAGGTCTACAGAATGTCCCTCAGGAGTGTTTCAGGTCTACAGTATGCCCCTCTGAGGAGTGTTTCAGGTCTACAGAATGCCTCTTTGAGGAGTGTTTCAGGTCTACAGAATGCCCCTTTGAGGAGTGTTTCAGGTCTGTAGAAACCCCCTTCGAGGAGTGTTTCCAGGCTGTGGAATGCGTCTTTGAGGAATGTTTCAGGTCTCTTGAATGCCCCTCTGAGGAGTGTTTCAGGTCTCTAGAATGCCTCTTTGAGGAGTGTTTCAGGTCTGTAGAATGCCTCTTTGAGGAGTGTATCAGTTCTGTAGAATGCCTCTTTGAGGAGTGTTTCAGGTCTACAGAATGCCCCTCTGAGGAGTGTTTCAGGTCTACAGATTGCCCCTCTCAGGAGTGTTTAAGGTCTGTAGAATGCCCCTCTGAGGAGTGTTTCAGGTCTACAGAATGCCCCTCTGAGGAGTGTTTCAGGTCTACAGAATGCCCCTTTGAGGAGTGTTTCAGGTCTGTAGAAACCCCCTTCGAGGAGTGTTTCCAGGCTGTGGAATGCGTCTTTGAGGAATGTTTCAGGTCTCTTGAATGCCCCTCTGAGGAGTGTTTCAGGTCTCTAGAATGCCTCTTTGAGGAGTGTTTCAGGTCTGTAGAATGCCTCTTTGAGGAGTGTATCAGTTCTGTAGAATGCCTCTTTGAGGAGTGTTTCAGGTCTACAGAATGCCCCTCTGAGGCGTGTTTCAGGTCTACAGAATGCCCCTCTGAGGAGTGTTTCAGGTCTGTAGAATGCCTCTTTGAGGAGTGTTTCAGGTCTACAGAATGCCCCTCTGAGGAGTGTTTCAGGTCTACAGAATGCCCCTCTGAGGAGTGTTTCAGGTCTACAGAATGCCCCTCTCAGGAGTGTTTAAGGTCTGTAGAATGCCCCTCTAAGGAGTGTTTCAGGTCTACAGAATGCCCCTCTGAGGAGTGTTTCAGGTCTACAGAATGCCCCTCTGAGGAGTGTTTCGGGCCTGCATAATGCCCCTCTGAGGAGTGTTTCAGGTCTACAGAATGCCCCTCTGAGGAGTGTTTCTGGTCTACAGAATGCCCCTCTGAGGAGTGTTTCGGGCCTGCATAATGCCCCTCCGAGGAGTGTTTCAGGTCTACAGAATGCCTCTTTGAGGAGTGTTTCTGGTCTGCATAATGCCCCTCTGAGGAGTGTTTCAGGTCTACAGAATGCCCCTCTGAGGAGTGCTTCAGGTCTACAGAATGCCCCTCTGAGGAGTCTTTCAGGTCTACAGAATGCCCCTCTGAGGAGTGTTTCAGGTCTGTAGAATGCCTCTTTGAGGACTGTTTCAGGTTTACAGAATGCCCCTCTGAGGAGTGTTTCAGGTCTACAGAATGCCCCTCTGAGGAGTGTTTCAGGTCTACAGTATGCCCCTCTGAGGAGTGTTTCAGGTCTGTAGAATGCCTCTTTGGGGAGTGTTTCAGGTCTACAGAATGCCCCTTTGAGGAGTGTTTCAGGCCTGCATAATGCCCCTCTGAGGAGTGTTTCAGGTCTACAGAATGCCCCTCTGAGGAGTGTTTCAGGTCTACAGAATGTCCCTCAGGAGTGTTTCAGGTCTACAGTATGCCCCTTTGAGGAGTGTTTCTGGTCTGTAGAATGCCTCTTTGAGGAGTGTTTCAGGTCTACAGAATGCCCCTCTGAGGAGTGTTTCAGGTCTACAGAATGCCCCTCTGAGGAGTGTTTCGGGCCTGCATAATGCCCCTCTGAGGAGTGTTTCAGGTCTACAGAATGCCCCTCTGAGGAGTGTTTCAGGTCTACAGAATGGCCCTCTGAGGAGTGTTTCAGGTCTGTAGAATGCCTCTTTGAGGAGTGTTTCAGGTCTGTAGAATGCCATCTGAGGAGTGTTTCAGGTCTACAGAATGCCCCTCTGAGGGGTGTTTCAGGTCTACAGAATGCCTCTTTGAGGAGTGTTTCTGGTCTGCATAATGCCCCTCTGAGGAGTGTATCAGGTCTACAGAATGCCCCTCTGAGGAGTATTTCAGGTCTACAGAATGCCTCTTTGAGGAGTGTTTCTGGTCTGCATAATGCCCCTCTTAGGAGTGTTTCAGGTCTACAGAATGCCCCTCTGAGGAGTGCTTCAGGTCTACAGAATTCCCCTTTGAGGAGTGTTTCAGGCCTGCATAATGCCCCTCTGAGGAGTGTTTCAGGTCTACAGAATGCCCCTCTGAGGAGTGTTTCAGGTCTACAGAATGTCCCTCAGGAGTGTTTCAGGTCTACAGTATGACCCTCTGAGGAGTGTTTCTGGTCCGTAGAATGCCCCTCTGAGGAGTGTTTCAGGTCTACAGAATGCCCCTCTGAGGGGTGTTTCAGGTCTACAGAATGCCCCTCTGAGGAGTGTTTCAGGTCTGTAGAATGCCTCTTTGAGGAGTGTTTCAGGTTTACAGAATGCCCCTCTGAGGAGTGTTTCAGGTCTACAGAATGCCCCTCTGAGGAGTGTTTCAGGTCTACAGTATGCCCCTCTGAGGAGTGTTTAAGGTCTGTAGAATGCCCCTCTAAGGAGTGTTTCAGGTCTACAGAATGCCCCTCTGAGGAGTGCTTCAGGTGTACAGAATGCCCCTCTGATGAGTGTTTCATGTCTGTAGAATGCCTCTTTGAGGAGTGTTTCAGGTTTACAGAATGCCCCTCTGAGGAGTGTTTCAGGTCTACAGAATGCCCCTCTGAGGAGTGTTTCAGGTCTACAGTATGCCCATCTGAGGAGTGTTTCAGGTCTGTAGAATGCCTCTTTGGGGAGTGCTTCAGGTCTACAGAGTGCCCCTTTGAGGAGTGTTTCAGGCCTGCATAATGCCCCTCTGAGGAGTGTTTCAGGTCTACAGAATGCCCCTCTGAGGAGTGTTTCAGGTCTACAGAATGTCCCTCAGGAGTGTTTCAGGTCTACAGTATGCCCCTCTGAGGAGTGTTTCAGGTCTACAGAATGCCTCTTTGAGGAGTGTTTCAGGTCTACAGAATGCCCCTTTGAGGAGTGTTTCAGGTCTGTAGAAACCCCCTTCGAGGAGTGTTTCCAGGCTGTGGAATGCGTCTTTGAGGAATGTTTCAGGTCTCTTGAATGCCCCTCTGAGGAGTGTTTCAGGTCTCTAGAATGCCTCTTTGAGGAGTGTTTCAGGTCTGTAGAATGCCTCTTTGAGGAGTGTATCAGTTCTGTAGAATGCCTCTTTGAGGAGTGTTTCAGGTCTACAGAATGCCCCTCTGAGGAGTGTTTCAGGTCTACAGATTGCCCCTCTCAGGAGTGTTTAAGGTCTGTAGAATGCCCCTCTGAGGAGTGTTTCAGGTCTACAGAATGCCCCTCTGAGGAGTGTTTCAGGTCTACAGAATGCCCCTTTGAGGAGTGTTTCAGGTCTGTAGAAACCCCCTTCGAGGAGTGTTTCCAGGCTGTGGAATGCGTCTTTGAGGAATGTTTCAGGTCTCTTGAATGCCCCTCTGAGGAGTGTTTCAGGTCTCTAGAATGCCTCTTTGAGGAGTGTTTCAGGTCTGTAGAATGCCTCTTTGAGGAGTGTATCAGTTCTGTAGAATGCCTCTTTGAGGAGTGTTTCAGGTCTACAGAATGCCCCTCTGAGGCGTGTTTCAGGTCTACAGAATGCCCCTCTGAGGAGTGTTTCAGGTCTGTAGAATGCCTCTTTGAGGAGTGTTTCAGGTCTACAGAATGCCCCTCTGAGGAGTGTTTCAGGTCTACAGAATGCCCCTCTGAGGAGTGTTTCAGGTCTACAGAATGCCCCTCTCAGGAGTGTTTAAGGTCTGTAGAATGCCCCTCTAAGGAGTGTTTCAGGTCTACAGAATGCCCCTCTGAGGAGTGTTTCAGGTCTACAGAATGCCCCTCTGAGGAGTGTTTCGGGCCTGCATAATGCCCCTCTGAGGAGTGTTTCAGGTCTACAGAATGCCCCTCTGAGGAGTGTTTCTGGTCTACAGAATGCCCCTCTGAGGAGTGTTTCGGGCCTGCATAATGCCCCTCCGAGGAGTGTTTCAGGTCTACAGAATGCCTCTTTGAGGAGTGTTTCTGGTCTGCATAATGCCCCTCTGAGGAGTGTTTCAGGTCTACAGAATGCCCCTCTGAGGAGTGCTTCAGGTCTACAGAATGCCCCTCTGAGGAGTCTTTCAGGTCTACAGAATGCCCCTCTGAGGAGTGTTTCAGGTCTGTAGAATGCCTCTTTGAGGACTGTTTCAGGTTTACAGAATGCCCCTCTGAGGAGTGTTTCAGGTCTACAGAATGCCCCTCTGAGGAGTGTTTCAGGTCTACAGTATGCCCCTCTGAGGAGTGTTTCAGGTCTGTAGAATGCCTCTTTGGGGAGTGTTTCAGGTCTACAGAATGCCCCTTTGAGGAGTGTTTCAGGCCTGCATAATGCCCCTCTGAGGAGTGTTTCAGGTCTACAGAATGCCCCTCTGAGGAGTGTTTCAGGTCTACAGAATGTCCCTCAGGAGTGTTTCAGGTCTACAGTATGCCCCTTTGAGGAGTGTTTCTGGTCTGTAGAATGCCTCTTTGAGGAGTGTTTCAGGTCTACAGAATGCCCCTCTGAGGAGTGTTTCAGGTCTACAGAATGCCCCTCTGAGGAGTGTTTCGGGCCTGCATAATGCCCATCTGAGGAGTGTTTCAGGTCTACAGAATGCCCCTCTGAGGAGTGTTTCAGGTCTACAGAATGGCCCTCTGAGGAGTGTTTCAGGTCTGTAGAATGCCTCTTTGAGGAGTGTTTCAGGTCTGTAGAATGCCATCTGAGGAGTGTTTCAGGTCTACAGAATGCCCCTCTGAGGGGTGTTTCAGGTCTACAGAATGCCTCTTTGAGGAGTGTTTCTGGTCTGCATAATGCCCCTCTGAGGAGTGTATCAGGTCTACAGAATGCCCCTCTGAGGAGTATTTCAGGTCTACAGAATGCCTCTTTGAGGAGTGTTTCTGGTCTGCATAATGCCCCTCTTAGGAGTGTTTCAGGTCTACAGAATGCCCCTCTGAGGAGTGCTTCAGGTCTACAGAATTCCCCTTTGAGGAGTGTTTCAGGCCTGCATAATGCCCCTCTGAGGAGTGTTTCAGGTCTACAGAATGCCCCTCTGAGGAGTGTTTCAGGTCTACAGAATGTCCCTCAGGAGTGTTTCAGGTCTACAGTATGACCCTCTGAGGAGTGTTTCTGGTCCGTAGAATGCCCCTCTGAGGAGTGTTTCAGGTCTACAGAATGCCCCTCTGAGGGGTGTTTCAGGTCTACAGAATGCCCCTCTGAGGAGTGTTTCAGGTCTGTAGAATGCCTCTTTGAGGAGTGTTTCAGGTTTACAGAATGCCCCTCTGAGGAGTGTTTCAGGTCTACAGAATGCCCCTCTGAGGAGTGTTTCAGGTCTACAGTATGCCCCTCTGAGGAGTGTTTCAGGTCTGTAGAATGCCTCTTTGGGGAGTGTTTCAGGTCTACAGAGTGCCCCTTTGAGGAGTGTTTCAGGTCTACAGAATGCCTCTTTGAGGAGTGTTTCAGGTCTACAGAATGCCCCTTTGAGGAGTGTTTCAGGTCTGTAGAATGCCCCTTCGCGGAGTGTTTCAGGTCTGTAGAATGCCCCTTTGAGGAGTGTTTCAGGTCTGTAGAATGCCCCTTTGAGGAGTGTTTCCGGTCTGTGGAATGCGTCTTTGAGGAATGTTTCAGGTCTCTTGAATGCCCCTCTGAGGAGTGTTTCAGGTCTGTAGAATGCCTCTTTGAGGAGTGTTTCAGGTCTGTAGAATGCCTCTTTGAGGAGTGTATCAGTTCTGTAGAATGCCTCTTTGAGGAGTGTTTCAGGGCTACAGAATGCCCCTCTGAGGGGTGTTTCAGGTCTACAGAATGCCCCTCTGAGGAGTGTTTCAGGTCTGTAGAATGCCTCTTTGAGGAGTGTTTCAGGTCTACAGAATGCCACTCTGAGGAGTGTTTCAGGTCGACAGAATGCCACTCTGAGGAGTGTTTCAGGTCTACAGAATGCCCCTCTGAGGAGTGTTTCAGGTCTACAGTATGCCCCTCTGAGGAGTGTTTCAGGTCTGTAGAATGCCTCTTTGGGGAGTGTTTCAGGTCTACAGAATGCCCCTTTGAGGAGTGTTTCAGGCCTGCATAATGCCCCTCTGAGGAGTGTTTCAGGTCTACAGAATGCCCCTCTGAGGAGTGTTTCAGGTCTACAGAATGTCCCTCAGGAGTGTTTCAGGTCTACAGTATGCCCCTCTGAGGAGTGTTTCTGGTCTGTAGAATGCCCCTCTGAGGAGTGTTTCAGGTCTACAGAATGCCCCTCTGAGGGGTGTTTCAGGTCTACAGAATGCCTCTTTGAGGAGTGTTTCTGGACTGCATAATGCCCCTCTGAGGAGTGTTTCAGGTCTACAGAATGCCCCTCTGAGGAGTGCTTCAGGTCTACAGAATGCCCCTCTGAGGAGTGTTTCAGGTCTGTAGAATGCCTCTTTGAGGAGTGTTTCAGGTTTACAGAATGCCCCTCTGAGGAGTGTTTCAGGTCTACAGAATGCCCCTCTGAGGAGTGTTTCAGGTCTACAGTATGCCCCTCTGAGGAGTGTTTCAGGTCTGTAGAATGCCTCTTTGGGTAGTGTTTCAGGTCTACAGAGTGCCCCTTTGAGGAGTGTTTCAGGCCTGCATAATGCCCCTCTGAGGAGTGTTTCAGGTCTACAGAATGCCCCTCTGAGGAGTGTTTCAGGTCTGTAGAATGCCTCTTTGGGGAGTGTTTCAGGTCTACAGAGTGCCCCTTTGAGGAGTGTTTCAGGCCTGCATAATGCCCCTTTGAGGAGTGTTTCCGGTCTGTGGAATGCGTCTTTGAGGAATGTTTCAGGTCTCTTGAATGCCCCTCTGAGGAGTGTTTCAGGTCTGTAGAATGCCACTTTGAGGAGTGTTTCAGGTCTGTAGAATGCCTCTTTGAGGAGTGTATCAGTTCTGTAGAATGCCTCTTTGAGGAGTGTTTCAGGTCTACAGAATGCCCCTCTGAGGGGTGTTTCAGGTCTACAGAATGCCCCTCTGAGGAGTGTTTCAGGTCTGTAGAATGCCTCTTTGAGGAGCGTTTCAGGTCTACAGAATGCCCCTCTGAGGAGTGTTTCAGGTCTACAGAATGCCCCTCTGAGGAGTGTTTCAGGTCTACAGAATGCCCCTCTGAGGAGTGTTTCAGGTCTACAGAATGCCCCTCTCAGGAGTGTTTAAGGTCTGTAGAATGCCCCTCTGAGGAGTGTTTCAGGTCTACAGAATGCCCCTCTGAGGAGTGTTTCAGGTCTACAGAATGCCCCTCTGAGGAGTGTTTCAGGTCTACAGAATGCCCCTCTGAGGAGTGTTTCGGGCCTGCATAATGCCCCTCTGAGGAGTGTTTCAGGTCTACAGAATGCCCCTCTGAGGAGTGTTTCAGGTCTACAGAATGGCCCTCTGAGGAGTGTTTCAGGTCTGTAGAATGCCTCTTTGAGGAGTGTTTCAGGTCTGTAGAATGCCATCTGAGGAGTGTTTCAGGTCTACAGAATGCCCCTCTGAGGGGTGTTTCAGGTCTACAGAATGCCTCTTTGAGGAGTGTTTCTGGTCTGCATAATGCCCCTCTGAGGAGTGTATCAGGTCTACAGAATGCCCCTCTGAGGAGTATTTCAGGTCTACAGAATGACTCTTTGAGGAGTGTTTCTGGTCTGCATAATGCCCCTCTTAGGAGTGTTTCAGGTCTACAGAATGCCCCTCTGAGGAGTGCTTCAGGTCTACAGAATTCCCCTTTGAGGAGTGTTTCAGGCCTGCATAATGCCCCTCTGAGGAGTGTTTCAGGTCTACAGAATGCCCCTCTGAGGAGTGTTTCAGGTCTACAGAATGTCCCTCAGGAGTGTTTCAGGTCTACAGTATGCCCCTCTGAGGAGTGTTTCAGGTCTGTAGAATGCCTCTTTGGGGAGTGTTTCAGGTCTACAGAGTGCCCCTTTGAGGAGTGTTTCAGGCCTGCATAATGCCCCTCTGAGGAGTGTTTCAGGTCTACAGAATGCCCCTTTGAGGAGTGTTTCAGGTCTACAGAATGTCCCTCAGGAGTGTTTCAGGTCTACAGTATGCCCCTCTGAGGAGTGTTTCAGGTCTACAGAATGCCTATTTGAGGAGTGTTTCAGGTCTACAGAATGCCCCTCTGAGGAGTGTTTCAGGTCTACAGAATGCCCCTCTGAGGAGTGTTTCGGGCCTGCATAATGCCCCTCTGAGGAGTGTTTCAGGTCTACAGAATGCCCCTCTGAGGAGTGTTTCAGGTCTACAGAATGGCCCTCTGAGGAGTGTTTCAGGTCTGTAGAATGCCTCTTTGAGGAGTGTTTCAGGTCTGTAGAATGCCATCTGAGGAGTGTTTCAGGTCTACAGAATGCCCCTCTGAGGGGTGTTTCAGGTCTACAGAATGCCTCTTTGAGGAGTGTTTCTGGTCTGCATAATGCCCCTCTGAGGAGTGTATCAGGTCTACAGAATGCCCCTCTGAGGAGTATTTCAGGTCTACAGAATGACTCTTTGAGGAGTGTTTCTGGTCTGCATAATGCCCCTCTTAGGAGTGTTTCAGGTCTACAGAATGCCCCTCTGAGGAGTGCTTCAGGTCTACAGAATTCCCCTTTGAGGAGTGTTTCAGGCCTGCATAATGCCCCTCTGAGGAGTGTTTCAGGTCTACAGAATGCCCCTCTGAGGAGTGTTTCAGGTCTACAGAATGTCCCTCAGGAGTGTTTCAGGTCTACAGTATGCCCCTCTGAGGAGTGTTTCAGGTCTGTAGAATGCCTCTTTGGGGAGTGTTTCAGGTCTACAGAGTGCCCCTTTGAGGAGTGTTTCAGGCCTGCATAATGCCCCTCTGAGGAGTGTTTCAGGTCTACAGAATGCCCCTTTGAGGAGTGTTTCAGGTCTACAGAATGTCCCTCAGGAGTGTTTCAGGTCTACAGTATGCCCCTCTGAGGAGTGTTTCAGGTCTACAGAATGCCTATTTGAGGAGTGTTTCAGGTCTACAGAATGCCCCTTTGAGGAGTGTTTCAGGTCTGTAGAATGCCCCTTCGCGGAGTGTTTCAGGTCTGTAGAATGCCCCTTGGAGGAGTGTTTCAGGTCTGTAGAATGCCCCTTTGAGGAGTGTTTCCGGTCTGTGGAATGCGTCTTTGAGGAATGTTTCAGGTCTCTTGAATGCCCCTCTGAGGAGTGTTTCAGGTCTGTAGAATGCCTCTTTGAGGAGTGTTTCAGGTCTGTAGAATGCCTCTTTGAGGAGTGTATCAGTTCTGTAGAATGCCTCTTTGAGGAGTGTTTCAGGTCTACAGAATGCCCCTCTGAGGGGTGTTTCAGGTCTACAGAATGCCCCTCTGAGGAGTGTTTCAGGTCTGTAGAATGCCTCTTTGAGGAGTGTTTCAGGTCTACAGAATGCCCCTCTGAGGAGTGTTTCAGGTCTACAGAATGCCACTCTGAGGAGTGTTTCAGGTCTACAGAATGCCCCTCTGAGGAGTGTTTCAGGTCTACAGAATGCCCCTCTGAGGAGTGTTTCAGGTCTACAGAATGGCCCTCTGAGGAGTGTTTCAGGTCTGTAGAATGCCTCTTTGAGGAGTGTTTCAGGACTGTAGAATGCCCCTCTGAGGAGTGTTTCAGGTCTACAGAATGCCCCTCTGTGGGGTGTTTCAGGTCTACAGAATGACTCTTTGAGGAGTGTTTCTGGTCTGCATAATGCCCCTCTGAGGAGTGTTTCAGGTCTACAGAATGCCCCTCTGAGGAGTATTTCAGGTCTACAGAATGCCTCTTTGAGGAGTGTTTCTGGTCTGCATAAAGCCCCTCTGAGGAGTGTTTCAGGTCTACAGAATGCCCCTCTGAGGAGTGTTTCAGGTCTACAGAATGCCCCTCTGAGGAGTGTTTCAGGTCTACAGAATGGCCCTCTGAGGAGTGTTTCAGGTCTGTAGAATGCCTCTTTGAGGAGTGTTTCAGGTCTGTAGAATGCCCATCTGAGGAGTCTTTCAGGTCTACAGAATGACCCTCTGAGGGGTGTTTCAGGTCTACAGAATGCCTCTTTGAGGAGTGTTTCTGGTCTGCGTAATGCCCCTCTGAGGAGTGTTTCAGGTCTACAGAATGCCCCTCTGAGGAGTATTTCAGGTCTACAGAATGCCTCTTTGACGAGTGTTTCTGGTCTGCATAATGCCCCTCTGAGGAGTGTTTCAGGTCTACAGAATGCCCCTCTGAGGACTGTTTCAGGTTTACAGAATGCCCCTCTGAGGAGTGTTTCAGGTCTACAGAATGCCCCTCTGAGGAGTGTTTCAGGTCTACAGTATGCCCCTCTGAGGAGTGTTTCAGGTCTGTAGAATGCCTCTTTGGGGAGTGTTTCAGGTGTACAGAATGTCCCTTTGAGGAGTGTTTCAGGCCTGCATAATGCCCCTCTGATGAGTGTTTCAGGTCTACAGAATGCCCCTCTGAGGAGTGTTTCAGGTCTACAGAATGTCCCTCAGGAGTGTTTCAGGTCTACAGTATGCCCCTCTGAGGAGTGTTTCTGGTCTGTAGAATGCCCCTCTGAGGAGTGTTTCAGGTCTACAGAATGCCCCTCTGAGGAGTATTTCAGGTCTACAGAATGCCTTTTTGAGGAGTGTTTCTGGTCTGCATAATGCCCCTCTGAGGAGTGTTTAAGGTCTACAGAATGCCCCTCTGAGGAGTGCTTCAGGTGTACAGAATGCCCCTCTGATGAGTGTTTCAGGTCTGTAGAATGCCTCTTTGAGGAGTGTTTCAGGTTTACAGAATGCCCCTCTGAGGAGTGTTTCAGGTCTACAGAATGCCCCTCTGAGGAGTGTTTCAGGTCTACAGTATGCCCCTCTGAGGAGTGTTTCAGGTCTGTAGAATGCCTCTTTGGGGAGTGCTTCAGGTCTACAGAGTGCCCCTTTGAGGAGTGTTTCAGGCCTGCATAATGCCCCGCTGAGGAGTGTTTCAGGTCTACAGAATGCCCCTCTGAGGAGTGTTTCAGGTCTACAGAATGTCCCTCAGGAGTGTTTCAGGTCTACAGTATGCCCCTCTGAGGAGTGTTTCAGGTCTACAGAATGCCTCTTTGAGGAGTGTTTCAGGTCTACAGAATGCCCCTTTGAGGAGTGTTTCAGGTCTGTAGAATGCCCCTTCGAGGAGTGTTTCAGGTCTGTAGAATGCCCCTTTGAGGAGTGTTTCAGGTCTGTAGAATGCCCTTTGAGGACTGTTTACGGTCTGTGGAATGCGTCTTTGAGGAATGTTTCAGGTCTCTTGAATGCCCCTCTGAGGAGTGTTTCAGGTCTGTAGAATGCATCTTTGAGGAGTGTTTCAGGTCTGTAGAATGCCCCTTTGAGGAGTGTTTCCGGTCTGTGGAATGCGTCTTTGAGGAATGTTTCAGGTCTCTTGAATGCCCCTCTGAGGAGTGTTTCAGGTCTGTAGAATGCCTCTTTGAGGAGTGTTTCAGGTCTGTAGAATGCCTCTTTGAGGAGTGTAAAAGTTCTGTAGAATGCCTCTTTGAGGAGTGTTTCAGGTCTACAGAATGCCCCTCTGAGGGGTGTTTCAGGTCTACAGAATGCCCCTCTGAGGAGTGTTTCAGGTCTGTAGAATGCCTCTTTGAGGAGTGTTTCAGGTCTACAGAATGCCCCTCTGAGGAGTGTTTCAGGTCTACAGAATGCCCCTCTCAGGAGTGTTTAAGGTCTGTAGAATGCCCCTCTGAGGAGTGTTTCAGGTCTACAGAATGCCCCTCTGAGGAGTGTTTCAGGTCTACAGAATGCCCAACTGAGGAGTGTTTCAGGTCTACAGAATGCCCCTCTGAGGAGTGTTTCGGGCCTGCATAATGCCCCTCTGAGGAGTGTTTCAGGTCTACAGAATGCCCCTCTGAGGAGTGTTTCAGGTCTACAGAATGGCCCTCTGAGGAGTGTTTCAGGTCTACAGAATGCCCCTCTCAGGAGTGTTTAAGGTCTGTAGAATGCCCCTCTGAGGAGTGTTTCAGATCTACAGAATGCCCCTCTGAGGAGTGTTTCAGGTCTACAGAATGCCCAACTGAGGAGTGTTTCAGGTCTACAGAATGCCCCTCTGAGGAGTGTTTCGGGCCTGCATAATGCCCCTCTGAGGAGTGTTTCAGGTCTACAGAATGCCCCTCTGAGGAGTGTTTCAGGTCTACAGAATGGCCCTCTGAGGAGTGTTTCAGGTCTGTAGAATGCCTCTTTGAGGAGTGTTTCAGGTCTGTAGAATGCCCATCTGAGGAGTGTTTCAGGTCTACAGAATGACCCTCTGAGGGGTGTTTCAGGTCTACAGAATGCCTCTTTGAGGAGTGTTTCTGGTCTGCGTAATGCCCCTCTGAGGAGTGTTTCAGGTCTACAGAATGCCCCTCTGAGGAGTATTTCAGGTCTACAGAATGCCTCTTTGAGGAGTGTTTCTGGTCTGCATAATGCCCCTCTGAGGAGTGTTTAAGGTCTACAGAATGCCCCTCTGAGGAGTATTTCAGGTCTACAGAATGCCTCTTTGAGGAGTGTTTCTGGTCTGCATAATGCCCCTCTGAGGAGTGTTTAAGGTCTACAGAATGCCCCTCTGAGGAGTGCTTCAGGTGTACAGAATGCCCCTCTGATGAGTGTTTCAGGTCTGTAGAATGCCTCTTTGAGGAGTGTTTCAGGTTTACAGAATGCCCCTCTGAGGAGTGTTTCAGGTCTACAGAATGCCCCTCTGAGGAGTGTTTCAGGTCTACAGTATGCCCCTCTGAGGAGTGTTTCAGGTCTGTAGAATGCCTCTTTGGGGAGTGCTTCAGGTCTACAGAGTGCCCCTTTGAGGAGTGTTTCAGGCCTGCATAATGCCCCGCTGAGGAGTGTTTCAGGTCTACAGAATGCCCCTCTGAGGAGTGTTTCAGGTCTACAGAATGTCCCTCAGGAGTGTTTCAGGTCTACAGTATGCCCCTCTGAGGAGTGTTTCAGGTCTACAGAATGCCTCTTTGAGGAGTGTTTCAGGTCTACAGAATGCCCCTTTGAGGAGTGTTTCAGGTCTGTAGAATGCCCCTTCGAGGAGTGTTTCAGGTCTGTAGAATGCCCCTTTGAGGAGTGTTTCAGGTCTGTAGAATGCCCTTTGAGGACTGTTTACGGTCTGTGGAATGCGTCTTTGAGGAATGTTTCAGGTCTCTTGAATGCCCCTCTGAGGAGTGTTTCAGGTCTGTAGAATGCCACTTTGAGGAGTGTTTCAGGTCTGTAGAATGCGTCTTTGAGGAGTGTATCAGTTCTGTAGAATGCCTCTTTGAGGAGTGTTTCAGGTCTACAGAATGCCCCTCTGAGGGGTGTTTCAGGTCTACAGAATGCCCCTCTGAGGAGTGTTTCAGGTCTGTAGAATGCCTCTTTGAGGAGTGTTTCAGGTCTGTAGAATGCCCATCTGAGGAGTGTTTCAGGTCTACAGAATGACCCTCTGAGGGGTGTTTCAGGTCTACAGAATGCCTCTTTGAGGAGTGTTTCTGGTCTGCGTAATGCCCCTCTGAGGAGTGTTTCAGGTCTACAGAATGCCCCTCTGAGGAGTATTTCAGGTCTACAGAATGCCTCTTTGACGAGTGTTTCTGGTCTGCATAATGCCCCTCTGAGGAGTGTTTCAGGTCTACAGAATGCCCCTCTGAGGAGTGCTTCAGGTCTACAGAATGACCCTCTGAGGAGTGTTTCAGGTCTGTAGAATGCCTCTTTGAGGACTGTTTCAGGTTTACAGAATGCCCCTCTGAGGAGTGTTTCAGGTCTACAGAATGCCCCTCTGAGGAGTGTTTCAGGTCTGTAGAATGCCTCTTTGGGGAGTGTTTCAGGTGTACAGAATGTCCCTTTGAGGAGTGTTTCAGGCCTGCATAATGCCCCTCTGATGAGTGTTTCAGGTCTACAGAATGCCCCTCTGAGGAGTGTTTCAGGTCTACAGAATGTCCCTCAGGAGTGTTTCAGGTCTACAGTATGCCCCTCTGAGGAGTGTTTCTGGTCTGTAGAATGCCCCTTCGAGGAGTGTTTCAGGTCTGTAGAATGCCCCTCTGAGGGGTGTTTCAGGTCTACAGAATGCCTCTTTGAGGAGTGTTTCTGGTCTGCATAATGCCCCTCTGAGGAGTGTTTCAGGTCTACAGAATGCCCCTCTGAGGAGTATTTCAGGTCTACAGAATGCCTCTTTGAGGAGTGTTTCTGGTCTGCATAATGCCCCTCTGAGGAGTGTTTAAGGTCTACAGAATGCCCCTCTGAGGAGTGCTTCAGGTGTACAGAATGCCCCTCTGATGAGTGTTTCAGGTCTGTAGAATGCCTCTTTGAGGAGTGTTTCAGGTTTACAGAATGCCCCTCTGAGGAGTGTTTCAGGTCTACAGAATGCCCCTCTGAGGAGTGTTTCAGGTCTACAGTATGCCCCTCTGAGGAGTGTTTCAGGTCTGTAGAATGCCTCTTTGGGGAGTGCTTCAGGTCTACAGAGTGCCCCTTTGAGGAGTGTTTCAGGCCTGCATAATGCCCCGCTGAGGAGTGTTTCAGGTCTACAGAATGCCCCTCTGAGGAGTGTTTCAGGTCTACAGAATGTCCCTCAGGAGTGTTTCAGGTCTACAGTATGCCCCTCTGAGGAGTGTTTCAGGTCTACAGAATGCCTCTTTGAGGAGTGTTTCAGGTCTACAGAATGCCCCTTTGAGGAGTGTTTCAGGTCTGTAGAATGCCCCTTCGAGGAGTGTTTCAGGTCTGTAGAATGCCCCTTTGAGGAGTGTTTCAGGTCTGTAGAATGCCCTTTGAGGACTGTTTACGGTCTGTGGAATGCGTCTTTGAGGAATGTTTCAGGTCTCTTGAATGCCCCTCTGAGGAGTGTTTCAGGTCTGTAGAATGCCACTTTGAGGAGTGTTTCAGGTCTGTAGAATGCCTCTTTGAGGAGTGTATCAGTTCTGTAGAATGCCTCTTTGAGGAGTGTTTCAGGTCTACAGAATGCCCCTCTGAGGGGTGTTTCAGGTCTACAGAATGCCCCTCTGAGGAGTGTTTCAGGTCTGTAGAATGCCTCTTTGAGGAGTGTTTCAGGTCTACAGAATGCCCCTCTGAGGAGTGTTTCAGGTCTACAGAATGCCCCTCTGAGGAGTGTTTCAGGTCTACAGAATGACCCTCTGAGTAGTGTTTCAGGTCTACAGAATGCCCCTCTCAGGAGTGTTTAAGGTCTGTAGAATGCCACTCTAAGGAGTGTTTCAGGTCTACAGAATGCCCCTCTGAGGAGTGTTTAAGGTCTACAGAATGCCCCTCTGAGGAGTGTTTCGGGCCTGCATAATGACCCTCTGAGGAGTGTTTCAGGTCTACAGAATGCCCCTCTGAGGAGTGTTTCAGGTCTACAGAATGGCCCTCTGAGGAGTGTTTCAGGTCTGTAGAATGCCTCTTTGAGGAGTGTTTCAGGTCTGTAGAATGCCCATCTGAGGAGTCTTTCAGGTCTACAGAATGCCCCTCTGAGGGGTGTTTCAGGTCTACAGAATGCCTCTTTGAGGAGTGTTTCTGGTCTGCATAATGCCCCTCTGAGGAGTGTTTCAGGTCTACAGAATGCCCCTCTGAGGAGTATTTCAGGTCTACAGAATGCCTCCTTGAGGAGTGTTTCTGGTGTGCATAATGCCCCTCTGAGGAGTGTTTCAGGTCTACAGAATGCCCCTCTGAGGAGTGCTTCAGGTCTACAGAATGCCCCTCTGAGGAGTCTTTCAGGTCTACAGAATGCCCCTCTGAGGAGTGTTTCAGGTCTGTAGAATGCCTCTTTGAGGACTGTTTCAGGTTTACAGAATGCCCCTCTGAGGAGTGTTTCAGGTCTACAGAATGCCCCTCTCAGGAGTGTTTAAGGTCTGTAGAATGCCCCTATGAGGAATGTTTCAGGTCTACAGAATGCCCCTCTGAGGAGTGTACAGGTCTGTAGAATGCCCTTCTGAGGAGTATTTCAGGTCTACAGAATGCCCCTCTGAAGAGTGTTTCAGGTCTACAGAATGCCTCTTTGAGTAGTGTTTCAGGTCTGTAGAATGCCCCTCTGAGGAGTGTTTCAGGTCTACAGAATGCCTCTTTGAGGAGTGTTTCAGGCCTGCATAATGCCCCTCTGAGGAGTGTTTCAGGTCTACGGAATGCCCCTCTGAGGAGTGTTTCAGGTCTACCGAATGCCCCTTGAGGAGTGTTTCAGGTCTACAGAATGCCCCTCTGAGGAGTGTTTCAGGTCTGCAGAATGCCCCTCTGAGGAGTGTTTCAGGCCTGCATAATGCCCCTCTGAGGAGTGTTTCAGGTCTACAGAATGCCCCTCTGAGGAGTGTTTCAGGTCTACAGAATGCCCCTCTGAGGAGTGTTTCAGGTCTACAGAATGCCCCTCTGAGGAGTGTTTCGGGCCTGCATAATGCCCCTCTGAGGAGTGTTTCAGGTCTACAGAATGCCCCTCTGAGGAGTGTTTCAGGTCTACAGAATGGCCCTCTGAGGAGTCTTTCAGGTCTACAGAATGCCCCTCTGAGGAGTGTTTCAGGTCTGTAGAATGCCTCTTTGAGGACTGTTTCAGGTTTACAGAATGCCCCTCTGAGGAGTGTTTCAGGTCTACAGAATGCCCCTCTGAGGAGTGTTTCAGGTCTACAGTATGCCCATCTGAGGAGTGTTTCAGGTCTGTAGAATGCATCTTTGGGGAGTGTTTCAGGTCTACAGAATGCCCCTTTGAGGAGTGTTTCAGGCCTGCATAATGCCCCTCTGAGGAGTGTTTCAGGTCTACAGAATGCCCCTCTGAGGAGTGTTTCAGGTCTACAGAATGTCCCTCAGGAGTGTTTCAGGTCTACAGTATGCCCCTCTGAGGAGTGTTTCTGGTCTGTAGAATGCCCCTCTGAGGAGTGTTTCAGGTCTACAGAATGCCCCTCTGAGGGGTGTTTCAGGTCTACAGAATGCCTCTTTGAGGAGTGTTTCTGGACTGCATAATGCCCCTCTGAGGAGTGTTTCAGGTCTACAGAATGCCCCTCTGAGGAGTGCTTCAGGTCTACAGAATGCCCCTCTGAGGAGTGTTTCAGGTCTGTAGAATGCCTCTTTGAGGAGTGTTTCAGGTTTACAGAATGCCCCTCTGAGGAGTGTTTCAGGTCTACAGAATGCCCCTCTGAGGAGTGTTTCAGGTCTACAGTATGCCCCTCTGAGGAGTGTTTCAGGTCTACAGAATGCCCCTCTGAGGAGTGTTTCAGGTCTACAGAATGTCCCTCAGGAGTGTTTCAGGTCTACAGTATGCCTCTTTGTTGAGGAGTGTTTCAGGTCTACAGAATGCCCCTCTGAGGAGTGTTTCAGGTCTACAGAATGTCCCTCAGGAGTGTTTCAGGTCTACAGTATGCCCCTCTGAGGAGTGTTTCTGGTCTGTAGAATGCCCCTCTGAGGAGTGTTTCAGGTCTACAGAATGCCCCTCTGAGGGGTGTTTCAGGTCTACAGAATGCCTCTTTGAGGAGTGTTTCTGGACTGCATAATGCCCCTCTGAGGAGTGTTTCAGGTCTACAGAATGCCCCTCTGAGGAGTGCTTCAGGTCTACAGAATGCCCCTCTGAGGAGTGTTTCAGGTCTGTAGAATGCCTCTTTGAGGAGTGTTTCAGGTTTACAGAATGCCCCTCTGAGGAGTGTTTCAGGTCTACAGAATGCCCCTCTGAGGAGTGTTTCAGGTCTAAGGTATGCCCCTCTGAGGAGTGTTTCAGGTCTGCAGAATGCCCCTCTGAGGAGTGTTTCAGGCCTGCATAATGCCCCTCTGAGGAGTGTTTCAGGTCTACAGAATGCCCCTCTGAGGAGTGTTTCAGGTCTACAGAATGCCCCTCTGAGGAGTGTTTCAGGTCTACAGAATGGCCCTCTGAGGAGTCTTTCAGGTCTACAGAATGCCCCTCTGACGAGTGTTTCAGGTCTGTAGAATGCCTCTTTGAGGACTGTTTCAGGTTTACAGAATGCCCCTCTGAGGAGTGTTTCAGGTCTACAGAATGCCCCTCTGAGGAGTGTTTCAGGTCTACAGTATGCCCATCTGAGGAGTGTTTCAGGTCTGTAGAATGCCTCTTTGGGGAGTGTTTCAGGTCTACAGAATGCCCCTTTGAGGAGTGTTTCAGGCCTGCATAATGCCCATCTGAGGAGTGTTTCAGGTCTACAGAATGCCCCTCTGAGGAGTGTTTCAGGTCTACAGAATGTCCCTCAGGAGTGTTTCAGGTCTACAGTATGCCCCTCTGAGGAGTGTTTCTGGTCTGTAGAATGCCCCTCTGAGGAGTATTTCAGGTCTACAGAATGCCCCTCTGAGGGGTGTTTCAGGTCTACAGAATGCCTCTTTGAGGAGTGTTTCTGGACTGCATAATGCCCATCTGAGGAGTGTTTCAGGTCTACAGAATGCCCCTCTGAGGAGTGCTTCAGGTCTACAGAATGCCCCTCTGAGGGGTGTTTCAGGTCTACAGAATGCCTCTTTGAGGAGTGTTTCTGGTCTGCATAATGCCCCTCTGAGGAGTGTTTCAGGTCTACAGAATGCCCCTCTGAGGAGTATTTCAGGTCTACAGAATGCCTCCTTGAGGAGTGTTTCTGGTGTGCATAATGCCCCTCTGAGGAGTGTTTCAGGTCTACAGAATGCCCCTCTGAGGAGTGCTTCAGGTCTACAGAATGCCCCTCTGAGGAGTCTTTCAGGTCTACAGAATGCCCCTCTGAGGAGTGTTTCAGGTCTGTAGAATGCCTCTTTGAGGACTGTTTCAGGTTTACAGAATGCCCCTCTGAGGAGTGTTTCAGGTCTACAGAATGCCCCTCTCAGGAGTGTTTAAGGTCTGTAGAATGCCCCTATGAGGAATGTTTCAGGTCTACAGAATGCCCCTCTGAGGAGTGTACAGGTCTGTAGAATGCCCTTCTGAGGAGTATTTCAGGTCTACAGAATGCCCCTCTGAAGAGTGTTTCAGGTCTACAGAATGCCTCTTTGAGTAGTGTTTCAGGTCTGTAGAATGCCCCTCTGAGGAGTGTTTCAGGTCTACAGAATGCCTCTTTGAGGAGTGTTTCAGGCCTGCATAATGCCCCTCTGAGGAGTGTTTCAGGTCTACGGAATGCCCCTCTGAGGAGTGTTTCAGGTCTACCGAATGCCCCTTGAGGAGTGTTTCAGGTCTACAGAATGCCCCTCTGAGGAGTGTTTCAGGTCTGCAGAATGCCCCTCTGAGGAGTGTTTCAGGCCTGCATAATGCCCCTCTGAGGAGTGTTTCAGGTCTACAGAATGCCCCTCTGAGGAGTGTTTCAGGTCTACAGAATGCCCCTCTGAGGAGTGTTTCAGGTCTACAGAATGCCCCTCTGAGGAGTGTTTCGGGCCTGCATAATGCCCCTCTGAGGAGTGTTTCAGGTCTACAGAATGCCCCTCTGAGGAGTGTTTCAGGTCTACAGAATGGCCCTCTGAGGAGTCTTTCAGGTCTACAGAATGCCCCTCTGAGGAGTGTTTCAGGTCTGTAGAATGCCTCTTTGAGGACTGTTTCAGGTTTACAGAATGCCCCTCTGAGGAGTGTTTCAGGTCTACAGAATGCCCCTCTGAGGAGTGTTTCAGGTCTACAGTATGCCCATCTGAGGAGTGTTTCAGGTCTGTAGAATGCATCTTTGGGGAGTGTTTCAGGTCTACAGAATGCCCCTTTGAGGAGTGTTTCAGGCCTGCATAATGCCCCTCTGAGGAGTGTTTCAGGTCTACAGAATGCCCCTCTGAGGAGTGTTTCAGGTCTACAGAATGTCCCTCAGGAGTGTTTCAGGTCTACAGTATGCCCCTCTGAGGAGTGTTTCTGGTCTGTAGAATGCCCCTCTGAGGAGTGTTTCAGGTCTACAGAATGCCCCTCTGAGGGGTGTTTCAGGTCTACAGAATGCCTCTTTGAGGAGTGTTTCTGGACTGCATAATGCCCCTCTGAGGAGTGTTTCAGGTCTACAGAATGCCCCTCTGAGGAGTGCTTCAGGTCTACAGAATGCCCCTCTGAGGAGTGTTTCAGGTCTGTAGAATGCCTCTTTGAGGAGTGTTTCAGGTTTACAGAATGCCCCTCTGAGGAGTGTTTCAGGTCTACAGAATGCCCCTCTGAGGAGTGTTTCAGGTCTACAGTATGCCCCTCTGAGGAGTGTTTCAGGTCTACAGAATGCCCCTCTGAGGAGTGTTTCAGGTCTACAGAATGTCCCTCAGGAGTGTTTCAGGTCTACAGTATGCCTCTTTGTTGAGGAGTGTTTCAGGTCTACAGAATGCCCCTCTGAGGAGTGTTTCAGGTCTACAGAATGTCCCTCAGGAGTGTTTCAGGTCTACAGTATGCCCCTCTGAGGAGTGTTTCTGGTCTGTAGAATGCCCCTCTGAGGAGTGTTTCAGGTCTACAGAATGCCCCTCTGAGGGGTGTTTCAGGTCTACAGAATGCCTCTTTGAGGAGTGTTTCTGGACTGCATAATGCCCCTCTGAGGAGTGTTTCAGGTCTACAGAATGCCCCTCTGAGGAGTGCTTCAGGTCTACAGAATGCCCCTCTGAGGAGTGTTTCAGGTCTGTAGAATGCCTCTTTGAGGAGTGTTTCAGGTTTACAGAATGCCCCTCTGAGGAGTGTTTCAGGTCTACAGAATGCCCCTCTGAGGAGTGTTTCAGGTCTAAGGTATGCCCCTCTGAGGAGTGTTTCAGGTCTGCAGAATGCCCCTCTGAGGAGTGTTTCAGGCCTGCATAATGCCCCTCTGAGGAGTGTTTCAGGTCTACAGAATGCCCCTCTGAGGAGTGTTTCAGGTCTACAGAATGCCCCTCTGAGGAGTGTTTCAGGTCTACAGAATGGCCCTCTGAGGAGTCTTTCAGGTCTACAGAATGCCCCTCTGACGAGTGTTTCAGGTCTGTAGAATGCCTCTTTGAGGACTGTTTCAGGTTTACAGAATGCCCCTCTGAGGAGTGTTTCAGGTCTACAGAATGCCCCTCTGAGGAGTGTTTCAGGTCTACAGTATGCCCATCTGAGGAGTGTTTCAGGTCTGTAGAATGCCTCTTTGGGGAGTGTTTCAGGTCTACAGAATGCCCCTTTGAGGAGTGTTTCAGGCCTGCATAATGCCCATCTGAGGAGTGTTTCAGGTCTACAGAATGCCCCTCTGAGGAGTGTTTCAGGTCTACAGAATGTCCCTCAGGAGTGTTTCAGGTCTACAGTATGCCCCTCTGAGGAGTGTTTCTGGTCTGTAGAATGCCCCTCTGAGGAGTATTTCAGGT
The DNA here is from genome assembly GCF_965601325.2 of Salmo salar. NCBI lineage: Eukaryota > Metazoa > Chordata > Actinopteri > Salmoniformes > Salmonidae > Salmo > Salmo salar. The sequence goes on along the minus strand of NC_138293.1, from coordinate 91,791,762 downwards.
CTACAGAATGCCCCTCTGAGGGGTGTTTCAGGTCTACAGAATGCCTCTTTGAGGAGTGTTTCTGGACTGCATAATGCCCATCTGAGGAGTGTTTCAGGTCTACAGAATGCCCCTCTGAGGAGTGCTTCAGGTCTACAGAATGCCCCTCTGAGGAGTGTTTCAGGTCTGTAGAATGCCTCTTTGAGGAGTGTTTCAGGTTTACAGAATGCCCCTCTGAGGAGTGTTTCAGGTCTACAGAATGCCCCTCTGAGGAGTGTTTCAGGTCTACAGTATGCCCCTCTGAGGAGTGTTTCAGGTCTACAGAATGCCCCTCTGAGGAGTGTTTCAGGTCTACAGAATGTCCCTCAGGAGTGTTTCAGGTCTACAGTATGCCTCTTTGAGGAGTGTTTCAGGTCTACAGAATGCCCCTCTGAGGAGTGTTTCAGGTCTACAGAATGTCCCTCAGGAGTGTTTCAGGTCTACAGTATGCCCCTCTGAGGAGTGTTTCTGGTCTGTAGAATGCCCCTCTGAGGAGTGTTTCAGGTCTACAGAATGCCCCTCTGAGGGGTGTTTCAGGTCTACAGAATGCCTCTTTGAGGAGTGTTTCTGGACTGCATAATGCCCCTCTGAGGAGTGTTTCAGGTCTACAGAATGCCCCTCTGAGGAGTGCTTCAGGTCTACAGAATGCCCCTCTGAGGAGTGTTTCAGGTCTGTAGAATGCCTCTTTGAGGAGTGTTTCAGGTTTACAGAATGCCCCTCTGAGGAGTGTTTCAGGTCTACAGAATGCCCCTCTGAGGAGTGTTTCAGGTCTACAGTATGCCCCTCTGAGGAGTGTTTCAGGTCTGTAGAATGCCTCTTTGGGGAGTGTTTCAGGTCTACAGAGTGCCCCTTTGAGGAGTGTTTCAGGCCTGCATAATGCCCCTCTGAGGAGTGTTTCAGGTCTACAGAATGCCCCTCTGAGGAGTGTTTCAGGTCTACAGAATGTCCCTCAGGAGTGTTTCAGGTCTACAGTATGCCTCTTTGAGGAGTGTTTCAGGTCTACAGAATGCCCCTTTGAGGAGTGTTTCAGGTCTGTAGAATGCCCCTTCGAGGAGTGTTTCAGGTCTGTAGAATGCCCCTTTGAGGAGTGTTTCAGGTCTGTAGAATGCCCCTTTGAGGAGTGTTTCCGGTCTGTGGAATGTAGTCTTTGAGGAATGTTTCAGGTCTCTTGAATGCCCCTCTGAGGAGTGTTTCAGGTCTGTAGAATGCCACTTTGAGGAGTGTTTCAGGTGTGTAGAATGCCTCTTTGAGGAGTGTATCAGTTCAGTAGAATGCCTCTTTGAGGAGTGTTTCAGGTCTACAGAATGCCCCTCTGAGGGGTGTTTCAGGTCTACAGAATGCCCCTCTGAGGAGTGTTTCAGGTCTGTAGAATGCCTCTTTGAGGAGTGTTTCAGGTCTACAGAATACCCCTCTGAGGAGTGTTTCAGGTCTACAGAATGCCCCTCTGAGGAGTGTTTCAGGTCTACAGAATGCCCCTCTGAGGAGTGTTTCAGGTCTACAGAATGCCCCTCTGAGGAGTGTTTCAGGTCTACAGAATGCCCCTCTGAGGAGTGTTTCGGGCCTGCATAATGCCCCTCTGAGGAGTGTTTCAGGTCTACAGAATGCCCCTCTGAGGAGTGTTTCAGGTCTACAGAATGGCCCTCTGAGGAGTGTTTCAGGTCTGTAGAATGCCTCTTTGAGGAGTGTTTCAGGTCTGTAGAAGACCACTCTGAGGAGTGTTTCAGGTCTACAGAATGCCCCTCTGAGGGGTGTTTCAGGTCTACAGAATGCCTCTTTGAGGAGTGTTTCTGGTCTGCATAATGCCCCTCTGAGGAGTGTTTCAGGTCTACAGAATGCCCCTCTGAGGAGTATTTCAGGTCTACAGAATGCCTCTTTGAGGAGTGTTTCTGGTCTGCATAATGCCCCTCTGAGGAGTGTTTCAGGTCTACAGAATGCCCCTCTGAGGAGTGCTTCAGGTCTACAGAATGCCCCTCTGAGGAGTCTTTCAGGTCTACAGAATGCCCCTCTGAGGAGTGTTTCAGGTCTGTAGAATACCTCTTTGAGGACTGTTTCAGGTTTACAGAATGCCCCTCTGAGGAGTGTTTCAGGTCTACAGAATGCCCCTCTGAGGAGTGTTTCAGGTCTACAGTATGCCCCTCTGAGGAGTGTTTCAGGTCTGTAGAATGCCTCTTTGGGGAGTGTTTCAGGTCTACAGAATGCCCCTTTGAGGAGTGTTTCAGGCCTGCATAATGCACCTCTGAGGAGTGTTTCAGGTCTACAGAATGCCCCTCTGAGGAGTGTTTCAGGTCTACAGAATGTCCCTCGAGGAGTGTTTCAGGTCTACAGTATGCCCCTCTGAGGAGTGTTTCTGGTCTGTAGAATGCCCCTCTGAGGAGTGTTTCAGGTCTACAGAATGCCCCTCTGAGGAGTGTTTCAGGTCTACAGAATGCCCCTCTGAGGAGTGCTTCAGGTCTACAGAATGCCCCTCTGAGGAGTGTTTCAGGTCTGTAGAATGCCTCTTTGAGGAGTGTTTCAGGTTTACAGAATGCCCCTCTGAGGAGTGTTTCAGGTCTACACAATGCCCCTCTGAGGAGTGTTTCAGGTCTACAGTATGCCCCTCTGAGGAGTGTTTCAGGTCTGTAGAATGCCTCTTTGGGGAGTGGTTCAGGTCTACAGAGTGCCCCTTTGAGGAGTGTTTCAGGCCTGCATAATGCCCCTCTGAGGAGTGTTTCAGGTCTACAGAATGCCCCTTTGAGGAGTGTTTCAGGTCTACAGAATGTCCTTCAGGAGTGTTTCAGGTCTACAGTATGCCCGTCTGAGGAGTGTTTCAGGTCTACAGAATGCCTCTTTGAGGAATGTTTCAGGTCTACAGAATGCCCCTTTGAGGAGTGTTTCAGGTCTGTAGAATGCCCCTTCGCGGAGTGTTTCAGGTATGTAGAATGCCCCTTTGAGGAGTGTTTCAGGTCTGTAGAATGCCCCTTTGAGGAGTGTTTCAGGTCTACAGTATGCCCCTCTGACGGGTGTTTCAGGTCTACAGAATGCCCCTCTGAGGAGTGTTTCAGGTCTACAGAATGCCCCTCTGAGGAGTGTTTCAGGTCTACAGAATGTCCCTCAGGAGTGTTTCAGGTCTACAGTATGCCCCTCTGAGGAGTGTTTCTGGTCTGTAGAATGCCCCTCTGAGGAGTGTTTCAGGTCTACAGAATGCCCCTCTGAGGGGTGTTTCAGGTCTACAGAATGCCTCTTTGAGGAGTGTTTCTGGACTGCATAATGCCCCTCTGAGGAGTGTTTCAGGTCTACAGAATGCCCCTCTGAGGAGTGCTTCAGGTCTACAGAATGCCCCTCTGAGGAGTGTTTCAGGTCTGTAGAATGCCTCTTTGAGGAGTGTTTCAGGTTTACAGAATGCCCCTCTGAGGAGTGTTTCAGGTCTACAGAATGCGCCTCTGAGGAGTGTTTCAGGTCTACAGTATGCCCCTCTGAGGAGTGTTTCAGGTCTGTAGAATGCCTCTTTGGGGAGTGGTTCAGGTCTACAGAGTGCCCCTTTGAGGAGTGTTTCAGGCCTGCATAATGCCCCTCTGAGGAGTGTTTCAGGTCTACAGAATGCCCCTTTGAGGAGTGTTTCAGGTCTACAGAATGTCCTTCAGGAGTGTTTCAGGTCTACAGTATGCCCGTCTGAGGAGTGTTTCAGGTCTACAGAATGCCTCTTTGAGGAAGGTTTCAGGTCTACAGAATGCCCCTTTGAGGAGTGTTTCAGGTCTGTAGAATGCCCCTTCGCGGAGTGTTTCAGGTATGTAGAATGCCCCTTTGAGGAGTGTTTCAGGTCTGTAGAATGCCCCTTTGAGGAGTGTTTCAGGTCTACAGTATGCCCCTCTGACGGGTGTTTCAGGTCTACAGAATGCCCCTCTGAGGAGTGTTTCAGGTCTGTAGAATGCCTCTTTGAGGAGTGTTTCAGGTCTACAGAATGCCCCTCTGAGGAGTGTTTCAGGTCTACAGAATGCCACTCTGAGGAGTGTTTCAGGTCTACAGAATGCCCCTCTCAGGAGTGTTTAAGGTCTGTAGAATGCCCCTCTGAGGAGTGTTTCAGGTCTACAGAATGCCCCTCTGAGGAGTGTTTCAGGTCTACAGAATGCCCAACTGAGGAGTGTTTCAGGTCTACAGAATGCCCCTCTGAGGAGTGTTTCGGGCCTGCATAATGCCCCTCTGAGGAGTGTTTCAGGTCTACAGAATGCCCCTCTGAGGAGTGTTTCAGGTCTACAGAATGCCTCTTTGAGGAGTGTTTCAGGTCTGTAGAATGCCCATCTGAGGAGTGTTTCAGGTCTACAGAATGCCCCTCTGAGGGGTGTTTCAGGTCTACAGAATGCCTCTTTGAGGAGTGTTTCTGGTCTGCATAATGCCCCTCTGAGGAGTGTTTCAGGTCTACAGAATGCCCCTCTGAGGAGTATTTCTGTTCTACAGAATGCCTCTTTGAGGAGTGTTTCTGGTCTGCATAATGCCCCTCTGAGGAGTGTTTCAGGTCTACAGAATGCCCCTCTGAGGAGTGCTTCAGGTCTACAGAATGCCCCTCTGAGGAGTGTTTCAGGTCTGTAGAATGCCTCTTTGAGGACTGTTTCAGGTTTACAGAATGCCCCTCTGAGGAGTGTTTCAGGTCTACAGAATGCCCCTCTGAGGAGTGTTTCAGGTCTGTAGAATGCCTCTTTGGGGAGTGTTTCAGGTCTACAGAATGCCCCTTTGAGGAGTGTTTCAGGTCTACAGAATGTCCCTCAGGAGTGTTTCAGGTCTACAGTATGCCCGTCTGAGGAGTGTTTCAGGTCTACAGAATGCCTCTTTGAGGTGTGTTTCAGGTCTACAGAATGCCCCTTTGAGGAGTGTTTCAGGTCTGTAGAATGCCCCTTCGCGGAGTGTTTCAGGTCTGTAGAATGCCCCTTTGAGGAGTGTTTCAGGTCTGTAGAATGCCTCTTTGAGGAGTGTTTCAGGTCTACAGAATGCCCCTCTGAGGAGTGTTTCAGGTCTACAGAATACCCCTCTGAGGAGTGTTTCAGGTCTACAGAATGCCCCTCTCAGGAGTGTTTAAGGTCTGTAGAATGCCCCTCTGAGCAGTGTTTCAGGTCTACAGAATGCCCCTCTGAGGAGTGTTTCAGGTCTACAGAATGCCCAACTGAGGAGTGTTTCAGGTCTACAGATTGCCCCTCTGAGGAGTGTTTCGGGCCTGCATAATGCCCCTCTGAGGAGTGTTTCAGGTCTACAGAATGCCCCTCTGAGGAGTGTTTCAGGTCTACAGAATGCCTCTTTGAGGAGTGTTTCAGGTCTGTAGAATGCCCATCTGAGGAGTGTTTCAGGTCTACAGAATGCCCCTCTGAGGGGTGTTTCAAGTCTTCAGAATGCCTCTTTGAGGAGTGTTTCTGGTCTGCATAATGCCCCTCTGAGGAGTGTTTCAGGTCTACAGAATGCCCCTCTGAGGAGTATTTCAGGTCTACAGAATGCCTCTTTGAGGAGTGTTTCTGGTCTGCATAATGCCCCTCTGAGGAGTGTTTCAGGTCTACAGAATGCCCCTCTGAGGAGTGCTTCAGGTCTACAGAATGCCCCTCTGAGGAGTGTTTCAGGTCTGTAGAATGCCTCTTTGGGGAGTGTTTCAGGTCTACAGAGTGCCCCTTTGAGGAGTGTTTCAGGCCTGCATAATGCCCCTCTGAGGAGTGTTTCAGGTCTACAGAATGCCCCTTTGAGGAGTGTTTCAGGTCTACAGAATGTCCCTCAGGAGTGTTTCAGGTCTACAGTATGCCAGTCTGAGGAGTGTTTCAGGTCTACAGAATGCCTCTTTGAGGTGTGTTTCAGGTCTACAGAATGCCCCTTTGATGAGTGTTTCAGGTCTGTGGAATGCCACTTCGCGGAGTGTTTCAGGTCTGTAGAATGCCCCTTTGAGGAGTGTTTCAGGTCTGTAGAATGCCTCTTTGAGGAGTGTTTCAGGTCTACAGAATGCCCCTCTGAGGAGTGTTTCAGGTCTACAGAATGCCCCTCTGAGGAGTGTTTCAGGTCTACAGAATGCCCCTCTCAGGAGTGTTTAAGGTCTGTAGAATGCCCCTCTGAGGAGTGTTTCAGGTCTACAGAATGCCCCTCTGAGGAGTGTTTCAGGTCTACAGAATGCCCAACTGAGGAGTGTTTCAGGTCTACAGAATGCCCCTCTGAGGAGTGTTTCGGGCCTGCATAATGCCCCTCTGAGGAGTGTTTCAGGTCTACAGAATGCCCCTCTGAGGGGTGTTTCAGGTCTACAGAATGCCTCTTTGAGGAGTGTTTCTGGTCTGCATAATGCCCCTCTGAGGAGTGTTTCAGGTCTACAGAATGCCCCTCTGAGGAGTATTTCAGGTCTACAGAATGCCTCTTTGAGGAGTGTTTCTGGTCTGCATAATGCCCCTCTGAGGAGTGTTTCAGGTCTACAGAATGCCCCTCTGAGGAGTGCTTCAGGTCTACAGAATGCCCCTCTGAGGAGTGTTTCAGGTCTGTAGAATGCCTCTTTGAGGACTGTTTCAGGTTTACAGAATGCCCCTCTGAGGAGTGTTTCTGGTCTGTAGAATGCCCCTTCGAGGAGTGTTTCAGGTCTGTAGAATGCCCCTTTGAGGAGTGTTTCAGGTCTACAGTATGCCCCTCTGACGGGTGTTTCAGGTCTACAGAATGCCCCTCTGAGGAGTGTTTCAGGTCTGTAGAATGCCTCTTTGAGGAGTGTTTCAGGTCTACAGAATGCCCCTCTGAGGAGTGTTTCAGGTCTACAGAATGCCACTCTGAGGAGTGTTTCAGGTCTACAGAATGCCCCTCTCAGGAGTGTTTAAGGTCTGTAGAATGCCCCTCTGAGGAGTGTTTCAGGTCTACAGAATGCCCCTCTGAGGAGTGTTTCAGGTCTACAGAATGCCCAACTGAGGAGTGTTTCAGGTCTACAGAATGCCCCTCTGAGGAGTGTTTCGGGCCTGCATAATGCCCCTCTGAGGAGTGTTTCAGGTCTACAGAATGCCCCTCTGAGGAGTGTTTCAGGTCTACAGAATGCCTCTTTGAGGAGTGTTTCAGGTCTGTAGAATGCCCATCTGAGGAGTGTTTCAGGTCTACAGAATGCCCCTCTGAGGGGTGTTTCAGGTCTACAGAATGCCTCTTTGAGGAGTGTTTCTGGTCTGCATAATGCCCCTCTGAGGAGTGTTTCAGGTCTACAGAATGCCCCTCTGAGGAGTATTTCTGTTCTACAGAATGCCTCTTTGAGGAGTGTTTCTGGTCTGCATAATGCCCCTCTGAGGAGTGTTTCAGGTCTACAGAATGCCCCTCTGAGGAGTGCTTCAGGTCTACAGAATGCCCCTCTGAGGAGTGTTTCAGGTCTGTAGAATGCCTCTTTGAGGACTGTTTCAGGTTTACAGAATGCCCCTCTGAGGAGTGTTTCAGGTCTACAGAATGCCCCTCTGAGGAGTGTTTCAGGTCTGTAGAATGCCTCTTTGGGGAGTGTTTCAGGTCTACAGAATGCCCCTTTGAGGAGTGTTTCAGGTCTACAGAATGTCCCTCAGGAGTGTTTCAGGTCTACAGTATGCCCGTCTGAGGAGTGTTTCAGGTCTACAGAATGCCTCTTTGAGGTGTGTTTCAGGTCTACAGAATGCCCCTTTGAGGAGTGTTTCAGGTCTGTAGAATGCCCCTTCGCGGAGTGTTTCAGGTCTGTAGAATGCCCCTTTGAGGAGTGTTTCAGGTCTGTAGAATGCCTCTTTGAGGAGTGTTTCAGGTCTACAGAATGCCCCTCTGAGGAGTGTTTCAGGTCTACAGAATACCCCTCTGAGGAGTGTTTCAGGTCTACAGAATGCCCCTCTCAGGAGTGTTTAAGGTCTGTAGAATGCCCCTCTGAGCAGTGTTTCAGGTCTACAGAATGCCCCTCTGAGGAGTGTTTCAGGTCTACAGAATGCCCCTCTCAGGAGTGTTTAAGGTCTGTAGAATGCCCCTCTGAGCAGTGTTTCAGGTCTACAGAATGCCTCTTTGGGGAGTGTTTCAGGTCTACAGTATGCCCCTCTGAGGAGTGTTTCAGGTCTGTAGAATGCCTCTTTGGGGAGTGCTTCAGGTCTACAGAGTGCCCCTTTGAGGAGTGTTTCAGGCCTGCATAATGCCCCTCTGAGGAGTGTTTCAGGTCTACAGAATGCCCCTCTGAGGAGTGTTTCAGGTCTACAGAATGTCCCTCAGGAGTGTTTCAGGTCTACAGTATGCCCCTCTGAGGAGTGTTTCAGGTCTACAGAATGCCTCTTTGAGGAGTGTTTCAGGTCTACAGAATGCCCCTTTGAGGAGTGTTTCAGGTCTGTAGAATGTCCCTTCGAGGAGTGTTTCAGGTCTGATCGAATTCCCCTTTGAGGAGTGTTTCAGGTCTGTAGAAACCCCCTTCGAGGAGTGTTTCCAGGCTGTGGAATGCATCTTTGAGGAATGTTTCAGGTCTCTTGAATGCCCCTCTGAGGAGTGTTTCAGGTCTCTAGAATGCCTCTTTGAGGAGTGTTTCAGGTCTGTAGAATGCCTCTTTGAGGAGTGTATCAGTTCTGTAGAATGCCTCTTTGAGGAGTGTTTCAGGTCTACAGAATGCCCCTCTGAGGCGTGTTTCAGGTCTACAGAATGCCCCTCTGAGGAGTGTTTCAGGTCTGTAGAATGCCTCTTTGAGGAGTGTTTCAGGTCTACAGAATGCCCCTCTGAGGAGTGTTTCAGGTCTACAGAATGCCCCTCTGAGGAGTGTTTCAGGTCTACAGAATGCCCCTCTCAGTAGTGTTTAAGGTCTGTAGAATGCCCCTCTGAGGAGTATTTCAGGTCTACAGAATGCCCCTCTGAGGAGTGTTTCAGGTCTACAGAATGCCCCTCTGAGGAGTGTTTCAGGTCTACAGAATGCCCCTCTGAGGAGTGTTTCGGGCCTGCATAATGCCCCTCTGAGGAGTGTTTCAGGTCTACAGAATGCCCCTCTGAGGAGTGTTTCTGGTCTACAGAATGCCCCTCTGAGGAGTGTTTCGGGCCTGCATAATGCCCCTCTGAGGAGTGTTTCAGGTCTACAGAATGCCTCTTTGAGGAGTGTTTCTGGTCTGCATAATGCCCCTCTGAGGAGTGTTTCAGGTCTACAGAATGCCCCTCTGAGGAGTGCTTCAGGTCTACAGAATGCCCCTCTGAGGAGTGTTTCAGGTCTACAGAATGCCCCTCTGAGGAGTGTTTCAGGTCTACAGTATGCCCCTCTGAGGAGTGTTTCAGGTCTGTAGAATGCCTCTTTGGGGAGTGTTTCAGGTCTACAGAATGCCCCTTTGAGGAGTGTTTCAGGCCTGCATAATGCCCCTCTGAGGAGTGTTTCAGGTCTACAGAATGCCCCTCTGAGGAGTGTTTCAGGTCTACAGAATGTCCCTCAGGAGTGTTTCAGGTCTACAGTATGCCCCTCTGAGGAGTGTTTCTGGTCTGTAGAATGCCCCTCTGAGGAGTGTTTCAGGTCTACAGAATGCCCCTCTGAGGGGTGTTTCAGGTCTACAGAATGCCTCTTTGAGGAGTGTTTCTGGTCTGCATAATGCCCCTCTGAGGAGTGTTTCAGGTCTACAGAATGCCCCTCTGAGGAGTGTTTCGGGCCTGCATAATGCCCCTCTGAGGAGTGTTTCAGGTCTACAGAATGCCCCTCAGAGGAGTGTTTCAGGTCTACAGAATGGCCCCCTGAGGAGTGTTTCAGGTCTGTAGAATGCCTCTTTGAGGAGTGTTTCAGGTCTGTAGAATGCCCATCTGAGGAGTGTTTCAGGTCTACAGAATGCCCCTCTGAGGAGTGTTTCAGGTCTACAGTATGCCCCAATGAGGAGTGTTTCAGGTCTGTAGAATGCCTCTTTGGGGAGTGTTTCAGGTCTACAGAGTGCCCCTTTGAGGAGTGTTTCAGGCCTGCATAATGCCCCTCTGAGGAGTGTTTCAGGTCTACAGAATGCCCCTTTGAGGAGTGTTTCAGGTCTACAGAATGTCCCTCAGGAGTGTTTCAGGTCTACAGTATGCCCGTCTGAGGAGTGTTTCAGGTCTACAGAATGCCTCTTTGAGGAGTGTTTCAGGTCTACAGAATGCCCCTTTGAGGAGTGTTTCAGGTCTGTAGAATGCCCCTTCGCGGAGTGTTTCAGGTCTGTAGAATGCCCCTTTGAGGAGTGTTTCAGGTCTGTAGAATGCCCCTTTGAGGAGTGTTTCAGGTCTACAGTATGCCCCTCTGAGGGGTGTTTCAGGTCTACAGAATGCCCCTCTGAGGAGTGTTTTAGGTCTGTAGAATGCCTCTTTGAGGAGTGTTTCAGGTCTACAGAATGCCTCTCTGAGGAGTGTTTCAGGTCTACAGAATGCCCCTCTGAGGGGTGTTTCAGGTCTACAGAATGCCTCTTTGAGGAGTGTTTCTGGTCTGCATAATGCCCCTCTGAGGAGTGTTTCAGGTCTACAGAATGCCCCTCTGAGGAGTGTTTCGGGCCTGCATAATGCCCCTCTGAGGAGTGTTTCAGGTCTACAGAATGCCCCTCAGAGGAGTGTTTCAGGTCTACAGAATGGCCCCCTGAGGAGTGTTTCAGGTCTGTAGAATGCCTCTTTGAGGAGTGTTTCAGGTCTGTAGAATGCCCATCTGAGGAGTGTTTCAGGTCTACAGAATGCCCCTCTGAGGAGTGTTTCAGGTCTACAGTATGCCCCAATGAGGAGTGTTTCAGGTCTGTAGAATGCCTCTTTGGGGAGTGTTTCAGGTCTACAGAGTGCCCCTTTGAGGAGTGTTTCAGGCCTGCATAATGCCCCTCTGAGGAGTGTTTCAGGTCTACAGAATGCCCCTTTGAGGAGTGTTTCAGGTCTACAGAATGTCCCTCAGGAGTGTTTCAGGTCTACAGTATGCCCGTCTGAGGAGTGTTTCAGGTCTACAGAATGCCTCTTTGAGGAGTGTTTCAGGTCTACAGAATGCCCCTTTGAGGAGTGTTTCAGGTCTGTAGAATGCCCCTTCGCGGAGTGTTTCAGGTCTGTAGAATGCCCCTTTGAGGAGTGTTTCAGGTCTGTAGAATGCCCCTTTGAGGAGTGTTTCAGGTCTACAGTATGCCCCTCTGAGGGGTGTTTCAGGTCTACAGAATGCCCCTCTGAGGAGTGTTTTAGGTCTGTAGAATGCCTCTTTGAGGAGTGTTTCAGGTCTACAGAATGCCTCTCTGAGGAGTGTTTCAGGTCTACAGAATGCCCCTCTGAGGAGTGTTTCAGGTCTACAGAATGCCCCTCTCAGGAGTGTTTAAGGTCTGTAGAATGCCCCTCTGAGGAGTGTTTCAGGTCTACAGAATGCCCCTCTGAGGAGTGTTTCAGGTCTACAGAATGCCCAACTGAGGAGTGTTTCAGGTCTACAGAATGCCCCTCTGAGGAGTGTTTCGGGCCTGCATAATGCCCCTCTGAGGAGTGTTTCAGGTCTACAGAATGCCCGTATGAGGAGTGTTTCAGGTCTACAGAATGGCCCTCTGAGGAGTGTTTCAGGTCTGTAGAATGCCTCTTTGAGGAGTGTTTCAGGTCTGTAGAATGCCCATCTGAGGAGTGTTTCAGGACTACAGAATGCCCCTCTGAGGGGTGTTTCAGGTCTACAGAATGCCTCTTTGAGGAATGTTTCTGGTCTGCATAATGCCCCTCTGAGGAGTGTTTCAGGTCTACAGAATGCCCCTCTGAGGAGTATTTCAGGTCTACAGAATGCCTCTTTGAGGAGTGTTTCTGGTCTGCATAATGCCCCTCTGAGGAGTGTTTCAGGTCTACAGAATGCCCCTCTGAGGAGTGCTTCAGGTCTACAGAATGCCCCTCTGAGGATTGTTTCAGGTCTGTAGAATGCCTCTTTGAGGACTGTTTCAGGTTTACAGAATGCCCCTCTGAGGAGTGTTTCAGGTCTACAGAATGCCCCTCTGAGGAGTGTTTCAGGTCTACAGTATGCCCCTCTGAGGAGTGTTTCAGGTCTGTAGAATGCCTCTTTGGGGAGTGCTTCAGGTCTACAGAATGCCCCTTTGAGGAGTGTTTCAGGCCTGCATAATGCCCCTCTGAGGAGTGTTTCAGGTCTACAGAATGCCCCTCTGAGGAGTGTTTCAGGTCTACAGAATGTCCCTCAGGAGTTTTTCAGGTCTACAGTATGCCCCTCTGAGGAGTGTTTCTGGTCTGTAGAATGCCCCTTCGAGGAGTGTTTCAGGTCTGTAGAATGCCCCTCTGAGGGGTGTTTCAGGTCTACAGAATGCCTCTTTGAGGAGTGTTTCTGGTCTGCATAATGCCCCTCTGAGGAGTGTTTCAGGTCTACAGAATGCCCCTCTGAGGAGTATTTCAGGTCTACAGAATGCCTCTTTGAGGAGTGTTTCTGGTCTGCATAATGCCCCTCTGAGGAGTGTTTCAGGTCTACAGAATGCCCCTCTGAGGAGTGCTTCAGGTGTACAGAATGCCCCTCTGATGAGTGTTTCATGTCTGTAGAATGCCTCTTTGAGGAGTGTTTCAGGTTTACAGAATGCCCCTCTGAGGAGTGTTTCAGGTCTACAGAATGCCCCTCTGAGGAGTGTTTCAGGTCTACAGTATGCCCATCTGAGGAGTGTTTCAGGTCTGTAGAATGCCTCTTTGGGGAGTGCTTCAGGTCTACAGAGTGCCCCTTTGAGGAGTGTTTCAGGCCTGCATAATGCCCCTCTGAGGAGTGTTTCAGGTCTACAGAATGCCCCTCTGAGGAGTGTTTCAGGTCTACAGAATGTCCCTCAGGAGTGTTTCAGGTCTACAGTATGCCCCTCTGAGGAGTGTTTCAGGTCTACAGAATGCCTCTTTGAGGAGTGTTTCAGGTCTACAGAATGCCCCTTTGAGGAGTGTTTCAGGTCTGTAGAAACCCCCTTCGAGGAGTGTTTCCAGGCTGTGGAATGCGTCTTTGAGGAATGTTTCAGGTCTCTTGAATGCCCCTCTGAGGAGTGTTTCAGGTCTCTAGAATGCCTCTTTGAGGAGTGTTTCAGGTCTGTAGAATGCCTCTTTGAGGAGTGTATCAGTTCTGTAGAATGCCTCTTTGAGGAGTGTTTCAGGTCTACAGAATGCCCCTCTGAGGAGTGTTTCAGGTCTACAGAATGCCCCTCTCAGGAGTGTTTAAGGTCTGTAGAATGCCCCTCTGAGGAGTGTTTCAGGTCTACAGAATGCCCCTCTGAGGAGTGTTTCAGGTCTACAGAATGCCCCTTTGAGGAGTGTTTCAGGTCTGTAGAAACCCCCTTCGAGGAGTGTTTCCAGGCTGTGGAATGCGTCTTTGAGGAATGTTTCAGGTCTCTTGAATGCCCCTCTGAGGAGTGTTTCAGGTCTCTAGAATGCCTCTTTGAGGAGTGTTTCAGGTCTGTAGAATGCCTCTTTGAGGAGTGTATCAGTTCTGTAGAATGCCTCTTTGAGGAGTGTTTCAGGTCTACAGAATGCCCCTCTGAGGCGTGTTTCAGGTCTACAGAATGCCCCTCTGAGGAGTGTTTCAGGTCTGTAGAATGCCTCTTTGAGGAGTGTTTCAGGTCTACAGAATGCCCCTCTGAGGAGTGTTTCAGGTCTACAGAATGCCCCTCTGAGGAGTGTTTCAGGTCTACAGAATGCCCCTCTCAGGAGTGTTTAAGGTCTGTAGAATGCCCCTCTGAGGAGTGTTTCAGGTCTACAGAATGCCCCTCTGAGGAGTGTTTCAGGTCTACAGAATGCCCCTCTGAGGAGTGTTTCAGGTCTACAGAATGCCCCTCTGAGGAGTGTTTCGGGCCTGCATAATGCCCCTCTGAGGAGTGTTTCAGGTCTACAGAATGCCCCTCTGAGGAGTGTTTCTGGTCTACAGAATGCCCCTCTGAGGAGTGTTTCGGGCCTGCATAATGCCCCTCTGAGGAGTGTTTCAGGTCTACAGAATGCCTCTTTGAGGAGTGTTTCTGGTCTGCATAATGCCCCTCTGAGGAGTGTTTCAGGTCTACAGAATGCCCCTCTGAGGAGTGCTTCAGGTCTACAGAATGCCCCTCTGAGGAGTCTTTCAGGTCTACAGAATGCCCCTCTGAGGAGTGTTTCAGGTCTGTAGAATGCCTCTTTGAGGACTGTTTCAGGTTTACAGAATGCCCCTCTGAGGAGTGTTTCAGGTCTACAGAATGCCCCTCTGAGGAGTGTTTCAGGTCTACAGTATGCCCCTCTGAGGAGTGTTTCAGGTCTGTAGAATGCCTCTTTGGGGAGTGTTTCAGGTCTACAGAATGCCCCTTTGAGGAGTGTTTCAGGCCTGCATAATGCCCCTCTGAGGAGTGTTTCAGGTCTACAGAATGCCCCTCTGAGGAGTGTTTCAGGTCTACAGAATGTCCCTCAGGAGTGTTTCAGGTCTACAGTATGCCCCTTTGAGGAGTGTTTCTGGTCTGTAGAATGCCCCTCTGAGGAGTGTTTCAGGTCTACAGAATGCCCCTCTGAGGGGTGTTTCAGGTCTACAGAATGCCTCTTTGAGGAGTGTTTCTGGACTGCATAATGCCCCTCTGAGGAGTGTTTCAGGTCTACAGAATGCCCCTCTGAGGAGTGCTTCAGGTCTACAGAATGCCCCTCTGAGGAGTGTTTCAGGTCTGTAGAATGCCTCTTTGAGGAGTGTTTCAGGTTTACAGAATGCCCCTCTGAGGAGTGTTTCAGGTCTACAGAATGTCCCTCAGGAGTGTTTCAGGTCTACAGTATGCCCCTCTGAGGAGTGTTTCTGGTCTGTAGAATGCCCCTTCGAGGAGTGTTTCAGGTCTGTAGAATGCCCCTCTGAGGGGTGTTTCAGGTCTACAGAATGCCTCTTTGAGGAGTGTTTCTGGTCTGCATAATGCCCCTCTGAGGAATGTTTCAGGTCTACAGAATGCCCCTCTGAGGAGTATTTCAGGTCTACAGAATGCCTCTTTGAGGAGTGTTTCTGGTCTGCATAATGCCCCTCTGAGGAGTGTTTCAGGTCTACAGAATGCCCCTCTGAGGAGTGCTTCAGGTGTACAGAATGCCCCTCTGATGAGTGTTTCAGGTCTGTAGAATGCCTCTTTGAGGAGTGTTTCAGGTTTACAGAATGCCCCTCTGAGGAGTGTTTCAGGTCTACAGAATGCCCCTCTGAGGAGTGTTTCAGGTCTACAGTATGCCCATCTGAGGAGTGTTTCAGGTCTGTAGAATGCCTCTTTGGGGAGTGCTTCAGGTCTACAGAGTGCCCCTTTGAGGAGTGTTTCAGGCCTGCATAATGCCCCTCTGAGGAGTGTTTCAGGTCTACAGAATGCCCCTCTGAGGAGTGTTTCAGGTCTACAGAATGTCCCTCAGGAGTGTTTCAGGTCTACAGTATGCCCCTCTGAGGAGTGTTTCAGGTCTACAGAATGCCTCTTTGAGGAGTGTTTCAGGTCTACAGAATGCCCCTTTGAGGAGTGTTTCAGGTCTCTTGAATGCCCCTCTGAGGAGTGTTTTACGTCTCTAGAATGCCTCTTTGAGGAGTGTTTCAGGTCTGTAGAATGCCTCTTTGAGGAGTGTATCAGTTCTGTAGAATGCCTCTTTGAGGAGTGTTTCAGGTCTACAGAATGCCCCTCTGAGGAGTGTTTCAGGTCTACAGAATGCCCCTCTCAGGAGTGTTTAAGGTCTGTAGAATGCCCCTCTGAGGAGTGTTTCAGGTCTACAGAATGCCCCTCTGAGGAGTGTTTCAGGTCTACAGAATGCCCCTTTGAGGAGTGTTTCAGGTCTGTAGAAACCCCCTTCGAGGAGTGTTTCCAGGCTGTGGAATGCGTCTTTGAGGAATGTTTCAGGTCTCTTGAATGCCCCTCTGAGGAGTGTTTCAGGTTTCTAGAATGCCTCTTTGAGGAGTGTTTCAGGTCTGTAGAATGCCTCTTTGAGGAGTGTATCAGTTCTGTAGAATGCCTCTTTGAGGAGTGTTTCAGGTCTACAGAATGCCCCTCTGAGGCGTGTTTCAGGTCTACAGAATGCCCCTCTGAGGAGTGTTTCAGGTCTGTAGAATGCCTCTTTGAGGAGTGTTTCAGGTCTACAGAATGCCCCTCTGAGGAGTGTTTGAGGTCTACAGAATGCCCCTCTGAGGAGTGTTTCAGGTCTACAGAATGCCCCTCTCAGGAGTGTTTAAGGTCTGTAGAATGCCCCTCTGAGGAGTGTTTCAGGTCTACAGAATGCCCCTCTGAGGAGTGTTTCAGGTCTACAGAATGCCACTCTGAGGAGTGTTTCAGGTCTACAGAATGCCCCTCTGAGGAGTGTTTCGGGCCTGCATAATGCCCCTCTGAGGAGTGTTTCAGGTCTACAGAATGCCCCTCTGAGGAGTGTTTCTGGTCTACAGAATGCCCCTCTGAGGAGTGTTTCGGGCCTGCATAATGCCCCTCTGAGGAGTGTTTCAGGTCTACAGAATGCCTCTTTGAGGAGTGTTTCTGGTCTGCATAATGCCCCTCTGAGGAGTGTTTCAGGTCTACAGAATGCCCCTCTGAGGAGTGCTTCAGGTCTACAGAATGCCCCTCTGAAGAGTCTTTCAGGTCTACAGAATGCCCCTCTGAGGAGTGTTTCAGGTCTGTAGAATGCCTCTTTGAGGACTGTTTCAGGTTTACAGAATGCCCCTCTGAGGAGTGTTTCAGGTCTACAGAATGCCCCTCTGAGGAGTGTTTCAGGTCTACAGTATGCCCCTCTGAGGAGTGTTTCAGGTCTGTAGAATGCCTCTTTGGGGAGTGTTTCAGGTCTACAGAATGCCCCTTTGAGGAGTGTTTCAGGCCTGCATAATGCCCCTCTGAGGAGTGTTTCAGGTCTACAGAATGCCCCTCTGAGGAGTGTTTCAGGTCTACAGAATGTCCCTCAGGAGTGTTTCAGGTCTACAGTATGCCCCTCTGAGGAGTGTTTCTGGTCTGTAGAATGCCCCTCTGAGGAGTGTTTCAGGTCTACAGAATGCCCCTCTGAGGGGTGTTTCAGGTCTACAGAATGCCTCTTTGAGGAGTGTTTCTGGACTGCATAATGCCCCTCTGAGGAGTGTTTCAGGTCTACAGAATGCCCCTCTGAGGAGTGCTTCAGGTCTACAGAATGCCCCTCTGAGGAGTGTTTCAGGTCTGTAGAATGCCTCTTTGAGGAGTGTTTCAGGTTTACAGAATGCCCCTCTGAGGAGTGTTTCAGGTCTACAGAATGCCCCTCTGAGGAGTGTTTCAGGTCTACAGTATGCCCCTCTGAGGAGTGTTTCAGGTCTGTAGAATGCCTCTTTGGGGAGTGTTTCAGGTCTACAGAGTGCCCCTTTGAGGAGTGTATCAGGCCTGCATAATGGACCTCTGAGGAGTGTTTCAGGTCTACAGAATGCCCCTCTGAGGAGTGTTTCAGGTCTGTAGAATGCCTCTTTGGGGAGTGTTTCAGGTCTACAGAGTGCCCCTTTGAGGAGTGTTTCAGGCCTGCATAATGCCCCTTTGAGGAGTGTTTCCGGTCTGTGGAATGCGTCTTTGAGGAATGTTTCAGGTCTCTTGAATGCCCCTCTGAGGAGTGTTTCAGGTCTGTAGAATGCCACTTTGAGGAGTGTTTCAGGTCTGTAGAATGCCTCTTTGAGGAGTGTATCAGTTCTGTAGAATGCCTCTTTGAGGAGTGTTTCAGGTCTACAGAATGCCCCTCTGAGGGGTGTTTCAGGTCTACAGAATGCCCCTCTGAGGAGTGTTTCAGGTCTGTAGAATGCCTCTTTGAGGAGCGTTTCAGGTCTACAGAATGCCCCTCTGAGGAGTGTTTCAGGTCTACAGAATGCCCCTCTGAGGAGTGTTTCAGGTCTACAGAATGCCCCTCTGAGGAGTGTTTCAGGTCTACAGAATGCCCCTCTCAGGAGTGTTTAAGGTCTGTAGAATGCCCCTCTGAGGAGTGTTTCAGGTCTACAGAATACCCCTCTGAGGAGTGTTTCAGGTCTACAGAATGCCCCTCTGAGGAGTGTTTCAGGTCTACAGAATGCCCCTCTGAGGAGTGTTTCGGGCCTGCATAATGCCCCTCTGAGGAGTGTTTCAGGTCTACAGAATGCCCCTCTGAGGAGTGTTTCAGGTCTACAGAATGGCCCTCTGAGGAGTGTTTCAGGTCTGTAGAATGCCTCTTTGAGGAGTGTTTCAGGTCTGTAGAATGCCATCTGAGGAGTGTTTCAGGTCTACAGAATGCCCCTCTGAGGGGTGTTTCAGGTCTACAGAATGCCTCTTTGAGGAGTGTTTCTGGTCTGCATAATGCCCCTCTGAGGAGTGTATCAGGTCTACAGAATGCCCCTCTGAGGAGTATTTCAGGTCTACAGAATGCCTCTTTGAGGAGTGTTTCTGGTCTGCATAATGCCCCTCTTAGGAGTGTTTCAGGTCTACAGAATGCCCCTCTGAGGAGTGCTTCAGGTCTACAGAATGCCCCTCTGAGGAGTGTTTCAGGTCTACAGAATGTCCCTCAGGAGTGTTTCAGGTCTACAGTATGACCCTCTGAGGAGTGTTTCTGGTCCGTAGAATGCCCCTCTGAGGAGTGTTTCAGGTCTACAGAATGCCCCTCTGAGGGGTGTTTCAGGTCTACAGAATGCCCCTCTGAGGAGTGTTTCAGGTCTGTAGAATGCCTCTTTGAGGAGTGTTTCAGGTTTACAGAATGCCCCTCTGAGGAGTGTTTCAGGTCTACAGAATGCCCCTCTGAGGAGTGTTTCAGGTCTACAGTATGCCCCTCTGAGGAGTGTTTCAGGTCTGTAGAATGCCTCTTTGGGGAGTGTTTCAGGTCTACAGAGTGCCCCTTTGAGGAGTGTTTCAGGTCTACAGAATGCCTCTTTGAGGAGTGTTTCAGGTCTACAGAATGCCCCTTTGAGGAGTGTTTCAGGTCTGTAGAATGCCCCTTCGCGGAGTGTTTCAGGTCTGTAGAATGCCCCTTTGAGGAGTGTTTCAGGTCTGTAGAATGCCCCTTTGAGGAGTGTTTCCGGTCTGTGGAATGCGTCTTTGAGGAATGTTTCAGGTCTCTTGAATGCCCCTCTGAGGAGTGTTTCAGGTCTGTAGAATGCCTCTTTGAGGAGTGTTTCAGGTCTGTAGAATGCCTCTTTGAGGAGTGTATCAGTTCTGTAGAATGCCTCTTTGAGGAGTGTTTCAGGTCTACAGAATGCCCCTCTGAGGGGTGTTTCAGGTCTACAGAATGCCCCTCTGAGGAGTTTTTCAGGTCTGTAGAATGCCTCTTTGAGGAGTGTTTCAGGTCTACAGAATGCCACTCTGAGGAGTGTTTCAGGTCGACAGAATGCCACTCTGAGGAGTGTTTCAGGTCTACAGAATGCACCTCTGAGGAGTGTTTCAGGTCTACAGTATGCCCCTCTGAGGAGTGTTTCAGGTCTGTAGAATGCCTCTTTGGGGAGTGTTTCAGGTCTACAGAATGCCCCTTTGAGGAGTGTTTCAGGCCTGCATAATGCCCCTCTGAGGAGTGTTTCAGGTCTACAGAATGCCCCTCTGAGGAGTGTTTCAGGTCTACAGAATGTCCCTCAGGAGTGTTTCAGGTCTACAGTATGCCCCTCTGAGGAGTGTTTCTGGTCTGTAGAATGCCCCTCTGAGGAGTGTTTCAGGTCTACAGAATGCCCCTCTGAGGGGTGTTTCAGGTCTACAGAATGCCTCTTTGAGGAGTGTTTCTGGAATGCATAATGCCCCTCTGAGGAGTGTTTCAGGTCTACAGAATGCCCCTCTGAGGAGTGCTTCAGGTCTACAGAATGCCCCTCTGAGGAGTGTTTCAGGTCTGTAGAATGCCTCTTTGAGGAGTGTTTCAGGTTTACAGAATGCCCCTCTGAGGAGTGTTTCAGGTCTACAGAATGCCCCTCTGAGGAGTGTTTCAGGTCTACAGTATGCCCCTCTGAGGAGTGTTTCAGGTCTGTAGAATGCCTCTTTGGGTAGTGTTTCAGGTCTACAGAGTGCCCCTTTGAGGAGTGTTTCAGGCCTGCATAATGCCCCTCTGAGGAGTGTTTCAGGTCTACAGAATGCCCCTCTGAGGAGTGTTTCAGGTCTGTAGAATGCCTCTTTGGGGAGTGTTTCAGGTCTACAGAGTGCCCCTTTGAGGAGTGTTTCAGGCCTGCATAATGCCCCTTTGATGAGTGTTTCCGGTCTGTGGAATGCGTCTTTGAGGAATGTTTCAGGTCTCTTGAATGCCCCTCTGAGGAGTGTTTCAGGTCTGTAGAATGCCACTTTGAGGAGTGTTTCAGGTCTGTAGAATGCCTCTTTGAGGAGTGTATCAGTTCTGTAGAATGCCTCTTTGAGGAGTGTTTCAGGTCTACAGAATGCCCCTCTGAGGGGTGTTTCAGGTCTACAGAATGCCCCTCTGAGGAGTGTTTCAGGTCTACAGAATGCCCCTCTGAGGAGTGTTTCAGGTCTACAGTATGCCCCTCTGAGGAGTGTTTCAGGTCTGTAGAATGCCTCTTTGGGGAGTGTTTCAGGTCTACAGAATGCCCCTTTGAGGAGTGTTTCAGGCCTGCATAATGCCCCTCTGAGGAGTGTTTCAGGTCTACAGAATGCCCCTCTGAGGAGTGTTTCAGGTCTACAGAATGTCCCTCAGGAGTGTTTCAGGTCTACAGTATGCCCCTCTGAGGAGTGTTTCTGGTCTGTAGAATGCCCCTCTGAGGAGTGTTTCAGGTCTACAGAATGCCCCTCTGAGGGGTGTTTCAGGTCTACAGAATGCCTCTTTGAGGAGTGTTTCTGGAATGCATAATGCCCCTCTGAGGAGTGTTTCAGGTCTACAGAATGCCCCTCTGAGGAGTGCTTCAGGTCTACAGAATGCCCCTCTGAGGAGTGTTTCAGGTCTGTAGAATGCCTCTTTGAGGAGTGTTTCAGGTTTACAGAATGCCCCTCTGAGGAGTGTTTCAGGTCTACAGAATGCCCCTCTGAGGAGTGTTTCAGGTCTACAGTATGCCCCTCTGAGGAGTGTTTCAGGTCTGTAGAATGCCTCTTTGGGTAGTGTTTCAGGTCTACAGAGTGCCCCTTTG
Source organism: Salmo salar (assembly GCF_965601325.2). Classification (NCBI taxonomy): domain Eukaryota; kingdom Metazoa; phylum Chordata; class Actinopteri; order Salmoniformes; family Salmonidae; genus Salmo; species Salmo salar. Next base: position 91,770,899 of record NC_138293.1, on the reverse strand, counting down.
AGGAGTGTTTCAGGCCTGCATAATGCCCCTCTGAGGAGTGTTTCAGGTCTACAGAATGCCCCTCTGAGGAGTGTTTCAGGTCTGTAGAATGCCTCTTTGGGGAGTGTTTCAGGTCTACAGAGTGCCCCTTTGAGGAGTGTTTCAGGCCTGCATAATGCCCCTTTGAGGAGTGTTTCCGGTCTGTGGAATGCGTCTTTGAGGAATGTTTCAGGTCTCTTGAATGCCCCTCTGAGGAGTGTTTCAGGTCTGTAGAATGCCACTTTGAGGAGTGTTTCAGGTCTGTAGAATGCCTCTTTGAGGAGTGTATCAGTTCTGTAGAATGCCTCTTTGAGGAGTGTTTCAGGTCTACAGAATGCCCCTCTGAGGGGTGTTTCAGGTCTACAGAATGCCCCTCTGAGGAGTGTTTCAGGTCTGTAGAATGCCTCTTTGAGGAGCGTTTCAGGTCTACAGAATGCCCCTCTGAGGAGTGTTTTAGGTCTACAGAATGCCCCTCTGAGGAGTGTTTCAGGTCTACAGAATGCCCCTCTGAGGAGTGTTTCAGGTCTACAGAATGCCCCTCTCAGGAGTGTTTAAGGTCTGTAGAATGCCCCTCTGAGGAGTGTTTCAGGTCTACAGAATGCCCCTCTGAGGAGTGTTTCAGGTCTACAGAATGCCCCTCTGAGGAGTGTTTCAGGTCTACAGAATGCCCCTCTGAGGAGTGTTTCGGGCCTGCATAATGCCCCTCTGAGGAGTGTTTCAGGTCTACAGAATGCCCCTCTGAGGAGTGTTTCAGGTCTGTAGAATGCCTCTTTGAGGAGTGTTTCAGGTCTACAGAATGCCACTCTGAGGAGTGTTTCAGGTCGACAGAATGCCACTCTGAGGAGTGTTTCAGGTCTACAGAATGCACCTCTGAGGAGTGTTTCAGGTCTACAGTATGCCCCTCTGAGGAGTGTTTCAGGTCTGTAGAATGCCTCTTTGGGGAGTGTTTCAGGTCTACAGAATGCCCCTTTGAGGAGTGTTTCAGGCCTGCATAATGCCCCTCTGAGGAGTGTTTCAGGTCTACAGAATGCCCCTCTGAGGAGTGTTTCAGGTCTACAGAATGTCCCTCAGGAGTGTTTCAGGTCTACAGTATGCCCCTCTGAGGAGTGTTTCTGGTCTGTAGAATGCCCCTCTGAGGAGTGTTTCAGGTCTACAGAATGCCCCTCTGAGGGGTGTTTCAGGTCTACAGAATGCCTCTTTGAGGAGTGTTTCTGGAATGCATAATGCCCCTCTGAGGAGTGTTTCAGGTCTACAGAATGCCCCTCTGAGGAGTGCTTCAGGTCTACAGAATGCCCCTCTGAGGAGTGTTTCAGGTCTGTAGAATGCCTCTTTGAGGAGTGTTTCAGGTTTACAGAATGCCCCTCTGAGGAGTGTTTCAGGTCTACAGAATGCCCCTCTGAGGAGTGTTTCAGGTCTACAGTATGCCCCTCTGAGGAGTGTTTCAGGTCTGTAGAATGCCTCTTTGGGTAGTGTTTCAGGTCTACAGAGTGCCCCTTTGAGGAGTGTTTCAGGCCTGCATAATGCCCCTCTGAGGAGTGTTTCAGGTCTACAGAATGCCCCTCTGAGGAGTGTTTCAGGTCTGTAGAATGCCTCTTTGGGGAGTGTTTCAGGTCTACAGAGTGCCCCTTTGAGGAGTGTTTCAGGCCTGCATAATGCCCCTTTGATGAGTGTTTCCGGTCTGTGGAATGCGTCTTTGAGGAATGTTTCAGGTCTCTTGAATGCCCCTCTGAGGAGTGTTTCAGGTCTGTAGAATGCCACTTTGAGGAGTGTTTCAGGTCTGTAGAATGCCTCTTTGAGGAGTGTATCAGTTCTGTAGAATGCCTCTTTGAGGAGTGTTTCAGGTCTACAGAATGCCCCTCTGAGGGGTGTTTCAGGTCTACAGAATGCCCCTCTGAGGAGTGTTTCAGGTCTACAGAATGCCCCTCTGAGGAGTGTTTCAGGTCTACAGTATGCCCCTCTGAGGAGTGTTTCAGGTCTGTAGAATGCCTCTTTGGGGAGTGTTTCAGGTCTACAGAATGCCCCTTTGAGGAGTGTTTCAGGCCTGCATAATGCCCCTCTGAGGAGTGTTTCAGGTCTACAGAATGCCCCTCTGAGGAGTGTTTCAGGTCTACAGAATGTCCCTCAGGAGTGTTTCAGGTCTACAGTATGCCCCTCTGAGGAGTGTTTCTGGTCTGTAGAATGCCCCTCTGAGGAGTGTTTCAGGTCTACAGAATGCCCCTCTGAGGGGTGTTTCAGGTCTACAGAATGCCTCTTTGAGGAGTGTTTCTGGAATGCATAATGCCCCTCTGAGGAGTGTTTCAGGTCTACAGAATGCCCCTCTGAGGAGTGCTTCAGGTCTACAGAATGCCCCTCTGAGGAGTGTTTCAGGTCTGTAGAATGCCTCTTTGAGGAGTGTTTCAGGTTTACAGAATGCCCCTCTGAGGAGTGTTTCAGGTCTACAGAATGCCCCTCTGAGGAGTGTTTCAGGTCTACAGTATGCCCCTCTGAGGAGTGTTTCAGGTCTGTAGAATGCCTCTTTGGGTAGTGTTTCAGGTCTACAGAGTGCCCCTTTGAGGAGTGTTTCAGGCCTGCATAATGCCCCTCTGAGGAGTGTTTCAGGTCTACAGAATGCCCCTCTGAGGAGTGTTTCAGGTCTGTAGAATGCCTCTTTGGGGAGTGTTTCAGGTCTACAGAGTGCCCCTTTGAGGAGTGTTTCAGGCCTGCATAATGCCCCTTTGAGGAGTGTTTCCGGTCTGTGGAATGCGTCTTTGAGGAATGTTTCAGGTCTCTTGAATGCCCCTCTGAGGAGTGTTTCAGGTCTGTAGAATGCCACTTTGAGGAGTGTTTCAGGTCTGTAGAATGCCTCTTTGAGGAGTGTATCAGTTCTGTAGAATGCCTCTTTGAGGAGTGTTTCAGGTCTACAGAATGCGCCTCTGAGGGGTGTTTCAGGTCTACAGAATGCCCCTCTGAGGAGTGTTTCAGGTCTGTAGAATGCCTCTTTGAGGAGCGTTTCAGGTCTACAGAATGCCCCTCTGAGGAGTGTTTTAGGTCTACAGAATGCCCCTCTGAGGAGTGTTTCAGGTCTACAGAATGCCCCTCTGAGGAGTGTTTCAGGTCTACAGAATGCCCCTCTCAGGAGTGTTTAAGGTCTGTAGAATGCCCCTCTGAGGAGTGTTTCAGGTCTACAGAATGCCCCTCTGAGGAGTGTTTCAGGTCTACAGAATGCCCCTCTGAGGAGTGTTTCAGGTCTACAGAATGCCCCTCTGAGGAGTGTTTCGGGCCTGCATAATGCCCCTCTGAGGAGTGTTTCAGGTCTACAGAATGCCCCTCTGAGGAGTGTTTCAGGTCTACAGAATGGCCCTCTGAGGAGTGTTTCAGGTCTGTAGAATGCCTCTTTGAGGAGTGTTTCAGGTCTGTAGAATGCCATCTGAGGAGTGTTTCAGGTATACAGAATGCCCCTCTGAGGGGTGTTTCAGGTCTACAGAATGCCTCTTTGAGGAGTGTTTCTGGTCTGCATAATGCCCCTCTGAGGAGTGTATCAGGTCTACAGAATGCCCCTCTGAGGAGTATTTCAGGTCTACAGAATGCCTCTTTGAGGAGTGTTTCTGGTCTGCATAATGCCCCTCTTAGGAGTGTTTCAGGTCTACAGAATGCCCCTCTGAGGAGTGCTTCAGGTCTACAGAATTCCCCTTTGAGGAGTGTTTCAGGCCTGCATAATGCCCCTCTGAGGAGTGTTTCAGGTCTACAGAATGCCCCTCTGAGGAGTGTTTCAGGTCTACAGAATGTCCCTCAGGAGTGTTTCAGGTCTACAGTATGCCCCTCTGAGGAGTGTTTCAGGTCTGTAGAATGCCTCTTTGGGGAGTGTTTCAGGTCTACAGAGTGCCCCTTTGAGGAGTGTTTCAGGCCTGCATAATGCCCCTCTGAGGAGTGTTTCAGGTCTACAGAATGCCCCTTTGAGGAGTGTTTCAGGTCTACAGAATGTCCCTCAGGAGTGTTTCAGGTCTACAGTATGCCCCTCTGAGGAGTGTTTCAGGTCTACAGAATGCCTATTTGAGGAGTGTTTCAGGTCTACAGAATGCCCCTTTGAGGAGTGTTTCAGGTCTGTAGAATGCCCCTTCGCGGAGTGTTTCAGGTCTGTAGAATGCCCCTTTGAGGAGTGTTTCAGGTCTGTAGAATGCCCCTTTGAGGAGTGTTTCCGGTCTGTGGAATGCGTCTTTGAGGAATGTTTCAGGTCTCTTGAATGCCCCTCTGAGGAGTGTTTCAGGTCTGTAGAATGCCTCTTTGAGGAGTGAGTGTTTCAGGTCTGTAGAATGCCTCTTTGAGGAGTGTATCAGTTCTGTAGAATGCCTCTTTGAGGAGTGTTTCAGGTCTACAGAATGCCCCTCTGAGGGGTGTTTCAGGTCTACAGAATGCCCCTCTGAGGAGTGTTTCAGGTCTGTAGAATGCCTCTTTGAGGAGTGTTTCAGGTCTACAGAATGCCCCTCTGAGGAGTGTTTCAGGTCTACAGAATGCCACTCTGAGGAGTGTTTCAGGTCTACAGAATGCCCCTCTGAGGAGTGTTTCAGGTCTACAGAATGCCCCTCTGAGGAGTGTTTCAGGTCTACAGAATGGCCCTCTGAGGAGTGTTTCAGGTCTGTAGAATGCCTCTTTGAGGAGTGTTTCAGGACTGTAGAATGCCCCTCTGAGGAGTGTTTCAGGTCTACAGAATGCCCCTCTGTGGGGTGTTTCAGGTCTACAGAATGACTCTTTGAGGAGTGTTTCTGGTCTGCATAATGCCCCTCTGAGGAGTGTTTCAGGTCTACAGAATGCCCCTCTGAGGAGTATTTCAGGTCTACAGAATGCCTCTTTGAGGAGTGTTTCTGGTCTGCATAAAGCCCCTCTGAGGAGTGTTTCAGGTCTACAGAATGGCCCTCTGAGGAGTGTTTCAGGTCTGTAGAATGCCTCTTTGAGGAGTGTTTCAGGACTGTAGAATGCCCCTCTGAGGAGTGTTTCAGGTCTACAGAATGCCCCTCTGTGGGGTGTTTCAGGTCTACAGAATGACTCTTTGAGGAGTGTTTCTGGTCTGCATAATGCCCCTCTGAGGAGTGTTTCAGGTCTACAGAATGCCCCTCTGAGGAGTGTTTCAGGTCTGTAGAATGCCTCTTTGAGGAGTGTTTCAGGTTTACAGAATGCCCCTCTGAGGAGTGTTTCAGGTCTACAGAATGCCCCTCTGAGGAGTGTTTCTGGTCTGTAGAATGCCCCTCTGAGGAGTGTTTCAGGTCTACAGAATGCCCCTCTGAGGGGTGTTTCAGGTCTACAGAATGCCTCTTTGAGGAGTGTTTCTGGACTGCATAATGCCCCTCTGAGGAGTGTTTCAGGTCTACAGAATGCCCCTCTGAGGAGTGCTTCAGGTCTACAGAATGCCCCTCTGAGGAGTGTTTCAGGTCTGTAGAATGCCTCTTTGAGGAGTGTTTCAGGTTTACAGAATGCCCCTCTGAGGAGTGTTTCAGGTCTACAGAATGCCCCTCTGAGGAGTGTTTCAGGTCTACAGTATGCCCCTCTGAGGAGTGTTTCAGGTCTGTAGAATGCCTCTTTGGGGAGTGTTTCAGGTCTACAGAGTGCCCCTTTGAGGAGTGTTTCAGGCCTGCATAATGCCCCTCTGAGGAGTGTTTCAGGTCTACAGAATGCCCCTTTGAGGAGTGTTTCAGGTCTACATAATGTCCCTCAGGAGTGTTTCAGGTCTACAGTATGCCCCTCTGAGGAGTGTTTCAGGTCTACAGAATGCCTCTTTGAGGAGTGTTTCAGGTCTACAGAATGCCCCTTTGAGGAGTGTTTCAGGTCGGTAGAATGCCCCTTCGCGGAGTGTTTCAGGTCTGTAGAATGCCCCTTTGAGGAGTGTTTCAGGTCTGTAGAATGCCCCTTTGAGGAGTGTTTCCGGTCTGTGGAATGCGTCTTTGAGGAATGTTTCAGGTCTCTTGAATGCCCATCTGAGGAGTGTTTCAGGTCTGTAGAATGCCTCTTTCAGGAGTGTTTCAGGTCTGTAGAATGCCTCTTTGAGGAGTGTATCAGTTCTGTAGAATGCCTCTTTGAGGAGTGTTTCAGGTCTGTAGAATGCCCCTCTGAGGAGTGTTTCAGGTCTACAGAATGCCCCTCTGAGGGGTGTTTCAGGTCTACAGAATGCCTCTTTGAGGAGTGTTTCTGGTCTGCATAATGCCCCTCTGAGGAGTGTTTCAGGTCTACAGAATGCCCCTCTGAGGAGTATTTCAGGTCTACAGAATGCCTCTTTGAGGAGTGTTTCTGGTCTGCATAATGCCCCTCTGAGGAGTGTTTCAGGTCTACAGAATGCCCCTCTGAGGAGTGCTTCAGGTCTACAGAATGCCCCTCTGAGGAGTCTTTCAGGTCTACAGAATGCCCCTCTGAGGAGTGTTTCAGGTCTGTAGAATGCCTCTTTGAGGACTGTTTCAGGTTTACAGAATGCCCCTCTGAGGAGTGTTTCAGGTCTACAGAATGCCCCTCTGAGGAGTGTTTCAGGTCTACAGTATGCCCCTCTGAGGAGTGTTTCAGGTCTGTAGAATGCCTCTTTGGGGAGTGTTTCAGGTCTACAGAATGCCCCTCTGAGGGGTGTTTCAGGTCTACAGAATGCCTCTTTGAGGAGTGTTTCTGGTCTGCATAATGCCCCTCTGAGGAGTGTTTCAGGCCTGCATAATGCCCCTCTGAGGAGTGTTTCAGGTCTACAGAATGCCCCTCTGAGGAGTGTTTCAGGTCTACAGAATGCCCCTTTGAGGAGTGTTTCAGGCCTGCATAATGCCCCTCTGAGGAGTGTTTCAGGTCTACAGAATGCCCCTCTGAGGAGTGTTTCAGGTCTACAGAATGTCCCTCAGGAGTGTTTCAGGTCTACAGTATGCCCCTCTGAGGAGTGTTTCTGGTCTGTAGAATGCCCCTCTGAGGAGTATTTCAGGTCTACAGAATGCCCCTCTGAGGGGTGTTTCAGGTCTACAGAATGCCTCTTTGAAGAGTGTTTCTGGACTGCATAATGCCCCTCTGAGGAGTGTTTCAGGTCTACAGAATGCCCCTCTGAGGAGTGCTTCAGGTCTACAGAATGCCCCTCTGAGGAGTGTTTCAGGTCTGTAGAATGCCTCTTTGAGGAGTGTTTCAGGTTTACAGAATGCCCCTCTGAGGAGTGTTTCAGGTCTACAGAACGCCCCTCTGAGGAGTGTTTCAGGTCTACAGTATGCCCCTCTGAGGAGTGTTTCAGGTCTGTAGAATGCCTCTTTGGGGAGTGTTTCAGGTCTACAGTATGCCCCTCTGAGGAGTGTTTCAGGTCTACAGAATGCCTCTTTGAGGAGTGTTTCAGGTCTACAGAATGCCCCTTTGAGGAGTGTTTCAGGTCTGTAGAATGCCCCTTCGCGGAGTGTTTCAGGTCTGTAGAATGCCCCTTTGAGGAGTGTTTCAGGTCTGTAGAATGCCCCTTTGAGGAGTGTTTACGGTCTGTGGAATGCGTCTTTGAGGAATGTTTCAGGTCTCTTGAATGCCCATCTGAGCAGTGTTTCAGGTCTGTAGAATGCCTCTTTCAGGAGTGTTTCAGGTCTGTAGAATGCCTCTTTGAGGAGTGTATCAGTTCTGTAGAATGCCTCTTTGAGGAGTGTTTCAGGTCTACAGAATGCCCCTCTGAGGAGTGTTTCAGGTCTACAGAATGCCCCTCTCAGGAGTGTTTAAGGTCTGTAGAATGCCCCTCTGAGGAGTGTTTCAGGTCTACAGAATGCCCCTCTGAGGAGTGTTTCAGGTCTACAGAATGCCCCTCTGAGGAGTGTTTCAGGTCTACAGAATGCCCCTCTGAGGAGTGTTTCGGGCCTGCATAATGCCCCTCTGAGGAGTGTTTCAGGTCTACAGAATGCCCCTCTGAGGAGTGTTTCAGGTCTACAGAATGGCCCTCTGAGGAGTGTTTCAGAATGCCACTTTGAGGAGTGTTTCAGGTCTGCATAATGCCCCTCTGAGGAGTGTTTCAGGTCTACAGAATGCCTCTTTGAGGAGTGTTTCTGGTCTGCATAATGCCCCTCTGAGGAGTGTTTCAGGTCTACAGAATGCCCCTCTGAGGAGTGCTTCAGGTCTACAGAATGCCCCTCTGAGGAGTCTTTCAGGTCTACAGAATGCCCCTCTGAGGAGTGTTTCAGGTCTGTAGAATGCCTCTTTGAGGACTGTTTCAGGTTTACAGAATGCCCCTCTGAGGAGTGTTTCAGGTCTACAGAATGCCCCTCTGAGGAGTGTTTCAGGTCTACAGTATGCCCCTCTGAGGAGTGTTTCAGGTCTGTAGAATGCCTCTTTGGGGATTGTTTCAGGTCTACAGAATGCCCCTCTGAGGGGTGTTTCAGGTCTACAGAATGCCTCTTTGAGGAGTGTTTCTGGTCTGCATAATGACCCTCTGAGGAGTGTTTCAGGTCTACAGAATGCCCCTCTGAGGAGTGTTTCAGGTCTACAGTATGCCCCTCTGATGAGTGTTTCAGGTCTGTAGAATGCCTCTTTGGGGAGTGTTTCAGGTCTACAGAGTGCCCCTTTGAGGAGTGTTTCAGGCCTGCATAATGCCCCTCTGAGGAGTGTTTCAGGTCTACAGAATGCCCCTCTGAGGAGTGTTTCAGGTCTACAGAATGCCTCTTTGAGGAGTGTTTCAGGTCTACAGAATGCCCCTTTGAGGAGTGTTTCAGGTCTGTAGAATGCCCCTTCGCGGAGTGTTTCAGGTCTGTAGAATGCCCCTCTGAGGAGTGTTTCAGGTCTGTAGAATGCCCCTTTGAGGAATGTTTCCGGTCTGTGGAATGCGTCTTTGAGGAATGTTTCAGGTCTCTTGAATGCCCCTCTGAGGAGTGTTTCAGGTCTGTAGAATGCCTCTTTGAGGAGTGTTTCAGGTCTGAAGAATGCCTCTTTGAGGAGTGTATCAGTTCTGTAGAATGCCTCTTTGAGGAGTGTTTCAGGTCTACAGAATGCCCCTCTGAGGGGTGTTTCAGGTCTACAGAATGCCCCTCTGAGGAGTGTTTCAGGTCTGTAGAATGCCTCTTTGAGGAGTGTTTCAGGTCTACAGAATGCCCCTCTGAGGAGTGTTTCAGGTCTACAGAATGCCCCTCTGAGGAGTGTTTCAGGTCTACAGAATGCCCCTCTGAGGAGTGTTTCAGGTCTACAGAATGCCCCTCTCAGGAGTGTTTAAGGTCTGTAGAATGCCCCTCTGAGGAGTGTTTCAGGTCTACAGAATGCCCCTCTGAGGAGTGTTTCAGGTCTACAGAATGCCCCTCTGAGGAGTGTTTCAGGTCTACAGAATGCCCCTCTGAGGAGTGTTTCAGGTCTACAGAATGCCCCTCTGAGGAGTGTTTCAGGTCTACAGAATGTCCCTCAGGAGTGTTTCAGGTCTACAGTATGCCCCTCTGAGGAGTGTTTCTGGTCTGTAGAATGCCCCTCTGAGGAGTGTTTCAGGTCTACAGAATGCCCCTCTGAGGAGTGCTTCAGGTCTACAGAATGCCCCTCTGAGGAGTGTTTCAGGTCTGTAGAATGCCTCTTTGAGGAGTGTTTCAGGTTTACAGAATGCCCCTCTGAGGAGTGTTTCAGGTCTACAGAATGCCACTCTGAGGAGTGTTTCAGGTCTACAGTATGCCCCTCTGAGGAGTGTTTCAGGTCTGTAGAATGCCTCTTTGGGGAGTGTTTCAGGTCTACAGAGTGCCCCTTTGAGGAGTGTTTCAGGCCTGCATAATGCCCCTCTGAGGAGTGTTTCAGGTCTACAGAATGCCCCTTTGAGGAGTGTTTCAGGTCTACATAATGTCCCTCAGGAGTGTTTCAGGTCTACAGTATGCCCCTCTGAGGAGTGTTTCAGGTCTACAGAATGCCTCTTTGAGGAGTGTTTCAGGTCTACAGAATGCCCCTTTGAGGAGTGTTTCAGGTCTGTAGAATGCCCCTTCGCGGAGTGTTTCAGGTCTGTAGAATGCCCCTTTGAGGAGTGTTTCAGGTCTGTAGAATGCCCCTTTGAGGAGTGTTTCCGGTCTGTGGAATGCGTCTTTGAGGAATGTTTCAGGTCTCTTGAATGCCCATCTGAGGAGTGTTTCAGGTCTGTAGAATGCCTCTTTCAGGAGTGTTTAGGTCTGTAGAATGCCTCTTTGAGGAGTGTATCAGTTCTGTAGAATGCCTCTTTGAGGAGTGTTTCAGGTCTACAGAATGCCCCTCTGAGGAGTGTTTCAGGTCTACAGAATGCCCCTCTGAGGAGTGTTTCAGGTCTACAGAATGCCCCTCTGAGGAGTGTTTCAGGTCTACAGAATGCCCCTCTGAGGAGTGTTTCAGGTCTACAGAATGCCCCTCTCAGGAGTGTTTAAGGTCTGTAGAATGCCCCTCTGAGGAGTGTTTCAGGTCTACAGAATGCCCCTCTGAGGAGTGTTTCAGGTCTACAGAATGCCCCTCTGAGGAGTGTTTCAGGTCTACAGAATGCCCCTCTGAGGAGTGTTTCGGGCCTGCATAATGCCCCTCTGAGGAGTGTTTCAGGTCTACAGAATGCCCCTCTGAGGAGTGTTTCAGGTCTACAGAATGGCCCTCTGAGGAGTGTTTCAGAATGCCACTTTGAGGAGTGTTTCAGGTCTGTAGAATGCCCCTCTGAGGAGTGTTTCAGGTCTACAGAATGCCCCTCTGAGGAGTGTTTCAGGTCTACAGAATGCCTCTTTGAGGAGTGTTTCTGGTCTGCATAATGCCCCTCTGAGGAGTGTTTCAGGTCTACAGAATGCCCCTCTGAGGAGTATTTCAGGTCTACAGAATGCCTCTTTGAGGAGTGTTTCTGGTCTGCATAATGCCCCTCTGAGGAGTGTTTCAGGTCTACAGAATGCCCCTCTGAGGAGTGCTTCAGGTCTACAGAATGCCCCTCTGAGGAGTCTTTCAGGTCTACAGAATGCCCCTCTGAGGAGTGTTTCAGGTCTGTAGAATGCCTCTTTGAGGACTGTTTCAGGTTTACAGAATGCCCCTCTGAGGAGTGTTTCAGGTCTACAGAATGCCCCTCTGAGGAGTGTTTCAGGTCTACAGTATGCCCCTCTGAGGAGTGTTTCAGGTCTGTAGAATGCCTCTTTGGGGAGTGTTTCAGGTCTACAGAATGCCCCTCTGAGGGGTGTTTCAGGTCTACAGAATGCCTCTTTGAGGAGTGTTTCTGGTCTGCATAATGCCCCTCTGAGGAGTGTTTCAGGTCTACAGAATGCCCCTCTGAGGAGTGTTTCAGGTCTACAGTATGCCCCTCTGATGAGTGTTTCAGGTCTGTAGAATGCCTCTTTGGGGAGTGTTTCAGGTCTACAGAGTGCCCCTTTGAGGAGTGTTTCAGGCCTGCATAATGCCCCTCTGAGGAGTGTTTCAGGTCTACAGAATGCCCCTCTGAGGAGTGTTTCAGGTCTACAGAATGCCTCTTTGAGGAGTGTTTCAGGTCTACAGAATGCCCCTTTGAGGAGTGTTTCAGGTCTGTAGAATGCCCCTTCGCGGAGTGTTTCAGGTCTGTAGAATGCCCCTTTGAGGAGTGTTTCAGGTCTGTAGAATGCCCCTTTGAGGAGTGTTTCCGGTCTGTGGAATGCGTCTTTGAGGAATGTTTCAGGTCTCTTGAATGCCCCTCTGAGGAGTGTTTCAGGTCTGTAGAATGCCTCTTTGAGGAGTGTTTCAGGTCTGAAGAATGCCTCTTTGAGGAGTGTATCAGTTCTGTAGAATGCCTCTTTGAGGAGTGTTTCAGGTCTACAGAATGCCCCTCTGAGGGGTGTTTCAGGTCTACAGAATGCCCCTCTGAGGAGTGTTTCAGGTCTGTAGAATGCCTCTTTGAGGAGTGTTTCAGGTCTACAGAATGCCCCTCTGAGGAGTGTTTCAGGTCTACAGAATGCCCCTCTGAGGAGTGTTTCAGGTCTACAGAATGCCCCTCTGAGGAGTGTTTCAGGTCTACAGAATGCCCCTCTCAGGAGTGTTTAAGGTCTGTAGAATGCCCCTCTGAGGAGTGTTTCAGGTCTACAGAATGCCCCTCTGAGGAGTGTTTCAAGTCTACAGAATGCCCCTCTGAGGAGTGTTTCAGGTCTACAGAATGCCCCTCTGAGGAGTGTTTCGGGCCTGCATAATGCCCCTCTGAGGAGTGTTTCAGGTCTACAGAATGCCCCTCTGAGGAGTGTTTCAGGTCTACAGAATGGCCCTCTGAGGAGTGTTTCAGGTCTGTAGAATGCCTCTTTGAGGAGTGTTTCAGGTCTGTAGAATGCCCCTCTGAGGAGTGTTTCAGGTCTAGAGAATGCCCCTCTGAGGGGTGTTTCAGGTCTACAGAATGCCTCTTTGAGGAGTGTTTCTGGTCTGCATAATGCCCCTCTTAGGAGTGTTTCAGGTCTACAGAATGCCCCTCTGAGGAGTATTTCAGGTCTACAGAATGCATCTTTGAGGAGTGTATCTGGTCTGCATAATGCCCCTCTGAGGAATGTTTCAGGTCTCTTGAATGCCCCTCTGAGGAGTGTTTCAGGTCTGTAGAATGCCTCTTTGAGGAGTGTTTCAGGTCTGAAGAATGCCTCTTTGAGGAGTGTATCAGTTCTGTAGAATGCCTCTTTGAGGACTGTTTCAGGTTTACAGAATGCCCCTCTGAGGAGTATTTCAGGTCTACAGAATGCCTCTTTGAGGAGTGTTTCTGGTCTGCATAATGCCCCTCTGAGGAGTGTTTCAGGTCTACAGAATGCCCCTCTGAGGAGTGTTTCAGGTCTACAGAATGCCCCTCTGAGGAGTCTTTCAGGTCTACAGAATGCCCCTCTGAGGAGTGTTTCAGGTCTGTAGAATGCCTCTTTGAGGACTGTTTCAGGTTTACAGAATGCCCCTCTGAGGAGTGTTTCAGGTCTACAGAATGCCCCTCTGAGGAGTGTTTCAGGTCTACAGTATGCCCCTCTGAGGAGTGTTTCAGGTCTGTAGAATGCCTCTTTGGGGAGTGTTTCAGGTCTACAGAATGCCCCTCTGAGGGGTGTTTCAGGTCTACAGAATGCCTCTTTGAGGAGTGTTTCTGGTCTGCATAATGCCCCTCTGAGGAGTGTTTCAGGTCTACAGAATGCCCCTCTGAGGAGTGCTTCAGGTCTATAGAATGCCCCTCTGAGGAGTGTTTCAGGTCTACAGTATGCCCCTCTGAGGAGTGTTTCAGGTCTGTAGAATGCCTCTTTGGGGAGTGTTTCAGGTCTACAGAGTGCCCCTTTGAGGAGTGTTTCAGGCCTGCATAATGCCCCTCTGAGGAGTGTTTCAGGTCTACAGAATGCCCCTCTGAGGAGTGTTTCAGGTCTACAGAATGCCCCTCTGAGGAGTGTTTCAGGTCTGTAGAATGCCTCTTTGAGGACTGTTTCAGGTTTACAGAATGCCCCTCTGAGGAGTGTTTCAGGTCTACAGAATGCCCCTCTGAGGAGTGTTTCAGGTCTACAGTATGCCCCTCTGAGGAGTGTTTCAGGTCTGTAGAATGCCTCTTTGGGGAGTGTTTCAGGTCTACAGAATGCCCCTCTGAGGGGTGTTTCAGGTCTACAGAATGCCTCTTTGAGGAGTGTTTCTGGTCTGCATAATGCCCCTCTGAGGATTGTTTCAGGTCTACAGAATGCCCCTCTGAGGAGTGCTTCAGGTCTACAGAATGCCCCTCTGAGGAGTGTTTCAGGTCTGTAGAATGCCTCTTTGAGTAGTGTTTCAGGTCTACAGAATGCCCCTCTGAAGAGTGTTTCAGGTCTACAGTATGCCCCTCTGAGGAGTGTTTCAGGTCTGTAGAATGCCTCTTTGGGGAGTGTTTCAGGTCTACAGAGTGCCCCTTTGAGGAGTGTTTCAGGCCTGCATAATGCCCCTCTGAGGAGTGTTTCAGGTCTACAGAATGCCCCTCTGAGGAGTGTTTCAGGTCTACAGAATGTCCCTCAGGAGTGTTTCAGGTCTACAGTATGCACCTCTGAGGAGTGTTTCAGGTCTACAGAATGCCTCTTTGAGGAGTGTTTCAGGTCTACAGAATGCCCCTTTGAGGAGTGTTTCAGGTCTGTAGAATGCCCCTTCGAGGAGTGTTTCAGGTCTGTAGAATGCCCCTTTGAGGAGTGTTTCAGGTCTGTAGAATGCCCCTTTGAGGAGTGTTTCCGGTCTGTGGAATGCGTCTTTGAGGAATGTTTCAGGTCTCTTGAATGCCCCTCTGAGGAGTGTTTCAGGTCTGTAGAATGCCTCTTTGAGGAGTGTTTCAGGTCTGTAGAATGCCTCTTTGAGGAGTGTATCAGTTCTGTAGAATGCCTCTTTGAGGAGTGTTTCAGGTCTACAGAATGCCCCTCTGAGGGGTGTTTCAGGTCTACAGAATGCCCCTCTGAGGAGTGTTTCAGGTCTGTAGAATGCCTCTTTGAGGAGTGTTTCAGGTCTACAGAATGCCCCTCTGAGGAGTGTTTCAGGTCTACAGAATGCCCCTCTGAGGAGTGTTTCAGGTCTACAGAATGGCCCTCTGAGGAGTGTTTCAGGTCTGTAGAATGCCTCTTTGAGGAGTGTTTCAGGTCTGTAGAATGCCCCTCTGAGGAGTGTTTCAGGTCTACAGAATGCCCCTCTGAGGGGTGTTTCAGGTCTACAGAATGCCTCTTTGAGGAGTGTTTCTGGTCTGCATAATGCACCTCTGAGGAGTGTTTCAGGTCTACAGAATGCCCCTCTGAGGAGTGTTTCAGGTCTACAGAATGCCCCTCTGAGGAGTGTTTCAGGTCTACAGAATGCCCCTCTGAGGAGTGTTTCAGGTCTACAGAATGTCCCTCAGGAGTGTTTCAGGTCTACAGTATGCCCCTCTGAGGAGTGTTTCAGGTCTACAGAATGACTCTTTGAGGAGTGTTTCAGGTCTACAGAATGCCCCTTTGAGGAGTGTTTCAGGTCTGTAGAATGCCCCTTCGAGGAGTGTTTCAGGTCTGTAGAATGCCCCTTTGAGGAGTGTTTCAGGTCTGTAGAATGCCCCTTTGAGGAGTGTTTCCGGTCTGTGGAATGTGTCTTTGAGGAATGTTTCAGGTCTCTTGAATGCCCCTCTGAGGAGTGTTTCAGGTCTGTAGAATGCCTCTTTGAGGAGTGTTTCAGGTCTGTAGAATGCCTCTTTGAGGAGTGTATCAGTTCTGTAGAATGCCTCTTTGAGGAGTGTTTCAGGTCTACAGAATGCCCCTCTGAGGGGTGTTTCAGGTCTACAGAATGCCCCTCTGAGGAGTGTTTCAGGTCTGTAGAATGCCTCTTTGAGGAGTGTTTCAGGTCTACAGAATGCCCCTCTGAGGAGTGTTTCAGGTCTACAGAATGCCCCTCTGAGGAGTGTTTCAGGTCTACAGAATGCCCCTCTGAGGAGTGTTTCAGGTCTACAGAATGCCCCTCTCAGGAGTGTTTAAGGTCTGTAGAATGCCCCTCTGAGGAGTGTTTCAGGTCTACAGAATGCCCCTCTGAGGAGTGTTTCAGGTCTGTAGAATGCCCCTCTGAGGAGTGTTTCAGGTCTACAGAATGCCCCTCTGAAGAGTGTTTCAGGTCTACAGAATGCCTCTTTGAGGAGTGTTTCAGGTCTGTAGAATGCCCCTCTGAGGAGTGTTTCAGGTCTACAGAATGCCTCTTTGAGGAGTGTTTCAGGCCTGCATAATGCCCCTCTGAGGAGTGTTTCAGGTCTACCGAATGCCCCTCTGAGGAGTGTTTCAGGTCTACCGAATGCCCCTCTGAGGAGTGTTTCAGGTCTACAGAATGCCCCTCTGAGGAGTGTTTCAGGTCTGCAGAATGCCCCTTTGAGGAGTGTTTCAGGCCTGCATAATGACCCTCTGAGGAGTGTTTCAGGTCTACAGAATGCCCCTCTGAGGAGTGTTTCAGGTCTACAGATTGCCCCTCTGAGGAGTGTTTCAGGTCTGTAGATTGCCTCTTTGAGGAGTGTTTCAGGTCTACAGAATGCCCCTCTGAGGAGTATTTCAGGTCTACAGAATGCCTCTTTGAGGAGTGTTTCTGGTCTGCATAATGCCCCTCTGAGGAGTGTTTCAGGTCTACAGAATGCCCCTCTGAGGAGTGCTTCAGGTCTACAGAATGCCCCTCTGAGGAGTGTTTCAGGTCTACAGAATGCCCCTCTGAGGAGTGTTTCACGTCTACAGTATGCCCCTCTGAGGAGTGTTTCAGGTCTGTAGAATGCCTCTTTGGGGAGTGTTTCAGGTCTACAGAATGCCCCTTTGAGGAGTGTTTCAGGCCTGCATAATGCCCCTCTGAGGAGTGTTTCAGGTCTACAGAATGTCCCTCAGGAGTGTTTCAGGTCTACAGTATGCCCTTCTGAGGAGTGTTTCTGGTCTGTAGAATGCCACTCTGAGGAGTGTTTCAGGTCTACAGAATGCCCCTCTGAGGGGTATTTAAGGTCTACAGAATGCCTCTTTGAGGAGTGTTTCTGGTCTGCATAATGCCCCTCTGAGGAGTGTTTCAGGTCTACAGAATGCCCCTCTGAGGAGTGATTCAGGTCTACAGAATGCCCCTCTGAGGAGTGTTTCAGGTCTGTAGAATGCCTCTTTGAGTAGTGTTTCAGGTTTACAGAATGCCCCTCTGAGGAGTGTTTCAGGTCTACAGAATCCCCCTCTGAGGAGTGTTTCAGGTCTACAGTATGCCCCTCTGAGGAGTGTTTCAGGTCTGTAGAATGCCTCTTTGGGGAGTGTTTCAGGTCTACAGACTGCCCCTTTGATGAGTGTTTCAGGCCTGCATAATGCCCCTCTGAGGAGTGTTTCAGGTCTACAGAATGCCCCTCTGAGGAGTGTTTCAGGTCTACAGAATGTCCCTCAGGAGTGTTTCAGGTCTACAGTTTGCCCATCTGAGGAGTGTTTCAGGTCTACAGAATGACTCTTTGAGGTGTTTTTCAGGTCTACAGAATGCCCCTTTGAGGAGTGTTTCAGGTCTGTAGAATGCCCCTTCGAGGAGTGTTTCAGGTCTGTAGAATGCCCCTTTGAGGAGTGTTTCAGGTCTGTAGAATGCCCCTTTGAGGAGTGTTTCCGGTCTGTGGAATGCGTCTTTGAGGAATGTTTCAGGTCTCTTGAATGCCCCTCTGAGGAGTGTTTCAGGTCTGTAGAATGCCTCTTTGAGGAGTGTTTCAGGTCTGTAGAATGCCTCTTTGAGGAGTGTATCAGTTCTGTAGAATGCCTCTTTGAGGAGTGTTTCAGGTCTACAGAATGCCCCTCTGAGGGGTATTTCAGGTCTACAGAATGCCCCTCTGAGGAGTGTTTCAGGTCTGTAGAATGCATCTTTGAGGAGTGTTTCAGGTCTACAGAATGCCCCTCTGAGGAGTGTTTCAGGTCTACAGAATGCCCCTCTGAGGAGTGTTTCAGGTCTACAGAATGCCCCTCTGAGGAGTGTTTCAGGTCTACAGAATGCCCCTCTCAGGAGTGTTTAAGGTCTGTAGAATGCCCCTCTGAGGAGTGTTTCAGGTCTACAGAATGCCCCTCTGAGGAGTGTTTCAGGTCTGTAGAATGCCCCTCTGAGGAGTGTTTCAGGTCTACAGAATGCCCCTCTGAAGAGTGTTTCAGGTCTACAGAATGCCTCTTTGAGGAGTGTTTCAGGTCTGTAGAATGCCCCTCTGAGGAGTGTTTCAGGTCTACAGAACGCCTCTTTGAGGAGTGTTTCAGGCCTGCATAATGCCCCTCTGAGGAGTGTTTCAGGTCTACCGAATGCCCCTCTGAGGAGTGTTTCAGGTCTACCGAATGCCCCTCTGAGGAGTGTTTCAGGTCTACAGAATGCCCCTCTGAGGAGTGTTTCAGGTCTGCAGAATGCCCCTCTGAGGAGTCTTTCAGGTCTACAGAATGCCCCTCTGAGGAGTGTTTCAGGTCTGTAGAATGCCTCTTTGAGGACTGTTTCAGGTTTACAGAATGCCCCTCTGAGGAGTGTTTCAGGTCTACAGAACGCCCCTCTGAGGAGTGTTTCAGGTCTACAGTATGCCCCTCTGAGGAGTGTTTCAGGTCTGTAGAATGCATCTTTGGGGAGTGTTTCAGGTCTACAGAATGCCCCTCTGAGGGGTGTTTCAGGTCTACAGAATGCCTCTTTGAGGAGTGTTTCTGGTCTGCATAATGCCCCTCTGAGGAGTGTTTCAGGTCTACAGAATGCCCCTCTGAGGAGTGCTTCAGGTCTATAGAATGCCCCTCTGAGGAGTGTTTCAGGTCTACAGTATGCCCCTCTGAGGAGTGTTTCAGGTCTGTAGAATGCCTCTTTGGGGAGTGTTTCAGGTCTACAGAGTGCCCCTTTGAGGAGTGTTTCAGACCTGCATAATGCCCCTCTGAGGAGTGTTTCAGGTCTACAGAATGCCCCTCTGAGGAGTGTTTCAGGTCTACAGAATGCCCCTCTGAGGAGTGTTTCAGGTCTGTAGAATGCCTCTTTGAGGACTGTTTCAGGTTTACAGAATGCCCCTCTGAGGAGTGTTTCAGGTCTACAGAATGCCCCTCTGAGGAGTGTTTCAGGTCTACAGTATGCCCCTCTGAGGAGTGTTTCAGGTCTGTAGAATGCCTCTTTGGGGAGTGTTTCAGGTCTACAGAATGCCCCTCTGAGGGGTGTTTCAGGTCTACAGAATGCCTCTTTGAGGAGTGTTTCTGGTCTGCATAATGCCCCTCTGAGGATTGTTTCAGGTCTACAGAATGCCCCTCTGAGGAGTGCTTCAGGTCTACAGAATGCCCCTCTGAGGAGTGTTTCAGGTCTGTAGAATGCCTCTTTGAGTAGTGTTTCAGGTTTACAGAATGCCCCTCTGAGGAGTGTTTCAGGTCTACAGAATGCCCCTCTGAAGAGTGTTTCAGGTCTACAGTATGCCCCTCTGAGGAGTGTTTCAGGTCTGTAGAATGCCTCTTTGGGGAGTGTTTCAGGTCTACAGAGTGCCCCTTTGAGGAGTGTTTCAGGCCTGCATAATGCCCCTCTGAGGAGTGTTTCAGGTCTACAGAATGCCCCTCTGAGGAGTGTTTCAGGTCTACAGAATGTCCCTCAGGAGTGTTTCAGGTCTACAGTATGCCCCTCTGAGGAGTGTTTCAGGTCTACAGAATGCCTCTTTGAGGAGTGTTTCAGGTCTACAGAATGCCCCTTTGAGGAGTGTTTCAGGTCTGTAGAATGCCCCTTCGAGGAGTGTTTCAGGTCTGTAGAATGCCCCTTTGAGGAGTGTTTCAGGTCTGTAGAATGCCCCTTTGAGGAGTGTTTCCGGTCTGTGGAATGCGTCTTTGAGGAATGTTTCAGGTCTCTTGAATGCCCCTCTGAGGAGTGTTTCAGGTCTGTAGAATGCCTCTTTGAGGAGTGTTTCAGGTCTGTAGAATGCCTCTTTGAGGAGTGTATCAGTTCTGTAGAATGCCTCTTTGAGGAGTGTTTCAGGTCTACAGAATGCCCCTCTGAGGGGTGTTTCAGGTCTACAGAATGCCCCTCTGAGGAGTGTTTCAGGTCTGTAGAATGCCTCTTTGAGGAGTGTTTCAGGTCTACAGAATGCCCCTCTGAGGAGTGTTTCAGGTCTACAGAATGCCCCTCTGAGGAGTGTTTCAGGTCTACAGAATGGCCCTCTGAGGAGTGTTTCAGGTCTGTAGAATGCCTCTTTGAGGAGTGTTTCAGGTCTGTAGAATGCCCCTCTGAGGAGTGTTTCAGGTCTACAGAATGCCCCTCTGAGGGGTGTTTCAGGTCTACAGAATGCCTCTTTGTGGAGTGTTTCTGGTCTGCATAATGCACCTCTGAGGAGTGTTTCAGGTCTACAGAATGCCCCTCTGAGGAGTATTTCAGGTCTACAGAATGCCTCTTTGAGGAGTGTTTCTGGTCTGCATAATGCCCCTCTGAGGAGTGTTTCAGGTCTACAGAATGCCCCTCTGAGGAGTGCTTCAGGTCTACAGAATGCCCCTCAGAGGAGTCTTTCAGGTCTACAGAATGCCCCTCTGAGGAGTGTTTCAGGTCTGTAGAATGCCTCTTTGATGACTGTTTCAGGTTTACAGAATGCCCCTCTGAGGAGTGTTTCAGGTCTACAGAATGCCCCTCTGAGGAGTGTTTCAGGTCTACAGTATGCCCCTCTGAGGAGTGTTTCAGGTCTGTAGAATGCCTCTTTGGGGAGTGTTTCAGGTCTACAGAATGCCCCTTTGAGGAGTGTTTCAGGCCTGCATAATGCCCCTCTGAGGAGTGTTTCAGGTCTACAGAATGCCCCTCTGAAGAGTGTTTCAGGTCTACAGTATGCCCCTCTGAGGAGTGTTTCAGGTCTGTAGAATGCCTCTTTGGGGAGTGTTTCAGGTCTACAGAGTGCCCCTTTGAGGAGTGTTTCAGGCCTGCATAATGCCCCTCTGAGGAGTGTTTCAGGTCTACAGAATGCCCCTCTGAGGAGTGTTTCAGGTCTACAGAATGTCCCTCAGGAGTGTTTCAGGTCTACAGTATGCCCCTCTGAGGAGTGTTTCAGGTCTACAGAATGCCTCTTTGAGGAGTGTTTCAGGTCTACAGAATGCCCCTTTGAGGAGTGTTTCAGGTCTGTAGAATGCCCCTTCGAGGAGTGTTTCAGGTCTGTAGAATGCCCCTTTGAGGAGTGTTTCAGGTCTGTAGAATGCCCCTTTGAGGAGTGTTTCCGGTCTGTGGAATGCGTCTTTGAGGAATGTTTCAGGTCTCTTGAATGCCCCTCTGAGGAGTGTTTCAGGTCTGTAGAATGCCTCTTTGAGGAGTGTTTCAGGTCTGTAGAATGCCTCTTTGAGGAGTGTATCAGTTCTGTAGAATGCCTCTTTGAGGAGTGTTTCAGGTCTACAGAATGCCCCTCTGAGGGGTGTTTCAGGTCTACAGAATGCCCCTCTGAGGAGTGTTTCAGGTCTGTAGAATGCCTCTTTGAGGAGTGTTTCAGGTCTACAGAATGCCCCTCTGAGGAGTGTTTCAGGTCTACAGAATGCCCCTCTGAGGAGTGTTTCAGGTCTACAGAATGCCCCTCTGAGGAGTGTTTCAGGTCTACAGAATGCCCCTCTCAGGAGTGTTTAAGGTCTGTAGAATGCCCCTCTGAGGAGTGTTTCAGGTCTACAGAATGCCCCTCTGAGGAGTGTTTCAGGTCTGTAGAATGCCCCTCTGAGGAGTGTTTCAGGTCTACAGAATGCCCCTCTGAAGAGTGTTTCAGGTCTACAGAATGCCTCTTTGAGGAGTGTTTCAGGTCTGTAGAATGCCCCTCTGAGGAGTGTTTCAGGTCTACAGAATGCCTCTTTGAGGAGTGTTTCAGGCCTGCATAATGCCCCTCTGAGGAGTGTTTCAGGTCTACCGAATGCCCCTCTGAGGAGTGTTTCAGGTCTACCGAATGCCCCTCTGAGGAGTGTTTCAGGTCTACAGAATGCCCCTCTGAGGAGTGTTTCAGGTCTGCAGAATGCCCCTTTGAGGAGTGTTTCAGGCCTGCATAATGACCCTCTGAGGAGTGTTTCAGGTCTACAGAATGCCCCTCTGAGGAGTGTTTCAGGTCTACAGATTGCCCCTCTGAGGAGTGTTTCAGGTCTGTAGATTGCCTCTTTGAGGAGTGTTTCAGGTCTACAGAATGCCCCTCTGAGGAGTATTTCAGGTCTACAGAATGCCTCTTTGAGGAGTGTTTCTGGTCTGCATAATGCCCCTCTGAGGAGTGTTTCAGGTCTACAGAATGCCCCTCTGAGGAGTGCTTCAGGTCTACAGAATGCCCCTCTGAGGAGTGTTTCAGGTCTACAGAATGCCCCTCTGAGGAGTGTTTCACGTCTACAGTATGCCCCTCTGAGGAGTGTTTCAGGTCTGTAGAATGCCTCTTTGGGGAGTGTTTCAGGTCTACAGAATGCCCCTTTGAGGAGTGTTTCAGGCCTGCATAATGCCCCTCTGAGGAGTGTTTCAGGTCTACAGAATGCCCCTCTGAGGAGTGTTTCAGGTCTACAGAATGTCCCTCAGGAGTGTTTCAGGTCTACAGTATGCCCCTCTGAGGAGTGTTTCTGGTCTGTAGAATGCCACTCTGAGGAGTGTTTCAGGTCTACAGAATGCCCCTCTGAGGGGTATTTCAGGTCTACAGAATGCCTCTTTGAGGAGTGTTTCTGGTCTGCATAATGCCCCTCTGAGGAGTGTTTCAGGTCTACAGAATGCCCCTCTGAGGAGTGATTCAGGTCTACAGAATGCCCCTCTGAGGAGTGTTTCAGGTCTGTAGAATGCCTCTTTGAGTAGTGTTTCAGGTTTACAGAATGCCCCTCTGAGGAGTGTTTCAGGTCTACAGAATCCCCCTCTGAGGAGTGTTTCAGGTCTACAGTATGCCCCTCTGAGGAGTGTTTCAGGTCTGTAGAATGCCTCTTTGGGGAGTGTTTCAGGTCTACAGACTGCCCCTTTGATGAGTGTTTCAGGCCTGCATAATGCCCCTCTGAGGAGTGTTTCAGGTCTACAGAATGCCCCTCTGAGGAGTGTTTCAGGTCTACAGAATGTCCCTCAGGAGTGTTTCAGGTCTACAGTTTGCCCATCTGAGGAGTGTTTCAGGTCTACAGAATGACTCTTTGAGGTGTTTTTCAGGTCTACAGAATGCCCCTTTGAGGAGTGTTTCAGGTCTGTAGAATGCCCCTTCGAGGAGTGTTTCAGGTCTGTAGAATGCCCCTTTGAGGAGTGTTTCAGGTCTGTAGAATGCCCCTTTGAGGAGTGTTTCCGGTCTGTGGAATGCGTCTTTGAGGAATGTTTCAGGTCTCTTGAATGCCCCTCTGAGGAGTGTTTCAGGTCTGTAGAATGCCTCTTTGAGGAGTGTTTCAGGTCTGTAGAATGCCTCTTTGAGGAGTGTATCAGTTCTGTAGAATGCCTCTTTGAGGAGTGTTTCAGGTCTACAGAATGCCCCTCTGAGGGGTATTTCAGGTCTACAGAATGCCCCTCTGAGGAGTGTTTCAGGTCTGTAGAATGCATCTTTGAGGAGTGTTTCAGGTCTACAGAATGCCCCTCTGAGGAGTGTTTCAGGTCTACAGAATGCCCCTCTGAGGAGTGTTTCAGGTCTACAGAATGCCCCTCTGAGGAGTGTTTCAGGTCTACAGAATGCCCCTCTCAGGAGTGTTTAAGGTCTGTAGAATGCCCCTCTGAGGAGTGTTTCAGGTCTACAGAATGCCCCTCTGAGGAGTGTTTCAGGTCTGTAGAATGCCCCTCTGAGGAGTGTTTCAGGTCTACAGAATGCCCCTCTGAAGAGTGTTTCAGGTCTACAGAATGCCTCTTTGAGGAGTGTTTCAGGTCTGTAGAATGCCCCTCTGAGGAGTGTTTCAGGTCTACAGAACGCCTCTTTGAGGAGTGTTTCAGGCCTGCATAATGCCCCTCTGAGGAGTGTTTCAGGTCTACCGAATGCCCCTCTGAGGAGTGTTTCAGGTCTACCGAATGCCCCTCTGAGGAGTGTTTCAGGTCTACAGAATGCCCCTCTGAGGAGTGTTTCAGGTCTGCAGAATGCCCCTCTGAGGAGTCTTTCAGGTCTACAGAATGCCCCTCTGAGGAGTGTTTCAGGTCTGTAGAATGCCTCTTTGAGGACTGTTTCAGGTTTACAGAATGCCCCTCTGAGGAGTGTTTCAGGTCTACAGAACGCCCCTCTGAGGAGTGTTTCAGGTCTACAGTATGCCCCTCTGAGGAGTGTTTCAGGTCTGTAGAATGCATCTTTGGGGAGTGTTTCAGGTCTACAGAATGCCCCTCTGAGGGGTGTTTCAGGTCTACAGAATGCCTCTTTGAGGAGTGTTTCTGGTCTGCATAATGCCCCTCTGAGGAGTGTTTCAGGTCTACAGAATGCCCCTCTGAGGAGTGCTTCAGGTCTATAGAATGCCCCTCTGAGGAGTGTTTCAGGTCTACAGTATGCCCCTCTGAGGAGTGTTTCAGGTCTGTAGAATGCCTCTTTGGGGAGTGTTTCAGGTCTACAGAGTGCCCCTTTGAGGAGTGTTTCAGACCTGCATAATGCCCCTCTGAGGAGTGTTTCAGGTCTACAGAATGCCCCTCTGAGGAGTGTTTCAGGTCTACAGAATGCCCCTCTGAGGAGTGTTTCAGGTCTGTAGAATGCCTCTTTGAGGACTGTTTCAGGTTTACAGAATGCCCCTCTGAGGAGTGTTTCAGGTCTACAGAATGCCCCTCTGAGGAGTGTTTCAGGTCTACAGTATGCCCCTCTGAGGAGTGTTTCAGGTCTGTAGAATGCCTCTTTGGGGAGTGTTTCAGGTCTACAGAATGCCCCTCTGAGGGGTGTTTCAGGTCTACAGAATGCCTCTTTGAGGAGTGTTTCTGGTCTGCATAATGCCCCTCTGAGGATTGTTTCAGGTCTACAGAATGCCCCTCTGAGGAGTGCTTCAGGTCTACAGAATGCCCCTCTGAGGAGTGTTTCAGGTCTGTAGAATGCCTCTTTGAGTAGTGTTTCAGGTTTACAGAATGCCCCTCTGAGGAGTGTTTCAGGTCTACAGAATGCCCCTCTGAAGAGTGTTTCAGGTCTACAGTATGCCCCTCTGAGGAGTGTTTCAGGTCTGTAGAATGCCTCTTTGGGGAGTGTTTCAGGTCTACAGAGTGCCCCTTTGAGGAGTGTTTCAGGCCTGCATAATGCCCCTCTGAGGAGTGTTTCAGGTCTACAGAATGCCCCTCTGAGGAGTGTTTCAGGTCTACAGAATGTCCCTCAGGAGTGTTTCAGGTCTACAGTATGCCCCTCTGAGGAGTGTTTCAGGTCTACAGAATGCCTCTTTGAGGAGTGTTTCAGGTCTACAGAATGCCCCTTTGAGGAGTGTTTCAGGTCTGTAGAATGCCCCTTCGAGGAGTGTTTCAGGTCTGTAGAATGCCCCTTTGAGGAGTGTTTCAGGTCTGTAGAATGCCCCTTTGAGGAGTGTTTCCGGTCTGTGGAATGCGTCTTTGAGGAATGTTTCAGGTCTCTTGAATGCCCCTCTGAGGAGTGTTTCAGGTCTGTAGAATGCCTCTTTGAGGAGTGTTTCAGGTCTGTAGAATGCCCCTCTGAGGAGTGTTTCAGGTCTACAGAATGCCCCTCTGAAGAGTGTTTCAGGTCTACAGAATGCCTCTTTGAGGAGTGTTTCAGGTCTGTAGAATGCCCCTCTGAGGAGTGTTTCAGGTCTACAGAACGCCTCTTTGAGGAGTGTTTCAGGCCTGCATAATGCCCCTCTGAGGAGTGTTTCAGGTCTACCGAATGCCCCTCTGAGGAGTGTTTCAGGTCTACCGAATGCCCCTCTGAGGAGTGTTTCAGGTCTACAGAATGCCCCTCTGAGGAGTGTTTCAGGTCTGCAGAATGCCCCTCTGAGGAGTCTTTCAGGTCTACAGAATGCCCCTCTGAGGAGTGTTTCAGGTCTGTAGAATGCCTCTTTGAGGACTGTTTCAGGTTTACAGAATGCCCCTCTGAGGAGTGTTTCAGGTCTACAGAACGCCCCTCTGAGGAGTGTTTCAGGTCTACAGTATGCCCCTCTGAGGAGTGTTTCAGGTCTGTAGAATGCATCTTTGGGGAGTGTTTCAGGTCTACAGAATGCCCCTCTGAGGGGTGTTTCAGGTCTACAGAATGCCTCTTTGAGGAGTGTTTCTGGTCTGCATAATGCCCCTCTGAGGAGTGTTTCAGGTCTACAGAATGCCCCTCTGAGGAGTGCTTCAGGTCTATAGAATGCCCCTCTGAGGAGTGTTTCAGGTCTACAGTATGCCCCTCTGAGGAGTGTTTCAGGTCTGTAGAATGCCTCTTTGGGGAGTGTTTCAGGTCTACAGAGTGCCCCTTTGAGGAGTGTTTCAGACCTGCATAATGCCCCTCTGAGGAGTGTTTCAGGTCTACAGAATGCCCCTCTGAGGAGTGTTTCAGGTCTACAGAATGCCCCTCTGAGGAGTGTTTCAGGTCTGTAGAATGCCTCTTTGAGGACTGTTTCAGGTTTACAGAATGCCCCTCTGAGGAGTGTTTCAGGTCTACAGAATGCCCCTCTGAGGAGTGTTTCAGGTCTACAGTATGCCCCTCTGAGGAGTGTTTCAGGTCTGTAGAATGCCTCTTTGGGGAGTGTTTCAGGTCTACAGAATGCCCCTCTGAGGGGTGTTTCAGGTCTACAGAATGCCTCTTTGAGGAGTGTTTCTGGTCTGCATAATGCCCCTCTGAGGATTGTTTCAGGTCTACAGAATGCCCCTCTGAGGAGTGCTTCAGGTCTACAGAATGCCCCTCTGAGGAGTGTTTCAGGTCTGTAGAATGCCTCTTTGAGTAGTGTTTCAGGTTTACAGAATGCCCCTCTGAGGAGTGTTTCAGGTCTACAGAATGCCCCTCTGAAGAGTGTTTCAGGTCTACAGTATGCCCCTCTGAGGAGTGTTTCAGGTCTGTAGAATGCCTCTTTGGGGAGTGTTTCAGGTCTACAGAGTGCCCCTTTGAGGAGTGTTTCAGGCCTGCATAATGCCCCTCTGAGGAGTGTTTCAGGTCTACAGAATGCCCCTCTGAGGAGTGTTTCAGGTCTACAGAATGTCCCTCAGGAGTGTTTCAGGTCTACAGTATGCCCCTCTGAGGAGTGTTTCAGGTCTACAGAATGCCTCTTTGAGGAGTGTTTCAGGTCTACAGAATGCCCCTTTGAGGAGTGTTTCAGGTCTGTAGAATGCCCCTTCGAGGAGTGTTTCAGGTCTGTAGAATGCCCCTTTGAGGAGTGTTTCAGGTCTGTAGAATGCCCCTTTGAGGAGTGTTTCCGGTCTGTGGAATGCGTCTTTGAGGAATGTTTCAGGTCTCTTGAATGCCCCTCTGAGGAGTGTTTCAGGTCTGTAGAATGCCTCTTTGAGGAGTGTTTCAGGTCTGTAGAATGCCTCTTTGAGGAGTGTATCAGTTCTGTAGAATGCCTCTTTGAGGAGTGTTTCAGGTCTACAGAATGCCCCTCTGAGGGGTGTTTCAGGTCTACAGAATGCCCCTCTGAGGAGTGTTTCAGGTCTGTAGAATGCCTCTTTGAGGAGTGTTTCAGGTCTACAGAATGCCCCTCTGAGGAGTGTTTCAGGTCTACAGAATGCCCCTCTGAGGAGTGTTTCAGGTCTACAGAATGGCCCTCTGAGGAGTGTTTCAGGTCTGTAGAATGCCTCTTTGAGGAGTGTTTCAGGTCTGTAGAATGCCCCTCTGAGGAGTGTTTCAGGTCTACAGAATGCCCCTCTGAGGGGTGTTTCAGGTCTACAGAATGCCTCTTTGAGGAGTGTTTCTGGTCTGCATAATGCACCTCTGAGGAGTGTTTCAGGTCTACAGAATGCCCCTCTGAGGAGTATTTCAGGTCTACAGAATGCCTCTTTGAGGAGTGTTTCTGGTCTGCATAATGCCCCTCTGAGGAGTGTTTCAGGTCTACAGAATGCCCCTCTGAGGAGTGCTTCAGGTCTACAGAATGCCCCTCAGAGGAGTCTTTCAGGTCTACAGAATGCCCCTCTGAGGAGTGTTTCAGGTCTGTAGAATGCCTCTTTGATGACTGTTTCAGGTTTACAGAATGCCCCTCTGAGGAGTGTTTCAGGTCTACAGAATGCCCCTCTGAGGAGTGTTTCAGGTCTACAGTATGCCCCTCTGAGGAGTGTTTCAGGTCTGTAGAATGCCTCTTTGGGGAGTGTTTCAGGTCTACAGAATGCCCCTTTGAGGAGTGTTTCAGGCCTGCATAATGCCCCTCTGAGGAGTGTTTCAGGTCTACAGAATGCCCCTCTGAGGAGTGTTTCAGGTCTACAGAATGTCCCTCAGGAGTGTTTCAGGTCTACAGTATGCCCCTCTGAGGAGTGTTTCTGGTCTGTAGAATGCCACTCTGATGAGTGTTTCAGGTCTACAGAATGCCCCTCTGAGGGGTGTTTCAGGTCTACAGAATGCCTCTTTGAGGAGTGTTTCTGGTCTGCATAATTCCCCTCTGAGGAGTGTTTCAGGTCTACAGAATGCCCCTCTGAGGAGTGATTCAGGTCTACAGAATGCCCCTCTGAGGAGTGTTTCAGGTCTGTAGAATGCCTCTTTGAGTAGTGTTTCAGGTTTACAGAATGCCCCTCTGAGGAGTGTTTCAGGTCTACAGAATCCCCCTCTGAGGAGTGTTTCAGGTCTACAGTATGCCCCTCTGAGGAGTGTTTCAGGTCTGTAGAATGCCTCTTTGGGGAGTGTTTCAGGTCTACAGACTGCCCCTTTGATGGAGTGTTTCAGGCCTGCATGAATGCCCCTCTCGAGGAGTGTTTCAGGTCTGTAGAATGCCCCTTTGAGGAGTGTTTCAGGTCTGTAGAATGCCCCTTTGAGGAGTGTTTCCGGTCTGTGGAATGTGTCTTTGAGGAATGTTTCAGGTCTCTTGAATGCCCCTCTGAGGAGTGTTTCAGGTCTGTAGAATGCCTCTTTGAGGAGTGTTTCAGGTCTGTAGAATGCCTCTTTGAGGAGTGTATCAGTTCTGTAGAATGCCTCTTTGAGGAGTGTTTCAGGTCTACAGAATGCCCCTCTGAGGGGTGTTTCAGGTCTACAGAATGCCCCTCTGAGGAGTGTTTCAGGTCTGTAGAATGCCTCTTTGAGGAGTGTTTCAGGCCTGCATAATGCCCCTCTGAGGAGTGTTTCAGGTCTACCGAATGCCCCTCTGAGGAGTGTTTCAGGTCTACCGAATGCCCCTCTGAGGAGTGTTTCAGGTCTACAGAATGCCCCTCTGAGGAGTGTTTCAGGTCTGCAGAATGCCCCTTTGAGGAGTGTTTCAGGCCTGCATAATGACCCTCTGAGGAGTGTTTCAGGTCTACAGAATGCCCCTCTGAGGAGTGTTTCAGGTCTACAGAATGCCCCTCTGAGGAGTGTTTCAGGTCTGTAGAATGCCTCTTTGAGGAGTGTTTCAGGTCTACAGAATACCCCTCTGAGGAGTGTTTCAGGTCTACAGAATGCCCCTCTGAGGAGTGTTTCGGGCCTGCATATGCCCCTCTGAGGAGTGTTTCAGGTCTACAGAATGCCCCTCTGAGGAGTGTTTCAGGTCTACAGAATGGCCCTCTGAGGAGTGTTTCAGGTCTGTAGAATGCCTCTCTGAGGAGTGTTTCAGGTCTACAGAATGCCCCTCTGAGGAGTGTTTCAGGTCTACAGAATGCCCCTCTGAGGAGTGTTTCAGGTCTACAGAATGCCCCTCTGAGGAGTATTTCAGGTCTACAGAATGCCTCTTTGAGGAGTGTTTCTGGTCTGCATAATGCCCCTCTGAGGAGTGTTTCAGGTCTACAGAATGCCCCTCTGAGGAGTGTTTCAGGTCTACAGTATGCCCCTCTGAGGAGTGTTTCAGGTCTGTAGAATGCCTCTTTGGGGAGTGTTTCAGGTCTACAGAATGCCCCTTTGAGGAGTGTTTCAGGCCTGCATAATGCCCCTCTGAGGAGTGTTTCAGGTCTACAGAATGCCCCTCTGAGGAGTGTTTCAGGTCTACAGAATGTCCCTCAGGAGTGTTTCAGGTCTACAGTATGCCCCTCTGAGGAGTGTTTCTGGTCTGTAGAATGCCACTCTGAGGAGTGTTTCAGGTCTACAGAATGCCCCTCTGAGGGGTGTTTCAGGTCTACAGAATGCCTCTTTGAGGAGTGTTTCTGGTCTGCATAATGCCCCTCTGAGGAGTGTTTCAGGTCTACAGAATGCCCCTCTGAGGAGTGATTCAGGTCTACAGAATGCCCCTCTGAGGAGTGTTTCAGGTCTGTAGAATGCCTCTTTGAGTAGTGTTTCAGGTTTACAGAATGCCCCTCTGAGGAGTGTTTCAGGTCTACAGAATCCCCCTCTGAGGAGTGTTTCAGGTCTACAGTATGCCCCTCTGAGGAGTGTTTCAGGTCTGTAGAATGCCTCTTTGGGGAGTGTTTCAGGTCTACAGACTGCCCCTTTGATGAGTGTTTCAGGCCTGCATAATGCCCCTCTGAGGAGTGTTTCAGGTCTACAGAATGCCCCTCTGAGGAGTGTTTCAGGTCTACAGAATGGCCCTCTGAGGAGTGTTTCAGGTCTGTAGAATGCCTCTTTGAGGAGTGTTTCAGGTCTGTAGAATGCCCCTCTGAGGAGTGTTTCAGGTCTACAGAATGCCCCTCTGAGGGGTGTTTCAGGTCTATAGAATGCCTCTTTGAGGAGTGTTTCTGGTCTGCATAATGCACCTCTGAGGAGTGTTTCAGGTCTACAGAATGCCCCTCTGAGGAGTATTTCAGGTCTACAGAATGCCTCTTTGAGGAGTGTTTCTGGTCTGCATAATGCCCCTCTGAGGAGTGTTTCAGGTCTACAGAATGCCCCTCTGAGGAGTGCTTCAGGTCTACAGAATGCCCCTCAGAGGAGTCTTTCAGGTCTACAGAATGCCTCTTTGAGGAGTGTTTCTGGTCTGCATAATGCCCCTCTGAGGAGTGTTTCAGGTCTACAGAATGCCCCTCTGAGGAGTGATTCAGGTCTACAGAATGCCCCTCTGAGGAGTGTTTCAGGTCTGTAGAATGCCTCTTTGAGTAGTGTTTCAGGTTTACAGAATGCCCCTCTGAGGAGTGTTTCAGGTCTACAGAATCCCCCTCTGAGGAGTGTTTCAGGTCTACAGTATGCCCCTCTGAGGAGTGTTTCAGGTCTGTAGAATGCCTCTTTGGGGAGTGTTTCAGGTCTACAGACTGCCCCTCTGATGAGTGTTTCAGGCCTGCATAATGCCCCTCTGAGGAGTGTTTCAGGTCTACAGAATGCCCCTCTGAGGAGTGTTTCAGGTCTACAGAATGGCCCTCTGAGGAGTGTTTCAGGTCTGTAGAATGCCTCTTTGAGGAGTGTTTCAGGTCTGTAGAATGCCCCTCTGAGGAGTGTTTCAGGTCTACAGAATGCCCCTCTGAGGGGTGTTTCAGGTCTACAGAATGCCTCTTTGAGGAGTGTTTCTGGTCTGCATAATGCACCTCTGAGGAGTGTTTCAGGTCTACAGAATGCCCCTCTGAGGAGTATTTCAGGTCTACAGAATGCCTCTTTGAGGAGTGTTTCTGGTCTGCATAATGCCCCTCTGAGGAGTGTTTCAGGTCTACAGAATGCCCCTCTGAGGAGTGCTTCAGGTCTACAGAATGCCCCTCAGAGGAGTCTTTCAGGTCTACAGAATGCCCCTCTGAGGAGTGTTTCAGGTCTGTAGAATGCCTCTTTGATGACTGTTTCAGGTTTACAGAATGCCCCTCTGAGGAGTGTTTCAGGTCTACAGAATGCCCCTCTGAGGAGTGTTTCAGGTCTACAGTATGCCCCTCTGAGGAGTGTTTCAGGTCTGTAGAATGCCTCTTTGGGGAGTGTTTCAGGTCTACAGAATGCCCCTTTGAGGAGTGTTTCAGGCCTGCATAATGCCCCTCTGAGGAGTGTTTCAGGTCTACAGAATGCCCCTCTGAGGAGTGTTTCAGGTCTACAGAATGTCCCTCAGGAGTGTTTCAGGTCTACAGTATGCCCCTCTGAGGAGTGTTTCTGGTCTGTAGAATGCCACTCTGATGAGTGTTTCAGGTCTACAGAATGCCCCTCTGAGGGGTGTTTCAGGTCTACAGAATGCCTCTTTGAGGAGTGTTTCTGGTCTGCATAATGCCCCTCTGAGGAGTGTTTCAGGTCTACAGAATGCCCCTCTGAGGAGTGATTCAGGTCTACAGAAAGCCCCTCTGAGGAGTGTTTCAGGTCTGTAGAATGCCTCTTTGAGTAGTGTTTCAGGTTTACAGAATGCCCCTCTGAGGAGTGTTTCAGGTCTACAGAATCCCCCTCTGAGGAGTGTTTCAGGTCTACAGTATGCCCCTCTGAGGAGTGTTTCAGGTCTGTAGAATGCCTCTTTGGGGAGTGTTTCAGGTCTACAGACTGCCCCTTTGATGAGTGTTTCAGGCCTGCATAATGCCCCTCTGAGGAGTGTTTCAGGTCTACAGAATGCCCCTCTGAGGAGTGTTTCAGGTCTATAGAATGTCCCTCAGGAGTGTTTCAGGTCTACAGTATGCCCCTCTGAGGAGTGTTTCAGGTCTACAGAATGACTCTTTGAGGAGTGTTTCAGGTCTACAGAATGCCCCTTTGAGGAGTGTTTCAGGTCTGTAGAATGCCCCTTCGAGGAGTGTTTCAGGTCTGTAGAATGCCCCTTTGAGGAGTGTTTCAGGTCTGTAGAATGCCCCTTTGAGGAGTGTTTCCGGTCTGTGGAATGTGTCTTTGAGGAATGTTTCAGGTCTCTTGAATGCCCCTCTGAGGAGTGTTTCAGGTCTGTAGAATGCCTCTTTGAGGAGTGTTTCAGGTCTGTAGAATGCCTCTTTGAGGAGTGTATCAGTTCTGTAGAATGCCTCTTTGAGGAGTGTTTCAGGTCTACAGAATGCCCCTCTGAGGGGTGTTTCAGGTCTACAGAATGCCCCTCTGAGGAGTGTTTCAGGTCTGTAGAATGCCTCTTTGAGGAGTGTTTCAGGTCTACAGAATGCCCCTCTGAGGAGTGTTTCAGGTCTACAGAATGCCCCTCTGAGGAGTGTTTCAGGTCTGCAGAATGCCCCTTTGAGGAGTGTTTCAGGCCTGCATAATGACCCTCTGAGGAGTGTTTCAGGTCTGTAGAATGCCCCTCTGAGGAGTGTTTCAGGTCTACAGAATGCCCCTCTGAGGAGTGTTTCAGGTCTGCAGAATGCCCCTTTGAGGAGTGTTTCAGGCCTGCATAATGACCCTCTGAGGAGTGTTTCAGGTCTACAGAATGCCCCTCTGAGGAGTGTTTCAGGTCTACAGAATGCCCCTCTGAGGAGTGTTTCAGGTCTGTAGATTGCCTCTTTGAGGAGTGTTTCAGGTCTACAGAATGCCCCTCTGAGGAGTATTTCAGGTCTACAGAATGCCTCTTTGAGGAGTGTTTCTGGTCTGCATAATGCCCCTCTGAGGAGTCTTTCAGGTCTACAGAATGCCCCTCTGAGGAGTGTTTCAGGTCTACAGTATGCCCCTCTGAGGAGTGTTTCAGGTCTGTAGAATGCCTCTTTGGGGAGTGTTTCAGGTCTACAGAATGCCACTTTGAGGAGTGTTTCAGGCCTGCATAATGCCCCTCTGAGGAGTGTTTCAGGTCTACAGAATGCCCCTCTGAGGAGTGTTTCAGGTCTACAGAATGTCCCTCAGGAGTGTTTCAGGTCTACAGTATGCCCCTCTGAGGAGTGTTTCTGGTCTGTAGAATGCCACTCTGAGGAGTGTTTCAGGTCTACAGAATGCCCCTCTGAGGGGTGTTTCAGGTCTACAGAATGCCTCTTTGAGGAGTGTTTCTGGTCTGCATAATGCCCCTCTGAGGAGTGTTTCAGGTCTACAGAATGCCCCTCTGAGGAGTGATTCAGGTCTACAGAATGCCCCTCTGAGGAGTGTTTCAGGTCTGTAGAATGCCTCTTTGAGTAGTGTTTCAGGTTTACAGAATGCCCCTCTGAGGAGTGTTTCAGGTCTACAGAATCCCCCTCTGAGGAGTGTTTCAGGTCTACAGTATGCCCCTCTGAGGAGTGTTTCAGGTCTGTAGAATGCCTCTTTGGGGAGTGTTTCAGGTCTACAGACTGCCCCTTTGATGAGTGTTTCAGGCCTGCATAATGCCCCTCTGAGGAGTGTTTCAGGTCTACAGAATGCCCCTCTGAGGAGTGTTTCAGGTCTACAGAATGTCCCTCAGGAGTGTTTCAGGTCTACAGTTTGCCCCTCTGAGGAGTGTTTCAGGTCTACAGAATGACTCTTTGAGGTGTTTTTCAGGTCTACAGAATGCCCCTTTGAGGAGTGTTTCAGGTCTGTAGAATGCCCCTTCGAGGAGTGTTTCAGGTCTGTAGAATGCCCCTTTGAGGAGTGTTTCAGGTCTGTAGAATGCCCCTTTGAGGAGTGTTTCCGGTCTGTGGAATGCGTCTTTGAGGAATGTTTCAGGTCTGTAGAATGCCCCTTTGAGGAGTGTTTCAGGTCTACAGAATGCCCCTCTGAGGAGTGTTTCAGGTCTACAGAATGCCCCTCTGAGGAGTGTTTCAGGTCTGTAGAATGCCCCTCTGAGGAGTGTTTCAGGTCTACAGAATGCCTCTTTGAGGAGTGTTTCAGGCCTGCATAATGCCCCTCTGAGGAGTGTTTCAGGTCTACCGAATGCCCCTCTGAGGAGTGTTTCAGGTCTACCGAATGCCCCTCTGAGGAGTGTTTCAGGTCTACAGAATGCCCCTCTGAGGAGTGTTTCAGGTCTGCAGAATGCCCCTTTGAGGAGTGTTTCAGGCCTGCATAATGACCCTCTGAGGAGTGTTTCAGGTCTACAGAATGCCCCTCTGAGGAGTGTTTCAGGTCTACAGAATGCCCCTCTGAGGAGTGTTTCAGGTCTGTAGAATGCCTCTTTGAGGAGTGTTTCAGGTCTACAGAATACCCCTCTGAGGAGTGTTTCAGGTCTACAGAATGCCCCTCTGAGGAGTGTTTCGGGCCTGCATATGCCCCTCTGAGGAGTGTTTCAGGTCTACAGAATGCCCCTCTGAGGAGTGTTTCAGGTCTACAGAATGGCCCTCTGAGGAGTGTTTCAGGTCTGTAGAATGCCTCTCTGAGGAGTGTTTCAGGTCTACAGAATGCCCCTCTGAGGAGTGTTTCAGGTCTACAGAATGCCCCTCTGAGGAGTGTTTCAGGTCTACAGAATGCCCCTCTGAGGAGTATTTCAGGTCTACAGAATGCCTCTTTGAGGAGTGTTTCTGGTCTGCATAATGCCCCTCTGAGGAGTGTTTCAGGTCTACAGAATGCCCCTCTGAGGAGTGTTTCAGGTCTACAGTATGCCCCTCTGAGGAGTGTTTCAGGTCTGTAGAATGCCTCTTTGGGGAGTGTTTCAGGTCTACAGAATGCCCCTTTGAGGAGTGTTTCAGGCCTGCATAATGCCCCTCTGAGGAGTGTTTCACGTCTACAGAATGCCCCTCTGAGGAGTGTTTCAGGTCTACAGAATGTCCCTCAGGAGTGTTTCAGGTCTACAGTATGCCCCTCTGAGGAGTGTTTCTGGTCTGTAGAATGCCACTCTGAGGAGTGTTTCAGGTCTACAGAATGCCCCTCTGAGGGGTGTTTCAGGTCTACAGAATGCCTCTTTGAGGAGTGTTTCTGGTCTGCATAATGCCCCTCTGAGGAGTGTTTCAGGTCTACAGAATGCCCCTCTGAGGAGTGATTCAGGTCTACAGAATGCCCCTCTGAGGAGTGTTTCAGGTCTGTAGAATGCCTCTTTGAGTAGTGTTTCAGGTTTACAGAATGCCCCTCTGAGGAGTGTTTCAGGTCTACAGAATCCCCCTCTGAGGAGTGTTTCAGGTCTACAGTATGCCCCTCTGAGGAGTGTTTCAGGTCTGTAGAATGTCTCTTTGGGGAGTGTTTCAGGTCTACAGACTGCCCCTTTGATGAGTGTTTCAGGCCTGCATAATGCCCCTCTGAGGAGTGTTTCAGGTCTACAGAATGCCCCTCTGAGGAGTGTTTCAGGTCTACAGAATGTCCCTCAGGAGTGTTTCAGGTCTACAGTATGCCCCTCTGAGGAGTGTTTCAGGTCTACAGAATGACTCTTTGAGGAGTGTTTCAGGTCTACAGAATGCCCCTTTGAGGAGTGTTTCAGGTCTGTAGAATGCCCCTTCGAGGAGTGTTTCAGGTCTGTAGAATGCCCCTTTGAGGAGTGTTTCAGGTCTGTAGAATGCCCCTTTGAGGAGTGTTTCCGGTCTGTGGAATGCGTCTTTGAGGAATGTTTCAGGTCTCTTGAATGCCCCTCTGAGGAGTGTTTCAGGTCTGTAGAATGCCTCTTTGAGGAGTGTTTCAGGTCTGTAGAATGCCTCTTTGAGGAGTGTATCAGTTCTGTAGAATGCCTCTTTGAGGAGTGTTTCAGGTCTACAGAATGCCCCTCTGAGGTGTGTTTCAGGTCTACAGAATGCCCCTCTGAGGAGTGTTTCAGGTCTGTAGAATGCCTCTTTGAGGAGTGTTTCAGGTCTACAGAATGCCCCTCTGAGGAGTGTTTCAGGTCTACAGAATGCCCCTCTGAGGAGTGTTTCAGGTCTACAGAATGCCCCTCTCAGGAGTGTTTAAGGTCTGTAGATTGCCCCTCTGAGGAGT
Organism: Salmo salar; assembly: GCF_965601325.2. NCBI lineage: Eukaryota > Metazoa > Chordata > Actinopteri > Salmoniformes > Salmonidae > Salmo > Salmo salar. The sequence continues at coordinate 91,735,120 of NC_138293.1, read as the reverse complement.
GTTTCAGGTCTACAGAATGCCCCTCTGAGGAGTGTTTCAGGTCTGTAGAATGCCCCTCTGAGGAGTGTTTCAGGTCTACAGAAGGCCCCTCTGAAGAGTGTTTCAGGTCTACAGAATGCCTCTTTGAGGAGTGTTTCAGGTCTGTAGAATGCCCCTCTGAGGAGTGTTTCAGGTCTACAGAATGCCTCTTTGAGGAGTGTTTCAGGCCTGCATAATGCCCCTCTGAGGAGTGTTTCAGGTCTACCGAATGCCCCTCTGAGGAGTGTTTCAGGTCTACCGAATGCCCCTCTGAGGAGTGTTTCAGGTCTACAGAATGCCCCTCTGAGGAGTGTTTCAGGTCTGCAGAATGCCCCTTTGAGGAGTGTTTCAGGCCTGCATAATGACCCTCTGAGGAGTGTTTCAGGTCTACAGAATGCCCCTCTGAGGAGTGTTTCAGGTCTACAGAATGCCCCTCTGAGGAGTGTTTCAGGTCTGTAGAATGCCTCTTTGAGGAGTGTTTCAGGTCTACAGAATGCCCCTCTGAGGAGTGTTTCAGGTCTACAGAATGCCCCTCTGAGGAGTGTTTCAGGTCTACAGAATGCCCCTCTGAGGAGTGTTTCGGGCCTGCATATGCCCCTCTGAGGAGTGTTTCAGGTCTACAGAATGCCCCTCTGAGGAGTGTTTCAGGTCTACAGAATGGCCCTCTGAGGAGTGTTTCAGGTCTGTAGAATGCCTCTCTGAGGAGTGTTTCAGGTCTACAGAATGCCCCTCTGAGGAGTGTTTCAGGTCTACAGAATGGCCCTCTGAGGAGTGTTTCAGGTCTGTAGAATGCCTCTCTGAGGAGTGTTTCAGGTCTACAGAATGCCCCTCTGAGGAGTGTTTCAGGTCTACAGAATGCCCCTCTGAGGAGTGTTTCAGGTCTACAGAATGCCCCTCTGAGGAGTGTTTCAGGTCTACAGAATGCCCCTCTGAGGAGTGTTTCAGGTCTACAGAATGCCCCTCTGATGAGTGTTTCAGGTCAACAGAATGCCTCTTTAAGGAGTGTCTCAGGTCTACAGAATGCCCCTCTGAGTTGTGCTTAAGGTCTACAGAATGCCCCTCTGAGGAGTGTTTCAGGTCTACAGAATTCCCCTCTGATGAGTGTTTCAGGTCTGTAGAATGCCTCTTTGGGGAGTGTTTCAGCTCTACAGAATGCCCCTCTGAGGAGTGTTTCAGGTCTACAGAATGCCCCTCTGAGGAGTGTTTCAGGTCTGTAGAATGCCTCTTTGGGGAGTACTTCAGGTCTGCATAATGCCCATCTGAGGAGTGTTTCAGGTCTACAGAATGCCCTTCTGAGGAGTTTTTCAGGTCTACAGAATGCCTATTTGAGGAGTGTTTCAGGTCTACAGAATGCCCCTCTGAGGAGTGTTTCAGGACTGTAGAATGCCCCTCTGAGGAGTGTTTCAGGTCTACAGAGTGCCCCTCTGAGGAGTGTTTCAGGTCTACAGAATGCCCCTCTGAGGGGTGTTTCAGGTCTACAGAATGCCCCTCTGAGGAGTGTTTCAGGTCTGTAGAATGCCTCTTTGAGGAGTGTTTCAGGTCTACAGAATGCCCCTCTGAGGAGTGTTTCAGGTCTACAGAATGCCCCTCTGAGGAGTGTTTCAGGTCTACAGAATGCCCCTCTGAGGAGTGTTTCAGGTCTGTAGAATGCCTCTTTGAGGAGTGTTTCAGGTCTACAGAATGCCCCTCTGAGGAGTGTTTCAGGTCTACAGAATGCCCCTCTGAGGAGTGTTTCAGGTCTACAGAATGCCTCTTTGAGGAGTGTTTCAGGTCTACAGAATGCCCCTCTGAGGAGTGTTTCAGGTCTGCATAATGCCCCTCTGAGGAGTGATTCAGGTCTACAGAATGCCTCTCTGAGGAGTGTTTCATGTCTACAGAATGTCCCTCTGAGGAGTGTTTCAGGTCTGTAGAATGCCCCTCTGAGGAGTGTTTCAGGTCTACAGAATGCCCCTCTGAGGAGTGTTTCAGGTCTACAGAATGCCCCTCAGAGGAGTGTTTCAGGTCTGTAGAATGCCCCTCTGAGGAGTGTTTCAGGTCTACAGAATGCCCCTCTGAGGGGTGTTTCAGGTCTACAGAATGCCTCTTTGAGGAGTGTTTCAGGTCTGCATAATGCCCCTCTGAGGAGGTTTTCAGGTCTACAGAATGCCCCTCTGAGGAGTGTTTCAGGTCTACAGAATGCCCCTCTGAGGAGTGTTTCAGGTCAACAGAATGCCTCTTTGAGGAGTGTCTCAGGTCTACAGAATGCCCCTCTGAGGAGTGCTTCAGGTCTACAGAATGCCCATCTGAGGAGTGTTTCAGGTCTACAGAATGCCCCTCTGAGGAGTGTTTCAGGTCTACAGAATGCCCCTCTGAGGAGTGTTTCAGGTCTACAGAATGCCCCTCTGAGGAGTGTTTCAGGTCTACAGAATGCCCCTCTGATGAGTGTTTCAGGTCTGTAGAATGCCTCTTTGGGGAGTGTTTCAGCTCTACAGAATGCCCCTCTGAGGAGTGTTTCAGGTCTACAGAATGCCCCTCTGAGGAGTGTTTCAGGTCAACAGAATGCCTCTTTAAGGAGTGTCTCAGGTCTACAGAATTCCCCTCTGAGGAGTGTTTCAGGTCTACAGAATGCCTCTTTGAGGAGTGTTTCAGGTCTACAGAATCCCCCTCTGAGGAGTGTTTCAGGTCTGCATAATGCCCCTCTGATGAGTGTTTCAGGTCTACAGAATGCCTCTTTGAGGAGTGTTTCAGGTCTACAGAATGCCCCTCTGAGGGGTGTTTCAGGTCTACAGAATGCCTCTTTGAGGAGTGTTTCTGGTCTGCATAATGCCCCTCTGAGGAGTGTTTCAGGTCTACAGAATGCCCTTCTGAGGAGTATTTCAGGTCTACAGAATGCCTCTTTGAGGAGTGTTTCTGGTCTGCATAATGCCCATCTGAGGAGTGTTTCAGGTCTACAGAATGCCCCTCTGAGGAGTGCTTCAGGTCTACAGAATGCCCCTCTCAGGAGTCTTTCAGATCTACAGAATACCCCTCTGAGGAGTGTTTCAGGTCTGTAGAATGCCTCTTTGAGGAGTGTTTCAGGTTTACAGAATGCCCCTCTGAGCAGTGTTTCAGGTCTACAGAATGCCCCTCTGAGGAGTGTTTCAGGTCTACAGAATGCCCCTCTGAGGAGTGTTTCAGGTCTGTAAAATGCCTCTTTGGGGAGTGTTTCAGGGCTACAGAGTGCCCCTTTGAGGAGTGTTTCAGGCCTGCATAATGCCCCTCTGAGGAGTGTTTCAGGTCTACAGAATGCCCCTCTGAGGAGTGTTTCAGGTCTACAGAATGTCCCTCAGGAGTGTTTCAGGTCTACAGTATGCCCCTCTGAGGAGTGATTCTGGTCTGTAGAATGCCCCTCTGAGGAGTGTTTCAGGTCTACAGAATGCCACTCTGAGGGGTGTTTCAGGTCTACAGAATGCCCATCTGAGGAGTGTTTCAGGTCTACAGAATGCCCCTCTGAGGAGTGTTTCAGGTCTACAGAATGCCCCTCTGAGGAGTGTTTCAGGTCTACAGAATGCCTCTTTGAGGAGTGTCTCAGGTCTACAGAATGCCCCTCTGAGGAGTGCTTCAGGTCTACAGAATGCCCATCTGAGGAGTGTTTCAGGTCTACAGAATGCCCCTCTGAGGAGTGTTTCAGGTCTACAGAATGCCCCTCTGAGGAGTGTTTCAGGTCTACAGAATGCCCCTCTGAGGAGTTTTTCAGGTCTACAGAATGCCCCTCTGATGAGTGTTTCAGGTCTGTAGAATGCCTCTTTGGGGAGTGTTTCAGCTCTACGGAATGCCCCTCTGAGGAGTGTTTCAGGTCTACAGAATGCCCCTCTGAGGAGTGTTTCAGGTCAACAGAATGCCTCTTTGAGGAGTGTTTCAGGTCTACAGAATGCCCCTCTGATGAGTGTTTCAGGTCTGTAGAATGCCTCTTTGGGGAGTGTTTCAGCTCTACAGAATGCCCCTCTGAGGAGTGTTTCAGGTCTACAGAATGCCCCTCTGAGGAGTTCTTCATGTCTGTAGAATGCCTCTTTGGGGAGTGCTTCAGGTCTGCATAATGCCCATCTGAGGAGTGTTTCAGGTCTACAGAATGCCCCTCTGAGGGGTGTTTCAGGTCTACAGAATGCCTCTTTTAGGAGTGTTTCAGGTCTGCATAATGCCCCTCTGAGGAGTGTTTCAGGTCTACAGAATGCCCCCCTGAGGAGTGTTTCAGGTCTGTAGAATGCCTCTTTGAGGAGTGTTTCAGGTTTACAGAATGCCCCTCTGAGGCGTGTTTCAGGTCTACAGAATGCCCCTCTGAGGAGTGTTTCAATTGTACAGTATGCCCCTCTGATGAGGGTTTCAGGTCTGTAGAATGCCTCTTTGGGGAGTGTTTCAGGTCTACAGAATGTCCCTTCGAGGAGTGTTTCAGGTCTACAGAATGCCTCTTTGAGGAGTGTTTCAGGTCTACAGAATGCCCCTTTGAGGAGTGTTTCAGGTCTGTAGAATGCCCCTTCGAGGAGTGTTTCAGGTATGTAGAATGCCCCTTTGAGGAGTGTTTCAGGTCTGTAGAAACCCCCTTCGAGGAGTGTTTCCGGTCTGTGGAATGCGTCTTTGAGGAATGTTTCAGGTCTCTTGAATGCCCCTCTGAGGAGTGTTTCAGGTCTGTAGAATGCCTCTTTGAGGAGTGTTTCAGGTCTGTAGAATGCCTCTTTGAGGAGTGTTTTTGTTCTGTAGAATGCCTCTTTGAGGAGTGTTTCAGGTCTACAGAATGCCCCTCTGAGGAGTGTTTCAGGTCTACAGAATTCCCCTCTGAGGAGTGTTTCAGGTCTACAGAATGCCTCTTTGAGGAGTGTTTCAGGTCTACAGAATCCCCCTCTGAGGAGTGTTTCAAGTCTACAGTATGCCCCTCTGAGGAGTGTTTTAGGTCTACAGAATGCCTCTTTGAGGAGTGTTTCAGGTCTACAGAATGCCCCTTTGAGGAGTGTTTCAGGTCTGTAGAATGCCCCTTCGAGGAGTGTTTCAGGTCTGTAGAATGCCCCTTTGAGGAGTGTTTTAGGTCTACAGAATTCCCCTCTGAGGAGTGTTTCAGGTCTACAGAATGCCTCTTTGAGGAGTGTTTCAGGTCTACAGAATCCCCCTCTGAGGAGTGTTTCAGGTCTGCATAATGCCCCTCTGATGAGTGTTTCAGGTCTACAGAATGCCTCTTTGAGGAGTGTTTCAGGTCTACAGAATGCCCCTCTGAGGGGTGTTTCAGGTCTACAGAATGCCTCTTTGAGGAGTGTTTCTGGTCTGCATAATGCCCCTCTGAGGAGTGTTTCAGGTCTACAGAATGCCCCTCTGAGGATTATTTCAGGTCTACAGAATGCCTCTTTGAGGAGTGTTTCTGGTCTGCATAATGCCCATCTGAGGAGTGTTTCAGGTCTACAGAATGCCCCTCTGAGGATTGCTTCAGGTCTAACGAATGCCCCTCTGAGGAGTCTTTCAGATCTACAGAATACCCCTCTGAGGAGTGTTTCAGGTCTGTAGAATGCCTCTTTGGGGAGTGTTTCAGGGCTACAGAGTGCCCCTTTGAGGAGTGTTTCAGGCCTGCATAATGCCCCTCTGAGGAGTGTTTCAGGTCTACAGAATGCCCCTCTGAGGATTGTTTCAGGTCTACAGAATGTCCCTCAGGAGTGTTTCAGGTCTACAGTATGCCCCTCTGAGGAGTGATTCTGGTCTGTAGAATGCCCCTCTGAGGAGTGTTTCAGGTCTACAGAATGCCACTCTGAGGGGTGTTTCAGGTCTACAGAATGCCTCTTTGAGGAGTGTTTCTGGTCTGCATAATGCCCCTCTGAGGAGTGTTTCAGGTCTACAGAATGCCCCTCTGAGGAGTATTTCAGGTCTACAGAATGCCTTTTTGAGGAGTGTTTCTGGTCTGCATAATGCCCCTCTGAGGAGTGTTTCAGGTCTACAGAATGCACCTCTGAGGAGTATTTCAGGTCTACAGAATGCCTCTTTGAGGAGTGTTTCAGGTCTACAGAATGCCCCTTTGAGGAGTGTTTCAGGTCTGTAGAATGCCCCTTGGAGGAGTGTTTCAGGTCTGTAGAATGCCCCTTTGAGGAGTGTTTCAGGTCTGTAGAAACCCCCTTCGAGGAGTGTTTCCGGTCTGTGGAATGCGTCTTTGAGGAATGTTTCAGGTCTCTTGAATGCCCCTCTGAGGAGTGTTTCAGGTCTGTAGAATGCCTCTTTGAGGAGTGTTTCAGGTCTGTAGAATGCCTCTTTGAGGAGTGTATCAGTTCTGTAGAATGCCTCTTTGAGGAGTGTTTCAGGTCTACAGAATGCCCCTCTGAGGAGTGTTTCAGGTCTACAGAATTCCCCTCTGAGGAGTGTTTCAGGTCTACAGAATGCCTCTTTGAGGAGTGTTTCAGGTCTGTAGAATGCCTCTTTGAGGAGTGTATCAGTTCTGTAGAATGCCTCTTTGAGGAGTGTTTCAGGTCTGCATAATGCCCTTCTGATGAGTGTTTCAGGTCTACAGAATGCCTCTTTGAGGAGTGTTTCAGGTCTACAGAATGCCCCTCTGAGGGGTGTTTCAGGTCTACAGAATGCCTCTTTGAGGAGTGTTTCTGGTCTGCATAATGCCCCTCTGAGGAGTGTTTCAGGTCTACAGAATGCCCCTCTGAGGAGTATTTCAGGTCTACAGAATGCCTTTTTGAGGAGTGTTTCTGGTCTGCATAATGCCCCTCTGAGGAGTGTTTCAGGTCTACAGAATGCCCCTCTGAGGAGTATTTCAGGTCTACAGAATGCCTCTTTGAGGATTGTTTCAGGTCTACAGAATGCCCCTTTGAGGAGTGTTTCAGGTCTGTAGAATGCCCCTTCGAGGAGTGTTTCAGGTCTGTAGAATGCCCCTTTGAGGAGTGTTTCAGGTCTGTAGAAACCCCCTTCGAGGAGTGTTTCCGGTCTGTGGAATGCGTCTTTGAGGAATGTTTCAGGTCTCTTGAATGCCCCTCTGAGGAGTGTTTCAGGTCTACAGAATGCCTCTTTGAGGAGTGTTTCAGGTCTGTAGAATGCCTCTTTGAGGAGTGTATCAGTTCTGTAGAATGCCTCTTTGAGGAGTGTTTCAGGTTTACAGAATGCCCCTCTGAGGAGTGTTTCAGGTCTACAGAATGCCCCTCTGAGGAGTGTTTCAATTCTACAGTATGCCCCTCTGAGGAGTGTTTCAGGTCTGTAGAATGCCTCTTTGGGGAGTGTTTCAGGTCTACAGAATGTCCCTCAGGAGTGTTTCAGGTCTACAGTATGCCCCTCTGAGGAGTGTTTCAGGTCTACAGAATGCCTCTTTGAGGAGTGTTTCAGGTCTACAGAATGCCCCTTTGAGGAGTGTTTCAGGTCTGTAGAATGCCCCTTCGAGGAGTGTTTCAGGTCTGTAGAATGCCCCTTTGAGGAGTGTTTCAGGTCTGTAGAAACCCCCTTCGAGGAGTGTTTCCGGTCTGTGGAATGCGTCTTTGAGGAATGTTTCAGGTCTCTTGAATGCCCCTCTGAGGAGTGTTTCAGGTCTGTAGAATGCCTCTTTGAGGAGTGTTTCAGGTCTGTAGAATGCCTCTTTGAGGAGTGTATCAGTTCTGTAGAATGCCTCTTTGAGGAGTGTTTCAGGTCTACAGAATGCCCCTCTGAGGAGTGTTTCAGGTCTACAGAATTCCCCTCTGAGGAGTGTTTCAGGTCTACAGAATGCCTCTTTGAGGAGTGTTTCAGGTCTGCATAATGCCCCTCTGAGGAGTGTTTCAGGTCTACAGTATGCCCCTCTGAGGAGTGTTTCAGGTCTACAGAATGTCCTTCGAGGAGTGTTTCAGGTCTGTAGAATGCCCCTTTGAGGAGTGTTTTAGGTCTACAGAATTCCCCTCTGAGGAGTGTTTCAGGTCTACAGAATGCCTCTTTGAGGAGTGTTTCAGGTCTACAGAATCCCCCTCTGAGGAGTGTTTCAGGTCTGCATAATGCCCCTCTGATGAGTGTTTCAGGTCTACAGAATGCCTCTTTGAGGAGTGTTTCAGGTCTACAGAATGCCCCTCTGAGGGGTGTTTCAGGTCTACAGAATGCCTCTTTGAGGAGTGTTTCTGGTCTGCATAATGCCCCTCTGAGGAGTGTTTCAGGTCTACAGAATGCCCCTCTGAGGAGTATTTCAGGTCTACAGAATGCCTCTTTGAGGAGTGTTTCTGGTCTGCATAATGCCCATCTGAGGAGTGTTTCAGGTCTACAGAATGCCCCTCTGAGGAGTGCTTCAGGTCTACAGAATGCCCCTCTGAGGAGTCTTTCAGATCTACAGAATACCCCTCTGAGGAGTGTTTCAGGTCTGTAGAATGCCTCTTTGAGGAGTGTTTCAGGTTTACAGAATGCCCCTCTGAGCAGTGTTTCAGGTCTACAGAATGCCCCTCTGAGGAGTGTTTCAGGTCTACAGAATGCCCCTCTGAGGAGTGTTTCAGGTCTGTAAAATGCCTCTTTGGGGAGTGTTTCAGGGCTACAGAGTGCCCCTTTGAGGAGTGTTTCAGGCCTGCATAATGCCCCTCTGAGGAGTGTTTCAGGTCTACAGAATGCCCCTCTGAGGAGTGTTTCAGGTCTACAGAATGTCCCTCAGGAGTGTTTCAGGTCTACAGTATGCCCCTCTGAGGAGTGATTCTGGTCTGTAGAATGCCCCTCTGAGGAGTGTTTCAGGTCTACAGAATGCCACTCTGAGGGGTGTTTCAGGTCTACAGAATGCCCATCTGAGGAGTGTTTCAGGTCTACAGAATGCCCCTCTGAGGAGTGTTTCAGGTCTACAGAATGCCCCTCTGAGGAGTGTTTCAGGTCTACAGAATGCCTCTTTGAGGAGTGTCTCAGGTCTACAGAATGCCCCTCTGAGGAGTGCTTCAGGTCTACAGAATGCCCATCTGAGGAGTGTTTCAGGTCTACAGAATGCCCCTCTGAGGAGTGTTTCAGGTCTACAGAATGCCCCTCTGAGGAGTGTTTCAGGTCTACAGAATGCCCCTCTGAGGAGTTTTTCAGGTCTACAGAATGCCCCTCTGATGAGTGTTTCAGGTCTGTAGAATGCCTCTTTGGGGAGTGTTTCAGCTCTACGGAATGCCCCTCTGAGGAGTGTTTCAGGTCTACAGAATGCCCCTCTGAGGAGTGTTTCAGGTCAACAGAATGCCTCTTTGAGGAGTGTTTCAGGTCTACAGAATGCCCCTCTGATGAGTGTTTCAGGTCTGTAGAATGCCTCTTTGGGGAGTGTTTCAGCTCTACAGAATGCCCCTCTGAGGAGTGTTTCAGGTCTACAGAATGCCCCTCTGAGGAGTTCTTCATGTCTGTAGAATGCCTCTTTGGGGAGTGCTTCAGGTCTGCATAATGCCCATCTGAGGAGTGTTTCAGGTCTACAGAATGCCCCTCTGAGGAGTGTTTCAGGTCTACAGAATGCTTATTTGAGGAGTGTTTCAGGTCTACAGAATGCCCCTCTGAGGAGTGTTTCAGGACTGTAGAATGCCCCTCTGAGGAGTGTTTCAGGTCTACAGAGTGCCCCTCTGAGGAGTGTTTCAGGTCTACAGAATGCCCCTCTGAGGAGTGTTTCAGGCCTGCATAATGCCCCTCTGAGGAGTGTTTCAGGTCTACAGAATGCCACTCTGAGGGGTGTTTCAGGTCTACAGAATGCCCCTCTGAGGAGTGTTTCAGGTCTGTAGAATGCCTCTTTGAGGAGTGTTTCAGGTCTACAGAATGCCCCTCTGAGGAGTGTTTCAGGTCTACAGAATGCCCCTCTGAGGAGTGTTTCAGGTCTACAGAATGCCCCTCTGAGGAGTGTTTCAGGTCTGTAGAATGCCTCTTTGAGGAGTGTTTCAGGTCTACAGAATGCCCCTCTGAGGAGTGTTTCAGGTCTACAGAATGCCCCTCTGAGGAGTGTTTCAGGTCTACAGAATGGCCCTCTGAGGAGTGTTACAGGTCTGTAGAATGCCTCTTTGAGGAGTGTTTCAGGTCTACAGAATGCCCCTCTGAGGAGTGTTTCAGGTCTACAGAATGCCCCTCTAAGGAGTGTTTCAGGTCAACAGAATGCCTCTTTGAGGAGTGTCTCAGGTCTACAGAATGCCCCTCTGAGGAGTGCTTCAGGTCTACAGAATGCCCATCTGAGGAGTGTTTCAGGTCTACAGAATGCCCCTCTGAGGAGTGTTTCAGGTCTGTAGAATGCCTCTTTGAGGAGTGTGTCAGGTCTACAGAATGCCCCTCTGAGGAGTGTTTCAGGTCTACAGAATGCCCCTCTGAGGAGTGTTTCAGGTCTACAGAATGCCCCTCTGAGGAGTGTTTCAGGTCTGTAGAATGCCTCTTTGAGGAGTGTTTCAGGTCTACAGAATGCCCCTCTGAGGAGTGTTTCAGGTCTACAGAATGCCCCTCTGAGGAGTGTTTCAGGTCTGTAGAATGCCCCTCTGAGGAGTGTTTCAGGTCTACAGAATGCCCCTCTGAGGGGTGTTTCAGGTCTACAGAATGCCTCTTTGAGGAGTGTTTCAGGTCTGCATAATGCCCCTCTGAGGAGTGTTTCAGGTCTACAGAATGCCCCTCTGAGGAGTGTTTCAGGTCTACAGAATGCCTCTTTGAGGAGTGTTTCTGGTCTGCATGATGCCCCTCTGAGGAGTGTTTCAGGTCTACAGAATGCCCCTCTGAGGAGTGTTTCAGGTCTGTAGAATGCCTCTTTGAGGAGTGTTTCAGGTTTACAGAATGCCCCTCTGAGGAGTGTTTCAGTTCTACAGAATGCCCCTCTGAGGAGTGTTTCAATTCTACAGTATGCCCCTCTGAGGAGGGTTTCAGGTCTGTAGAATGCCTCTTTGGGGAGTGTTTCAGGTCTACAGAATGTCCCTCAGGAGTGTTTCAGGTCTACAGTATGCCCCTCTGAGGAGTGTTTCAGGTCTACAGAATGCCTCTTTGAGGAGTGTTTCAGGTCTACAGAATGCCCCTTTGAGGAGTGTTTCAGGTCTGTAGAATGCCCCTTCGAGGAGTGTTTCAGGTCTGTAGAATGCCCCTTTGAGGAGTGTTTCAGGTCTGTAGAAACCCCCTTCGAGGAGTGTTTCCGTTCTGTGGAATGCGATTTTGAGGAATGTTTCAGGTCTCTTGAATGCCCCTCTGAGGAGTGTTTCAGGTCTGTAGAATGCCTCTTTGAGGAGTGTTTCAGGTCTGTAGAATGCCTCTTTGAGGAGTGTATCAGTTCTGTAGAATGCCTCTTTGAGGAGTGTTTCAGGTCTACAGAATGCCCCTCTGAGGAGTGTTTCAGGTCTACAGAATTCCCCTCTGAGGAGTGTTTCAGGTCTACAGAATGCCTCTTTGAGGAGTGTTTCAGGTCTACAGAATCCCCCTCTGAGGAGTGTTTCAGGTCTGCATAATGCCCCTCTGAGGAGTGTTTCAGGTCTACAGTATGCCCCTCTGAGGAGTGTTTCAGGTCTACAGAATGCCTCTTTGAGGAGTGTTTCAGGTCTACAGAATGCCTCTTTGAGGAGTGTCTCAGGTCTGTAGAATGCCCCTTCGAGGAGTGTTTCAGGTCTGTAGAATGCCCCTTTGAGGAGTGTTTTAGGTCTACAGAATTCCCCTCTGAGGAGTGTTTCAGGTCTACAGAATGCCTCTTTGAGGAGTGTTTCAGGTCTACAGAATCCCCCTCTGAGGAGTGTTTCAGGTCTGCATAATGCCCCTCTGAGGAGTGTTTCAGGTCTACAGAATGCCTCTTTGAGGAGTGTTTCAGGTCTACAGAATGCCCCTCTGAGGGGTGTTTCAGGTCTACAGAATACCTCTTTGAGGAGTGTTTCTGGTCTGCATAATGCCCCTCTGAGGAGTGTTTCAGGTCTACAGAATGCCCCTCTGAGGAGTATTTCAGGTCTACAGAATGCCTCTTTGAGGAGTGTTTCTGGTCTGCATAATGCCCATCTGAGGAGTGTTTCAGGTCTACAGAATGCCCCTCTGAGGAGTGTTTCAGGTCTACAGAATGTCCCTCAGGAGTGTTTCAGGTCTACAGTATGCCCCTCTGAGGAGTGATTCTGGTCTGTAGAATGCCCCTCTGAGGAGTGTTTCAGGTCTACAGAATGCCACTCTGAGGGGTGTTTCAGGTCTACAGAATGCCCATCTGAGGAGTGTTTCAGGTCTACAGAATGCCCCTCTGAGGAGTGTTTCAGGTCTACAGAATGCCCCTCTGAGGAGTGTTTCAGGTCTACAGAATGCCCCTCTGAGGAGTTCTTCATGTCTGTAGAATGCCTCTTTGGGGAGTGCTTCAGGTCTGCATAATGCCCATCTGAGGAGTGTTTCAGGTCTACAGAATGCCCCTCTGAGGAGTGTTTCAGGTCTACAGAATGCTTATTTGAGGAGTGTTTCAGGTCTACAGAATGCCCCTCTGAGGAGTGTTTCAGGACTGTAGAATGCCCCTCTGAGGAGTGTTTCAGGTCTACAGAGTGCCCCTCTGAGGAGTGTTTCAGGTCTACAGAATGCCCCTCTGAGGAGTGTTTCAGGCCTGCATAATGCCCCTCTGAGGAGTGTTTCAGGTCTACAGAATGCCACTCTGAGGGGTGTTTCAGGTCTACAGAATGCCCCTCTGAGGAGTGTTTCAGGTCTGTAGAATGCCTCTTTGAGGAGTGTTTCAGGTCTACAGAATGCCCCTCTGAGGAGTGTTTCAGGTCTACAGAATGCCCCTCTGAGGAGTGTTTCAGGTCTACAGAATGCCCCTCTGAGGAGTGTTTCAGGTCTGTAGAATGCCTCTTTGAGGAGTGTTTCAAGTCTACAGAATGCCCCTCTGAGGAGTGTTTCAGGTCTACAGAATGCCCCTCTGAGGAGTGTTTCAGGTCTACAGAATGGCCCTCTGAGGAGTGTTACAGGTCTGTAGAATGCCTCTTTGAGGAGTGTTTCAGGTCTACAGAATGCCCCTCTGAGGAGTGTTTCAGGTCTACAGAATGCCCCTCTAAGGAGTGTTTCAGGTCAACAGAATGCCTCTTTGAGGAGTGTCTCAGGTCTACAGAATGCCCCTCTGAGGAGTGCTTCAGGTCTACAGAATGCCCATCTGAGGAGTGTTTCAGGTCTACAGAATGCCCCTCTGAGGAGTGTTTCAGGTCTGTAGAATGCCTCTTTGAGGAGTGTGTCAGGTCTACAGAATGCCCCTCTGAGGAGTGTTTCAGGTCTACAGAATGCCCCTCTGAGGAGTGTTTCAGGTCTACAGAATGCCCCTCTGAGGAGTGTTTCAGGTCTGTAGAATGCCTCTTTGAGGAGTGTTTCAGGTCTACAGAATGCCCCTCTGAGGAGTGTTTCAGGTCTACAGAATGCCCCTCTGAGGAGTGTTTCAGGTCTGTAGAATGCCCCTCTGAGGAGTGTTTCAGGTCTACAGAATGCCCCTCTGAGGGGTGTTTCAGGTCTACAGAATGCCTCTTTGAGGAGTGTTTCAGGTCTGCATAATGCCCCTCTGAGGAGTGTTTCAGGTCTACAGAATGCCCCTCTGAGGAGTGTTTCAGGTCTACAGAATGCCTCTTTGAGGAGTGTTTCTGGTCTGCATGATGCCCCTCTGAGGAGTGTTTCAGGTCTACAGAATGCCCCTCTGAGGAGTGTTTCAGGTCTGTAGAATGCCTCTTTGAGGAGTGTTTCAGGTTTACAGAATGCCCCTCTGAGGAGTGTTTCAGTTCTACAGAATGCCCCTCTGAGGAGTGTTTCAATTCTACAGTATGCCCCTCTGAGGAGGGTTTCAGGTCTGTAGAATGCCTCTTTGGGGAGTGTTTCAGGTCTACAGAATGTCCCTCAGGAGTGTTTCAGGTCTACAGTATGCCCCTCTGAGGAGTGTTTCAGGTCTACAGAATGCCTCTTTGAGGAGTGTTTCAGGTCTACAGAATGCCCCTTTGAGGAGTGTTTCAGGTCTGTAGAATGCCCCTTCGAGGAGTGTTTCAGGTCTGTAGAATGCCCCTTTGAGGAGTGTTTCAGGTCTGTAGAAACCCCCTTCGAGGAGTGTTTCCGGTCTGTGGAATGCGATTTTGAGGAATGTTTCGGGTCTCTTGAATGCCCCTCTGAGGAGTGTTTCAGGTCTGTAGAATGCCTCTTTGAGGAGTGTTTCAGGTCTGTAGAATGCCTCTTTGAGGAGTGTATCAGTTCTGTAGAATGCCTCTTTGAGGAGTGTTTCAGGTCTACAGAATGCCCCTCTGAGGAGTGTTTCAGGTCTACAGAATTCCCCTCTGAGGAGTGTTTCAGGTCTACAGAATGCCTCTTTGAGGAGTGTTTCAGGTCTACAGAATCCCCCTCTGAGGAGTGTTTCAGGTCTGCATAATGCCCCTCTGAGGAGTGTTTCAGGTCTACAGTATGCCCCTCTGAGGAGTGTTTCAGGTCTACAGAATGCCTCTTTGAGGAGTGTTTCAGGTCTACAGAATGCCCCTTTGAGGAGTGTCTCAGGTCTGTAGAATGCCCCTTCGAGGAGTGTTTCAGGTCTGTAGAATGCCCCTTTGAGGAGTGTTTTAGGTCTACAGAATTCCCCTCTGAGGAGTGTTTCAGGTCTACAGAATGCCTCTTTGAGGAGTGTTTCAGGTCTACAGAATCCCCCTCTGAGGAGTGTTTCAGGTCTGCATAATGCCCCTCTGAGGAGTGTTTCAGGTCTACAGAATGCCTCTTTGAGGAGTGTTTCAGGTCTACAGAATGCCCCTCTGAGGGGTGTTTCAGGTCTACAGAATACCTCTTTGAGGAGTGTTTCTGGTCTGCATAATGCCCCTCTGAGGAGTGTTTCAGGTCTACAGAATGCCCCTCTGAGGAGTATTTCAGGTCTACAGAATGCCTCTTTGAGGAGTGTTTCTGGTCTGCATAATGCCCATCTGAGGAGTGTTTCAGGTCTACAGAATGCCCCTCTGAGGAGTGCTTCAGGTCTACAGAATGCCCCTCTGAGGAGTCTTTCAGATCTACAGAATACCCCTCTGAGGAGTGTTTCAGGTCTACAGAATGCCTCTTTGAGGAGTGTTTCAGGTCTACAGAATGCCCCTCTGAGGAGTGTTTCAGGTCTGTAGAATGCCCCTCTGAGGAGTGTTTCAGGTCTACAGAATGCCCCTCTGAGGAGTGTTTCAGGTCTACAGAATGCCCCTCTGAGGAGTGTTTCAGGTCTGTAGAATGCCCCTCTGAGGAGTGTTTCAGGTCTACAGAATGTCCCTCTGAGGGGTGTTTCAGGTCTACAGAATGCCTCTTTGAGGAGTGTTTCAGGTCTGCATAATGCCCCTCTGAGGAGTGTTTCAGGTCTACAGAATGCCCCCCTGAGGAGTGTTTCAGGTCTGTAGAATGCCTCTTTGAGGAGTGTTTCAGGTTTACAGAATGCCCCTCTGAGGAGTGTTTCAGGTCTACAGAATGCCCCTCTGAGGAGTGTTTCAATTCTACAGTATGCCCCTCTGAGGAGGGTTTCAGGTCTGTAGAATGCCTCTTTGGGGAGTGTTTCAGGTCTACAGAATGTCCCTTCGAGGAGTGTTTCAGGTCTACAGAATGCCTCTTTGAGGAGTGTTTCAGGTCTACAGAATGCCCCTTTGAGGAGTGTTTCAGGTCTGTAGAATGCCCCTTCGAGGAGTGTTTCAGGTATGTAGAATGCCCCTTTGAGGAGTGTTTCAGGTCTGTAGAAACCCCCTTCGAGGAGTGTTTCCGGTCTGTGGAATGCGTCTTTGAGGAATGTTTCAGGTCTCTTGAATGCCCCTCTGAGGAGTGTTTCAGGTCTACAGAATGCCCCTCTGAGGAGTGTTTCAGGTCTACAGAATGCCTCTTTGAGGAGTGTTTCTGGTCTGCATGATGCCCCTCTGAGGAGTGTTTCAGGTCTACAGAATGCCCCTCTGAGGAGTGTTTCAGGTCTGTAGAATGCCTCTTTGAGGAGTGTTTCAGGTTTACAGAATGCCCCTCTGAGGAGTGTTTCAGTTCTACAGAATGCCCCTCTGAGGAGTGTTTCAATTCTACAGTATGCCCCTCTGAGGAGGGTTTCAGGTCTGTAGAATGCCTCTTTGGGGAGTGTTTCAGGTCTACAGAATGTCCCTCAGGAGTGTTTCAGGTCTACAGTATGCCCCTCTGAGGAGTGTTTCAGGTCTACAGAATGCCTCTTTGAGGAGTGTTTCAGGTCTACAGAATGCCCCTTTGAGGAGTGTTTCAGGTCTGTAGAATGCCCCTTCGAGGAGTGTTTCAGGTCTGTAGAATGCCCCTTTGAGGAGTGTTTCAGGTCTGTAGAAACCCCCTTCGAGGAGTGTTTCCGGTCTGTGGAATGCGATTTTGAGGAATGTTTCAGGTCTCTTGAATGCCCCTCTGAGGAGTGTTTCAGGTCTGTAGAATGCCTCTTTGAGGAGTGTTTCAGGTCTGTAGAATGCCTCTTTGAGGAGTGTATCAGTTCTGTAGAATGCCTCTTTGAGGAGTGTTTCAGGTCTACAGAATGCCCCTCTGAGGAGTGTTTCAGGTCTACAGAATTCCCCTCTGAGGAGTGTTTCAGGTCTACAGAATGCCTCTTTGAGGAGTGTTTCAGGTCTACAGAATCCCCCTCTGAGGAGTGTTTCAGGTCTGCATAATGCCCCTCTGAGGAGTGTTTCAGGTCTACAGTATGCCCCTCTGAGGAGTGTTTCAGGTCTACAGAATGCCTCTTTGAGGAGTGTTTCAGGTCTACAGAATGCCCCTTTGAGGAGTGTCTCAGGTCTGTAGAATGCCCCTTCGAGGAGTGTTTCAGGTCTGTAGAATGCCCCTTTGAGGAGTGTTTTAGGTCTACAGAATTCCCCTCTGAGGAGTGTTTCAGGTCTACAGAATGCCTCTTTGAGGAGTGTTTCAGGTCTACAGAATCCCCCTCTGAGGAGTGTTTCAGGTCTGCATAATGCCCCTCTGAGGAGTGTTTCAGGTCTACAGAATGCCTCTTTGAGGAGTGTTTCAGGTCTACAGAATGCCCCTCTGAGGGGTGTTTCAGGTCTACAGAATACCTCTTTGAGGAGTGTTTCTGGTCTGCATAATGCCCCTCTGAGGAGTGTTTCAGGTCTACAGAATGCCCCTCTGAGGAGTATTTCAGGTCTACAGAATGCCTCTTTGAGGAGTGTTTCTGGTCTGCATAATGCCCATCTGAGGAGTGTTTCAGGTCTACAGAATGCCCCTCTGAGGAGTGCTTCAGGTCTACAGAATGCCCCTCTGAGGAGTCTTTCAGATCTACAGAATACCCCTCTGAGGAGTGTTTCAGGTCTACAGAATGCCTCTTTGAGGAGTGTTTCAGGTCTACAGAATGCCCCTCTGAGGAGTGTTTCAGGTCTGTAGAATGCCCCTCTGAGGAGTGTTTCAGGTCTACAGAATGCCCCTCTGAGGAGTGTTTCAGGTCTACAGAATGCCCCTCTGAGGAGTGTTTCAGGTCTGTAGAATGCCCCTCTGAGGAGTGTTTCAGGTCTACAGAATGTCCCTCTGAGGGGTGTTTCAGGTCTACAGAATGCCTCTTTGAGGAGTGTTTCAGGTCTGCATAATGCCCCTCTGAGGAGTGTTTCAGGTCTACAGAATGCCCCCCTGAGGAGTGTTTCAGGTCTGTAGAATGCCTCTTTGAGGAGTGTTTCAGGTTTACAGAATGCCCCTCTGAGGAGTGTTTCAGGTCTACAGAATGCCCCTCTGAGGAGTGTTTCAATTCTACAGTATGCCCCTCAGAGGAGGGTTTCAGGTCTGTAGAATGCCTCTTTGGGGAGTGTTTCAGGTCTACAGAATGTCCCTTCGAGGAGTGTTTCAGGTCTACAGAATGCCTCTTTGAGGAGTGTTTCAGGTCTACAGAATGCCCCTTTGAGGAGTGTTTCAGGTCTGTAGAATGCCCCTTCGAGGAGTGTTTCAGGTATGTAGAATGCCCCTTTGAGGAGTGTTTCAGGTCTGTAGAAACCCCCTTCGAGGAGTGTTTCCGGTCTGTGGAATGCGTCTTTGAGGAATGTTTCAGGTCTCTTGAATGCCCCTCTGAGGAGTGTTTCAGGTCTGTAGAATGCCTCTTTGAGGAGTGTTTCAGGTCTGTAGAATGCCTCTTTGAGGAGTGTATCAGTTCTGTAGAATGCCTCTTTGAGGAGTGTTTCAGGTCTACAGAATGCCCCTCTGAGGAGTGTTTCAGGTCTACAGAATTCCCCTCTGAGGAGTGTTTCAGGTCTACAGAATCCCCCTCTGAGGAGTGTTTCAGGTCTGCATAATGCCCCTCTGAGGAGTGTTTCAGGTCTACAGTATGCCCCTCTGAGGAGTGTTTCAGGTCTACAGAATGCCTCTTTGAGGAGTGTTTCAGGTCTACAGAATGCCCCTTTGAGGAGTGTTTCAGGTCTGTAGAATGCCCCTTCGAGGAGTGTTTCAGGTCTGTAGAATGCCCCTTTGAGGAGTGTTTTAGGTCTACAGAATTCCCCTCTGAGGAGTGTTTCAGGTCTACAGAATGCCTCTTTGAGGAGTGTTTCAGGTCTACAGAATCCCCCTCTGAGGAGTGTTTCAGGTCTGCATAATGCCCCTCTGATGAGTGTTTCAGGTCTACAGAATGCCTCTTTGAGGAGTGTTTCAGGTCTACAGAATGCCCCTCTGAGGGGTGTTTCAGGTCTACAGAATGCCTCTTTGAGGAGTGTTTCTGGTCTGCATAATGCCCCTCTGAGGAGTGTTTCAGGTCTACAGAATGCCCCTCTGAGGAGTATTTCAGGTCTACAGAATGCCTCTTTGAGGAGTGTTTCTGGTCTGCATAATGCCCATCTGAGGAGTGTTTCAGGTCTACAGAATGCCCCTCTGAGGAGTGCTTCAGGTCTACAGAATGCCCCTCTGAGGAGTCTTTCAGATCTACAGAATACCCCTCTGAGGAGTGTTTCAGGTCTGTAGAATGCCTCTTTGAGGAGTGTTTCAGGTTTACAGAATGCCCCTCTGAGCAGTGTTTCAGGTCTACAGAATGCCCCTCTGAGGAGTGTTTCAGGTCTACAGAATGCCCCTCTGAGGAGTGTTTCAGGTCTGTAGAATGCCTCTTTGGGGAGTGTTTCAGGGCTACAGAGTGCCCCTTTGAGGAGTGTTTCAGGCCTGCATAATGCCCCTCTGAGGAGTGTTTCAGGTCTACAGAATGCCCCTCTGAGGATTGTTTCAGGTCTACAGAATGTCCCTCAGGAGTGTTTCAGGTCTACAGTATGCCCCTCTGAGGAGTGATTCTGGTCTGTAGAATGCCCCTCTGAGGAGTGTTTCAGGTCTACAGAATGCCACTCTGAGGGGTGTTTCAGGTCTACAGAATGCCTCTTTGAGGAGTGTTTCTGGTCTGCATAATGCCCCTCTGAGGAGTGTTTCAGGTCTACAGAATGCCCCTCTGAGGAGTATTTCAGGTCTACAGAATGCCTTTTTGAGGAGTGTTTCTGGTCTGCATAATGCCCCTCTGAGGAGTGTTTCAGGTCTACAGAATGCACCTCTGAGGAGTATTTCAGGTCTACAGAATGCGTCTTTGAGGAGTGTTTCAGGTCTACAGAATGCCCCTTTGAGGAGTGTTTCAGGTCTGTAGAATGCCCCTTGGAGGAGTGTTTCAGGTCTGTAGAATGCCCCTTTGAGGAGTGTTTCAGGTCTGTAGAAACCCCCTTCGAGGAGTGTTTCCGGTCTGTGGAATGCGTCTTTGAGGAATGTTTCAGGTCTCTTGAATGCCCCTCTGAGGAGTGTTTCAGGTCTGTAGAATGCCTCTTTGAGGAGTGTTTCAGGTCTGTAGAATGCCTCTTTGAGGAGTGTATCAGTTCTGTAGAATGCCTCTTTGAGGAGTGTTTCAGGTCTACAGAATGGCCCTCTGAGGAGTGTTTCAGGTCTACAGAATTCCCCTCTGAGGAGTGTTTCAGGTCTACAGAATGCCTCTTTGAGGAGTGTTTCAGGTCTGTAGAATGACTCTTTGAGGAGTGTATCAGTTCTGTAGAATGCCTCTTTGAGGAGTGTTTCAGGTTTACAGAATGCCCCTCTGAGGAGTGTTTTAGGTCTACAGAATTCCCCTCTGAGGAGTGTTTCAGGTCTACAGAATGCCTCTTTGAGGAGTGTTTCAGGTCTACAGAATCCCCCTCTGAGGAGTGTTTCAGGTCTGCATAATGCCCCTCTGATGAGTGTTTCAGGTCTACAGAATGCCTCTTTGAGGAGTGTTTCAGGTCTACAGAATGCCCCTCTGAGGGGTGTTTCAGGTCTACAGAATGCCTCTTTGAGGAGTGTTTCTGGTCTGCATAATGCCCCTCTGAGGAGTGTTTCAGGTCTACAGAATGCCCCTCTGAGGAGTATTTCAGGTCTACAGAATGCCTTTTTGAGGAGTGTTTCTGGTCTGCATAATGCCCCTCTGAGGAGTGTTTCAGGTCTACAGAATGCCCCTCTGAGGAGTATTTCAGGTCTACAGAATGCCTCTTTGAGGATTGTTTCAGGTCTACAGAATGCCCCTTTGAGGAGTGTTTCAGGTCTGTAGAATGCCCCTTCGAGGAGTGTTTCAGGTCTGTAGAATGCCCCTTTGAGGAGTGTTTCAGGTCTGTAGAAACCCCCTTCGAGGAGTGTTTCCGGTCTGTGGAATGCGTCTTTGAGGAATGTTTCAGGTCTCTTGAATGCCCCTCTGAGGAGTGTTTCAGGTCTGTAGAATGCCTCTTTGAGGAGTGTTTCAGGTCTGTAGAATGCCTCTTTGAGGAGTGTATCAGTTCTGTAGAATGCCTCTTTGAGGAGTGTTTCAGGTCTACAGAATGCCCCTCTGAGGAGTGTTTCAGGTCTACAGAATTCCCCTCTGAGGAGTGTTTCAGGTCTACAGAATGCCTCTTTGAGGAGTGTTTCAGGTCTGTAGAATGCCTCTTTGAGGAGTGTATCAGTTCTGTAGAATGCCTCTTTGAGGAGTGTTTCAGGTTTACAGAATGCCCCTCTGAGGAGTGTTTCAGGTCTACAGAATGCCCCTCTGAGGAGTGTTTCAATTCTACAGTATGCCCCTCTGAGGAGGGTTTCAGGTCTGTAGAATGCCTCTTTGGGGAGTGTTTCAGGTCTACAGAATGTCCCTCAGGAGTGTTTCAGGTCTACAGTATGCCCAACTGAGGAGTGTTTCAGGTCTACAGAATGCCTCTTTGAGGAGTGTTTCAGGTCTACAGAATGCCCCTTTGAGGAGTGTTTCAGGTCTGTAGAATGGCCCTTCGAGGAGTGTTTCAGGTCTGTAGAATGCCCCTTTGAGGAGTGTTTCAGGTCTGTAGAAACCCCCTTCGAGGAGTGTTTCCGGTCTGTGGAATGCGTCTTTGAGGAATGTTTCAGGTCTCTTGAATGCCCCTCTGAGGAGTGTTTCAGGTCTGTAGAATGCCTCTTTGAGGAGTGTTTCAGGTCTGTAGAATGCCTCTTTGAGGAGTGTATCAGTTCTGTAGAATGCCTCTTTGAGGAGTGTTTCAGGTCTACAGAATGCCCCTCTGAGGAGTGTTTCAGGTCTACAGAATTCCCCTCTGAGGAGTGTTTCAGGTCTACAGAATGCCTCTTTGAGGAGTGTTTCAGGTCTACAGAATCCCCCTCTGAGGAGTGTTTCAGGTCTGCATAATGCCCCTCTGAGGAGTGTTTCAGGTCTAGAGTATGCCCCTCTGAGGAGTGTTTCAGGTCTACAGAATGCCTCTTTGAGGAGTGTTTCAGGTCTACAGAATGCCCCTTTGAGGAGTGTTTCAGGTCTGTAGAATGCCCCTTCGAGGAGTGTTTCAGGTCTGTAGAATGCCCCTTTGAGGAGTGTTTTAGGTCTACAGAATTCCCCTCTGAGGAGTGTTTCAGGTCTACAGAATGCCTCTTTGAGGAGTGTTTCAGGTCTACAGAATCCCCCTCTGAGGAGTGTTTCAGGTCTGCATAATGCCCCTCTGAGGAGTGTTTCAGGTCTACAGAATGCCTCTTTGAGGAGTGTTTCAGGTCTACAGAATGCCCCTCTGAGGGGTTTTTCAGGTCTACAGAATGCCTCTTTGAGGAGTGTTTCTGGTCTGCATAATGCCCCTCTGAGGAGTGTTTCAGGTCTACAGAATGCCCCTCTGAGGAGTATTTCAGGTCTACAGAATGCCTCTTTGAGGAGTGTTTCTGGTCTGCATAATGCCCATCTGAGGAGTGTTTCAGGTCTACAGAATGCCCCTCTGAGGAGTGCTTCAGGTCTACAGAATGCCCCTCTGAGGAGTCTTTCAGATCTACAGAATACCCCTCTGAGGAGTGTTTCAGGTCTACAGAATGCCTCTTTGAGGAGTGTTTCAGGTCTACAGAATGCCCCTCTGAGGAGTGATTCAGGTCTGCATAATGCCCCTCTGAGGAGTGATTCGGGTCTACAGAATGCCTCTCTGAGGAGTGTTTCAGGTCTACAGAATGCCCCTCTGAGGAGTGTTTCAGGTCTGTAGAATGCCCCTCTGAGGAGTGTTTCAGGTCTACAGAATGCCCCTCTGAGGAGTGTTTCAGGTCTACAGAATGCCCCTATGAGGAGTGTTTCAGGTCTGTGGAATGCCCCTCTGAGGAGTGTTTCAGGTCTACAGAATGCCCCTCTGAGGGGTGTTTCAGGTCTACAGAATGCCTCTTTGAGGAGTGTTTCAGGTCTGCATAATGACCCTCTGAGGAGTGTTTCAGGTCTACAGAATGCCCCTCTGAGGAGTGTTTCAGGTCTACAGAATGCCTCTTTGAGGAGTGTTTCTGGTCTGCATGATGCCCCTCTGAGGAGTGTTTCAGGTCTACAGAATGCCCCTCTGAGGAGTGTTTCAGGTCTGTAGAATGCCTCTTTGAGGAGTGTTTCAGGTTTACAGAATGCCCCTCTGAGGAGTGTTTCAGGTCTGCAGAATGCCCCTCTGAGGAGTGTTTCAATTCTACAGTATGCCCCTCTGAGGAGGGTTTCAGGTCTGTAGAATGCCTCTTTGGGGAGTGTTTCAGGTCTACAGAATGTCCCTCAGGAGTGTTTCAGGTCTACAGTATGCCCCTCTGAGGAGTGTTTCAGGTCTACAGAATGCCTCTTTGAGGAGTGTTTCAGGTCTACAGAATGCCCCTTTGAGGAGTGTTTCAGGTCTGTAGAATGCCCCTTCGAGGAGTGTTTCAGGTCTGTAGAATGCCCATTTGAGGAGTGTTTCAGGTCTGTAGAAACCCCCTTCGAGGAGTGTTTCCGGTCTGTGGAATGCGTCTTTGAGGAATGTTTCAGGTCTCTTGAATGCCCCTCTGAGGAGTGTTTCAGGTCTGTAGAATGCCTCTTTGAGGAGTGTTTCAGGTCTACAGAATGCCCCTCTGAGGAGTGTTTCAGGTCTACAGAATTCCTCTCTGAGGAGTGTTTCAGGTCTACAGAATGCCTCTTTGAGGAGTGTTTCAGGTCTGCATAATGCCCCTCTGAGGAGTGTTTCAGGTCTACAGTATGCCCCTCTGAGGAGTGTTTCAGGTCTACAGAATGCCTCTTTGAGGAGTGTTTCAGGTCTAGAGAATGCCCCTTTGAGGAGTGTTTCAGGTCTGTAGAATGCCCCTTCGAGGAGTGTTTCAGGTCTGTAGAATGCCCCTTTGAGGAGTGTTTTAGGTCTACAGAATTCCCCTCTGAGGAGTGTTTCAGGTCTACAGAATGCCTCTTTGAGGAGTGTTTCAGGTCTACAGAATCCCCCTCTGAGGAGTGTTTCAGGTCTGCATAATGCCCCTCTGATGAGTGTTTCAGGTCTACAGAATGCCCCTCTGAGGGGTTTTTCAGGTCTACAGAATGCCTCTTTGAGGAGTGTTTCTGGTCTGCATAATGCCCCTCTGAGGAGTGTTTCAGGTCTACAGAATGCCCCTCTGAGGAGTATTTCAGGTCTACAGAATGCCTCTTTGAGGAGTGTTTCTGGTCTGCATAATGCCCATCTGAGGAGTGTTTCAGGTCTGTAGAATGGCCCTTTGAGGAGTGTTTCAGGTCTGTAGAAACCCCCTTCGAGGAGTGTTTCCGGTCTGTGGAATGCGTCTTTGAGGAATGTTTCAGGTCTCTTGAATGCCCCTCTGAGGAGTGTTTCAGGTCTGTAGAATGCCTCTTTGAGGAGTGTTTCAGGTCTGTAGAATGCCTCTTTGAGGAGTGTATCAGTTCTGTAGAATGCCTCTTTGAGGAGTGTTTCAGGTCTACAGAATGCCCCTCTGAGGAGTGTTTCAGGTCTACAGAATTCCCCTCTGAGGAGTGTTTCAGGTCTACAGAATGCCTCTTTGAGGAGTGTTTCAGGTCTACAGAATCCCCCTCTGAGGAGTGTTTCAGGTCTGCATAATGCCCCTCTGAGGAGTGTTTCAGGTCTACAGTATGCCCCTCTGAGGAGTGTTTCAGGTCTACAGAATGCCTCTTTGAGGAGTGTTTCAGGTCTACAGAATGCCCCTTTGAGGAGTGTTTCAGGTCTGTAGAATGCCCCTTCGAGGAGTGTTTCAGGTCTGTAGAATGCCCCTTTGAGGAGTGTTTCAGGTCTACAGAATTGAACTCTGAGGAGTGTTTCAGGTCTACAGAATGCCTCTTTGAGGAGTGTTTCAGGTCTACAGAATCCCCGTCTGAGGAGTGTTTCAGGTCTGCATAATGCCCCTCTGAGGAGTGTTTCAGGTCTACAGTATGCCCCTCTGAGGAGTGTTTCAGGTCTACAGAATGCCTCTTTGAGGAGTGTTTCAGGTCTACAGAATGCCCCTTTGAGGAGTGTTTCAGGTCTGTAGAATGCCCCTTCGAGGAGTGTTTCAGGTCTGTAGAATGCCCCTTTGAGGAGTGTTTTAGGTCTACAGAATTCCCCTCTGAGGAGTGTTTCAGGTCTACAGAATGCCTCTTTGAGCAGTGTTTCAGGTCTACAGAATCCCCCTCTGAGGAGTGTTTCAGGTCTGCATAATGCCCCTCTGATGAGTGTTTCAGGTCTACAGAATGCCTCTTTGAGGAGTGTTTCAGGTCTACAGAATGCCCCTCTGAGGGGTGTTTCAGGTCTACAGAATGCCTCTTTGAGGAGTGTTTCTGGTCTGCATAATGCCCCTCTGAGGAGTGTTTCAGGTCTACAGAATGCCCCTCTGAGGAGTATTTCAGGTCTACAGAATGCCTCTTTGAGGAGTGTTTCTGGTCTGCATAATGCCCATCTGAGGAGTGTTTCAGGTCTACAGAATGCCCCTCTG
This sequence comes from Salmo salar, assembly GCF_965601325.2. Lineage (NCBI taxonomy): Eukaryota > Metazoa > Chordata > Actinopteri > Salmoniformes > Salmonidae > Salmo > Salmo salar. Next base: position 91,710,136 of record NC_138293.1, on the reverse strand, counting down.
AGGAGTGCTTCAGGTCTACAGAATGCCCCTCTGAGGAGTCTTTCAGATCTACAGAATACCCCTCTGAGGAGTGTTTCAGGTCTGTAGAATGCCTCTTTGAGGAGTGTTTCAGGTTTACAGAATGCCCCTCTGAGCAGTGTTTCAGGTCTACTGATTGCCCCGCTGAGGAGTGTTTCAGGTCTACAGAATGCCCCTCTGAGGAGTGTTTCAGGTCTGTAGAATGCCTCTTTGGGGAGTGTTTCAGGGCTACAGAGTGCCCCTTTGAGGAGTGTTTCAGGCCTGCATAATGCCCCTCTGAGGAGTGTTTCAGGTCTACAGAATGCCCCTCTGAGGAGTGTTTCAGGTCTACAGAATGTCCCTCAGGAGTGTTTCAGGTCTACAGTATGCCCCTCTGAGGAGTGATTCTGGTCTGTAGAATGCCCCTCTGAGGAGTGTTTCAGGTCTACAGAATGCCACTCTGAGGGGTGTTTCAGGTCTACAGAATGCCTCTTTGAGGAATGTTTCTGGTCTGCATAATGCCCCTCTGAGGAGTGTTTCAGGTCTACAGAATGCCCCTCTGAGGAGTATTTCAGGTCTACAGAATGCCTTTTTGAGGAGTGTTTCTGGTCTGCATAATGCCCCTCTGAGGAGTGTTTCAGGTCTACAGAATGCCCCTCTGAGGAGTATTTCAGGTCTACAGAATGCCTCTTTGAGGAGTGTTTCAGGTCTACAGAATGCCCCTTTGAGGAGTGTTTCAGGTCTGTAGAATGCCCCTTCGAGGAGTGTTTCAGGTCTGTAGAATGCCCCTTTGAGGAGTGTTTCAGGTCTGTAGAAACCCCCTTCGAGGAGTGTTTCCGGTCTGTGGAATGCGTCTTTGAGGAATGTTTCAGGTCTCTTGAATGCCCCTCTGAGGAGTGTTTCAGGTCTGTAGAATGCCTCTTTGAGGAGTGTTTCAGGTCTGTAGAATGCCTCTTTGAGGAGTGTATCAGTTCTGTAGAATGCCTCTTTGAGGAGTGTTTCAGGTCTACAGAATGCCCCTCTGAGGAGTGTTTCAGGTCTACAGAATTCCCCTCTGAGGAGTGTTTCAGGTCTACAGAATGCCTCTTTGAGGAGTGTTTCAGGTCTACAGAATCCCCCTCTGATGAGTGTTTCAGGTCTGCATAATGCCCCTCTGAGGAGTTTTTCAGGTCTACAGTATGCCCCTCTGAGGAGTGTTTCAGGTCTACAGAATGCCTCTTTGAGGAGTGTTTCAGGTCTACAGAATGCCCCATTGAGGAGTGTTTCAGGTCTGTAGAATGCCCCTTCGAGGAGTGTATCAGGTCTGTAGAATGCCCCTTTGAGGAGTGTTTTAGGTCTACAGAATTCCCCTCTGAGGAGTGTTTCAGGTCTACAGAATGCCTCTTTGAGGAGTGTTTCAGGTCTACAGAATCCCCCTCTGAGGAGTGTTTCAGGTCTGCATAATGCCCCTCTGAGGAGTGTTTCAGGTCTACAGAATGCCTCTTTGAGGAGTGTTTCAGGTCTACAGAATGCCCCTCTGAGGGGTGTTTCAGGTCTACAGAATGCCTCTTTGAGGAGTGTTTCTGGTCTGCATAATGCCCCTCTGAGGAGTGTTTCAGGTCTACAGAATGCCCCTCTGAGGAGTATTTCAGGTCTACAGAATGCCTCTTTGAAGAGTGTTTCTGGTCTGCATAATGCCCCTCTGAGGAGTGTTTCAGGTCTACAGAATGCCCCTCTGAGGAGTGTTTCAGGTCTACAAAATGTCCCTCAGGAGTGTTTCAGGTCTACAGTATGCCCCTCTGAGGAGTGTTTCTGGTCTGTAGAATGCCCCTCTGAGGAGTTTTTCAGGTCTACAGAATGCCCCTCTGAGGGGTGTTTCAGGTCTACAGAATGCCTCTTTGAGGAGTGTTTCTGGTCTGCATAATGCCCCTCTGAGGAGTGTTTCAGGTCTACAGAATGCCCCTCTGAGGAGTATTTCAGGTCTACAGAATGCCTCTTTGAGGAGTGTTTCTGGTCTGCATAATGCCCCTCTGAGGAGTGTTTCAGGTCTACAGAATGCCCCTCTGAGGAGTGTTTCAGGTCTGCATAATGCACCTCTGAGGAGTGATTCAGGTCTACAGAATGCCTCTCAGAGGAGTGTTTCAGGTCTACAGAATGCCCCTCTGAGGAGTGTTTCAGGTCTGCATAATGCCCCTCTGAGGAGTGTTTCAGGTCTACAGTATGCCCCTCTGAGGAGTGTTTCAGGTCTACAGAATGCCTCTTTGAAGAGTGTTTCAGGTATACAGAATCCCCCTCTGAGGAGTGTTTCAGGTCTGCATGATGCCCCTCTGAGGAGTGTTTCAGGTCTACAGTATGCCCCTCTGAGGAGTGTTTCAGGTCTGTAGAATGCCCCTTCGAGGAGTGTTTCAGGTCTGTAGAATGCCCCTTTGAGGAGTGTTTTAGGTCTACAGAATTCCCCTCTGAGGAGTGTTTCAGGTCTACAGAATGCCTCTTTGAGGAGTGTTTCAGGTCTACAGAATCCCCCTCTGAGGAGTGTTTCAGGTCTGCATAATGCCCCTCTGAGGAGTGTTTCAGGTCTACAGAATGCCTCTTTGAGGAGTGTTTCAGGTCTACAGAATGCCCCTCTGAGGGGTGTTTCAGGTCTACAGAATGCCTCTTTGAGGAGTGTTTCTGGTCTGCATAATGCCCCTCTGAGGAGTGTTTCAGGTCTACAGAATGCCCCTCTGAGGAGTATTTCAGGTCTACAGAATGCCTCTTTGAGGAGTGTTTCTGGTCTGCATAATGCCCATCTGAGGAGTGTTTCAGGTCTACAGAATGCCCCTCTGAGGAGTGCTTCAGGTCTACAGAATGCCCCTCTGAGGAGTCTTTCAGATCTACAGAATACCCCTCTGAGGAGTGTTTCAGGTCTGTAGAATGCCTCTTTGAGGAGTGTTTCAGGTTTACAGAATGCCCCTCTGAGCAGTGTTTCAGGTCTACAGAATGCCCCTCTGAGGAGTGTTTCAGGTCTACAGAATGCCCCTCTGAGGAGTGTTTCAGGTCTGTAGATTGCCTCTTTGGGGAGTGTTTCAGGGCTACAGAGTGCCCCTTTGAGGAGTGTTTCAGGCCTGCATAATGCCCCTCTGAGGAGTGTTTCAGGTCTACAGAATGCCCCTCTGAGGAGTGTTTCAGGTCTACAGAATGTCCCTCAGGAGTGTTTCAGGTCTACAGTATGCCCCTCTGAGGAGTGTTTCAGGTCTGTAGAATGCCCCTCTGAGGAGTGTTTCAGGTCTACAGAATGCCCCTCTGAGGGGTGTTTCAGGATTACAGAATGCCTCTTTGAGGAGTGTTTCAGGTCTGTAGAAACCCCCTTCGAGGAGTGTTTCCGGTCTGTGGAATGCGTCTTTGAGGAATGTTTCAGGTCTCTTGAATGCCCCTCTGAGGAGTGTTTCAGGTCTGTAGAATGCCTCTTTGAGGAGTGTTTCAGGTCTGTAGAATGCCTCTTTGAGGAGTGTATCAGTTCTGTAGAATGCCTCTTTGAGGAGTGTTTCAGGTCTACAGAATGACCCTCTGAGGAGTGTTTCAGGTCTACAGAATTCCCCTCTGAGGAGTGTTTCAGGTCTACAGAATGCCTCTTTGAGGAGTGTTTCAGGTCTACAGAATCCCCCTCTGAGGAGTGTTTCAGGTCTGCATAATGCCCCTCTGAGGAGTGTTTCAGGTCTACAGTATGCCCCTCTGAGGAGTGTTTCAGGTCTACAGAATGCCTCTTTGAGGAGTGTTTCAGGTCTACAGAATGCCCCTTTGAGGAGTGTTTCAGGTCTGTAGAATGCCCCTTCGAGGAGTGTTTCAGGTCTGTAGAATGCCCCTTTGAGGAGTGTTTCAGGTCTGTAGAAACCCCCTTCGAGGAGTGTTTCCGGTCTGTGGAATGCGTCTTTGAGGAATGTTTCAGGTCTCTTGAATGCCCCTCTGAGGAGTGTTTCAGGTCTGTAGAATGCCTCTTTGAGGAGTGTTTCAGGTCTGTAGAATGCCTCTTTGAGGAGTGTATCAGTTCTGTAGAATGCCTCTTTGAGGAGTGTTTCAGGTCTACAGAATGCCCCTCTGAGGAGTGTTTCAGGTCTACAGAATTCCCCTCTGAGGAGTGTTTCAGGTCTACAGAATGCCTCTTTGAGGAGTCTTTCAGGTCTACAGAATCACCCTCTGAGGAGTGTTTCAGGTCTGCATAATGCCCCTCTGAGGAGTGTTTCAGGTCTACAGTATGCCCCTCTGAGGAGTGTTTCAGGTCTACAGAATGCCTCTTTGAGGAGTGTTTCAGGTCTACAGAATGCCCCTTTGAGGAGTGTTTCAGGTCTGTAGAATGCCCCTTCGAGGAGTGTTTCAGGTCTGTAGAATGCCCCTTTGAGGAGTGTTTTAGGTCTACAGAATTCCCCTCTGAGGAGTGTTTCAGGTCTACAGAATGCCTCTTTGAGGAGTGTTTCAGGTCTACAGAATCCCCCTCTGAGGAGTGTTTCAGGTCTGCATAATGCCCCTCTGAGGAGTGTTTCAGGTCTACAGAATGCCTCTTTGAGGAGTGTTTCAGGTCTACAGAATGCCCCTCTGAGGGGTGTTTCAGGTCTACAGAATGCCTCTTTGAGGAGTGTTTCTGGTCTGCATAATGCCCCTCTGAGGAGTGTTTCAGGTCTACAGAATGCCCCTCTGAGGAGTGTTTCAGGTCTACAAAATGTCCCTCAGGAGTGTTTCAGGTCTACAGTATGCACCCTCTGAGGAGTGTTTCTGGTCTGTAGAATGCCCCTCTGAGGAGTGTTTCAGGTCTACAGAATGCCCCTCTGAGGGGTGTTTCAGGTCTACAGAATGCCTCTTTGAGGAGTGTTTCTGGTCTGCATAATGCCCCTCTGAGGAGTGTTTCAGGTCTACAGAATGCCCCTCTGAGGAGTATTTCAGGTCTACAGAATGTCTCTTTGAGGAGTGTTTCTGGTCTGCATAATGCCCCTCTGAGGAGTGTTTCAGGTCTACAGAATGCCCCTCTGAGGAGTGTTTCAGGTCTGCATAATGCCCCTCTGAGGAGTGATTCAGGTCTACAGAATGCCTCTCAGAGGAGTGTTTCAGGTCTACAGAATGCCCCTCTGAGGAGTGTTTCAGGTCTGCATAATGCCCCTCTGAGGAGTGTTTCAGGTCTACAGTATGCCCCTCTGAGGAGTGTTTCAGGTCTACAGAATGCCTCTTTGAAGAGTGTTTCAGGTCTACAGAATCCCCCTCTGAGGAGTGTTTCAGGTCTGCATGATGCCCCTCTGAGGAGTGTTTCAGGTCTACAGTATGCCCCTCTGAGGAGTGTTTCAGGTCTACAGAATGCCTCTTTGAGGAGTGTTTCAGGTCTACAGAATGCCCCTTTGAGGAGTGTTTCAGGTCTGTAGAATGCCCCTTCGAGGAGTGTTTCAGGTCTGTAGAATGCCCCTTTGAGGAGTGTTTTAGGTCTACAGAATTCCCCTCTGAGGAGTGTTTCAGGTCTACAGAATGCCTCTTTGAGGAGTGTTTCAGGTCTACAGAATCCCCCTCTGAGGAGTGTTTCAGGTCTGCATAATGCCCCTCTGAGGAGTGTTTCAGGTCTACAGAATGCCTCTTTGAGGAGTGTTTCAGGTCTACAGAATGCCCCTCTGAGGGGTGTTTCAGGTCTACAGAATGCCTCTTTGAGGAGTGTTTCTGGTCTGCATAATGCCCCTCTGAGGAGTGTTTCAGGTCTACAGAATGCCCCTCTGAGGAGTATTTCAGGTCTACAGAATGCCTCTTTGAGGAGTGTTTCTGGTCTGCATAATGCCCATCTGAGGAGTGTTTCAGGTCTACAGAATGCCCCTCTGAGGAGTGCTTCAGGTCTACAGAATGCCCCTCTGAGGAGTCTTTCAGATCTACAGAATACCCCTCTGAGGAGTGTTTCAGGTCTGTAGAATGCCTCTTTGAGGAGTGTTTCAGGTTTACAGAATGCCCCTCTGAGCAGTGTTTCAGGTCTACAGAATGCCCCTCTGAGGAGTGTTTCAGGTCTACAGAATGCCCCTCTGAGGAGTGTTTCAGGTCTGTAGATTGCCTCTTTGGGGAGTGTTTCAGGGCTACAGAGTGCCCCTTTGAGGAGTGTTTCAGGCCTGCATAATGCCCCTCTGAGGAGTGTTTCAGGTCTACAGAATGCCCCTCTGAGGAGTGTTTCAGGTCTACAGAATGTCCCTCAGGAGTGTTTCAGGTCTACAGTATGCCCCTCTGAGGAGTGTTTCTGGTCTGTAGAATGCCCCTCTGAGGAGTGTTTCAGGTCTACAGAATGCCCCTCTGAGGGGTGTTTCAGGATTACAGAATGCCTCTTTGAGGAGTGTTTCAGGTCTGTAGAAACCCCCTTCGAGGAGTGTTTCCGGTCTGTGGAATGCGTCTTTGAGGAATGTTTCAGGTCTCTTGAATGCCCCTCTGAGGAGTGTTTCAGGTCTGTAGAATGCCTCTTTCAGGAGTGTTTCAGGTCTGTAGAATGCCTCTTTGAGGAGTGTATCAGTTCTGTAGAATGCCTCTTTGAGGAGTGTTTCAGGTCTACAGAATGACCCTCTGAGGAGTGTTTCAGGTCTACAGAATTCCCCTCTGAGGAGTGTTTCAGGTCTACAGAATGCCTCTTTGAGGAGTGTTTCAGGTCTACAGAATCCCCATCTGAGGAGTGTTTCAGGTCTGCATAATGCCCCTCTGAGGAGTGTTTCAGGTCTACAGTATGCCCCTCTGAGGAGTGTTTCAGGTCTACAGAATGCCTCTTTGAGGAGTGTTTCAGGTCTACAGAATGCCCCTTTGAGGAGTGTTTCAGGTCTGTAGAATGCCCCTTAGAGGATTGTTTCAGGTCTGTAGAATGCCCCTTTGAGGAGTGTTTTAGGTCTACAGAATTCCCCTCTGAGGAGTGTTTCAGGTCTACAGAATGCCTCTTTGAGGAGTGTTTCAGGTCTACAGAATGCCCCTCTGAGGGGTGTTTCAGGTCTACAGAATGCCTCTTTGAGGAGTGTTTCTGGTCTGCATAATGCCCCTCTGAGGAGTGTTTCAGGTCTACAGAATGCCCCTCTGAGGAGTATTTCAGGTCTACAGAATGCCTCTTTGAGGAGTGTTTCTGGTCTGCATAATGCCCATCTGAGGAGTGTTTCAGGTCTACAGAATGCCCCTCTGAGGAGTGCTTCAGGTCTACAGAATGCCCCTCTGAGGAGTCTTTCAGATCTACAGAATACCCCTCTGAGGAGTGTTTCAGGTCTGTAGAATGCCTCTTTGAGGAGTGTTTCAGGATAACAGAATGCCCCTCTGAGCAGTATTTCAGGTCTACAGAATGCCCCTCTGAGGAGTGTTTCAGGTCTACAGAATGCCCCTCTGAGGGGTGTTTCAGGTCTACAGAATGCCTCTTTGAGGAGTGTTTCTGGTCTGCATAATGCCCCTCTGAGGAGTGTTTCAGGTCTACAGAATGCCCCTCTGAGGAGTATTTCAGGTCTACAGAATGCCTCTTTGAGGAGTGTTTCTGGTCTGCATAATGCCCATCTGAGGAGTGTTTCAGGTCTACAGAATGCCCCTCTGAGGAGTGCTTCAGGTCTACAGAATGCCCCTCTGAGGAGTCTTTCAGATCTACAGAATACCCCTCTGAGGAGTGTTTCAGGTCTGTAGAATGCCTCTTTGAGGAGTGTTTCAGGTTTACAGAATGCCCCTCTGAGCAGTGTTTCAGGTCTACAGAATGCCCCTCTGAGGAGTGTTTCAGGTCTACAGAATGCCCCTCTGAGGAGTGTTTCAGGTCTGTAGATTGCCTCTTTGGGGAGTGTTTCAGGGCTACAGAGTGCCCCTTTGAGGAGTGTTTCAGGCCTGCATAATGCCCCTCTGAGGAGTGTTTCAGGTCTACAGAATGCCCCTCTGAGGAGTGTTTCAGGTCTACAGAATGTCCCTCAGGAGTGTTTCAGGTCTACAGTATGCCCCTCTGAGGAGTGTTTCAGGTCTGTAGAATGCCCCTCTGAGGAGTGTTTCAGGTCTACAGAATGCCCCTCTGAGGGGTGTTTCAGGATTACAGAATGCCTCTTTGAGGAGTGTTTCAGGTCTGTAGAAACCCCCTTCGAGGAGTGTTTCCGGTCTGTGGAATGCGTCTTTGAGGAATGTTTCAGGTCTCTTGAATGCCCCTCTGAGGAGTGTTTCAGGTCTGTAGAATGCCTCTTTGAGGAGTGTTTCAGGTCTGTAGAATGCCTCTTTGAGGAGTGTATCAGTTCTGTAGAATGCCTCTTTGAGGAGTGTTTCAGGTCTACAGAATGACCCTCTGAGGAGTGTTTCAGGTCTACAGAATTCCCCTCTGAGGAGTGTTTCAGGTCTACAGAATGCCTCTTTGAGGAGTGTTTCAGGTCTACAGAATCCCCCTCTGAGGAGTGTTTCAGGTCTGCATAATGCCCCTCTGAGGAGTGTTTCAGGTCTACAGTATGCCCCTCTGAGGAGTGTTTCAGGTCTACAGAATGCCTCTTTGAGGAGTGTTTCAGGTCTACAGAATGCCCCTTTGAGGAGTGTTTCAGGTCTGTAGAATGCCCCTTCGAGGAGTGTTTCAGGTCTGTAGAATGCCCCTTTGAGGAGTGTTTCAGGTCTGTAGAAACCCCCTTCGAGGAGTGTTTCCGGTCTGTGGAATGCGTCTTTGAGGAATGTTTCAGGTCTCTTGAATGCCCCTCTGAGGAGTGTTTCAGGTCTGTAGAATGCCTCTTTGAGGAGTGTTTCAGGTCTGTAGAATGCCTCTTTGAGGAGTGTATCAGTTCTGTAGAATGCCTCTTTGAGGAGTGTTTCAGGTCTACAGAATGCCCCTCTGAGGAGTGTTTCAGGTCTACAGAATTCCCCTCTGAGGAGTGTTTCAGGTCTACAGAATGCCTCTTTGAGGAGTCTTTCAGGTCTACAGAATCACCCTCTGAGGAGTGTTTCAGGTCTGCATAATGCCCCTCTGAGGAGTGTTTCAGGTCTACAGTATGCCCCTCTGAGGAGTGTTTCAGGTCTACAGAATGCCTCTTTGAGGAGTGTTTCAGGTCTACAGAATGCCCCTTTGAGGAGTGTTTCAGGTCTGTAGAATGCCCCTTCGAGGAGTGTTTCAGGTCTGTAGAATGCCCCTTTGAGGAGTGTTTTAGGTCTACAGAATTCCCCTCTGAGGAGTGTTTCAGGTCTACAGAATGCCTCTTTGAGGAGTGTTTCAGGTCTACAGAATCCCCCTCTGAGGAGTGTTTCAGGTCTGCATAATGCCCCTCTGAGGAGTGTTTCAGGTCTACAGAATGCCTCTTTGAGGAGTGTTTCAGGTCTACAGAATGCCCCTCTGAGGGGTGTTTCAGGTCTACAGAATGCCTCTTTGAGGAGTGTTTCTGGTCTGCATAATGCCCCTCTGAGGAGTGTTTCAGGTCTACAGAATGCCCCTCTGAGGAGTGTTTCAGGTCTACAAAATGTCCCTCAGGAGTGTTTCAGGTCTACAGTATGCACCCTCTGAGGAGTGTTTCTGGTCTGTAGAATGCCCCTCTGAGGAGTGTTTCAGGTCTACAGAATGCCCCTCTGAGGGGTGTTTCAGGTCTACAGAATGCCTCTTTGAGGAGTGTTTCTGGTCTGCATAATGCCCCTCTGAGAAGTGTTTCAGGTCTACAGAATGCCCCTCTGAGGAGTATTTCAGGTCTACAGAATGTCTCTTTGAGGAGTGTTTCTGGTCTGCATAATGCCCCTCTGAGGAGTGTTTCAGGTCTACAGAATGCCCCTCTGAGGAGTGTTTCAGGTCTGCATAATGCCCCTCTGAGGAGTGATTCAGGTCTACAGAATGCCTCTCAGAGGAGTGTTTCAGGTCTACAGAATGCCCCTCTGAGGAGTGTTTCAGGTCTGCATAATGCCCCTCTGAGGAGTGTTTCAGGTCTACAGTATGCCCCTCTGAGGAGTGTTTCAGGTCTACAGAATGCCTCTTTGAAGAGTGTTTCAGGTCTACAGAATCCCCCTCTGAGGAGTGTTTCAGGTCTGCATGATGCCCCTCTGAGGAGTGTTTCAGGTCTACAGTATGCCCCTCTGAGGAGTGTTTCAGGTCTACAGAATGCCTCTTTGAGGAGTGTTTCAGGTCTACAGAATGCCCCTTTGAGGAGTGTTTCAGGTCTGTAGAATGCCCCTTCGAGGAGTGTTTCAGGTCTGTAGAATGCCCCTTTGAGGAGTGTTTTAGGTCTACAGAATTCCCCTCTGAGGAGTGTTTCAGGTCTACAGAATGCCTCTTTGAGGAGTGTTTCAGGTCTACAGAATCCCCCTCTGAGGAGTGTTTCAGGTCTGCATAATGCCCCTCTGAGGAGTGTTTCAGGTCTACAGAATGCCTCTTTGAGGAGTGTTTCAGGTCTACAGAATGCCCCTCTGAGCGGTGTTTAAGGTCTAAAGAATGCCTCTTTGAGGAGTGTTTCTGGTCTGCATAATGCCCCTCTGAGGAGTGTTTCAGGTCTACAGAATGCCCCTCTGAGGAGTATTTCAGGTCTACAGAATGCCTCTTTGAGGAGTGTTTCTGGTCTGCATAATGCCCATCTGAGGAGTGTTTCAGGTCTACAGAATGCCCCTCTGAGGAGTGCTTCAGGTCTACAGAATGCCCCTCTGAGGAGTCTTTCAGATCTACAGAATACCCCTCTGAGGAGTGTTTCAGGTCTGTAGAATGCCTCTTTGAGGAGTGTTTCAGGTTTACAGAATGCCCCTCTGAGCAGTGTTTCAGGTCTACAGAATGCCCCTCTGAGGAGTGTTTCAGGTCTACAGAATGCCCCTCTGAGGAGTGTTTCAGGTCTGTAGATTGCCTCTTTGGGGAGTGTTTCAGGGCTACAGAGTGCCCCTTTGAGGAGTGTTTCAGGCCTGCATAATGCCCCTCTGAGGAGTGTTTCAGGTCTACAGAATGCCCCTCTGAGGAGTGTTTCAGGTCTACAGAATGTCCCTCAGGAGTGTTTCAGGTCTACAGTATGCCCCTCTGAGGAGTGTTTCTGGTCTGTAGAATGCCCCTCTGAGGAGTGTTTCAGGTCTACAGAATGCCCCTCTGAGGGGTGTTTCAGGATTACAGAATGCCTCTTTGAGGAGTGTTTCAGGTCTGTAGAAACCCCCTTCGAGGAGTGTTTCCGGTCTGTGGAATGCGTCTTTGAGGAATGTTTCAGGTCTCTTGAATGCCCCTCTGAGGAGTGTTTCAGGTCTGTAGAATGCCTCTTTGAGGAGTGTTTCAGGTCTGTAGAATGCCTCTTTGAGGAGTGTATCAGTTCTGTAGAATGCCTCTTTGAGGAGTGTTTCAGGTCTACAGAATGACCCTCTGAGGAGTGTTTCAGGTCTACAGAATGCCTCTTTGAGGAGTGTTTCAGGTCTACAGAATCCCCATCTGAGGAGTGTTTCAGGTCTGCATAATGCCCCTCTGAGGAGTGTTTCAGGTCTACAGTATGCCCCTCTGAGGAGTGTTTCAGGTCTACAGAATGCCTCTTTGAGGAGTGTTTCAGGTCTACAGAATGCCCCTTTGAGGAGTGTTTCAGGTCTGTAGAATGCCCCTTCGAGGATTGTTTCAGGTCTGTAGAATGCCCCTTTGAGGAGTGTTTTAGGTCTACAGAATTCCCCTCTGAGGAGTGTTTCAGGTCTACAGAATGCCTCTTTGAGGAGTGTTTCAGGTCTACAGAATGCCCCTCTGAGGGGTGTTTCAGGTCTACAGAATGCCTCTTTGAGGAGTGTTTCTGGTCTGCATAATGCCCCTCTGAGGAGTGTTTCAGGTCTACAGAATGCCCCTCTGAGGAGTATTTCAGGTCTACAGAATGCCTCTTTGAGGAGTGTTTCTGGTCTGCATAATGCCCATCTGAGGAGTGTTTCAGGTCTACAGAATGCCCCTCTCAGGAGTGCTTCAGGTCTACAGAATGCCCCTCTGAGGAGTCTTTCAGATCTACAGAATACCCCTCTGAGGAGTGTTTCAGGTCTGTAGAATGCCTCTTTGAGGAGTGTTTCAGGATAACAGAATGCCCCTCTGAGCAGTATTTCAGGTCTACAGAATGCCCCTCTGAGGAGTGTTTCAGGTCTACAGAATGCCCCTCTGAGGGGTGTTTCAGGTCTACAGAATGCCTCTTTGAGGAGTGTTTCTGGTCTGCATAATGCCCCTCTGAGGAGTGTTTCAGGTCTACAGAATGCCCCTCTGAGGAGTATTTCAGGTCTACAGAATGCCTCTTTGAGGAGTGTTTCTGGTCTGCATAATGCCCATCTGAGGAGTGTTTCAGGTCTACAGAATGCCCCTCTGAGGAGTGCTTCAGGTCTACAGAATGCCCCTCTGAGGAGTCTTTCAGATCTACAGAATACCCCTCTGAGGAGTGTTTCAGGTCTGTAGAATGCCTCTTTGAGGAGTGTTTCAGGTTTACAGAATGCCCCTCTGAGCAGTGTTTCAGGTCTACAGAATGCCCCTCTGAGGAGTGTTTCAGGTCTACAGAATGCCCCTCTGAGGAGTGTTTCAGGTCTGTAGATTGCCTCTTTGGGGAGTGTTTCAGGGCTACAGAGTGCCCCTTTGAGGAGTGTTTCAGGCCTGCATAATGCCCCTCTGAGGAGTGTTTCAGGTCTACAGAATGCCCCTCTGAGGAGTGTTTCAGGTCTACAGAATGTCCCTCAGGAGTGTTTCAGGTCTACAGTATGCCCCTCTGAGGAGTGTTTCAGGTCTGTAGAATGCCCCTCTGAGGAGTGTTTGGTCAGGTCTGAGGGGGCAGGTAAGTGCCTCTTTGAGGAGTGTTTCAGGTCTGTAGAAACCCCCTTCGAGGAGTGTTTCCGGTCTGTGGAATGCGTCTTTGAGGAATGTTTCAGGTCTCTTGAATGCCCCTCTGAGGAGTGTTTCAGGTCTGTAGAATGCCTCTTTGAGGAGTGTTTCAGGTCTGTAGAATGCCTCTTTGAGGAGTGTATCAGTTCTGTAGAATGCCTCTTTGAGGAGTGTTTCAGGTCTACAGAATGACCCTCTGAGGAGTGTTTCAGGTCTACAGAATTCCCCTCTGAGGAGTGTTTCAGGTCTACAGAATGCCTCTTTGAGGAGTGTTTCAGGTCTACAGAATCCCCCTCTGAGGAGTGTTTCAGGTCTGCATAATGCCCCTCTGAGGAGTGTTTCAGGTCTACAGTATGCCCCTCTGAGGAGTGTTTCAGGTCTACAGAATGCCTCTTTGAGGAGTGTTTCAGGTCTACAGAATGCCCCTTTGAGGAGTGTTTCAGGTCTGTAGAATGCCCCTTCGAGGAGTGTTTCAGGTCTGTAGAATGCCCCTTTGAGGAGTGTTTCAGGTCTGTAGAAACCCCCTTCGAGGAGTGTTTCCGGTCTGTGGAATGCGTCTTTGAGGAATGTTTCAGGTCTCTTGAATGCCCCTCTGAGGAGTGTTTCAGGTCTGTAGAATGCCTCTTTGAGGAGTGTTTCAGGTCTGTAGAATGCCTCTTTGAGGAGTGTATCAGTTCTGTAGAATGCCTCTTTGAGGAGTGTTTCAGGTCTACAGAATGCCCCTCTGAGGAGTGTTTCAGGTCTACAGAATTCCCCTCTGAGGAGTGTTTCAGGTCTACAGAATGCCTCTTTGAGGAGTGTTTCAGGTCTACAGAATCACCCTCTGAGGAGTGTTTCAGGTCTGCATAATGCCCCTCTGAGGAGTGTTTCAGGTCTACAGTATGCCCCTCTGAGGAGTGTTTCAGGTCTACAGAATGCCTCTTTGAGGAGTGTTTCAGGTCTACAGAATGCCCCTTTGAGGAGTGTTTCAGGTCTGTAGAATGCCCCTTCGAGGAGTGTTTCAGGTCTGTAGAATGCCCCTTTGAGGAGTGTTTTAGGTCTACAGAATTCCCCTCTGAGGAGTGTTTCAGGTCTACAGAATGCCTCTTTGAGGAGTGTTTCAGGTCTACAGAATCCCCCTCTGAGGAGTGTTTCAGGTCTGCATAATGCCCCTCTGAGGAGTGTTTCAGGTCTACAGAATGCCTCTTTGAGGAGTGTTTCAGGTCTACAGAATGCCCCTCTGAGGGGTGTTTCAGGTCTACAGAATGCCTCTTTGAGGAGTGTTTCTGGTCTGCATAATGCCCCTCTGAGGAGTGTTTCAGGTCTACAGAATGCCCCTCTGAGGAGTGTTTCAGGTCTACAAAATGTCCCTCAGGAGTGTTTCAGGTCTACAGTATGCACCCTCTGAGGAGTGTTTCTGGTCTGTAGAATGCCCCTCTGAGGAGTGTTTCAGGTCTACAGAATGCCCCTCTGAGGGGTGTTTCAGGTCTACAGAATGCCTCTTTGAGGAGTGTTTCTGGTCTGCATAATGCCCCTCTGAGGAGTGTTTCAGGTCTACAGAATGCCCCTCTGAGGAGTATTTCAGGTCTACAGAATGTCTCTTTGAGGAGTGTTTCTGGTCTGCATAATGCCCCTCTGAGGAGTGTTTCAGGTCTACAGAATGCCCCTCTGAGGAGTGTTTCAGGTCTGCATAATGCCCCTCTGAGGAGTGATTCAGGTCTACAGAATGCCTCTCAGAGGAGTGTTTCAGGTCTACAGAATGCCCCTCTGAGGAGTGTTTCAGGTCTGCATAATGCCCCTCTGAGGAGTGTTTCAGGTCTACAGTATGCCCCTCTGAGGAGTGTTTCAGGTCTACAGAATGCCTCTTTGAAGAGTGTTTCAGGTCTACAGAATCCCCCTCTGAGGAGTGTTTCAGGTCTGCATGATGCCCCTCTGAGGAGTGTTTCAGGTCTACAGTATGCCCCTCTGAGGAGTGTTTCAGGTCTACAGAATGCCTCTTTGAGGAGTGTTTCAGGTCTACAGAATGCCCCTTTGAGGAGTGTTTCAGGTCTGTAGAATGCCCCTTCGAGGAGTGTTTCAGGTCTGTAGAATGCCCCTTTGAGGAGTGTTTTAGGTCTACAGAATTCCCCTCTGAGGAGTGTTTCAGGTCTACAGAATGCCTCTTTGAGGAGTGTTTCAGGTCTACAGAATCCCCCTCTGAGGAGTGTTTCAGGTCTGCATAATGCCCCTCTGAGGAGTGTTTCAGGTCTACAGAATGCCTCTTTGAGGAGTGTTTCAGGTCTACAGAATGCCCCTCTGAGGGGTGTTTCAGGTCTACAGAATGCCTCTTTGAGGAGTGTTTCTGGTCTGCATAATGCCCCTCTGAGGAGTGTTTCAGGTCTACAGAATGCCCCTCTGAGGAGTATTTCAGGTCTACAGAATGCCTCTTTGAGGAGTGTTTCTGGTCTGCATAATGCCCATCTGAGGAGTGTTTCAGGTCTACAGAATGCCCCTCTGAGGAGTGCTTCAGGTCTACAGAATGCCCCTCTGAGGAGTCTTTCAGATCTACAGAATACCCCTCTGAGGAGTGTTTCAGGTCTGTAGAATGCCTCTTTGAGGAGTGTTTCAGGTTTACAGAATGCCCCTCTGAGCAGTGTTTCAGGTCTACAGAATGCCCCTCTGAGGAGTGTTTCAGGTCTACAGAATGCCCCTCTGAGGAGTGTTTCAGGTCTGTAGATTGCCTCTTTGGGGAGTGTTTCAGGGCTACAGAGTGCCCCTTTGAGGAGTGTTTCAGGCCTGCATAATGCCCCTCTGAGGAGTGTTTCAGGTCTACAGAATGCCCCTCTGAGGAGTGTTTCAGGTCTACAGAATGTCCCTCAGGAGTGTTTCAGGTCTACAGTATGCCCCTCTGAGGAGTGTTTCTGGTCTGTAGAATGCCCCTCTGAGGAGTGTTTCAGGTCTACAGAATGCCCCTCTGAGGGGTGTTTCAGGATTACAGAATGCCTCTTTGAGGAGTGTTTCAGGTCTGTAGAAACCCCCTTCGAGGAGTGTTTCTGGTCTGTGGAATGCGTCTTTGAGGAATGTTTCAGGTCTCTTGAATGCCCCTCTGAGGAGTGTTTCAGGTCTGTAGAATGCCTCTTTGAGGAGTGTTTCAGGTCTGTAGAATGCCTCTTTGAGGAGTGTATCAGTTCTGTAGAATGCCTCTTTGAGGAGTGTTTCAGGTCTACAGAATGACCCTCTGAGGAGTGTTTCAGGTCTACAGAATTCCCCTCTGAGGAGTGTTTCAGGTCTACAGAATGCCTCTTTGAGGAGTGTTTCAGGTCTACAGAATCCCCATCTGAGGAGTGTTTCAGGTCTGCATAATGCCCCTCTGAGGAGTGTTTCAGGTCTACAGTATGCCCCTCTGAGGAGTGTTTCAGGTCTACAGAATGCCTCTTTGAGGAGTGTTTCAGGTCTACAGAATGCCCCTTTGAGGAGTGTTTCAGGTCTGTAGAATGCCCCTTCGAGGATTGTTTCAGGTCTGTAGAATGCCCCTTTGAGGAGTGTTTTAGGTCTGTAGAATGCCCCTCTGAGGAGTGTTTCAGGTCTACAGAATGCCCCTCTGAGGGGTGTTTCAGGATTACAGAATGCCTCTTTGAGGAGTGTTTCAGGTCTGTAGAAACCCCCTTCGAGGAGTGTTTCCGGTCTGTGGAATGCGTCTTTGAGGAATGTTTCAGGTCTCTTGAATGCCCCTCTGAGGAGTGTTTCAGGTCTGTAGAATGCCTCTTTGAGGAGTGTTTCAGGTCTGTAGAATGCCTCTTTGAGGAGTGTATCAGTTCTGTAGAATGCCTCTTTGAGGAGTGTTTCAGGTCTACAGAATGACCCTCTGAGGAGTGTTTCAGGTCTACAGAATTCCCCTCTGAGGAGTGTTTCAGGTCTACAGAATGCCTCTTTGAGGAGTGTTTCAGGTCTACAGAATCCCCCTCTGAGGAGTGTTTCAGGTCTGCATAATGCCCCTCTGAGGAGTGTTTCAGGTCTACAGTATGCCCCTCTGAGGAGTGTTTCAGGTCTACAGAATGCCTCTTTGAGGAGTGTTTCAGGTCTACAGAATGCCCCCTTGAGGAGTGTTTCAGGTCTGTAGAATGCCCCTTCGAGGAGTGTTTCAGGTCTGTGGAATGCCCCTTTGAGGAGTGTTTTAGGTCTACAGAATTCCCCTCTGAGGAGTGTTTCAGGTCTACAGAATGCCTCTTTGAGGAGTGTTTCAGGTCTACAGAATCCCCCTCTGAGGAGTGTTTCAGGTCTGCATAATGCCCCTCTGAGGAGTGTTTCAGGTCTACAGAATGCCTCTTTGAGGAGTGTTTCAGGTCTACAGAATGCCCCTCTGAGGGGTGTTTCAGGTCTACAGAATGCCTCTTTGAGGAGTGTTTCTGGTCTGCATAATGCCCCTCTGAGGAGTGTTTCAGGTCTACAGAATGCCCCTCTGAGGAGTATTTCAGGTCTACAGAATGCCTCTTTGAGGAGTGTTTCTGGTCTGCATAATGCCCATCTGAGGAGTGTTTCAGGTCTACAGAATGCCCCTCTGAGGAGTGCTTCAGGTCTACAGAATGCCCCTCTGAGGAGTCTTTCAGATCTACAGAATACCCCTCTGAGGAGTGTTTCAGGTCTGTAGAATGCCTCTTTGAGGAGTGTTTCAGGTTTACAGAATGCCCCTCTGAGCAGTATTTCAGGTCTACAGAATGCCCCTCTGAGGAGTGTTTCAGGTCTACAGAATGCCCCTCTGAGGAGTGTTTCAGGTCTGTACAATGCCTCTTTGGGGAGTGTTTCAGGGCTACAGAGTGCCCCTTTGAGGAGTGTTTCAGGCCTGCATAATGCCCCTCTGAGGAGTGTTTCAGGTCTACAGAATGCCCCTCTGAGGAGTGTTTCAGGTCTACAGAATGTCCCTCAGGAGTGTTTCAGGTCTACAGTATGGTCTGTAGAATGCCCCTCTGAGGAGTGTTTCAGGTCTACAGAATGCCCCTCTGAGGGGTGTTTCAGGATTACAGAATGCCTCTTTGAGGAGTGTTTCAGGTTTGTAGAAACCCCCTTCGAGGAGTGTTTCCGGTCTGTGGAATGCGTCTTTGAGGAATGTTTCAGGTCTCTTGAATGCCCCTCTGAGGAGTGTTTCAGGTCTGTAGAATGCCTCTTTGAGGAGTGTTTCAGGTCTGTAGAATGCCTCTTTGAGGAGTGTATCAGTTCTGTAGAATGCCTCTTTGAGGAGTGTTTCAGGTCTACAGAATGCCCCTCTGAGGAGTGTTTCAGGTCTACAGAATTCCCCTCTGAGGAGTGTTTCAGGTCTACAGAATGCCTCTTTGAGGAGTGTTTCAGGTCTACAGAATCCCCCTCTGAGGAGTGTTTCAGGTCTGCATAATGCCCCTCTGAGGAGTGTTTCAGGTCTACAGTATGCCCCTCTGAGGAGTGTTTCAGGTCTACAGAATGCCTCTTTGAGGAGTGTTTCAGGTCTACAGAATGCCCCTTTGAGGAGTGTTTCAGGTCTGTAGAATGCCCCTTCGAGGAGTGTTTCATGTCTGTAGAATGCCCCTTTGAGGAGTGTTTTAGGTCTACAGAATTCCCCTCTGAGGAGTGTTTCAGGTCTACAGAATGCCTCTTTGAGGAGTGTTTCAGGTCTACAGAATCCCCCTCTGAGGAGTGTTTCAGGTCTGCATAATGCCCCTCTGAGGAGTGTTTCAGGTCTACAGAATGTCCCTCAGGAGTGTTTCAGGTCTACAGTATGCCCCTCTGAGGAGTGTTTCTGGTCTGTAGAATGCCCCTCTGAGGAGTGTTTCAGGTCTACAGAATGCCCTCTGAGGGGTGTTTCAGGTCTACAGAATGCCTCTTTGAGGAGTGTTTCTGGTCTGCATAATGCCCCTCTGAGGAGTGTTTCAGGTCTACAGAATGCCCCTCTGAGGAGTATTTCAGGTCTACAGAATGCCTCTTTGAGGAGTGTTTCTGGTCTGCATAATGCCCCTCTGAGGAGTGTTTCAGGTCTACAGAATGCCCCTCTGAGGAGTGTTTCAGGTCTGCATAATGCACCTCTGAGGAGTGATTCAGGTCTACAGAATGCCTCTCAGAGGAGTGTTTCAGGTCTACAGAATGCCCCTCTGAGGAGTGTTTCAGGTCTGTAGAATGCCCCTCTGAGGAGTGTTTCAGGTCTACAGAATGCCCCTCTGAGGAGTGTTTCAGGTCTACAGAATGCCCCTCTGAGGAGTGTTTCAGGTCTGTAGAATGCCCCTCTGAGGAGTGTTTCAGGTCTACAGAATGCCCCTCTGAGGGGTGTTTCAGGTCTACAGAATGCCTCTTTGAGGAGTGCTTCAGGTCTGCATAATGCCCCTCTGAGGAGTGTTTCAGGTCTACAGAATGCCCCTCTGAGGAGTGTTTCAGGTCTACAGAATGCCTCTTTGAGTAGTGTTTCTGGTCTGCATGATGCCCCTCTGAGGAGTGTTTCAGGTCTACAGAATGCCCCTCTGACGTGTGTTTCAGGTCTGTAGAATGCCTCTTTGAGGAGTGTTTCAGGTTTACAGAATGCCCCTCTGAGGAGTGTTTCAGGTCTACAGAATGCCCCTCTGAGGAGTGTTTCAATTCTACAGTATGCCCCTCTGAGGAGGGTTTCAGGTCTGTAGAATGCCTATTTGGGGAGTGTTTCAGGTCTACAGAATGTCCCTCAGGAGTGTTTCAGGTCTACAGTATGGCCCTCTGAGGAGTGTTTCAGGTCTACAGAATGCCTCTTTGAGGAGTGTTTCAGGTCTACAGAATGCCCCTTTGAGGAGTGTTTCAGGTCTGTAGAATGCCCCTTCGAGGAGTGTTTCAGGTCTGTAGAATGCCCCTTTGAGGAGTGTTTCAGGTCTGTAGAAACCCCCTTCGAGGAGTGTTTCCGGTCTGTGGAATGCGTCTTTGAGGAATGTTTCAGGTCTCTTGAATGCCCCTCTGAGGAGTGTTTAGGTCTGTAGAATGCCTCTTTGAGGAGTGTTTCAGGTATGTAGAATGCCTCTTTGAGGAGTGTATCAGTTCTGTAGAATGCCTCTTTGAGGAGTGTTTCAGGTCTACAGAATGCCCCTCTGAGGAGTGTTTCAGGTCTACAGAATTCCCCTCTGAGGAGTGTTTCAGGTCTACAGAATGCCTCTTTGAGGAGTGTTTCAGGTCTACAGAATCCCCCTCTGAGGAGTGTTTCAGGTCTGCATAATGCCCCTCTGAGGAGTGTTTCAGGTCTACAGTATGCCCCTCTGAGGAGTGTTTCAGGTCTACAGAATGCCTCTTTGAGGAGTGTTTCAGGTCTACAGAATCCCCCTCTGAGGAGTGTTTCAGGTCTGCATAATGCCCCTCTGAGGAGTGTTTCAGGTCTACAGTATGCCCCTCTGAGGAGTGTTTCAGGTCTACAGAATGCCTCTTTGAGGAGTGTTTCATGTCTACAGAATGCCCCTTTGAGGAGTGTTTCAGGTCTGTAGAATGCCCCTTCGAGGAGTGTTTCAGGTCTGTAGAATGCCCCTTTGAGGAGTGTATTAGGTCTACAGAATTCCCCTCTGAGGAGTGTTTCAGGTCTACAGAATGCCTCTTTGAGGAGTGTTTCAGGTCTACAGAATCCCCCTCTGAGGAGTGTTTCAGGTCTGCATAATGCCCCTCTGAGGAGTGTTTCAGGTCTACAGAATGCCTCTTTGAGGAGTGTTTCAGGTCTACAGAATGCCCCTCTGAGGGGTGTTTCAGGTCTACAGAATGCCTCTTTGAGGAGTGTTTCTGGTCTGCATAATGCCCCTCTGAGGAGTGTTTCAGGTCTACAGAATGCCCCTCTGAGGAGTATTTCAGGTCTACAGAATGCCTCTTTGAGGAGTGTTTCTGGTCTGCATAATGCCCATCTGAGGAGTGTTTCAGGTCTACAGAATGCCCCTCTGAGGAGTGCTTCAGGTCTACAGAATGCCCCTCTGAGGAGTCTTTCAGATCTACAGAATACCCCTCTGAGGAGTGTTTCAGGTCTGTAGAATGCCTCTTTGAGGAGTGTTTCAGGTTTACAGAATGCCCCTCTGAGCAGTGTTTCAGGTCTACAGAATGCCCCTCTGAGGAGTGTTTCAGGTCTACAGAATGCCCCTCTGAGGAGTGTTTCAGGTCTGTAGAATGCCTCTTTGGGGAGTGTTTCAGGGCTACAGAGTGCCCCTTTGAGGAGTGTTTCAGGCCTGCATAATGCCCCTCTGAGGAGTGTTTCAGGTCTACAGAATGCCCCTCTGAGGAGTGTATCAGGTCTACAGAATGTCCCTCAGGAGTGTTTCAGGTCTACAGTATGCCCCTCTGAGGAGTGTTTCTGGTCTGTAGAATGCCCCTCTGAGGAGTGTTTCAGGTCTACAGAATGCCCCTCTGAGGGGTGTTTCAGGTCTACAGAATGCCTCTTTGAGGAGTGTTTCTGGTCTGCATAATGCCCCTCTGAGGAGTGTTTCAGGTCTACAGAATGCCCCTCTGAGGAGTATTTCAGGTCTACAGAATGCCTTTTTGAGGAGTGTTTCTGGTCTGCATAATGCCCCTCTGAGGAGTGTTTCAGGTCTACAGAATGCCACTCTGAGGAGTGTTTCAGGTCTACAGAATGTCCCTCAGGAGTGTTTCAGGTCTACAGTATGCCCCTCTGAGGAGTGTTTCTGGTCTGTAGAATGCCCCTCTGAGGAGTGTTTCAGGTCTACAGAATGCCACTCTGAGGGGTGTTTCAGGTCTACAGAATGCCTCTTTGAGGAGTGTTTCTGGTCTGCATAATGCCCCTCTGAGGAGTGTTTCAGGTCTACAGAATGCCCCTCTGAGGAGTATTTCAGGTCTACAGAATGCCTCTTTGAGGAGTGTTTCTGGTCTGCATAATGCCCCTCTGAGGAGTGTTTCAGGTCTACAGAATGCCCCTCTGAGGAGTGTTTCAGGTCTGCATAATGCCCCTCTGAGGAGTGATTCAGGTCTACAGAATGCCTCTCTGAGGAGTGTTTCAGGTCTACAGAATGCCCCTCTGAGGAGTGTTTCAGGTCTGTAGAATGCCCCTCTGAGGAGTGTTTCAGGTCTACAGAATGCCCCTCTGAGGAGTGTTTCAGGTCTACAGAATGCCTCTTTGAGGAGTGCTTCAGGTCTGCATAATGCCCCTCTGAGGTGTGTTTCAGGTCTACAGAATGCCCCTCTGAGGAGTGTTTCAGGTCTACAGAATGCCTCTTTGAGGAGTGTTTCTGGTCTGCATGATGCCCCTCTGAGGAGTGTTTCAGGTCTACATAATGCCCCTCTGACGTGTGTTTCAGGTCTGTAGAATGCCTCTTTGAGGAGTGTTTCAGGTTTACAGAATGCCCCTCTGAGGAGTGTTTCAGGTCTACAGAATGCCCCTCTGAGGAGTGTTTCAATTCTACAGTATGCCCCTCTGAGGAGGGTTTCAGGTCTGTAGAATGCCTCTTTGAGGAGTGTTTCAGGTTTACAGAATGCCCCTCTGAGCAGTGTTTCAGGTCTACAGAATGCCCCTCTGAGGAGTGTTTCAGGTCTACAGAATGCCCCTCTGAGGAGTGTTTCAGGTCTGTAGAATGCCTCTTTGGGGAGTGTTTCAGGGCTAAAGAGTGCCCCTTTGAGGAGTGTTTCAGGCCTGCATAATGCCCCTCTGAGGAGTGTTTCAGGTCTACAGAATGCCCCTCTGAGGAGTGTTTCAGGTCTACAGAATGTCCCTCAGGAGTGTTTCAGGTCTACAGTATGCCCCTCTAAGGAGTGTTTCTGGTCTGTAGAATGCCCCTCTGAGGAGTGTTTCAGGTCTACAGAATGCCCCTCTGAGGGGTGTTTCAGGTCTACAGAATGCCTCTTTGAGGAGTGTTTCTGGTCTGCATAATGCCCCTCTGAGGAGTGTTTCAGGTCTACAGAATGCCCCTCTGAGGAGTATTTCAGGTCTACAGAATGCCTTTTTGAGGAGTGTTTCTGGTCTGCATAATGCCCCTCTGAGGAGTGTTTCAGGTCTACAGAATGCCACTCTGAGGAGTGTTTCAGGTCTACAGAATGTCCCTCAGGAGTGTTTCAGGTCTACAGTATGCCCCTCTGAGGAGTGTTTCTGGTCTGTAGAATGCCCCTCTGAGGAGTGTTTCAGGTCTACAGAATGCCACTCTGAGGGGTGTTTCAGGTCTACAGAATGCCTCTTTGAGGAGTGTTTCTGGTCTGCATAATGCCCCTCTGAGGAGTGTTTCAGGTCTACAGAATGCCCCTCTGAGGAGTATTTCAGGTCTACAGAATGCCTCTTTGAGGAGTGTTTCTGGTCTGCATAATGCCCCTCTGAGGAGTGTTTCAGGTCTACAGAATGCCCCTCTGAGGAGTGTTTCAGGTCTGCATAATGCCCCTCTGAGGAGTGATTCAGGTCTACAGAATGCCTCTCTGAGGAGTGTTTCAGGTCTACAGAATGCCCCTCTGAGGAGTGTTTCAGGTCTGTAGAATGCCCCTCTGAGGAGTGTTTCAGGTCTACAGAATGCCCCTCTGAGGAGTGTTTCAGGTCTGTAGAATGCCTCTTTGGGGAGTGTTTCAGGGCTAAAGAGTGCCCCTTTGAGGAGTGTTTCAGGCCTGCATAATGCCCCTCTGAGGAGTGTTTCAGGTCTACAGAATGCCCCTCTGAGGAGTGTTTCAGGTCTGTAGAATGCCTCTTTGGGGAGTGTTTCAGGGCTAAAGAGTGCCCCTTTGAGGAGTGTTTCAGGCCTGCATAATGCCCCTCTGAGGAGTGTTTCAGGTCTACAGAATGCCCCTCTGAGGAGTGTTTCAGGTCTACAGAATGTCCCTCAGGAGTGTTTCAGGTCTACAGTATGCCCCTCTAAGGAGTGTTTCTGGTCTGTAGAATGCCCCTCTGAGGAGTGTTTCAGGTCTACAGAATGCCCCTCTGAGGGGTGTTTCAGGTCTACAGAATGTCTCTTTGAGGAGTGTTTCTGGTCTGCATAATGCCCCTCTGAGGAGTGTTTCAGGTCTACAGAATGCCCCTCTGAGGAGTATTTCAGGTCTACAGAATGCCTTTTTGAGGAGTGTTTCTGGTCTGCATAATGCCCCTCTGAGGAGTGTTTCAGGTCTACAGAATGCCACTCTGAGGAGTGTTTCAGGTCTACAGAATGTCCCTCAGGAGTGTTTCAGGTCTACAGTATGCCCCTCTGAGGAGTGTTTCTGGTCTGTAGAATGCCCCTCTGAGGAGTGTTTCAGGTCTACAGAATGCCACTCTGAGGGGTGTTTCAGGTCTACAGAATGCCTCTTTGAGGAGTGTTTCTGGTCTGCATAATGCCCCTCTGAGGAGTGTTTCAGGTCTACAGAATGCCCCTCTGAGGAGTATTTCAGGTCTACAAATGCCTCTTTGAGGAGTGTTTCTGGTCTGCATAATGCCCCTCTGAGGAGTGTTTCAGGTCTACAGAATGCCCCTCTGAGGAGTGTTTCAGGTCTGCATAATGCCCCTCTGAGGAGTGATTCAGGTCTACAGAATGCCTCTCTGAGGAGTGTTTCAGGTCTACAGAATGCCCCTCTGAGGAGTGTTTCAGGTCTGTAGAATGCCCCTCTGAGGAGTGTTTCAGGTCTACAGAATGCCCCTCTGAGGAGTGTTTCAGGTCTACAGAATGCCCCTCTGAGGAGTGTTTCAGGTCTGTAGAATGCCCCTCTGAGGAGTGTTTCAGGTCTACAGAATGAACCCTCTGAGGGGTGTTTCAGGTCTACAGAATGCCTCTTTGAGGAGTGCTTCAGGTCTGCATAATGCCCCTCTGAGGAGTGTTTCAGGTCTACAGAATGCCCCTCTGAGGAGTGTTTCAGGTCTACAGAATGCTTCTTTGAGGAGTGTTTCTGGTCTGCATGATGCCCCTCTGAGGAGTGTTTCAGGTCTACAGAATGCCCCTCTGACGTGTGTTTCAGGTCTGTAGAATGCCTCTTTGAGGAGTGTTTCAGGTTTACAGAATGCCCCTCTGAGGAGTGTTTCAGGTCTACAGAATGCCCCTCTGAGGAGTGTTTCAATTCTACAGTATGCCCCTCTGAGGAGGGTTTCAGGTCTGTAGAATGCCTCTTTGGGGAGTGTTTCAGGTCTACAGAATGTCCCTCAGGAGTGTTTCAGGTCTACAGTATGGCCCTCTGAGGAGTGTTTCAGGTCTACAGAATGCCTCTTTGAGGAGTGTTTCAGGTCTACAGAATGCCCCTTTGAGGAGTGTTTCAGGTCTGTAGAATGCCCCTTCGAGGAGTGTTTCAGGTCTGTAGAATGCCCCTTTGAGGAGTGTTTCAGGTCTGTAGAAACCCCCTTCGAGGAGTGTTTCCGTTCTGTGGAATGCGTCTTTGAGGAATGTTTCAGGTCTCTTGAATGCCCCTCTGAGGAGTGTTTCAGGTCTGTAGAATGCCTATTTGAGGAGTGTTTCAGGTATGTAGAATGCCTCTTTGAGGAGTGTATCAGTTCTGTAGAATGCCTCTTTGAGGAGTGTTTCAGGTCTACAGAATGCCCCTCTGAGGAGTGTTTCAGGTCTACAGAATTCCCCTCTGAGGAGTGTTTCAGGTCTACAGAATGCCTCTTTGAGGAGTGTTTCAGGTCTACAGAATCCCCCTCTGAGGAGTGTTTCAGGTCTGCATAATGCCCCTCTGAGGAGTGTTTCAGGTCTACAGTATGCCCCTCTGAGGAGTGTTTCAGGTCTACAGAATGCCTCTTTGAGGAGTGTTTCTGGTCTGCATAATGCCCCTCTGAGGAGTGTTTCAGGTCTACAGAATGCCCCTCTGAGGAGTATTTCAGGTCTACAGAATGCCTCTTTGAAGAGTGTTTCTGGTCTGCATAATGCCCCTCTGAGGAGTGTTTCAGGTCTACAGAATGCCCCTCTGAGGAGTATTTCAGGTCTACAGAATGCCTCTTTGAGGAGTGTTTCTGGTCTGCATAATGCCCCTCTGAGGAGTGTTTCAGGTCTACAGAATGCCCCTCTGAGGAGTGTTTCAGGTCTGCATAATGCCCCTCTGAGGAGTGATTCAGGTCTACAGAATGCCTCTCAGAGGAGTGTTTCAGGTCTACAGAATGCCCCTCTGAGGAGTGTTTCAGGTCTACAGAATGCCTCTTTGAGGAGTGTTTCAGGTCTACAGAATGCCCCTCTGAGGAGTGTTTCAGGTCTACAGAATGCCCCTCTGAGGAGTATTTCAGGTCTACAGAATGCCTTTTTGAGGAGTGTTTCTGGTCTGCATAATGCCCCTCTGAGGAGTGTTTCAGGTCTACAGAATGCCACTCTGAGGAGTGTTTCAGGTCTACAGAATGTCCCTCAGGAGTGTTTCAGGTCTACAGTATGCCCCTCTGAGGAGTGTTTCTGGTCTGTAGAATGCCCCTCTGAGGAGTGTTTCAGGTCTACAGAATGCCCCTCTGAGGGGTGTTTCAGGTCTACAGAATGCCTCTTTGAGGAGTGTTTCTGGTCTGCATAATGCCCCTCTGAGGAGTGTTTCAGGTCTACAGAATGCCCCTCTGAGGAGTATTTCAGGTCTACAGAATGCCTCTTTGAGGAGTGTTTCTGGTCTGCATAATGCCCCTCTGAGGAGTGTTTCAGGTCTACAGAATGCCCCTCTGAGGAGTGTTTCAGGTCTGCATAATGCCCCTCTGAGGAGTGATTCAGGTCTACAGAATGCCTCTCAGAGGAGTGTTTCAGGTCTACAGAATGCCCCTCTGAGGAGTGTTTCAGGTCTACAGAATGCCTCTTTGAGGAGTGTTTCAGGTCTACAGAATGCCCCTTTGAGGAGTGTTTCAGGTCTGTAGAATGCCCCTTCGAGGAGTGTTTCAGGTCTGTAGAATGCCCCTTTGAGGAGTGTTTTAGGTCTACAGAATTACCCTCTGAGGAGTGTTTCAGGTCACAGAATGCCTCTTTGAGGAGTGTTTCAGGTCTACAGAATCCCCCTCTGAGGAGTGTTTCAGGTCTGCATAATGCCCCTCTGAGGAGTGTTTCAGGTCTACAGAATGCCTCTTTGAGGAGTGTTTCAGGTCTACAGAATGCCCAGCTGAGGGGTGTTTCAGGTCTACAGAATGCCTCTTTGAGGAGTGTTTCTGGTCTGCATAATGCCCCTCTGAGGAGTGTTTCAGGTCTACAGAATGCCCCTCTGAGGAGTATTTCAGGTCTACAGAATGCCTCTTTGAGGAGTGTTTCTGGTCTGCATAATGCCCATCTGAGGAGTGTTTCAGGTCTACAGAATGCCCCTCTGAGGAGTGCTTCAGGTCTACAGAATGACCCTCTGAGGAGTCTTTCAGATCTACAGAATACCCCTCTGAGGAGTGTTTCAGGTCTGTAGAATGCCTCTTTGAGGAGTGTTTCAGGTTTACAGAATGCCCCTCTGAGCAGTGTTTCAGGTCTACAGAATGCCCCTCTGAGGAATGTTTCAGGTCTACAGAATGCCCCTCTGAGGAGTGTTTCAGGTCTGTAGAATGCCTCTTTGGGGAGTGTTTCAGGGCTACAGAGTGCCCCTTTGAGGAGTGTTTCAGGCCTGCATAATGCCCCTCTGAGGAGTGTTTCAGGTCTACAGAATACCCCTCTGAGGAGTGTTTCAGGTCTACAGAATGTCCCTCAGGAGTGTTTCAGGTCTACAGTATGCCCCTCTGAGGGGTGTTTCAGGTCTACAGAATGCCTCTTTGAGGAGTGTTTCAGGTCTGTAGAAACCCCCTTCGAGGAGTGTTTCCGGTCTGTGGAATGCGTCTTTGAGGAATGTTTCAGGTCTCTTGAATGCCCCTCTGAGGAGTGTTTCAGGTCTGTAGAATGCCTCTTTGAGGAGTGTTTCAGGTCTGTAGAATGCCTCTTTGAGGAGTGTATCAGTTCTGTAGAATGCCTCTTTGAGGAGTGTTTCAGGTCTACAGAATGCCCCTCTGAGGAGTGTTTCAGGTCTACAGAATTCCCCTCTGAGGAGTGTTTCAGGTCTACAGAATGCCTCTTTGAGGAGTGTTTCAGGTCTACAGAATCCCCCTCTGAGGAGTGTTTCAGGTCTGCATAATGCCCCTCTGAGGAGTGTTTCAGGTCTGTAGAATGCCTCTTTGGGGATTGTTTCAGGTCTACAGAATGTCCCTCAGGAGTGTTTCAGGTCTACAGTATGGCCCTCTGAGGAGTGTTTCAGGTCTACAGAATGCCTCTTTGAGGAGTGTTTCAGGTCTACAGAATGCCCCTTCGAGGAGTGTTTCAGGTCTGTAGAATGCCCCTTCGAGGAGTGTTTCAGGTCTGTAGAATGCCCCTTTGAGGAGTGTTTCAGCTCTGTAGAAACCCCCTTCGAGGAGTGTTTCCGGTCTGTGGAATGCGTCTTTGAGGAATGTTTCAGGTCTCTTGAATGCCCCTCTGAGGAGTGTTTCAGGTCTGTAGAATTTCTCTTTGAGGAGTGTTTCAGGTATGTAGAATGCCTCTTTGAGGAGTGTATCAGTTCTGTAGAATGCCTCTTTGAGGAGTGTTTCAGGTCTACAGAATGCCCCTCTGAGGAGTGTTTCAGGTCTACAGAATTCCCCTCTGAGGAGTGTTTCAGGTCTACAGAATGCCTCTTTGAGGAGTGTTTCAGGTCTACAGAATCCCCCTCTGAGGAGTGTTTCAGGTCTGCATAATGCCCCTCTGAGGAGTGTTTCAGGTCTACAGTATGCCCCTCTGAGGAGTGTTTCAGGTCTACAGAATGCCTCTTTGAGGAGTGTTTCTGGTCTGCATAATGCCCCTCTGAGGAGTGTTTCAGGTCTACAGAATGCCCCTCTGAGGAGTATTTCAGGTCTACAGAATGCCTCTTTGAAGAGTGTTTCTGGTCTGCATAATGCCCCTCTGAGGAGTGTTTCAGGTCTACAGAATGCCCCTCTGAGGAGTGTTTCAGGTCTACAAAATGTCCCTCAGGAGTGTTTCAGGTCTACAGTATGCCCCTCTGAGGAGTGTTTCTGGTCTGTAGAATGCCCCTCTGAGGAGTGTTTCAGGTCTACAGAATGCCCCTCTGAGGGGTGTTTCAGGTCTACAGAATGCCTCTTTGAGGAGTGTTTCTGGTCTGCATAATGCCCCTCTGAGGAGTGTTTCAGGTCTACAGAATGCCCCTCTGAGGAGTATTTCAGGTCTACAGAATGCCTTTTTGAGGAGTGTTTCTGGTCTGCATAATGCCCCTCTGAGGAGTGTTTCAGGTCTACAGAATGCCACTCTGAGGAGTGTTTCAGGTCTACAGAATGTCCCTCAGGAGTGTTTCAGGTCTACAGTATGCCCCTCTGAGGAGTGTTTCTGGTCTGTAGAATGCCCCTCTGAGGAGTGTTTCAGGTCTACAGAATGCCCCTCTGAGGGGTGTTTCAGGTCTACAGAATGCCCCTCTGAGGAGTGTTTCAGGTCTACAAAATGTCCCTCAGGAGTGTTTCAGGTCTACAGTATGCCTCTTTGAGGAGTGTTTCAGGTCTACAGAATGCCCAGCTGAGGGGTGTTTCAGGTCTACAGAATGCCTCTTTGAGGAGTGTTTCTGGTCTGCATAATGCCCCTCTGAGGAGTGTTTCAGGTCTACAGAATGCCCCTCTGAGGAGTATTTCAGGTCTACAGAATGCCTCTTTGAGGAGTGTTTCTGGTCTGCATAATGCCCCTCTGAGGAGTGTTTCAGGTCTACAGAATGCCCCTCTGAGGAGTGTTTCAGGTCTGCATAATGCCCCTCTGAGGAGTGTTTCAGGTCTACAGTATGCCCCTCTGAGGAGTGTTTCAGGTCTACAGAATGCCTCTTTGAGGAGTGTTTCAGGTCTACAGAATCCCCCTCTGAGGAGTGTTTCAGGTCTGCATAATGCCCCTCTGAGGAGTGTTTCAGGTCTACAGTATGCCCCTCTGAGGAGTGTTTCAGGTCTACAGAATGCCTCTTTGAGGAGTGTTTCAGGTCTACAGAATGCCCCTTTGAGGAGTGTTTCAGGTCTGTAGAATGCCCCTTCGAGGAGTGTTTCAGGTCTGTAGAATGCCCCTTTGAGGAGTGTTTTAGGTCTACAGAATTCCCCTCTGAGGATTGTTTCAGGTCTACAGAATGCCTCTTTGAGGAGTGTTTCAGGTCTACAGAATCCCCCTCTGAGGAGTGTTTCAGGTCTGCATAATGCCCCTCTGAGGAGTGTTTCAGGTCTACAGAATGCCTCTTTGAGGAGTGTTTCAGGTCTACAGAATGCCCCTCTGAGGGGTGTTTCAGGTCTACAGAATGCCTCTTTGAGGAGTGTTTCTGGTCTGCATAATGCCCCTCTGAGGAGTGTTTCAGGTCTACAGAATGCCCCTCTGAGGAGTATTTCAGGTCTACAGAATGCCTCTTTGAGGAGTGTTTCTGGTCTGCATAATGCCCATCTGAGGAGTGCTTCAGGTCTACAGAATGCCCCTCTGAGGAGTGCTTCAGGTCTACAGAATGCCCATCTGAGGAGTCTTTCAGATCTACAGAATACCCCTCTGAGGAGTGTTTCAGGTCTGTAGAATGCCTCTTTGAGGAGTGTTTCAGGTTTACAGAATGCCCCTCTGAGCAGTGTTTCAGGTCTACAGAATGCCCCTCTGAGGAATGTTTCAGGTCTACAGAATGCCCCTCTGAGGAGTGTTTCAGGTCTGTAGAATGCCTCTTTGGGGAGTGTTTCAGGGCTACAGAGTGCCCCTTTGAGGAGTGTTTCAGGCCTGCATAATGCCCCTCTGAGGAGTGTTTCAGGTCTACAGAATACCCCTCTGAGGAGTGTTTCAGGTCTACAGAATGTCCCTCAGGAGTGTTTCAGGTCTACAGTATGCCCCTCTGAGGAGTGTTTCTGGTCTGTAGAATGCCCCTCTGAGGAGTGTTTCAGGTCTACAGAATGCCCCCCTGAGGGGTGTTTCAGGTCTACAGAATGCCTCTTTGAGGAGTGTTTCAGGTCTGTAGAAACCCCCTTCGAGGAGTGTTTCCGGTCTGTGGAATGCGTCTTTGAGGAATGTTTCAGGTCTCTTGAATGCCCCTTTGAGGAGTGTTTCAGGTCTGTAGAATGCCTCTTTGAGGAGTGTTTCAGGTCTGTAGAATGCCTCTTTGGGGAGTGTTTCAGGTCTACAGAATGTCCCTCAGGAGTGTTTCAGGTCTACAGTATGGCCCTCTGAGGAGTGTTTCAGGTCTACAGAATGCCTCTTTGAGGAGTGTTTCAGGTCTACAGAATGCCCCTTCGAGGAGTGTTTCAGGTCTGTAGAATGCCCCTTCGAGGAGTGTTTCAGGTCTGTAGAATGCCCCTTTGAGGAGTGTTTCAGGTCTGTAGAAACCCCCTTCGAGGAGTGTTTCCGGTCTGTGGAATGCGTCTTTGAGGAATGTTTCAGGTCTCTTGAATGCCCCTCTGAGGAGTGTTTCAGGTCTGTAGAATGCCTCTTTGAGGAGTGTTTCAGGTATGTAGAATGCCTCTTTGAGGAGTGTATCAGTTCTGTAGAATGCCTCTTTGAGGAGTGTTTCAGGTCTGCATAATGCCCCTCTGAGGAGTGTTTCAGGTCTACAGTATGCCCCTCTGAGGAGTGTTTCAGGTCTACAGAATGCCTCTTTGAGGAGTGTTTCTGGTCTGCATAATGCCCCTCTGAGGAGTGTTTCAGGTCTACAGAATGCCCCTCTGAGGAGTATTTCAGGTCTACAGAATGCCTCTTTGAAGAGTGTTTCTGGTCTGCATAATGCCCCTCTGAGGAGTGTTTCAGGTCTACAGAATGCCCCTCTGAGGAGTGTTTCAGGTCTACAAAATGTCCCTCAGGAGTGTTTCAGGTCTACAGTATGCCCCTCTGAGGAGTGTTTCTGGTCTGTAGAATGCCCCTCTGAGGAGTGTTTCAGGTCTACAGAATGCCCCTCTGAGGGGTGTTTCAGGTCTACAGAATGCCTCTTTGAGGAGTGTTTCTGGTCTGCATAATGCCCCTCTGAGGAGTGTTTCAGGTCTACAGAATGCCCCTCTGAGGAGTATTTCAGGTCTACAGAATGCCTTTTTGAGGAGTGTTTCTGGTCTGCATAATGCCCCTCTGAGGAGTGTTTCAGGTCTACAGAATGCCACTCTGAGGAGTGTTTCAGGTCTACAGAATGTCCCTCAGGAGTGTTTCAGGTCTACAGTATGCCCCTCTGAGGAGTGTTTCTGGTCTGTAGAATGCCCCTCTGAGGAGTGTTTCAGGTCTACAGAATGCCCCTCTGAGGGGTGTTTCAGGTCTACAGAATGCCTCTTTGAGGAGTGTTTCTGGTCTGCATAATGCCCCTCTGAGGAGTGTTTCAGGTCTACAGAATGCCCCTCTGAGGATAATTTCAGGTCTACAGAATGCCTCTTTGAGGAGTGTTTCTGGTCTGCATAATGCCCCTCTGAGGAGTGTTTCAGGTCTACAGAATGCCCCTCTGAGGAGTGTTTCAGGTCTGCATAATGCCCCTCTGAGGAGTGATTCAGGTCTACAGAATGCCTCTCAGAGGAGTGTTTCAGGTCTACAGAATGCCCCTCTGAGGAGTGTTTCAGGTCTGCATAATGCCCCTCTGAGGAGTGTTTCAGGTCTAGAGTATGCCCCTCTGAGGAGTGTTTCAGGTCTACAGAATGCCTCTTTGAGGAGTGTTTCAGGTCTACAGAATCCCCCTCTGAGGAGTGTTTCAGGTCTGCATAATGCCCCTCTGAGGAGTGTTGCAGGTCTACAGTATGCCCCTCTGAGGAGTGTTTCAGGTCTACAGAATGCCTCTTTGAGGAGTGTTTCAGGTCTACAGAATGCCCCTTTGAGGAGTGTTTCAGGTCTGTAGAATGCCCCTTCGAGGAGTGTTTCAGGTCTGTAGAATGCCCCTTTGAGGAGTGTTTTAGGTCTACAGAATTCCCCTCTGAGGAGTGTTTCAGGTCTACAGAATGCCTCTTTGAGGAGTGTTTCAGGTCTACAGAATCCCCCTCTGAGGAGTATTTCAGGTCTGCATAATGCCCCTCTGAGGAGTGTTTCAGGTCTACAGAATGCCCCTCTGAGGGGTGTTTCAGGTCTACAGAATGCCTCTTTGAGGAGTGTTTCTGGTCTGCATAATGCCCCTCTGAGGAGTGTTTCAGGTCTACAGAATGCCCCTCTGAGGAGTATTTCAGGTCTACAGAATGCCTCTTTGAGGAGTGTTTCTGGTCTGCATAATGCCCATCTGAGGAGTGTTTCAGGTCTACAGAATGCCCCTCTGAGGAGTGCTTCAGGTCTACAGAATGCCCCTCTGAGGAGTCTTTCAGATCTACAGACTACCCCTCTGAGGAGTGTTTCAGGTCTGTAGAATACCTCTTTGAGGAGTGTTTCAGGTTTACAGAATGCCCCTCTGAGCAGTGTTTCAGGTCTACAGAATGCCCCTCTGAGGAATGTTTCAGGTCTACAGAATGCCCCTCTGAGGAGTGTTTCAGGTCTGTAGAATGCCTCTTTGGGGAGTGTTTCAGGGCTACAGAGTGCCCCTTTGAGGAGTGTTTCAGGCCTGCATAATGCCCCTCTGAGGAGTGTTTCAGGTCTACAGAATACCCCTCTGAGGAGTGTTTCAGGTCTACAGAATGTCCCTCAGGAGTGTTTCAGGTCTACAGTATGCCCCTCTGAGGAGTGTTTCTGGTCTGTAGAATGCCCCTCTGAGGAGTGTTTCAGGTCTACAGAATGCCCCTCTGAGGGGTGTTTCAGGTCTACAGAATGCCTCTTTGAGGAGTGTTTCAGGTCTGTAGAAACCCCCTTCGAGGAGTGTTTCCGGTCTGTGGAATGCGTCTTTGAGGAATGTTTCAGGTCTCTTGAATGCCCCTCTGAGGAGTGTTTCAGGTCTGTAGAATGCCTCTTTGAGGAGTGTTTCAGGTTTGTAGAATGCCTCTTTGAGGAGTGTATCAGTTCTGTAGAATGCCTCTTTGAGGAGTGTTTCAGGTCTACAGAATGCCCCTCTGAGGAGTGTTTCAGGTCTACAGAATTCCCCTCTGAGGAGTGTTTCAGGTCTACAGAATGCCTCTTTGAGGAGTGTTTCAGGTCTACAGAATCCCCCTCTGAGGAGTGTTTCAGGTCTGCATAATGCCCCTCTGAGGAGTGTTTCAGGTCTACAGTATGCCCCTCTGAGGAGTGTTTCAGGTCTACAGAATGCCTCTTTGAGGAGTGTTTCAGGTCTACAGAATGCCCCTTTGAGGAGTGTTTCAGGTCTGTAGAATGCCCCTTCGAGGAGCGTTTCAGGTCTGTAGAATGCCCCTTTGAGGAGTGTTTTAGGTCTACAGAATTCCCCTCTGAGGAGTGTTTCAGGTCTACAGAATGCCTCTTTGAGGAGTGTTTCAGGTCTACAGAATCCCCCTCTGAGGAGTGTTTCAGGTCTGCATAATGACCCTCTGAGGAGTGTTTCAGGTCTACAGAATGCCTCTTTGAGGAGTGTTTCAGGTCTACAGAATGCCCCTCTGAGGGGTGTTTCAGGTCTACAGAATGCCTCTTTGAGGAGTGTTTCTGGTCTGCATAATGCCCCTCTGAGGAGTGTTTCAGGTCTACAGAATGCCCCTCTGAGGAGTATTTCAGGTCTACAGAATGCCTCTTTGAGGAGTGTTTCTGGTCTGCATAATGCCCATCTGAGGAGTGTTTCAGGTCTACAGAATGCCCCTCTGAGGAGTGCTTCAGGTCTACAGAATGCCCCTCTGAGGAGTCTTTCAGATCTACAGAATACCCCTCTGAGGAGTGTTTCAGGTCTGTAGAATGCCTCTTTGAGGAGTGTTTCAGGTTTACAGAATGCCCCTCTGAGCAGTGTTTCAGGTCTACAGAATGCCCCTCTGAGGAGTGTTTCAGGTCTACAGAATGCCCCTCTGAGGAGTGTTTCAGGTCTGTAGAATGCCTCTTTGGGGAGTGTTTCAGGGCTACAGAGTGCACCTTTGAGGAGTGTTTCAGGCCTGCATAATGCCCCTCTGAGGAGTGTTTCAGGTCTACAGAATGCCCCTCTGAGGAGTGTTTCAGGTCTACAGAATGTCCCTCAGGAGTGTTTCAGGTCTACAGTATGCCCCTCTGAGGAGTGTTTCTGGTCTGTAGAATGCCCCTCTGAGGAGTGTTTCAGGTCTACAGAATGCCCCTCTGAGGGGTGTTTCAGGATTACAGAATGCCTCTTTGAGGAGTGTTTCAGGTCTGTAGAAACCCCCTTCGAGGAGTGTTTCCGGTCTGTGGAATGCGTCTTTGAGGAATGTTTCAGGTCTCTTGAATGCCCCTCTGAGGAGTGTTTCAGGTCTGTAGAATGCCTCTTTGAGGAGTGTTTCAGGTCTGTAGAATGCCTCTTTGAGGAGTGTATCAGTTCTGTAGAATGCCTCTTTGAGGAGTGTTTCAGGTCTACAGAATGCCCCTCTGAGGAGTGTTTCAGGTCTACAGAATTCCCCTCTGAGGAGTGTTTCAGGTCTACAGAATGCCTCTTTGAGGAGTGTTTCAGGTCTACAGAATCCCCCTCTGAGGAGTGTTTCAGGTCTGCATAATGCCCCTCTGAGGAGTGTTTCAGGTCTACAGTATGCCCCTCTGAGGAGTGTTTCAGGTCTACAGAATGCCTCTTTGAGGAGTGTTTCAGGTCTACAGAATGCCCCTTTGAGGAGTGTTTCAGGTCTGTAGAATGCCCCTTCGAGGAGTGTTTCAGGTCTGTAGAATGCCCCTTTGAGGAGTGTTTTAGGTCTACAGAATTCCCCTCTGAGGAGTGTTTCAGGTCTACAGAATGCCTCTTTGAGGAGTGTTTCAGGTCTACAGAATCCCCCTCTGAGGAGTGTTTCAGGTCTGCATAATGCCCCTCTGAGGAGTGTTTCAGGTCTACAGAATGCCTCTTTGAGGAGTGTTTCAGGTCTACAGAATGCCCCTCTG
Organism: Salmo salar; assembly: GCF_965601325.2. NCBI lineage: Eukaryota > Metazoa > Chordata > Actinopteri > Salmoniformes > Salmonidae > Salmo > Salmo salar. The sequence continues at coordinate 91,674,802 of NC_138293.1, read as the reverse complement.
AGGGGTGTTTCAGGTCTACAGAATGCCTCTTTGAGGAGTGTTTCTGGTCTGCATAATGCCCCTCTGAGGAGTGTTTCAGGTCTATTGAATGCCCCTCTGAGGAGTATTTCAGGTCTACAGAATGCCTCTTTGAGGAGTGTTTCTGGTCTGCATAATGCCCATCTGAGGAGTGTTTCAGGTCTACAGAATGCCCCTCTGAGGAGTGCTTCAGGTCTACAGAATGCCCCTCTGAGGAGTCTTTCAGATCTACAGAGTGCCCCTTTGAGGAGTGTTTCAGGCCTGCATAATGCCCCTCTGAGGAGTGTTTCAGGTCTACAGAATGCCCCTCTGAGGAGTGTTTCAGGTCTACAGAATGTCCCTCAGGAGTGTTTCAGGTCTACAGTATGCCCCTCTGAGGAGTGTTTCTGGTCTGTAGAATGCCCCTCTGAGGAGTGTTTCAGGTCTACAGAATGCATCTTTGAGGAGTGTTTCTGGTCTGCATAATGCCCCTCTGAGGAGTGTTTCAGGTCTACATAATGCCCCTCTGAGGAGTATTTCAGGTCTACAGAATGCCTTTTTGAGGAGTGTTTCTGGTCTGCATAATGCCCCTCTGAGGAGTGTTTCAGGTCTACAGAATGCTACTCTGAGGAGTGTTTCAGGTCTACAGAATGTCCCTCAGGAGTGTTTCAGGTCTACAGAATGCCCCTCTGAGGAGTGTATCTGGTCTGTAGAATGCCCCTCTGAGGAGTGTTTCAGGTCTACAGAATGCCCCTCTGAGGGGTGTTTCAGGTCTACAGAATGCCTCTTTGAGGAGTGTTTCTGGTCTGCATAATGCCCCTCTGAGGAGTGTTTCAGGTCTACAGAATGCCCCTCTGAGGAGTATTTCAGGTCTACAGAATGCCTCTTTGAGGAGTGTTTCTGGTCTGCATAATGCCCCTCTGAGGAGTGTTTCAGGTCTACAGAATGCCCCTCTGAGGAGTGTTTCAGGTCTGCATAATGCCCCTCTGAGGAGTGATTCAGGTCTACAGAATGCCTCTCAGAGGAGTGTTTCAGGTCTACAGAATGCCCCTCTGAGGAGTGTTTCAGGTCTGTAGAATGCCCCTCTGAGGAGTGTTTCAGGTCTACAGAATGCCCCTCTGAGGGGTGTTTCAGGTCTACAGAATGCCTCTTTGAGGAGTGCTTCAGGTCTGCATAATGCCCCTCTGAGGAGTGTTTCAGGTCTACAGAATGCCCCTCTGAGGAGTGTTTCAGGTCTACAGAATGCCTCTTTGAGGAGTGTTTCTGGTCTGCATGATGCCCCTCTGAGGAGTGTTTCAGGTCTACAGAATGCCCCTCTGAGGAGTATTTCAGGTCTACAGAATGCCTTTTTGAGGAGTGTTTCTGGTCTGCATAATGCCCCTCTGAGGAGTGTTTCAGGTCTACAGAATGCTACTCTGAGGAGTGTTTCAGGTCTACAGAATGTCCATCAGGAGTGTTTCAGGTCTACAGTATGCCCCTCTGAGGAGTGTTTCTGGTATGTAGAATGCCCCTCTGAGGAGTGTTTCAGGTCTACAGAATGCCCCTCTGAGGGGTGTTTCAGGTCTACAGAATGCCTCTTTGAGGAGTGTTTCTGGTCTGCATAATGCCCCTCTGAGGAGTGTTTCAGGTCTACAGAATGCCCCTCTGAGGAGTATTTCAGGTCTACAGAATGCCTCTTTGAGGAGTGTTTCTGGTCTGCATAATGCCCCTCTGAGGAGTGTTTCAGGTCTACAGAATGCCCCTCTGAGGAGTGTTTCAGGTCTGCATAATGCCCCTCTGAGGAGTGATACAGGTCTACAGAATGCCTCTCAGAGGAGTGTTTCAGGTCTACAGAATGCCCCTCTGAGGAGTGTTTCAGGTCTGTAGAATGCCCCTCTGAGGAGTGTTTCAGGTCTACAGAATGCCCCTCTGAGGAGTGTTTCAGGTCTACAGAATGCCCCTCTGAGGAGTGTTTCAGGTCTGTAGAATGCCCCTCTGAGGAGTGTTTCAGGTCTACAGAATGCCCCTCTGAGGGGTGTTTCAGGTCTACAGAATGCCTCTTTGAGGAGTGCTTCAGGTCTGCATAATGCCCCTCTGAGGAGTGTTTCAGGTCTACAGAATGCCCCTCTGAGGACTGTTTCAGGTCTACAGAATGCCTCTTTCAGGAGTGTTTCTGGTCTGCATGATGCCCCTCTGAGGAGTGTTTCAGGTCTACAGAATGCCCCTCTGACGTGTGTTTCAGGTCTGTAGAATGCCTCTTTGAGGAGTGTTTCAGGTTTACAGAATGCCCCTCTGAGGAGTGTTTCAGGTCTACAGAATGCCCCTCTGAGGAGTGTTTCAATTCTATAGTATGCCCCTCTGAGGAGGGTTTCAGGTCTGTAGAATGCCTATTTGGGGAGTGTTTCAGGTCTACAGAATGTCCCTCAGGAGTGTTTCAGGTCTACAGTATGGCCCTCTGAGGAGTGTTTCAGGTCTACAGAATGCCTCTTTGAGGAGTGTTTCAGGTCTACAGAATGCCCCTTTGAGGAGTGTTTCAGGTCTGTAGAATGCCCCTTCGAGGAGTGTTTCAGGTCTGTAGAATGCCCCTTTGAGGAGTGTTTCAGGTCTGTAGAAACCCCCTTCGAGGAGTGTTTCCGGTCTGTGGAATGCCTCTTTGAGGAATGTTTCAGGTCTCTTGAATGCCCCTCTGAGGAGTGTTTAGGTCTGTAGAATGCCTCTTTGAGGAGTGTTTCAGGTATGTAGAATGCCTCTTTGAGGAGTGTATCAGTTCTGTAGAATGCCTCTTTGAGGAGTGTTTCAGGTCTACAGAATGCCCCTCTGAGGAGTGTTTCAGGTCTACAGAATTCCCCTCTGAGGAGTGTTTCAGGTCTACAGAATGCCTCTTTGAGGAGTGTTTCAGGTCTACAGAATCCCCCTCTGAGGAGTGTTTCAGGTCTGCATAATGCCCCTCTGAGAAGTGTTTCAGGTCTACAGTATGCCCCTCTGAGGAGTGTTTCAGGTCTACAGAATGCCTCTTTGAGGAGTGTTTCAGGTCTACAGAATCCCCCTCTGAGGAGTGTTTCAGGTCTGCATAATGCCCCTCTGAGGAGTGTTTCAGGTCTGCAGTATGCCCCTCTGAGGAGTGTTTCAGGTCTACAGAATGCCTCTTTGAGGAGTGTTTCATGTCTACAGAATGCCCCTTTGAGGAGTGTTTCAGGTCTGTAGAATGCCCCTTCGAGGAGTGTTTCAGGTCTGTAGAATGCCCCTTTGAGGAGTGTTTTAGGTCTACAGAATTCCCCTCTGAGGAGTGTTTCAGGTCTACAGAATGCCTCTTTGAGGAGTGTTTCAGGTCTACAGAATCCCCCTCTGAGGAGTGTTTCAGGTCTGCATAATTCCCCTCTGAGGAGTGTTTCAGGTCTGTAGAATGCCCCTCTGAGGAGTGTTTCAGGTCTACAGAATGCCCCTCTGAGGAGTGTTTCAGGTCTACAGAATGCCCCTCTGAGGAGTGTTTCAGGTCTACAGAATGCCCCTCTGAGGAGTGTTTCAGGTCTGTAGAATGCCCCTCTGAGGAGTGTTTCAGGTCTACAGAATGCCCCTCTGAGGGGTGTTTCAGGTCTACAGAATGCCTCTTTGAGGAGTGCTTCAGGTCTGCATAATGCCCCTCTGAGGAGTGTTTCAGGTCTACAGAATGCCCCTCTGAGGAGTGTTTCAGGTCTACAGAATGCCCCTCTGACGTGTGTTTCAGGTCTGTAGAATGCCTCTTTGAGGAGTGTTTCAGGTTTACAGAATGCCCCTCTGAGGAGTATTTCAGGTCTACAGAATGCCTCTTTGAGGAGTGTTTCTGGTCTGCATAATGCCCCTCTGAGGAGTGTTTCAGGTCTACAGAATGCCCCTCTGAGGAGTGTTTCAGGTCTGCATAATGCCCCTCTGAGGAGTGATTCAGGTCTACAGAATGCCTCTCAGAGGAGTGTTTCAGGTCTACAGAATGCCCCTCTGAGGAGTGTTTCAGGTCTGTAGAATGCCCCTCTGAGGAGTGTTTCAGGTCTACATAATGCCCCTCTAAGGAGTGTTTCAGGTCTACAGAATGCCCCTCTGAGGAGTGTTTCAGGTCTGTAGAATGCCCCTCTGAGGAGTGTTTCAGGTCTACAGAATGCCCCTCTGAGGGGTGTTTCAGGTCTACAGAATGCCTCTTTGAGGAGTGCTTCAGGTCTGCATAATGCCCCTCTGAGGAGTGTTTCAGGTCTACAGAATGCCCCTCTGAGGAGTGTTTCAGGTCTACAGAATGCCTCTTTGAGGAGTGTTTCTGGTCTGCATGATGCCCCTCTGAGGAGTGTTTCAGGTCTACAGAATGCCCCTCTGAGGAGTATTTCAGGTCTACAGAATGCCTTTTTGAGGAGTGTTTCTGGTCTGCATAATGCCCCTCTGAGGAGTGTTTCAGGTCTACAGAATGCTACTCTGAGGAGTGTTTCAGGTCTACAGAATGTCCCTCAGGAGTGTTTCAGGTCTACAGTATGCCCCTCTGAGGAGTGTTTCTGGTATGTAGAATGCCCCTCTGAGGAGTGTTTCAGGTCTACAGAATGCCCCTCTGAGGGGTGTTTCAGGTCTACAGAATGCCTCTTTGAGGAGTGTTTCTGGTCTGCATAATGCCCCTCTGAGGAGTGTTTCAGGTCTACAGAATGCCCCTCTGAGGAGTATTTCAGGTCTACAGAATGCCTCTTTGAGGAGTGTTTCTGGTCTGCATAATGCCCCTCTGAGGAGTGTTTCAGGTCTACAGAATGCCCCTCTGAGGAGTGTTTCAGGTCTGCATAATGCCCCTCTGAGGAGTGATACAGGTCTACAGAATGCCTCTCAGAGGAGTGTTTCAGGTCTACAGAATGCCCCTCTGAGGAGTGTTTCAGGTCTGTAGAATGCCCCTCTGAGGAGTGTTTCAGGTCTACAGAATGCCCCTCTGAGGAGTGTTTCAGGTCTACAGAATGCCCCTCTGAGGAGTGTTTCAGGTCTGTAGAATGCCCCTCTGAGGAGTGTTTCAGGTCTACAGAATGCCCCTCTGAGGGGTGTTTCAGGTCTACAGAATGCCTCTTTGAGGAGTGCTTCAGGTCTGCATAATGCCCCTCTGAGGAGTGTTTCAGGTCTACAGAATGCCCCTCTGAGGACTGTTTCAGGTCTACAGAATGCCTCTTTCAGGAGTGTTTCTGGTCTGCATGATGCCCCTCTGAGGAGTGTTTCAGGTCTACAGAATGCCCCTCTGACGTGTGTTTCAGGTCTGTAGAATGCCTCTTTCAGGAGTGTTTCAGGTTTACAGAATGCCCCTCTGAGGAGTGTTTCAGGTCTACAGAATGCCCCTCTGAGGAGTGTTTCAATTCTATAGTATGCCCCTCTGAGGAGGGTTTCAGGTCTGTAGAATGCCTATTTGGGGAGTGTTTCAGGTCTACAGAATGTCCCTCAGGAGTGTTTCAGGTCTACAGTATGGCCCTCTGAGGAGTGTTTCAGGTCTACAGAATGCCTCTTTGAGGAGTGTTTCAGGTCTACAGAATGCCCCTTTGAGGAGTGTTTCAGGTCTGTAGAATGCCCCTTCGAGGAGTGTTTCAGGTCTGTAGAATGCCCCTTTGAGGAGTGTTTCAGGTCTGTAGAAACCCCCTTCGAGGAGTGTTTCCGGTCTGTGGAATGCCTCTTTGAGGAATGTTTCAGGTCTCTTGAATGCCCCTCTGAGGAGTGTTTAGGTCTGTAGAATGCCTCTTTGAGGAGTGTTTCAGGTATGTAGAATGCCTCTTTGAGGAGTGTATCAGTTCTGTAGAATGCCTCTTTGAGGAGTGTTTCAGGTCTACAGAATGCCCCTCTGAGGAGTGTTTCAGGTCTACAGAATTCCCCTCTGAGGAGTGTTTCAGGTCTACAGAATGCCTCTTTGAGGAGTGTTTCAGGTCTACAGAATCCCCCTCTGAGGAGTGTTTCAGGTCTGCATAATGCCCCTCTGAGAAGTGTTTCAGGTCTACAGTATGCCCCTCTGAGGAGTGTTTCAGGTCTACAGAATGCCTCTTTGAGGAGTGTTTCATGTCTACAGAATCCCCCTCTGAGGAGTGTTTCAGGTCTGCATAATGCCCCTCTGAGGAGTGTTTCAGGTCTGCAGTATGCCCCTCTGAGGAGTGTTTCAGGTCTACAGAATGCCTCTTTGAGGAGTGTTTCATGTCTACAGAATGCCCCTTTGAGGAGTGTTTCAGGTCTGTAGAATGCCCCTTCGAGGAGTGTTTCAGGTCTGTAGAATGCCCCTTTGAGGAGTGTTTTAGGTCTACAGAATTCCCCTCTGAGGAGTGTTTCAGGTCTACAGAATGCCTCTTTGAGGAGTGTTTCAGGTCTACAGAATCCCCCTCTGAGGAGTGTTTCAGGTCTGCATAATGCCCCTCTGAGGAGTGTTTCAGGTCTGTAGAATGCCCCTCTGAGGAGTGTTTCAGGTCTACAGAATGCCCCTCTGAGGAGTGTTTCAGGTCTACAGAATGCCCCTCTGAGGAGTGTTTCAGGTCTACAGAATGCCCCTCTGAGGAGTGTTTCAGGTCTGTAGAATGCCCCTCTGAGGAGTGTTTCAGGTCTACAGAATGCCCCTCTGAGGGGTGTTTCAGGTCTACAGAATGCCTCTTTGAGGAGTGCTTCAGGTCTGCATAATGCCCCTCTGAGGAGTGTTTCAGGTCTACAGAATGCCCCTCTGAGGAGTGTTTCAGGTCTACAGAATGCCCCTCTGACGTGTGTTTCAGGTCTGTAGAATGCCTCTTTGAGGAGTGTTTCAGGTCTGTAGAATGCCCCTCTGAGGAGTGTTTCAGGTCTACAGTATGCCCCTCTGAGGAGTGTTTCAGGTCTACAGAATGCCTCTTTGAGGAGTGTTTCATGTCTACATAATGCCCCTTTGAGGAGTGTTTCAGGTCTGTAGAATGCCCCTTCGAGGAGTGTTTCAGGTCTGTAGAATGCCCCTTTGAGGAGTGTTTTAGGTCTACAGAATTCCCCTCTGAGGAGTGTTTCAAGTCTACAGAATGCCTCTTTGAGGAGTGTTTCAGGTCTACAGAATCCCCCTCTGAGGAGTGTTTCAGGTCTGCATAATGCCCCTCTGAGGAGTGTTTCAGGTCTACAGAATGCCTCTTTGAGGAGTGTTTCAGGTCTACAGAATGCCCCTCTGAGGGGTGTTTCAGGTCTACAGAATGCCTCTTTGAGGAGTGTTTCTGGTCTGCATAATGCCCCTCTGAGGAGTGTTTCAGGTCTACAGAATGCCCCTCTGAGGAGTATTTCAGGTCTACAGAATGCCTCTTTGAGGAGTGTTTCTGGTCTGCATAATGCCCATCTGAGGAGTGTTTCAGGTCTACAGAATGCCCCTCTGAGGAGTGCTTCAGGTCTACAGAATGCCCCTCTGAGGAGTCTTTCAGATCTACAGAATACCCCTCTGAGGAGTGTTTCAGGTCTGTAGAATGCCTCTTTGAGGAGTGTTTCAGGTTTACAGAATGCCCCTCTGAGCAGTGTTTCAGGTCTACAGAATGCCCCTCTGAGGAGTGTTTCAGGTCTACAGAATGCCCCTCTGAGGAGTGTTTCAGGTCTGTAGAATGCCTCTTTGGGGAGTGTTTCAGGGCTACAGAGTGCCCCTTTGAGGAGTGTTTCAGGCCTGCATAATGCCCCTCTGAGGAGTGTTTCAGGTCTACAGAATGCCCCTCTGAGGAGTGTTTCAGGTCTACAGAATGTCCCTCAGGAGTGTTTCAGGTCTACAGTATGCCCCTCTGAGGAGTGTTTCTGGTCTGTAGAATGCCCCTCTGAGGAGTGTTTCAGGTCTACAGAATGCCCCTCTGAGGGGTGTTTCAGGTCTACAGAATGACTCTTTGAGGAGTGTTTCTGGTCTGCATAATGCCCCTCTGAGGAGTGTTTCAGGTCTACAGAATGCCCCTCTGAGGAGTATTTCAGGTCTACAGAATGCCTTTTTGAGGAGTGTTTCTGGTCTGCATAATGCCCCTCTGAGGAGTGTTTCAGGTCTACAGAATGCCACTCTGAGGAGTGTTTCAGGTCTACAGAATGTCCCTCAGGAGTGTTTCAGGTCTACAGTATGCCCCTCTGAGGAGTGTTTCTGGTCTGTAGAATGCCCCTCTGAGGAGTGTTTCAGGTCTACAGAATGCCACTCTGAGGGGTGTTTCAGGTCTACAGAATGCCTCTTTGAGGAGTGTTTCTGGTCTGCATAATGCCCCTCTGAGGAGTGTTTCAGGTCTACAGAATGCCCCTCTGAGGAGTATTTCAGGTCTACAGAATGCCTCTTTGAGGAGTGTTTCTGGTCTGCATAATGCCCCTCTGAGGAGTGTTTCAGGTCTACAGAATGCCCCTCTGAGGAGTGTTTCAGGTCTGCATAATGCTCCTCTGAGGAGTGATTCAGGTCTACAGAATGCCTCTCTGAGGAGTGTTTCAGGTCTACAGAATGCCCCTCTGAGGAGTGTTTCAGGTCTGTAGAATGCCCCTCTGAGGAGTGTTTCAGGTCTACAGAATGCCCCTCTGAGGAGTGTTTCAGGTCTACAGAATGCCCCTCTGAGGAGTGTTTCAGGTCTGTAGAATGCCCCTCTGAGGAGTGTTTCAGGTCTACAGAATGCCCCTCTGAGGGGTTTTCAGGTCTACAGAATGCCTCTTTGAGGAGTGCTTCAGGTCTGCATAATGCCCCTCTGAGGAGTGTTTCAGGTCTACAGAATGCCCCTCTGAGGAGTGTTTCAGGTCTACAGAATGCCTCTTTGAGGAGTGTTTCTGGTCTGCATGATGCCCCTCTGAGGAGTGTTTCAGGTCTACAGAATGCCCCTCTGACGTGTGTTTCAGGTCTGTAGAATGCCTCTTTGAGGAGTGTTTCAGGTTTACAGAATGCCCCTCTGAGGAGTGTTTCAGGTCTACAGAATGCCCCTCTGAGGAGTGTTTCAATTCTACAGTATGCCCCTCTGAGGAGGGTTTCAGGTCTGTAGAATGCCTCTTTGGGGAGTGTTTCAGGTCTACAGAATGTCCCTCAGGAGTGTTTCAGGTCTACAGTATGGCCCTCTGAGGAGTGTTTCAGGTCTACAGAATGCCTCTTTGAGGAGTGTTTCAGGTCTACAGAATGCCCCTTTGAGGAGTGTTTCAGGTCTGTAGAATGCCCCTTCGAGGAGTGTTTCAGGTCTGTAGAATGCCCCTTTGAGGAGTGTTTCAGGTCTACAGAATGCCTCTTTGAGGAGTGTTTCTGGTCTGCATAATGCCCATCTGAGGAGTGTTTCAGGTCTACAGAATGCCCCTCTGAGGAGTGTTTCAGGTCTACAGAATGCCCCTTTGAGGAGTGTTTCAGGTCTGTAGAATGCCCCTTCGAGGAGTGTTTCAGGTCTGTAGAATGCCCCTTTGAGGAGTGTTTCAGGTCTGTAGAAACCCCCTTCGAGGAGTGTTTCCGGTCTGTGGAATGCGTCTTTGAGGAATGTTTCAGGTCTCTTGAATGCCCCTCTGAGGAGTGTTTAGGTCTGTAGAATGCCTCTTTGAGGAGTGTTTCAGGTATGTAGAATGCCTCTTTGAGGAGTGTATCAGTTCTGTAGAATGCCTCTTTGAGGAGTGTTTCAGGTCTACAGAATGCCCCTCTGAGGAGTGTTTCAGGTCTACAGTATGCCCCTCTGAGGAGTGTTTCAGGTCTACAGAATGCCTCTTTGAGGAGTGTTTCAGGTCTACAGAATCCCCCTCTGAGGAGTGTTTCAGGTCTGCATAATGCCCCTCTGAGGAGTGTTTCAGGTCTGCAGTATGCCCCTCTGAGGAGTGTTTCAGGTCTACAGAATGCCTCTTTGAGGAGTGTTTCATGTCTACAGAATGCCCCTTTGAGGAGTGTTTCAGGTCTGTAGAATGCCCCTTCGAGGAGTGTTTCAGGTCTGTAGAATGCCCCTTTGAGGAGTGTTTTAGGTCTACAGAATTCCCCTCTGAGGAGTGTTTCAGGTCTACAGAATGCCTCTTTGAGGAGTGTTTCAGGTCTACAGAATCCCCCTCTGAGGAGTGTTTCAGGTCTGCATAATGCCCCTCTGAGGAGTGTTTCAGGTCTGTAGAATGCCCCTCTGAGGAGTGTTTCAGGTCTACAGAATGCCCCTCTGAGGAGTGTTTCATGTCTACAGAATGCCCCTCTGAGGAGTGTTTCAGGTCTACAGAATGCCCCTCTGAGGAGTGTTTCAGGTCTGTAGAATGCCCCTCTGAGGAGTGTTTCAGGTCTACAGAATGCCCCTCTGAGGGGTGTTTCAGGTCTACAGAATGCCTCTTTGAGGAGTGCTTCAGGTCTGCATAATGCCCCTCTGAGGAGTGTTTCAGGTCTACAGAATGCCCCTCTGAGGAGTGTTTCAGGTCTACAGAATGCCTCTTTGAGGAGTGTTTCTGGTCTGCATGATGCCCCTCTGAGGAGTGTTTCAGGTCTACAGAATGCCCCTCTGACGTGTGTTTCAGGTCTGTAGAATGCCTCTTTGAGGAGTGTTTCAGGTTTACAGAATGCCCCTCTGAGGAGTGTTTCAGGTCTACAGAATGCCCCTCTGAGGAGTGTTTCAATTCTACAGTATGCCCCTCTGAGGAGGGTTTCAGGTCTGTAGATTGCCTATTTGGGGAGTGTTTCAGGTCTACAGAATGTCCCTCTGAGGAGTGTTTCAGGTCTACAGAATTCCCCTCTGAGGAGTGTTTCAGGTCTACAGAATGCCTCTTTGAGGAGTGTTTCAGGTCTACAGAATCCCCCTCTGAGGAGTGTTTCAGGTCTGCATAATGCCCCTCTGAGGAGTGTTTCAGGTCTACAGTATGCCCCTCTGAGGAGTGTTTCAGGTCTACAGAATGCCTCTTTGAGGAGTGTTTCAGGTCTACAGAATCCCCCTCTGAGGAGTGTTTCAGGTCTGCATAATGCCCCTCTGAGGAGTGTTTCAGGTCTACAGTATGCCCCTCTGAGGAGTGTTTCAGGTCTACAGAATGTCCCTCAGAGTGTTTCAGGTCTACAGTATGCCCCTCTGAGGAGTGTTTCTGGTCTGTAGAATGCCCCTCTGAGGAGTGTTTCAGGTCTACAGAATGCCCCTCTGAGGGGTGTTTCAGGTCTACAGAATGACTCTTTGAGGAGTGTTTCTGGTCTGCATAATGCCCCTCTGAGGAGTGTTTCAGGTCTACAGAATGCCCTCTGAGGAGTATTTTCAGGTCTACAGAATGCCTTTTTGAGAGTGTTCTGGTCTGCATAATGCCCCTCTGAGGAGTGTTCAGGTCTACAGAATGCCACTCTGAGGAGTGTTTCAGGTCTACAGAATGTCCCTCAGGAGTGTTTCAGGTCTACAGTATGCCCCTCTGAGGAGTGTTTCTGGTCTGTAGAATGCCCCTCTGAGGAGTGTTTCAGGTCTACAGAATGCCACTCTGAGGGGTGTTTCAGGTCTACAGAATGCCTCTTTGAGGAGTGTTTCTGGTCTGCATAATGCCCCTCTGAGGAGTGTTTCAGGTCTACAGAATGCCCCTCTGAGGAGTATTTCAGGTCTACAGAATGCCTCTTTGAGGAGTGTTTCTGGTCTGCATAATGCCCCTCTGAGGAGTGTTTCAGGTCTACAGAATGCCCCTCTGAGGAGTGTTTCAGGTCTGCATAATGCTCCTCTGAGGAGTGATTCAGGTCTACAGAATGCCTCTCTGAGGAGTGTTTCAGGTCTACAGAATGCCCCTCTGAGGAGTGTTTCAGGTCTGTAGAATGCCCCTCTGAGGAGTGTTTCAGGTCTACAGAATGCCCCTCTGAGGAGTGTTTCAGGTCTACAGAATGCCCCTCTGAGGAGTGTTTCAGGTCTGTAGAATGCCCCTCTGAGGAGTGTTTCAGGTCTACAGAATGCCCCTCTGAGGGGTTTTCAGGTCTACAGAATGCCTCTTTGAGGAGTGCTTCAGGTCTGCATAATGCCCCTCTGAGGAGTGTTTCAGGTCTACAGAATGCCCCTCTGAGGAGTGTTTCAGGTCTACAGAATGCCTCTTTGAGGAGTGTTTCTGGTCTGCATGATGCCCCTCTGAGGAGTGTTTCAGGTCTACAGAATGCCCCTCTGACGTGTGTTTCAGGTCTGTAGAATGCCTCTTTGAGGAGTGTTTCAGGTTTACAGAATGCCCCTCTGAGGAGTGTTTCAGGTCTACAGAATGCCCCTCTGAGGAGTGTTTCAATTCTACAGTATGCCCCTCTGAGGAGGGTTTCAGGTCTGTAGAATGCCTCTTTGGGGAGTGTTTCAGGTCTACAGAATGTCCCTCAGGAGTGTTTCAGGTCTACAGTATGGCCCTCTGAGGAGTGTTTCAGGTCTACAGAATGCCTCTTTGAGGAGTGTTTCAGGTCTACAGAATGCCCCTTTGAGGAGTGTTTCAGGTCTGTAGAATGCCCCTTCGAGGAGTGTTTCAGGTCTGTAGAATGCCCCTTTGAGGAGTGTTTCAGGTCTACAGAATGCCTCTTTGAGGAGTGTTTCTGGTCTGCATAATGCCCATCTGAGGAGTGTTTCAGGTCTACAGAATGCCCCTCTGAGGAGTGTTTCAGGTCTACAGAATGCCCCTTTGAGGAGTGTTTCAGGTCTGTAGAATGCCCCTTCGAGGAGTGTTTCAGGTCTGTAGAATGCCCCTTTGAGGAGTGTTTCAGGTCTGTAGAAACCCCCTTCGAGGAGTGTTTCCGGTCTGTGGAATGCGTCTTTGAGGAATGTTTCAGGTCTCTTGAATGCCCCTCTGAGGAGTGTTTAGGTCTGTAGAATGCCTCTTTGAGGAGTGTTTCAGGTATGTAGAATGCCTCTTTGAGGAGTGTATCAGTTCTGTAGAATGCCTCTTTGAGGAGTGTTTCAGGTCTACAGAATGCCCCTCTGAGGAGTGTTTCAGGTCTACAGTATGCCCCTCTGAGGAGTGTTTCAGGTCTACAGAATGCCTCTTTGAGGAGTGTTTCAGGTCTACAGAATCCCCCTCTGAGGAGTGTTTCAGGTCTGCATAATGCCCCTCTGAGGAGTGTTTCAGGTCTGCAGTATGCCCCTCTGAGGAGTGTTTCAGGTCTACAGAATGCCTCTTTGAGGAGTGTTTCATGTCTACAGAATGCCCCTTTGAGGAGTGTTTCAGGTCTGTAGAATGCCCCTTCGAGGAGTGTTTCAGGTCTGTAGAATGCCCCTTTGAGGAGTGTTTTAGGTCTACAGAATTCCCCTCTGAGGAGTGTTTCAGGTCTACAGAATGCCTCTTTGAGGAGTGTTTCAGGTCTACAGAATCCCCCTCTGAGGAGTGTTTCAGGTCTGCATAATGCCCCTCTGAGGAGTGTTTCAGGTCTGTAGAATGCCCCTCTGAGGAGTGTTTCAGGTCTACAGAATGCCCCTCTGAGGAGTGTTTCATGTCTACAGAATGCCCCTCTGAGGAGTGTTTCAGGTCTACAGAATGCCCCTCTGAGGAGTGTTTCAGGTCTGTAGAATGCCCCTCTGAGGAGTGTTTCAGGTCTACAGAATGCCCCTCTGAGGGGTGTTTCAGGTCTACAGAATGCCTCTTTGAGGAGTGCTTCAGGTCTGCATAATGCCCCTCTGAGGAGTGTTTCAGGTCTACAGAATGCCCCTCTGAGGAGTGTTTCAGGTCTACAGAATGCCTCTTTGAGGAGTGTTTCTGGTCTGCATGATGCCCCTCTGAGGAGTGTTTCAGGTCTACAGAATGCCCCTCTGACGTGTGTTTCAGGTCTGTAGAATGCCTCTTTGAGGAGTGTTTCAGGTTTACAGAATGCCCCTCTGAGGAGTGTTTCAGGTCTACAGAATGCCCCTCTGAGGAGTGTTTCAATTCTACAGTATGCCCCTCTGAGGAGGGTTTCAGGTCTGTAGATTGCCTATTTGGGGAGTGTTTCAGGTCTACAGAATGTCCCTCAGGAGTGTTTCAGGTCTACAGTATGGCCCTCTGAGGAGTGTTTCAGGTCTACAGAATGCCTCTTTGAGGAGTGTTTCAGGTCTACAGAATGCCCCTTTGAGTAGTGTTTCAGGTCTGTAGAATGCCCCTTCGAGGAGTGTTTCAGGTCTGTAGAATGCCCCTTTGAGGAGTGTTTCAGGTCTGTAGAAACCCCCTTCGAGGAGTGTTTCCGGTCTGTGGAATGCGTCTTTGAGGAATGTTTCAGGTCTCTTGAATGCCCCTCTGAGGAGTGTTTAGGTCTGTAGATTGCCTCTTTGAGGAGTGTTTCAGGTATGTAGAATGCCTCTTTGAGGAGTGTATCAGTTCTGTAGAATGCCTCTTTGAGGAGTGTTTCAGGTCTACAGAATGCCCCTCTGAGGAGTGTTTCAGGTCTACAGAATTCCCCTCTGAGGAGTGTTTCAGGTCTACAGAATGCCTCTTTGAGGAGTGTTTCAGGTCTACAGAATCCCCCTCTGAGGAGTGTTTCAGGTCTGCATAATGCCCCTCTGAGGAGTGTTTCAGGTCTACAGTATGCCCCTCTGAGGAGTGTTTCAGGTCTACAGAATGCCTCTTTGAGGAGTGTTTCAGGTCTACAGAATCCCCCTCTGAGGAGTGTTTCAGGTCTGCATAATGCCCCTCTGAGGAGTGTTTCAGGTCTACAGTATGCCCCTCTGAGGAGTGTTTCAGGTCTACAGAATGCCTCTTTGAGGAGTGTTTCATGTCTACAGAATGCCCCTTTGAGGAGTGTTTCAGGTCTGTAGAATGCCCCTTCGAGGAGTGTTTCAGGTCTGTAGAATGCCCCTTTGAGGAGTGTTTTAGGTCTACAGAATTCCCCTCTGAGGAGTGTTTCAAGTCTACAGAATGCCTCTTTGAGGAGTGTTTCAGGTCTACAGAATCCCCCTCTGAGGAGTGTTTCAGGTCTGCATAATGCCCCTCTGAGGAGTGTTTCAGGTCTACAGAATGCCTCTTTGAGGAGTGTTTCAGGTCTACAGAATGACTCTTTGAGGAGTGTTTCTGGTCTGCATAATGCCCCTCTGAGGAGTGTTTCAGGTCTACAGAATGCCCCTCTGAGGAGTATTTCAGGTCTACAGAATGCCTTTTTGAGGAGTGTTTCTGGTCTGCATAATGCCCCTCTGAGGAGTGTTTCAGGTCTACAGAATGCCACTCTGAGGAGTGTTTCAGGTCTACAGAATGTCCCTCAGGAGTGTTTCAGGTCTACAGTATGCCCCTCTGAGGAGTGTTTCTGGTCTGTAGAATGCCCCTCTGAGGAGTGTTTCAGGTCTACAGAATGCCACTCTGAGGGGTGTTTCAGGTCTACAGAATGCCTCTTTGAGGAGTGTTTCTGGTCTGCATAATGCCCCTCTGAGGAGTGTTTCAGGTCTACAGAATGCCCCTCTGAGGAGTATTTCAGGTCTACAGAATGCCTCTTTGAGGAGTGTTTCTGGTCTGCATAATGCCCCTCTGAGGAGTGTTTCAGGTCTACAGAATGCCCCTCTGAGGAGTGTTTCAGGTCTGCATAATGCTCCTCTGAGGAGTGATTCAGGTCTACAGAATGCCTCTCTGAGGAGTGTTTCAGGTCTACAGAATGCCCCTCTGAGGAGTGTTTCAGGTCTGTAGAATGCCCCTCTGAGGAGTGTTTCAGGTCTACAGAATGCCCCTCTGAGGAGTGTTTCAGGTCTACAGAATGCCCCTCTGAGGAGTGTTTCAGGTCTGTAGAATGCCCCTCTGAGGAGTGTTTCAGGTCTACAGAATGCCCCTCTGAGGGGTTTTCAGGTCTACAGAATGCCTCTTTGAGGAGTGCTTCAGGTCTGCATAATGCCCCTCTGAGGAGTGTTTCAGGTCTACAGAATGCCCCTCTGAGGAGTGTTTCAGGTCTACAGAATGCCTCTTTGAGGAGTGTTTCTGGTCTGCATGATGCCCCTCTGAGGAGTGTTTCAGGTCTACAGAATGCCCCTCTGACGTGTGTTTCAGGTCTGTAGAATGCCTCTTTGAGGAGTGTTTCAGGTTTACAGAATGCCCCTCTGAGGAGTGTTTCAGGTCTACAGAATGCCCCTCTGAGGAGTGTTTCAATTCTACAGTATGCCCCTCTGAGGAGGGTTTCAGGTCTGTAGAATGCCTCTTTGGGGAGTGTTTCAGGTCTACAGAATGTCCCTCAGGAGTGTTTCAGGTCTACAGTATGGCCCTCTGAGGAGTGTTTCAGGTCTACAGAATGCCTCTTTGAGGAGTGTTTCAGGTCTACAGAATGCCCCTTTGAGGAGTGTTTCAGGTCTGTAGAATGCCCCTTCGAGGAGTGTTTCAGGTCTGTAGAATGCCCCTTTGAGGAGTGTTTCAGGTCTACAGAATGCCTCTTTGAGGAGTGTTTCTGGTCTGCATAATGCCCATCTGAGGAGTGTTTCAGGTCTACAGAATGCCCCTCTGAGGAGTGTTTCAGGTCTACAGAATGCCCCTTTGAGGAGTGTTTCAGGTCTGTAGAATGCCCCTTCGAGGAGTGTTTCAGGTCTGTAGAATGCCCCTTTGAGGAGTGTTTCAGGTCTGTAGAAACCCCCTTCGAGGAGTGTTTCCGGTCTGTGGAATGCGTCTTTGAGGAATGTTTCAGGTCTCTTGAATGCCCCTCTGAGGAGTGTTTAGGTCTGTAGAATGCCTCTTTGAGGAGTGTTTCAGGTATGTAGAATGCCTCTTTGAGGAGTGTATCAGTTCTGTAGAATGCCTCTTTGAGGAGTGTTTCAGGTCTACAGAATGCCCCTCTGAGGAGTGTTTCAGGTCTACAGTATGCCCCTCTGAGGAGTGTTTCAGGTCTACAGAATGCCTCTTTGAGGAGTGTTTCAGGTCTACAGAATCCCCCTCTGAGGAGTGTTTCAGGTCTGCATAATGCCCCTCTGAGGAGTGTTTCAGGTCTGCAGTATGCCCCTCTGAGGAGTGTTTCAGGTCTACAGAATGCCTCTTTGAGGAGTGTTTCATGTCTACAGAATGCCCCTTTGAGGAGTGTTTCAGGTCTGTAGAATGCCCCTTCGAGGAGTGTTTCAGGTCTGTAGAATGCCCCTTTGAGGAGTGTTTTAGGTCTACAGAATTCCCCTCTGAGGAGTGTTTCAGGTCTACAGAATGCCTCTTTGAGGAGTGTTTCAGGTCTACAGAATCCCCCTCTGAGGAGTGTTTCAGGTCTGCATAATGCCCCTCTGAGGAGTGTTTCAGGTCTGTAGAATGCCCCTCTGAGGAGTGTTTCAGGTCTACAGAATGCCCCTCTGAGGAGTGTTTCATGTCTACAGAATGCCCCTCTGAGGAGTGTTTCAGGTCTACAGAATGCCCCTCTGAGGAGTGTTTCAGGTCTGTAGAATGCCCCTCTGAGGAGTGTTTCAGGTCTACAGAATGCCCCTCTGAGGGGTGTTTCAGGTCTACAGAATGCCTCTTTGAGGAGTGCTTCAGGTCTGCATAATGCCCCTCTGAGGAGTGTTTCAGGTCTACAGAATGCCCCTCTGAGGAGTGTTTCAGGTCTACAGAATGCCTCTTTGAGGAGTGTTTCTGGTCTGCATGATGCCCCTCTGAGGAGTGTTTCAGGTCTACAGAATGCCCCTCTGACGTGTGTTTCAGGTCTGTAGAATGCCTCTTTGAGGAGTGTTTCAGGTTTACAGAATGCCCCTCTGAGGAGTGTTTCAGGTCTACAGAATGCCCCTCTGAGGAGTGTTTCAATTCTACAGTATGCCCCTCTGAGGAGGGTTTCAGGTCTGTAGATTGCCTATTTGGGGAGTGTTTCAGGTCTACAGAATGTCCCTCAGGAGTGTTTCAGGTCTACAGTATGGCCCTCTGAGGAGTGTTTCAGGTCTACAGAATGCCTCTTTGAGGAGTGTTTCAGGTCTACAGAATGCCCCTTTGAGTAGTGTTTCAGGTCTGTAGAATGCCCCTTCGAGGAGTGTTTCAGGTCTGTAGAATGCCCCTTTGAGGAGTGTTTCAGGTCTGTAGAAACCCCCTTCGAGGAGTGTTTCCGGTCTGTGGAATGCGTCTTTGAGGAATGTTTCAGGTCTCTTGAATGCCCCTCTGAGGAGTGTTTAGGTCTGTAGATTGCCTCTTTGAGGAGTGTTTCAGGTATGTAGAATGCCTCTTTGAGGAGTGTATCAGTTCTGTAGAATGCCTCTTTGAGGAGTGTTTCAGGTCTACAGAATGCCCCTCTGAGGAGTGTTTCAGGTCTACAGAATTCCCCTCTGAGGAGTGTTTCAGGTCTACAGAATGCCTCTTTGAGGAGTGTTTCAGGTCTACAGAATCCCCCTCTGAGGAGTGTTTCAGGTCTGCATAATGCCCCTCTGAGGAGTGTTTCAGGTCTACAGTATGCCCCTCTGAGGAGTGTTTCAGGTCTACAGAATGCCTCTTTGAGGAGTGTTTCAGGTCTACAGAATCCCCCTCTGAGGAGTGTTTCAGGTCTGCATAATGCCCCTCTGAGGAGTGTTTCAGGTCTACAGTATGCCCCTCTGAGGAGTGTTTCAGGTCTACAGAATGCCTCTTTGAGGAGTGTTTCATGTCTACAGAATGCCCCTTTGAGGAGTGTTTCAGGTCTGTAGAATGCCCCTTCGAGGAGTGTTTCAGGTCTGTAGAATGCCCCTTTGAGGAGTGTTTTAGGTCTACAGAATTCCCCTCTGAGGAGTGTTTCAAGTCTACAGAATGCCTCTTTGAGGAGTGTTTCAGGTCTACAGAATCCCCCTCTGAGGAGTGTTTCAGGTCTGCATAATGCCCCTCTGAGGAGTGTTTCAGGTCTACAGAATGCCTCTTTGAGGAGTGTTTCAGGTCTACAGAATGACTCTTTGAGGAGTGTTTCTGGTCTGCATAATGCCCCTCTGAGGAGTGTTTCAGGTCTACAGAATGCCCCTCTGAGGAGTATTTCAGGTCTACAGAATGCCTTTTTGAGGAGTGTTTCTGGTCTGCATAATGCCCCTCTGAGGAGTGTTTCAGGTCTACAGAATGCCACTCTGAGGAGTGTTTCAGGTCTACAGAATGTCCCTCAGGAGTGTTTCAGGTCTACAGTATGCCCCTCTGAGGAGTGTTTCTGGTCTGTAGAATGCCCCTCTGAGGAGTGTTTCAGGTCTACAGAATGCCACTCTGAGGGGTGTTTCAGGTCTACAGAATGCCTCTTTGAGGAGTGTTTCTGGTCTGCATAATGCCCCTCTGAGGAGTGTTTCAGGTCTACAGAATGCCCCTCTGAGGAGTATTTCAGGTCTACAGAATGCCTCTTTGAGGAGTGTTTCTGGTCTGCATAATGCCCCTCTGAGGAGTGTTTCAGGTCTACAGAATGCCCCTCTGAGGAGTGTTTCAGGTCTGCATAATGCTCCTCTGAGGAGTGATTCAGGTCTACAGAATGCCTCTCTGAGGAGTGTTTCAGGTCTACAGAATGCCCCTCTGAGGAGTGTTTCAGGTCTGTAGAATGCCCCTCTGAGGAGTGTTTCAGGTCTACAGAATGCCCCTCTGAGGAGTGTTTCAGGTCTACAGAATGCCCCTCTGAGGAGTGTTTCAGGTCTGTAGAATGCCCCTCTGAGGAGTGTTTCAGGTCTACAGAATGCCCCTCTGAGGGGTTTTCAGGTCTACAGAATGCCTCTTTGAGGAGTGCTTCAGGTCTGCATAATGCCCCTCTGAGGAGTGTTTCAGGTCTACAGAATGCCCCTCTGAGGAGTGTTTCAGGTCTACAGAATGCCTCTTTGAGGAGTGTTTCTGGTCTGCATGATGCCCCTCTGAGGAGTGTTTCAGGTCTACAGAATGCCCCTCTGACGTGTGTTTCAGGTCTGTAGAATGCCTCTTTGAGGAGTGTTTCAGGTTTACAGAATGCCCCTCTGAGGAGTGTTTCAGGTCTACAGAATGCCCCTCTGAGGAGTGTTTCAATTCTACAGTATGCCCCTCTGAGGAGGGTTTCAGGTCTGTAGAATGCCTCTTTGGGGAGTGTTTCAGGTCTACAGAATGTCCCTCAGGAGTGTTTCAGGTCTACAGTATGGCCCTCTGAGGAGTGTTTCAGGTCTACAGAATGCCTCTTTGAGGAGTGTTTCAGGTCTACAGAATGCCCCTTTGAGGAGTGTTTCAGGTCTGTAGAATGCCCCTTCGAGGAGTGTTTCAGGTCTGTAGAATGCCCCTTTGAGGAGTGTTTCAGGTCTACAGAATGCCTCTTTGAGGAGTGTTTCTGGTCTGCATAATGCCCATCTGAGGAGTGTTTCAGGTCTACAGAATGCCCCTCTGAGGAGTGTTTCAGGTCTACAGAATGCCCCTTTGAGGAGTGTTTCAGGTCTGTAGAATGCCCCTTCGAGGAGTGTTTCAGGTCTGTAGAATGCCCCTTTGAGGAGTGTTTCAGGTCTGTAGAAACCCCCTTCGAGGAGTGTTTCCGGTCTGTGGAATGCGTCTTTGAGGAATGTTTCAGGTCTCTTGAATGCCCCTCTGAGGAGTGTTTAGGTCTGTAGAATGCCTCTTTGAGGAGTGTTTCAGGTATGTAGAATGCCTCTTTGAGGAGTGTATCAGTTCTGTAGAATGCCTCTTTGAGGAGTGTTTCAGGTCTACAGAATGCCCCTCTGAGGAGTGTTTCAGGTCTACAGTATGCCCCTCTGAGGAGTGTTTCAGGTCTACAGAATGCCTCTTTGAGGAGTGTTTCAGGTCTACAGAATCCCCCTCTGAGGAGTGTTTCAGGTCTGCATAATGCCCCTCTGAGGAGTGTTTCAGGTCTGCAGTATGCCCCTCTGAGGAGTGTTTCAGGTCTACAGAATGCCTCTTTGAGGAGTGTTTCATGTCTACAGAATGCCCCTTTGAGGAGTGTTTCAGGTCTGTAGAATGCCCCTTCGAGGAGTGTTTCAGGTCTGTAGAATGCCCCTTTGAGGAGTGTTTTAGGTCTACAGAATTCCCCTCTGAGGAGTGTTTCAGGTCTACAGAATGCCTCTTTGAGGAGTGTTTCAGGTCTACAGAATCCCCCTCTGAGGAGTGTTTCAGGTCTGCATAATGCCCCTCTGAGGAGTGTTTCAGGTCTGTAGAATGCCCCTCTGAGGAGTGTTTCAGGTCTACAGAATGCCCCTCTGAGGAGTGTTTCATGTCTACAGAATGCCCCTCTGAGGAGTGTTTCAGGTCTACAGAATGCCCCTCTGAGGAGTGTTTCAGGTCTGTAGAATGCCCCTCTGAGGAGTGTTTCAGGTCTACAGAATGCCCCTCTGAGGGGTGTTTCAGGTCTACAGAATGCCTCTTTGAGGAGTGCTTCAGGTCTGCATAATGCCCCTCTGAGGAGTGTTTCAGGTCTACAGAATGCCCCTCTGAGGAGTGTTTCAGGTCTACAGAATGCCTCTTTGAGGAGTGTTTCTGGTCTGCATGATGCCCCTCTGAGGAGTGTTTCAGGTCTACAGAATGCCCCTCTGACGTGTGTTTCAGGTCTGTAGAATGCCTCTTTGAGGAGTGTTTCAGGTTTACAGAATGCCCCTCTGAGGAGTGTTTCAGGTCTACAGAATGCCCCTCTGAGGAGTGTTTCAATTCTACAGTATGCCCCTCTGAGGAGGGTTTCAGGTCTGTAGATTGCCTATTTGGGGAGTGTTTCAGGTCTACAGAATGTCCCTCAGGAGTGTTTCAGGTCTACAGTATGGCCCTCTGAGGAGTGTTTCAGGTCTACAGAATGCCTCTTTGAGGAGTGTTTCAGGTCTACAGAATGCCCCTTTGAGTAGTGTTTCAGGTCTGTAGAATGCCCCTTCGAGGAGTGTTTCAGGTCTGTAGAATGCCCCTTTGAGGAGTGTTTCAGGTCTGTAGAAACCCCCTTCGAGGAGTGTTTCCGGTCTGTGGAATGCGTCTTTGAGGAATGTTTCAGGTCTCTTGAATGCCCCTCTGAGGAGTGTTTAGGTCTGTAGATTGCCTCTTTGAGGAGTGTTTCAGGTATGTAGAATGCCTCTTTGAGGAGTGTATCAGTTCTGTAGAATGCCTCTTTGAGGAGTGTTTCAGGTCTACAGAATGCCCCTCTGAGGAGTGTTTCAGGTCTACAGAATTCCCCTCTGAGGAGTGTTTCAGGTCTACAGAATGCCTCTTTGAGGAGTGTTTCAGGTCTACAGAATCCCCCTCTGAGGAGTGTTTCAGGTCTGCATAATGCCCCTCTGAGGAGTGTTTCAGGTCTACAGTATGCCCCTCTGAGGAGTGTTTCAGGTCTACAGAATGCCTCTTTGAGGAGTGTTTCAGGTCTACAGAATCCCCCTCTGAGGAGTGTTTCAGGTCTGCATAATGCCCCTCTGAGGAGTGTTTCAGGTCTACAGTATGCCCCTCTGAGGAGTGTTTCAGGTCTACAGAATGCCTCTTTGAGGAGTGTTTCATGTCTACAGAATGCCCCTTTGAGGAGTGTTTCAGGTCTACAGAATCCCCCTCTGAGGAGTGTTTCAGGTCTGCATAATGCCCCTCTGAGGAGTGTTTCAGGTCTACAGTATGCCCCTCTGAGGAGTGTTTCAGGTCTACAGAATGCCTCTTTGAGGAGTGTTTCAGGTCTACAGAATCCCCCTCTGAGGAGTGTTTCAGGTCTGCATAATGCCCCTCTGAGGAGTGTTTCAGGTCTACAGTATGCCCCTCTGAGGAGTGTTTCAGGTCTACAGAATGCCTCTTTGAGGAGTGTTTCATGTCTACAGAATGCCCCTTTGAGGAGTGTTTCAGGTCTGTAGAATGCCCCTTCGAGGAGTGTTTCCGGTCTGTGGAATGCGTCTTTGAGGAATGTTTCAGGTCTCTTGAATGCCCCTCTGAGGAGTGTTTAGGTCTGTAGAATGCCTCTTTGAGGAGTGTTTCAGGTATGTAGAATGCCTCTTTGAGGAGTGTATCAGTTCTGTAGAATGCCTCTTTGAGGAGTGTTTCAGGTCTACAGAATGCCCCTCTGAGGAGTGTTTCAGGTCTACAGTATGCCCCTCTGAGGAGTGTTTCAGGTCTACAGAATGCCTCTTTGAGGAGTGTTTCAGGTCTACAGAATCCCCCTCTGAGGAGTGTTTCAGGTCTGCATAATGCCCCTCTGAGGAGTGTTTCAGGTCTGCAGTATGCCCCTCTGAGGAGTGTTTCAGGTCTACAGAATGCCTCTTTGAGGAGTGTTTCATGTCTACAGAATGCCCCTTTGAGGAGTGTTTCAGGTCTGTAGAATGCCCCTTCGAGGAGTGTTTCAGGTCTGTAGAATGCCCCTTTGAGGAGTGTTTTAGGTCTACAGAATTCCCCTCTGAGGAGTGTTTCAGGTCTACAGAATGCCTCTTTGAGGAGTGTTTCAGGTCTACAGAATCCCCCTCTGAGGAGTGTTTCAGGTCTGCATAATGCCCCTCTGAGGAGTGTTTCAGGTCTGTAGAATGCCCCTCTGAGGAGTGTTTCAGGTCTACAGAATGCCCCTCTGAGGAGTGTTTCATGTCTACAGAATGCCCCTCTGAGGAGTGTTTCAGGTCTACAGAATGCCCCTCTGAGGAGTGTTTCAGGTCTGTAGAATGCCCCTCTGAGGAGTGTTTCAGGTCTACAGAATGCCCCTCTGAGGGGTGTTTCAGGTCTACAGAATGCCTCTTTGAGGAGTGCTTCAGGTCTGCATAATGCCCCTCTGAGGAGTGTTTCAGGTCTACAGAATGCCCCTCTGAGGAGTGTTTCAGGTCTACAGAATGCCTCTTTGAGGAGTGTTTCTGGTCTGCATGATGCCCCTCTGAGGAGTGTTTCAGGTCTACAGAATGCCCCTCTGACGTGTGTTTCAGGTCTGTAGAATGCCTCTTTGAGGAGTGTTTCAGGTTTACAGAATGCCCCTCTGAGGAGTGTTTCAGGTCTACAGAATGCCCCTCTGAGGAGTGTTTCAATTCTACAGTATGCCCCTCTGAGGAGGGTTTCAGGTCTGTAGATTGCCTATTTGGGGAGTGTTTCAGGTCTACAGAATGTCCCTCAGGAGTGTTTCAGGTCTACAGTATGGCCCTCTGAGGAGTGTTTCAGGTCTACAGAATGCCTCTTTGAGGAGTGTTTCAGGTCTACAGAATGCCCCTTTGAGTAGTGTTTCAGGTCTGTAGAATGCCCCTTCGAGGAGTGTTTCAGGTCTGTAGAATGCCCCTTTGAGGAGTGTTTCAGGTCTGTAGAAACCCCCTTCGAGGAGTGTTTCCGGTCTGTGGAATGCGTCTTTGAGGAATGTTTCAGGTCTCTTGAATGCCCCTCTGAGGAGTGTTTAGGTCTGTAGATTGCCTCTTTGAGGAGTGTTTCAGGTATGTAGAATGCCTCTTTGAGGAGTGTATCAGTTCTGTAGAATGCCTCTTTGAGGAGTGTTTCAGGTCTACAGAATGCCCCTCTGAGGAGTGTTTCAGGTCTACAGAATTCCCCTCTGAGGAGTGTTTCAGGTCTACAGAATGCCTCTTTGAGGAGTGTTTCAGGTCTACAGAATCCCCCTCTGAGGAGTGTTTCAGGTCTGCATAATGCCCCTCTGAGGAGTGTTTCAGGTCTACAGTATGCCCCTCTGAGGAGTGTTTCAGGTCTACAGAATGCCTCTTTGAGGAGTGTTTCAGGTCTACAGAATCCCCCTCTGAGGAGTGTTTCAGGTCTGCATAATGCCCCTCTGAGGAGTGTTTCAGGTCTACAGTATGCCCCTCTGAGGAGTGTTTCAGGTCTACAGAATGCCTCTTTGAGGAGTGTTTCATGTCTACAGAATGCCCCTTTGAGGAGTGTTTCAGGTCTGTAGAATGCCCCTTCGAGGAGTGTTTCAGGTCTGTAGAATGCCCCTTTGAGGAGTGTTTTAGGTCTACAGAATTCCCCTCTGAGGAGTGTTTCAAGTCTACAGAATGCCTCTTTGAGGAGTGTTTCAGGTCTACAGAATCCCCCTCTGAGGAGTGTTTCAGGTCTGCATAATGCCCCTCTGAGGAGTGTTTCAGGTCTACAGAATGCCTCTTTGAGGAGTGTTTCAGGTCTACAGAATGCCCCTCTGAGGGGTGTTTCAGGTCTACAGAATGCCTCTTTGAGGAGTGTTTCTGGTCTGCATAATGCCCCTCTGAGGAGTGTTTCAGGTCTACAGAATGCCCCTCTGAGGAGTATTTCAGGTCTACAGAATGCCTCTTTGAGGAGTGTTTCTGGTCTGCATAATGCCCATCTGAGGAGTGTTTCAGGTCTACAGAATGCCCCTCTGAGGAGTGCTTCAGGTCTACAGAATGCCCCTCTGAGGAGTCTTTCAGATCTACAGAATACCCCTCTGAGGAGTGTTTCAGGTCTGTAGAATGCCTCTTTGAGGAGTGTTTCAGGTTTACAGAATGCCCCTCTGAGCAGTGTTTCAGGTCTACAGAATGCCCCTCTGAGGAGTGTTTCAGGTCTACAGAATGCCCCTCTGAGGAGTGTTTCAGGTCTACAGTATGCCCCTCTGAGGAGTGTTTCTGGTCTGTAGAATGCCCCTCTGAGGAGTGTTTCAGGTCTACAGAATGCCCCTCTGAGGGGTGTTTCAGGTCTACAGAATGACTCTTTGAGGAGTGTTTCTGGTCTGCATAATGCCCCTCTGAGGAGTGTTTCAGGTCTACAGAATGCCCCTCTGAGGAGTATTTCAGGTCTACAGAATGCCTTTTTGAGGAGTGTTTCTGGTCTGCATAATGCCCCTCTGAGGAGTGTTTCAGGTCTACAGAATGCCACTCTGAGGAGTGTTTCAGGTCTACAGAATGTCCCTCAGGAGTGTTTCAGGTCTACAGTATGCCCCTCTGAGGAGTGTTTCTGGTCTGTAGAATGCCCCTCTGAGGAGTGTTTCAGGTCTACAGAATGCCACTCTGAGGGGTGTTTCAGGTCTACAGAATGCCTCTTTGAGGAGTGTTTCTGGTCTGCATAATGCCCCTCTGAGGAGTGTTTCAGGTCTACAGAATGCCCCTCTGAGGAGTATTTCAGGTCTACAGAATGCCTCTTTGAGGAGTGTTTCTGGTCTGCATAATGCCCCTCTGAGGAGTGTTTCAGGTCTACAGAATGCCCCTCTGAGGAGTGTTTCAGGTCTGCATAATGCTCCTCTGAGGAGTGATTCAGGTCTACAGAATGCCTCTCTGAGGAGTGTTTCAGGTCTACAGAATGCCCCTCTGAGGAGTGTTTCAGGTCTGTAGAATGCCCCTCTGAGGAGTGTTTCAGGTCTACAGAATGCCCCTCTGAGGAGTGTTTCAGGTCTACAGAATGCCCCTCTGAGGAGTGTTTCAGGTCTGTAGAATGCCCCTCTGAGGAGTGTTTCAGGTCTACAGAATGCCCCTCTGAGGGGTTTTCAGGTCTACAGAATGCCTCTTTGAGGAGTGCTTCAGGTCTGCATAATGCCCCTCTGAGGAGTGTTTCAGGTCTACAGAATGCCCCTCTGAGGAGTGTTTCAGGTCTACAGAATGCCTCTTTGAGGAGTGTTTCTGGTCTGCATGATGCCCCTCTGAGGAGTGTTTCAGGTCTACAGAATGCCCCTCTGACGTGTGTTTCAGGTCTGTAGAATGCCTCTTTGAGGAGTGTTTCAGGTTTACAGAATGCCCCTCTGAGGAGTGTTTCAGGTCTACAGAATGCCCCTCTGAGGAGTGTTTCAATTCTACAGTATGCCCCTCTGAGGAGGGTTTCAGGTCTGTAGAATGCCTCTTTGGGGAGTGTTTCAGGTCTACAGAATGTCCCTCAGGAGTGTTTCAGGTCTACAGTATGGCCCTCTGAGGAGTGTTTCAGGTCTACAGAATGCCTCTTTGAGGAGTGTTTCAGGTCTACAGAATGCCCCTTTGAGGAGTGTTTCAGGTCTGTAGAATGCCCCTTCGAGGAGTGTTTCAGGTCTGTAGAATGCCCCTTTGAGGAGTGTTTCAGGTCTACAGAATGCCTCTTTGAGGAGTGTTTCTGGTCTGCATAATGCCCATCTGAGGAGTGTTTCAGGTCTACAGAATGCCCCTCTGAGGAGTGTTTCAGGTCTACAGAATGCCCCTTTGAGGAGTGTTTCAGGTCTGTAGAATGCCCATTCGAGGAGTGTTTCAGGTCTGTAGAATGCCCCTTTGAGGAGTGTTTCAGGTCTGTAGAAACCCCCTTCGAGGAGTGTTTCCGGTCTGTGGAATGCGTCTTTGAGGAATGGTCCAGGTCTCTTGAATGCCCCTCTGAGGAGTGTTTAGGTCTGTAGAATGCCTCTTTGAGGAGTGTTTCAGGTATGTAGAATGCCTCTTTGAGGAGTGTATCAGTTCTGTAGAATGCCTCTTTGAGGAGTGTTTCAGGTCTACAGAATGCCCCTCTGAGGAGTGTTTCAGGTCTACAGTATGCCCCTCTGAGGAGTGTTTCAGGTCTACAGAATGCCTCTTTGAGGAGTGTTTCAGGTCTACAGAATCCCCCTCTGAGGAGTGTTTCAGGTCTGCAGTATGCCCCTCTGAGGAGTGTTTCAGGTCTACAGAATGCCTCTTTGAGGAGTGTTTCATGTCTACAGAATGCCCCTTTGAGGAGTGTTTCAGGTCTGTAGAATGCCCCTTCGAGGAGTGTTTCAGGTCTGTAGAATGCCCCTTTGAGGAGTGTTTTAGGTCTACAGAATTCCCCTCTGAGGAGTGTTTCAGGTCTACAGAATGCCTCTTTGAGGAGTGTTTCAGGTCTACAGAATCCCCCTCTGAGGAGTGTTTCAGGTCTGCATAATGCCCCTCTGAGGAGTGTTTCAGGTCTGTAGAATGCCCCTCTGAGGAGTGTTTCAGGTCTACAGAATGCCCCTCTGAGGAGTGTTTCATGTCTACAGAATGCCCCTCTGAGGAGTGTTTCAGGTCTACAGAATGCCCCTCTGAGGAGTGTTTCAGGTCTGTAGAATGCCCCTCTGAGGAGTGTTTCAGGTCTACAGAATGCCCCTCTGAGGGGTGTTTCAGGTCTACAGAATGCCTCTTTGAGGAGTGCTTCAGGTCTGCATAATGCCCCTCTGAGGAGTGTTTCAGGTCTACAGAATGCCCCTCTGAGGAGTGTTTCAGGTCTACAGAATGCCTCTTTGAGGAGTGTTTCTGGTCTGCATGATGCCCCTCTGAGGAGTGTTTCAGGTCTACAGAATGCCCCTCTGACGTGTGTTTCAGGTCTGTAGAATGCCTCTTTGAGGAGTGTTTCAGGTTTACAGAATGCCCCTCTGAGGAGTGTTTCAGGTCTACAGAATGCCCCTCTGAGGAGTGTTTCAATTCTACAGTATGCCCCTCTGAGGAGGGTTTCAGGTCTGTAGATTGCCTATTTGGGGAGTGTTTCAGGTCTACAGAATGTCCCTCAGGAGTGTTTCAGGTCTACAGTATGGCCCTCTGAGGAGTGTTTCAGGTCTACAGAATGCCTCTTTGAGGAGTGTTTCAGGTCTACAGAATGCCCCTTTGAGTAGTGTTTCAGGTCTGTAGAATGCCCCTTCGAGGAGTGTTTCAGGTCTGTAGAATGCCCCTTTGAGGAGTGTTTCAGGTCTGTAGAAACCCCCTTCGAGGAGTGTTTCCGGTCTGTGGAATGCGTCTTTGAGGAATGTTTCAGGTCTCTTGAATGCCCCTCTGAGGAGTGTTTAGGTCTGTAGATTGCCTCTTTGAGGAGTGTTTCAGGTATGTAGAATGCCTCTTTGAGGAGTGTATCAGTTCTGTAGAATGCCTCTTTGAGGAGTGTTTCAGGTCTACAGAATGCCCCTCTGAGGAGTGTTTCAGGTCTACAGAATTCCCCTCTGAGGAGTGTTTCAGGTCTACAGAATGCCTCTTTGAGGAGTGTTTCAGGTCTACAGAATCCCCCTCTGAGGAGTGTTTCAGGTCTGCATAATGCCCCTCTGAGGAGTGTTTCAGGTCTACAGTATGCCCCTCTGAGGAGTGTTTCAGGTCTACAGAATGCCTCTTTGAGGAGTGTTTCAGGTCTACAGAATCCCCCTCTGAGGAGTGTTTCAGGTCTGTAGAATGCCCCTTCGAGGAGTGTTTCAGGTCTGTAGAATGCCCCTTTGAGGAGTGTTTTAGGTCTACAGAATTCCCCTCTGAGGAGTGTTTCAAGTCTACAGAATGCCTCTTTGAGGAGTGTTTCAGGTCTACAGAATCCCCCTCTGAGGAGTGTTTCAGGTCTGCATAATGCCCCTCTGAGGAGTGTTTCAGGTCTACAGAATGCCTCTTTGAGGAGTGTTTCAGGTCTACAGAATGCCCCTCTGAGGGGTGTTTCAGGTCTACAGAATGCCTCTTTGAGGAGTGTTTCTGGTCTGCATAATGCCCCTCTGAGGAGTGTTTCAGGTCTACAGAATGCCCCTCTGAGGAGTCTTTCAGATCTACAGAATACCCCTCTGAGGAGTGTTTCAGGTCTGTAGAATGCCTCTTTGAGGAGTGTTTCAGGTTTACAGAATGCCCCTCTGAGCAGTGTTTCAGGTCTACAGAATGCCCCTCTGAGGAGTGTTTCAGGTCTACAGAATGCCCCTCTGAGGAGTGTTTCAGGTCTGTAGAATGCCTCTTTGGGGAGTGTTTCAGGGCTACAGAGTGCCCCTTTGAGGAGTGTTTCAGGCCTGCATAATGCCCCTCTGAGGAGTGTTTCAGGTCTACAGAATGCCCCTCTGAGGAGTGTTTCAGGTCTACAGAATGTCCCTCAGGAGTGTTTCAGGTCTACAGTATGCCCCTCTGAGGAGTGTTTCTGGTCTGTAGAATGCCCCTCTGAGGAGTGTTTCAGGTCTACAGAATGCCCCTCTGAGGGGTGTTTCAGGTCTACAGAATGACTCTTTGAGGAGTGTTTCTGGTCTGCATAATGCCCCTCTGAGGAGTGTTTCAGGTCTACAGAATGCCCCTCTGAGGAGTATTTCAGGTCTACAGAATGCCTTTTTGAGGAGTGTTTCTGGTCTGCATAATGCCCCTCTGAGGAGTGTTTCAGGTCTACAGAATGCCACTCTGAGGAGTGTTTCAGGTCTACAGAATGTCCCTCAGGAGTGTTTCAGGTCTACAGTATGCCCCTCTGAGGAGTGTTTCTGGTCTGTAGAATGCCCCTCTGAGGAGTGTTTCAGGTCTACAGAATGCCACTCTGAGGGGTGTTTCAGGTCTACAGAATGCCTCTTTGAGGAGTGTTTCTGGTCTGCATAATGCCCCTCTGAGGAGTGTTTCAGGTCTACAGAATGCCCCTCTGAGGAGTATTTCAGGTCTACAGAATGCCTCTTTGAGGAGTGTTTCTGGTCTGCATAATGCCCCTCTGAGGAGTGTTTCAGGTCTACAGAATGCCCCTCTGAGGAGTGTTTCAGGTCTGCATAATGCTCCTCTGAGGAGTGATTCAGGTCTACAGAATGCCTCTCTGAGGAGTGTTTCAGGTCTACAGAATGCCCCTCTGAGGAGTGTTTCAGGTCTGTAGAATGCCCCTCTGAGGAGTGTTTCAGGTCTACAGAATGCCCCTCTGAGGAGTGTTTCAGGTCTACAGAATGCCCCTCTGAGGAGTGTTTCAGGTCTGTAGAATGCCCCTCTGAGGAGTGTTTCAGGTCTACAGAATGCCCCTCTGAGGGGTTTTCAGGTCTACAGAATGCCTCTTTCAGGAGTGCTTCAGGTCTGCATAATGCCCCTCTGAGGAGTGTTTCAGGTCTACAGAATGCCCCTCTGAGGAGTGTTTCAGGTCTACAGAATGCCTCTTTGAGGAGTGTTTCTGGTCTGCATGATGCCCCTCTGAGGAGTGTTTCAGGTCTACAGAATGCCCCTCTGACGTGTGTTTCAGGTCTGTAGAATGCCTCTTTGAGGAGTGTTTCAGGTTTACAGAATGCCCCTCTGAGGAGTGTTTCAGGTCTACAGAATGCCCCTCTGAGGAGTGTTTCAATTCTACAGTATGCCCCTCTGAGGAGGGTTTCAGGTCTGTAGAATGCCTCTTTGGGGAGTGTTTCAGGTCTACAGAATGTCCCTCAGGAGTGTTTCAGGTCTACAGTATGGCCCTCTGAGGAGTGTTTCAGGTCTACAGAATGCCTCTTTGAGGAGTGTTTCAGGTCTACAGAATGCCCCTTTGAGGAGTGTTTCAGGTCTGTAGAATGCCCCTTCGAGGAGTGTTTCAGGTCTGTAGAATGCCCCTTTGAGGAGTGTTTCAGGTCTACAGAATGCCTCTTTGAGGAGTGTTTCTGGTCTGCATAATGCCCATCTGAGGAGTGTTTCAGGTCTACAGAATGCCCCTCTGAGGAGTGCTTCAGGTCTACAGAATGCCCCTCTGAGGAGTGTTTCAGATCTACAGAATACCCCTCTGAGGAGTGTTTCAGGTCTGTAGAATGCCTCTTTGAGGAGTGTTTCAGGTTTACAGAATGCCCCTCTGAGCAGTGTTTCAGGTCTACAGAATGCCCCTCTGAGGAGTGTTTCAGGTCTACAGAATCCCCCTCTGAGGAGTGTTTCAGGTCTGCATAATGCCCCTCTGAGGAGTGTTTCAGGTCTGCAGTATGCCCCTCTGAGGAGTGTTTCAGGTCTACAGAATGCCTCTTTGAGGAGTGTTTCATGTCTACAGAATGCCCCTCTGAGGAGTGTTTCAGGTCTACAGAATGCCTCTTTGAGGAGTGTTTCAGGTCTACAGAATCCCCCTCTGAGGAGTGTTTCAGGTCTGCATAATGCCCCTCTGAGGAGTGTTTCAGGTCTACAGTATGCCCCTCTGAGGAGTGTTTCAGGTCTACAGAATGCCTCTTTGAGGAGTGTTTCAGGTCTACAGAATCCCCCTCTGAGGAGTGTTTCAGGTCTGCATAATGCCCCTCTGAGGAGTGTTTCAGGTCTACAGTATGCCCCTCTGAGGAGTGTTTCAGGTCTACAGAATGCCTCTTTGAGGAGTGTTTCATGTCTACAGAATGCCCCTTTGAGGAGTGTTTCAGGTCTGTAGAATGCCCCTTCGAGGAGTGTTTCAGGTCTGTAGAATGCCCCTTTGAGGAGTGTTTTAGGTCTACAGAATTCCCCTCTGAGGAGTGTTTCAGGTCTGCATAATGCCCCTCTGAGGAGTGTTTCAGGTCTACAGAATGCCTCTTTGAGGAGTGTTTCAGGTCTACAGAATGCCCCTCTGAGGGGTGTTTCAGGTCTACAGAATGCCTCTTTGAGGACTGTTTCTGGTCTGCATAATGCCCCTCTGAGGAGTGTTTCAGGTCTACAGAATGCCCCTCTGAGGAGTATTTCAGGTCTACAGAATGCCTCTTTGAGGAGTGTTTCTGGTCTGCATAATGCCCATCTGAGGAGTGTTTCAGGTCTACAGAATGCCCCTCTGAGGAGTGCTTCAGGTCTGTAGAATGCACCTTCGAGGAGTGTTTCAGGTCTGTAGAATGCCCCTTTGAGGAGTGTTTTAGGTCTACAGAATTCCCCTCTGAGGAGTGTTTCAGGTCTACAGAATGCCTCTTTGAGGAGTGTTTCAGGTCTACAGAATCCCCCTCTGAGGAGTGTTTCAGGTCTGCATAATGCACCTCTGAGGAGTGTTTCAGGTCTGTAGAATGCCCCTCTGAGGAGTGTTTCAGGTCTACAGAATGCCCCTCTGAGGAGTGTTTCAGGTCTACAGAATGCCCCTCTGAGGAGTGTTTCAGGTCTACAGAATGCCCCTCTGAGGAGTGTTTCAGGTCTGTAGAATGCCCCTCTGAGGAGTGTTTCAGGTCTACAGAATGCCCCTCTGAGGGGTGTTTCAGGTCTACAGAATGCCTCTTTGAGGAGTGCTTCAGGTCTGCATAATGCCCCTCTGAGGAGTGTTTCAGGTCTACAGAATGCCCCTCTGAGGAGTGTTTCAGGTCTACAGAATGCCTCTTTGAGGAGTGTTTCTGGTCTGCATGATGCCCCTCTGAGGAGTGTTTCAGGTCTACAGAATGCCCCTCTGACGTGTGTTTCAGGTCTGTAGAATGCCTCTTTGAGGAGTGTTTCAGGTTTACAGAATGCCCCTCTGAGGAGTGTTTAAATTCTACAGTATGCCCCTCTGAGGAGGGTTTCAGGTCTGTAGATTGCCTATTTGGGGAGTGTTTCAGGTCTACAGAATGTCCCTCAGGAGTGTTTCAGGTCTACAGTATGGCCCTCTGAGGAGTGTTTCAGGTCTACAGAATGCCCCTTTGAGTAGTGTTTCAGGTCTGTAGAATGCCCCTTCGAGGAGTGTTTCAGGTCTGTAGAATGCCCCTTTGAGGAGTGTTTCAGGTCTGTAGAAACCCCCTTCGAGGAGTGTTTCCGGTCTGTGGAATGCGTCTTTGAGGAATGTTTCAGGTCTCTTGAATGCCCCTCTGAGGAGTGTTTAGGTCTGTAGAATGCCTCTTTGAGGAGTGCTTCAGGTATGTAGAATGCCTCTTTGAGGAGTGTATCAGTTCTGTAGAATGCCTCTTTGAGGAGTGTTTCAGGTCTACAGAATGCCCCTCTGAGGAGTGTTTCAGGTCTACAGAATGCCTCTTTGAGGAGTGTTTCAGGTCTACAGAATCCCCCTCTGAGGAGTGTTTCAGGTCTGCATAATGCCCCTCTGAGGAGTGTTTCAGGTCTACAGTATGCCCCTCTGAGGAGTGTTTCAGGTCTACAGAATGCCTCTTTGAGGAGTGTTTCAGGTCTACAGAATCCCCCTCTGAGGAGTGTTTCAGGTCTGCATAATGCCCCTCTGAGGAGTGTTTCAGGTCTACAGTATGCCCCTCTGAGGAGTGTTTCAGGTCTACAGAATGCCTCTTTGAGGAGTGTTTCATGTCTACAGAATGCCCCTTTGAGGAGTGTTTCAGGTCTGTAGAATGCCCCTTCGAGGAGTGTTTCAGGTCTGTAGAATGCCCCTTTGAGGAGTGTTTTAGGTCTACAGAATTCCCCTCTGAGGAGTGTTTCAAGTCTACAGAATGCCTCTTTGAGGAGTGTTTCAGGTCTACAGAATCCCCCTCTGAGGAGTGTTTCAGGTCTGCATAATGCCCCTCTGAGGAGTGTTTCAGGTCTACAGAATGCCTCTTTGAGGAGTGTTTCAGGTCTACAGAATGCCCCTCTGAGGGGTGTTTCAGGTCTACAGAATGCCTCTTTGAGGACTGTTTCTGGTCTGCATAATGCCCCTCTGAGGAGTGTTTCAGGTCTACAGAATGCCCCTCTGAGGAGTATTTCAGGTCTACAGAATGCCTCTTTGAGGAGTGTTTCTGGTCTGCATAATGCCCATCTGAGGAGTGTTTCAGGTCTACAGAATGCCCCTCTGAGGAGTGC
Source organism: Salmo salar (assembly GCF_965601325.2). NCBI lineage: Eukaryota > Metazoa > Chordata > Actinopteri > Salmoniformes > Salmonidae > Salmo > Salmo salar. Next base: position 91,641,014 of record NC_138293.1, on the reverse strand, counting down.
TTCAGGTCTGTAGAATGCACCTTCGAGGAGTGTTTCAGGTCTGTAGAATGCCCCTTTGAGGAGTGTTTTAGGTCTACAGAATTCCCCTCTGAGGAGTGTTTCAGGTCTACAGAATGCCTCTTTGAGGAGTGTTTCAGGTCTACAGAATCCCCCTCTGAGGAGTGTTTCAGGTCTGCATAATGCACCTCTGAGGAGTGTTTCAGGTCTGTAGAATGCCCCTCTGAGGAGTGTTTCAGGTCTACAGAATGCCCCTCTGAGGAGTGTTTCAGGTCTACAGAATGCCCCTCTGAGGAGTGTTTCAGGTCTACAGAATGCCCCTCTGAGGAGTGTTTCAGGTCTGTAGAATGCCCCTCTGAGGAGTGTTTCAGGTCTACAGAATGCCCCTCTGAGGGGTGTTTCAGGTCTACAGAATGCCTCTTTGAGGAGTGCTTCAGGTCTGCATAATGCCCCTCTGAGGAGTGTTTCAGGTCTACAGAATGCCCCTCTGAGGAGTGTTTCAGGTCTACAGAATGCCTCTTTGAGGAGTGTTTCTGGTCTGCATGATGCCCCTCTGAGGAGTGTTTCAGGTCTACAGAATGCCCCTCTGACGTGTGTTTCAGGTCTGTAGAATGCCTCTTTGAGGAGTGTTTCAGGTTTACAGAATGCCCCTCTGAGGAGTGTTTCAGGTCTACAGAATGCCCCTCTGAGGAGTGTTTAAATTCTACAGTATGCCCCTCTGAGGAGGGTTTCAGGTCTGTAGATTGCCTATTTGGGGAGTGTTTCAGGTCTACAGAATGTCCCTCAGGAGTGTTTCAGGTCTACAGTATGGCCCTCTGAGGAGTGTTTCAGGTCTACAGAATGCCTCTTTGAGGAGTGTTTCAGGTCTACAGAATGCCCCTTTGAGTAGTGTTTCAGGTCTGTAGAATGCCCCTTCGAGGAGTGTTTCAGGTCTGTAGAATGCCCCTTTGAGGAGTGTTTCAGGTCTGTAGAAACCCCCTTCGAGGAGTGTTTCCGGTCTGTGGAATGCGTCTTTGAGGAATGTTTCAGGTCTCTTGAATGCCCCTCTGAGGAGTGTTTAGGTCTGTAGAATGCCTCTTTGAGGAGTGTTTCAGGTATGTAGAATGCCTCTTTGAGGAGTGTATCAGTTCTGTAGAATGCCTCTTTGAGGAGTGTTTCAGGTCTACAGAATGCCCCTCTGAGGAGTGTTTCAGGTCTACAGAATGCCTCTTTGAGGAGTGTTTCAGGTCTACAGAATCCCCCTCTGAGGAGTGTTTCAGGTCTGCATAATGCCCCTCTGAGGAGTGTTTCAGGTCTACAGTATGCCCCTCTGAGGAGTGTTTCAGGTCTACAGAATGCCTCTTTGAGGAGTGTTTCAGGTCTACAGAATCCCCCTCTGAGGAGTGTTTCAGGTCTGCATAATGCCCCTCTGAGGAGTGTTTCAGGTCTACAGTATGCCCCTCTGAGGAGTGTTTCAGGTCTACAGAATGCCTCTTTGAGGAGTGTTTCATGTCTACAGAATGCCCCTTTGAGGAGTGTTTCAGGTCTGTAGAATGCCCCTTCGAGGAGTGTTTCAGGTCTGTAGAATGCCCCTTTGAGGAGTGTTTTAGGTCTACAGAATTCCCCTCTGAGGAGTGTTTCAAGTCTACAGAATGCCTCTTTGAGGAGTGTTTCAGGTCTACAGAATCCCCCTCTGAGGAGTGTTTCAGGTCTGCATAATGCCCCTCTGAGGAGTGTTTCAGGTCTACAGAATGCCTCTTTGAGGAGTGTTTCAGGTCTACAGAATGCCCCTCTGAGGGGTGTTTCAGGTCTACAGAATGCCTCTTTGAGGACTGTTTCTGGTCTGCATAATGCCCCTCTGAGGAGTGTTTCAGGTCTACAGAATGCCCCTCTGAGGAGTATTTCAGGTCTACAGAATGCCTCTTTGAGGAGTGTTTCTGGTCTGCATAATGCCCATCTGAGGAGTGTTTCAGGTCTACAGAATGCCCCTCTGAGGAGTGCTTCAGGTCTGTAGAATGCACCTTCGAGGAGTGTTTCAGGTCTGTAGAATGCCCCTTTGAGGAGTGTTTTAGGTCTACAGAATTCCCCTCTGAGGAGTGTTTCAGGTCTACAGAATGCCTCTTTGAGGAGTGTTTCAGGTCTACAGAATCCCCCTCTGAGGAGTGTTTCAGGTCTGCATAATGCACCTCTGAGGAGTGTTTCAGGTCTGTAGAATGCCCCTCTGAGGAGTGTTTCAGGTCTACAGAATGCCCCTCTGAGGAGTGTTTCAGGTCTACAGAATGCCCCTCTGAGGAGTGTTTCAGGTCTACAGAATGCCCCTCTGAGGAGTGTTTCAGGTCTGTAGAATGCCCCTCTGAGGAGTGTTTCAGGTCTACAGAATGCCCCTCTGAGGGGTGTTTCAGGTCTACAGAATGCCTCTTTGAGGAGTGCTTCAGGTCTGCATAATGCCCCTCTGAGGAGTGTTTCAGGTCTACAGAATGCCCCTCTGAGGAGTGTTTCAGGTCTACAGAATGCCTCTTTGAGGAGTGTTTCTGGTCTGCATGATGCCCCTCTGAGGAGTGTTTCAGGTCTACAGAATGCCCCTCTGACGTGTGTTTCAGGTCTGTAGAATGCCTCTTTGAGGAGTGTTTCAGGTTTACAGAATGCCTCTTTGAGGAGTGTTTCAGGTCTACAGAATGCCCCTTTGAGTAGTGTTTCAGGTCTGTAGAATGCCCCTTCGAGGAGTGTTTCAGGTCTGTAGAATGCCCCTTTGAGGAGTGTTTCAGGTCTGTAGAAACCCCCTTCGAGGAGTGTTTCCGGTCTGTGGAATGCGTCTTTGAGGAATGTTTCAGGTCTCTTGAATGCCCCTCTGAGGAGTGTTTAGGTCTGTAGAATGCCTCTTTGAGGAGTGTTTCAGGTATGTAGAATGCCTCTTTGAGGAGTGTATCAGTTCTGTAGAATGCCTCTTTGAGGAGTGTTTCAGGTCTACAGAATGCCCCTCTGAGGAGTGTTTCAGGTCTACAGAATGCCTCTTTGAGGAGTGTTTCAGGTCTACAGAATCCCCCTCTGAGGAGTGTTTCAGGTCTGCATAATGCCCCTCTGAGGAGTGTTTCAGGTCTACAGTATGCCCCTCTGAGGAGTGTTTCAGGTCTACAGAATGCCTCTTTGAGGAGTGTTTCAGGTCTACAGAATCCCCCTCTGAGGAGTGTTTCAGGTCTGCATAATGCCCCTCTGAGGAGTGTTTCAGGTCTACAGTATGCCCCTCTGAGGAGTGTTTCAGGTCTACAGAATGCCTCTTTGAGGAGTGTTTCATGTCTACAGAATGCCCCTTTGAGGAGTGTTTCAGGTCTGTAGAATGCCCCTTCGAGGAGTGTTTCAGGTCTGTAGAATGCCCCTTTGAGGAGTGTTTTAGGTCTACAGAATTCCCCTCTGAGGAGTGTTTCAAGTCTACAGAATGCCTCTTTGAGGAGTGTTTCAGGTCTACAGAATCCCCCTCTGAGGAGTGTTTCAGGTCTGCATAATGCCCCTCTGAGGAGTGTTTCAGGTCTACAGAATGCCTCTTTGAGGAGTGTTTCAGGTCTACAGAATGCCCCTCTGAGGGGTGTTTCAGGTCTACAGAATGCCTCTTTGAGGACTGTTTCTGGTCTGCATAATGCCCCTCTGAGGAGTGTTTCAGGTCTACAGAATGCCCCTCTGAGGAGTATTTCAGGTCTACAGAATGCCTCTTTGAGGAGTGTTTCTGGTCTGCATAATGCCCATCTGAGGAGTGTTTCAGGTCTACAGAATGCCCCTCTGAGGAGTGCTTCAGGTGTACAGAATGCCCCTCTGAGGAGTCTTTCAGATCTACAGAATACCCCTCTGAGGAGTGTTTCAGGTCTGTAGAATGCCTCTTTGAGGAGTGTTTCAGGTTTACAGAATGCCCCTCTGAGCAGTGTTTCAGGTCTACAGAATGCCCCTCTGAGGAGTGTTTCAGGTCTACAGAATGCCCCTCTGAGGAGTGTTTCAGGTCTGTAGAATGCCTCTTTGGGGAGTGTTTCAGGGCTACAGAGTGCCCCTTTGAGGAGTGTTTCAGGCCTGCATAATGCCCCTCTGAGGAGTGTTTCAGGTCTACAGAATGCCCCTCTGAGGAGTGTTTCAGGTCTACAGTATGCCCCTCTGAGGAGTGTTTCTGGTCTGTAGAATGCCCCTCTGAGGAGTGTTTCAGGTCTACAGAATGCCCCTCTGAGGGGTGTTTCAGGTCTACAGAATGCCTCTTTGAGGAGTGTTTCAGGTCTACAGAATGCCCCTCTGAGGAGTATTTCAGGTCTACAGAATGCCTTTTTGAGGAGTGTTTCTGGTCTGCATAATGCCCCTCTGAGGAGTGTTTCAGGTCTACAGAATGCCACTCTGAGGAGTGTTTCAGGTCTACAGAATGTCCCTCAGGAGTGTTTCAGGTCTACAGTATGCCCATCTGAGGAGTGTTTCTGGTCTGTAGAATGCCCCTCTGAGGAGTGTTTCAGGTCTACAGAATGCCACTCTGAGGGGTGTTTCAGGTCTACAGAATGCCTCTTTGAGGAGTGTTTCTGGTCTGCATAATGCCCCTCTGAGGAGTGTTTCAGGTCTACAGAATGCCCCTCTGAGGAGTATTTCAGGTCTACAGAATGCCTCTTTGAGGAGTGTTTCTGGTCTGCATAATGCCCCTCTGAGGAGTGTTTCAGGTCTACAGAATGCCCCTCTGAGGAGTGTTTCAGGTCTGCATAATGCTCCTCTGAGGAGTGATTCAGGTCTACAGAATGCCTCTCTGAGGAGTGTTTCAGGTCTACAGAATGCCCCTCTGAGGAGTGTTTCAGGTCTGTAGAATGCCCCTCTGAGGAGTGTTTCAGGTCTACAGAATGCCACTCTGAGGGGTGTTTCAGGTCTACAGAATGCCTCTTTGAGGAGTGTTTCTGGTCTGCATAATGCCCCTCTGAGGAGTGTTTCAGGTCTACAGAATGCCCCTCTGAGGAGTATTTCAGGTCTACAGAATGCCTCTTTGAGGAGTGTTTCTGGTCTGCATAATGCCCCTCTGAGGAGTGTTTCAGGTCTACAGAATGCCCCTCTGAGGAGTGTTTCAGGTCTGCATAATGCTCCTCTGAGGAGTGATTCAGGTCTACAGAATGCCTCTCTGAGGAGTGTTTCAGGTCTACAGAATGCCCCTCTGAGGAGTGTTTCAGGTCTGTAGAATGCCCCTCTGAGGAGTGTTTCAGGTCTACAGAATGCCCCTCTGAGGAGTGTTTCAGGTCTACAGAATGCCCCTCTGAGGAGTGTTTCAGGTCTGTAGAATGCCCCTCTGAGGAGTGTTTCAGGTCTACAGAATGCCCCTCTGAGGGGTTTTCAGGTCTACAGAATGCCTATTGGAGGAGTGCTTCAGGTCTGCATAATGCCCCTCTGAGGAGTGTTTCAGGTCTACAGAATGCCCCTCTGAGGAGTGTTTCAGGTCTACAGAATGCCTCTTTGAGGAGTGTTTCTGGTCTGCATGATGCCCCTCTGAGGAGTGTTTCAGGTCTACAGAATGCCCCTCTGACGTGTGTTTCAGGTCTGTAGAATGCCTCTTTGAGGAGTGTTTCAGGTTTACAGAATGCCCCTCTGAGGAGTGTTTCAGGTCTACAGAATGCCCCTCTGAGGAGTGTTTCAATTCTACAGTATGCCCCTCTGAGGAGGGTTTCAGGTCTGTAGAATGCCTCTTTGGGGAGTGTTTCAGGTCTACAGAATGTCCCTCAGGAGTGTTTCAGGTCTACAGTATGGCCCTCTGAGGAGTGTTTCAGGTCTACAGAATGCCTCTTTGAGGAGTGTTTCAGGTCTACAGAATGCCCCTTTGAGGAGTGTTTCAGGTCTGTAGAATGCCCCTTCGAGGAGTGTTTCAGGTCTGTAGAATGCCCCTTTGAGGAGTGTTTCAGGTCTACAGAATGCCTCTTTGAGGAGTGTTTCTGGTCTGCATAATGCCCATCTGAGGAGTGTTTCAGGTCTACAGAATGCCCCTCTGAGGAGTGCTTCAGGTCTACAGAATGCCCCTCTGAGGAGTCTTTCAGATCTACAGAATACCCCTCTGAGGAGTGTTTCAGGTCTGTAGAATGCCTCTTTGAGGAGTGTTTCAGGTTTACAGAATGCCCCTTTGAGCAGTGTTTCAGGTCTACAGAATGCCCCTCTGAGGAGTGTTTCAGGTCTACAGAATGCCCCTCTGAGGAGTGTTTCAGGTCTGTAGAATGCCTCTTTGGGGAGTGTTTCAGGGCTACAGAGTGCCCCTTTGAGGAGTGTTTCAGGCCTGCATAATGCCCCTCTGAGGAGTGTTTCAGGTCTACAGAATGCCCCTCTGAGGAGTGTTTCAGGTCTACAGAATGTCCCTCAGGAGTGTTTCAGGTCTACAGTATGCCCCTCTGAGGAGTGTTTCTGGTCTGTAGAATGCCCCTCTGAGGAGTGTTTCAGGTCTACAGAATGCCCCTCTGAGGGGTGTTTCAGGTCTACAGAATGCCTCTTTGAGGAGTGTTTCTGGTCTGCATAATGCCCCTCTGAGGAGTGTTTCAGGTCTACAGAATGCCCCTCTGAGGAGTATTTCAGGTCTACAGAATGCCTTTTTGAGGAGTGTTTCTGGTCTGCATAATGCCCCTCTGAGGAGTGTTTCAGGTCTACAGAATGCCACTCTGAGGAGTGTTTCAGGTCTACAGAATGTCCCTCAGGAGTGTTTCAGGTCTACAGTATGCCCCTCTGAGGAGTGTTTCTGGTCTGTAGAATGCCCCTCTGAGGAGTGTTTCAGGTCTACAGAATGCCACTCTGAGGGGTGTTTCAGGTCTACAGAATGCCTCTTTGAGGAGTGTTTCTGGTCTGCATAATGCCCCTCTGAGGAGTGTTTCAGGTCTACAGAATGCCCCTCTGAGGAGTATTTCAGGTCTACAGAATGCCTCTTTGAGGAGTGTTTCTGGTCTGCATAATGCCCCTCTGAGGAGTGTTTCAGGTCTACAGAATGCCCCTCTGAGGAGTGTTTCAGGTCTGCATAATGCTCCTCTGAGGAGTGATTCAGGTCTACAGAATGCCTCTCTGAGGAGTGTTTCAGGTCTACAGAATGCCCCTCTGAGGATTGTTTCAGGTCTGTAGAATGCCCCTCTGAGGAGTGTTTCAGGTCTACAGAATGCCCCTCTGAGGAGTGTTTCAGGTCTACAGAATGCCCCTCTGAGGAGTGTTTCAGGTCTGTAGAATGCCCCTCTGAGGAGTGTTTCAGGTCTACAGAATGCCCCTCTGAGGGGTTTTCAGGTCTACAGAATGCCTCTTTGAGGAGTGCTTCAGGTCTGCATAATGCCCCTCTGAGGAGTGTTTCAGGTCTACAGAATGCCCCTCTGAGGAGTGTTTCAGGTCTACAGAATGCCTCTTTGAGGAGTGTTTCTGGTCTGCATGATGCCCCTCTGAGGAGTGTTTCAGGTCTACAGAATGCCCCTCTGACGTGTGTTTCAGGTCTGTAGAATGCCTCTTTGAGGAGTGTTTCAGGTTTACAGAATGCCCCTCTGAGGAGTGTTTCAGGTCTACAGAATGCCCCTCTGAGGAGTGTTTCAATTCTACAGTATGCCCCTCTGAGGAGGGTTTCAGGTCTGTAGAATGCCTCTTTGGGGAGTGTTTCAGGTCTACAGAATGTCCCTCAGGAGTGTTTCAGGTCTACAGTATGGCCCTCTGAGGAGTGTTTCAGGTCTACAGAATGCCTCTTTGAGGAGTGTTTCAGGTCTACAGAATGCCCCTTTGAGGAGTGTTTCAGGTCTGTAGAATGCCCCTTCGAGGAGTGTTTCAGGTCTGTAGAATGCCCCTTTGAGGAGTGTTTCAGGTCTGTAGAAACCCCCTTCGAGGAGTGTTTCCGGTCTGTGGAATGCGTCTTTGAGGAATGTTTCAGGTCTCTTGAATGCCCCTCTGAGGAGTGTTTCAGGTCTGTAGAATGCCTCTTTGAGGAGTGTTTCAGGTATGTAGAATGCCTCTTTGAGGAGTGTATCAGTTCTGTAGAATGCCTCTTTGAGGAGTGTTTCAGGTCTACAGAATGCCCCTCTGAGGAGTGTTTCAGGTCTACAGAATTCCCCTCTGAGGAGTGTTTCAGGTCTACAGAATGCCTCTTTGAGGAGTGTTTCAGGTCTACAGAATCCCCCTCTGAGGAGTGTTTTTTGTCTGCATAATGCCCCTCTGAGGAGTGTTTCAGGTCTACAGTATGCCCCTCTGAGGAGTGTTTCAGGTCTACAGAATGCCTCTTTGAGGAGTGTTTCAGGTCTACAGAATGCCCCTTTGAGGAGTGTTTCAGGTCTGTAGAATGCCCCTTCGAGGATTGTTTCAGGTCTTTAGAATGCCCCTTTGAGGAGTGTTTTAGGTCTGTAGAAACCCCCTTCGAGGAGTGTTTCCGGTCTGTGGAATGCGTCTTTGAGGAATGTTTCAGGTCTCTTGAATGCCCCTCTGAGGAGTGTTTCAGGTCTGTAGAATGCCTCTTTGAGGAGTTTTTCAGGTCTGTAGAATGCCTCTTTGAGGAGTGTATCAGTTCTGTAGAATGCCTCTTTGAGGAGTGTTTCAGGTCTACAGAATGCCCCTCTGAGGAGTGTTTCAGGTCTACAGAATGCCTCTTTGAGGAGTGTTTCTGGTCTGCATAATGCCCATCTGAGGAGTGTTTCAGGTCTACAGAATGCCCCTCTGAGGAGTACTTCAGGTCTACAGAATGACCCTCTGAGGAGTCTTTCAGATCTACAGAATACCCCTCTGAGGAGTGTTTCAGGTCTGTAGAATGCCTCTTTGGGGAGTGTTTCAGGGCTACAGAGTGCCCCTTTGAGGAGTGTTTCAGGCCTGCATAATGCCCCTCTGAGGAGTGTTTCAGGTCTACAGAATGCCCCTCTGAGGAGTGTTTCAGGTCTACAGAATGTCCCTCAGGAGTGTTTCAGGTCTACAGTATGGCCCTCTGAGGAGTGTTTCAGGTCTACAGAATGCCTCTTTGAGGAGTGTTTCAGGTCTACAGAATGCCCCTTTGAGGAGTGTTTCAGGTCTGTAGAATGACCCTTCGAGGAGTGTTTCAGGTCTGTAGAATGCCCCTTTGAGGAGTGTTTCAGGTCTGTAGAAACCCCCTTCGAGGAGTGTTTCCGGTCTGTGGAATGCGTCTTTGAGGAATGTTTCAGGTCTCTTGAATGCCCCTCTGAGGAGTGTTTCAGGTCTGTAGAATGCCTCTTTGAGGAGTGTTTCAGGTATGTAGAATGCCTCTTTGAGGAGTGTATCAGTTCTGTAGAATGCCTCTTTGAGGAGTGTTTCAGGTCTACAGAATGCCCCTCTGAGGAGTGTTTCAGGTCTACAGAATTCCCCTCTGAGGAGTGTTTCAGGTCTACAGAATGCCTCTTTGAGGAGTGTTTCAGGTCTACAGAATGCCCCTCTGAGGAGTGTTTCAGGTCTACAGAATGCCTCTTTGAGGAGTGTTTCTGGTCTGCATAATGCCCATCTGAGGAGTGTTTCAGGTCTACAGAATGCCCCTCTGAGGAGTACTTCAGGTCTACAGAATGACCCTCTGAGGAGTCTTTCAGATCTACAGAATACCCCTCTGAGGAGTGTTTCAGGTCTGTAGAATGCCTCTTTGGGGAGTGTTTCAGGGCTACAGAGTGCCCCTTTGAGGAGTGTTTCAGGCCTGCATAATGCCCCTCTGAGGAGTGTTTCAGGTCTACAGAATGCCCCTCTGAGGAGTGTTTCAGGTCTACAGAATGTCCCTCAGGAGTGTTTCAGGTCTACAGTATGGCCCTCTGAGGAGTGTTTCAGGTCTACAGAATGCCTCTTTGAGGAGTGTTTCAGGTCTACAGAATGCCCCTTTGAGGAGTGTTTCAGGTCTGTAGAATGCCCCTTCGAGGAGTGTTTCAGGTCTGTAGAATGCCCCTTTGAGGAGTGTTTCAGGTCTGTAGAAACCCCCTTCGAGGAGTGTTTCCGGTCTGTGGAATGCGTCTTTGAGGAATGTTTCAGGTCTCTTGAATGCCCCTCTGAGGAGTGTTTCAGGTCTGTAGAATGCCTCTTTGAGGAGTGTTTCAGGTATGTAGAATACCTCTTTGAGGAGTGTATCAGTTCTGTAAAATGCCTCTTTGAGGAGTGTTTCAGGTCTACAGAATGCCCCTCTGAGGAGTGTTTCAGGTCTACAGAATTCCCCTCTGAGGAGTGTTTCAGGTCTACAGAATGCCTCTTTGAGGAGTGTTTCAGGTCTACAGAATCCCCCTCTGAGGAGTGTTTCAGGTCTGCATAATGCCCCTCTGAGGAGTGTTTCAGGTCTACAGTATGCCCCTCTGAGGAGTGTTTCAGGTCTACAGAATGCCTCTTTGAGGAGTGTTTCAGGTCTACAGAATGCCCCTTTGAGGAGTGTTTCAGGTCTGTAGAATGCCCCTTCGAGGATTGTTTCAGGTCTTTAGAATGCCCCTTTGAGGAGTGTTTTAGGTCTGTAGAAACCCCCTTCGAGGAGTGTTTCCGGTCTGTGGAATGCGTCTTTGAGGAATGTTTCAGGTCTCTTGAATGCCCCTCTGAGGAGTGTTTCAGGTCTGTAGAATGCCTCTTTGAGGAGTGTTTCAGGTCTGTAGAATGCCTCTTTGAGGAGTGTATCAGTGCTGTAGAATGCCTCTTTGAGGAGTGTTTCAGGTCTACAGAATGCCCCTCTGAGGAGTGTTTCAGGTCTACAGAATGCCTCTTTGAGGAGTGTTTCTGGTCTGCATAATGCCCATCTGAGGAGTGTTTCAGGTCTACAGAATGCCCCTCTGAGGAGTGTTTCAGGTCTACAGAATGCCCCTCTGAGGAGTGTTTCAGGTCTACAGAATTCCCCTCTGAGGAGTGTTTCAGGTCTACAGAATGCCTCTTTGAGGAGTGTTTCAGGTCTACAGAATCCCCCTCTGAGGAGTGTTTCAGGTCTGCATAATGCCCCTCTGAGGAGTGTTTCAGGTCTACAGTATGCCCCTCTGAGGAGTGTTTCAGGTCTACAGAATGCCTCTTTGAGGAGTGTTTCAGGTCTACAGAATGCCCCTTTGAGGAGTGTTTCAGGTCTGTAGAATGCCCCTTCGAGGATTGTTTCAGGTCTTTAGAATGCCCCTTTGAGGAGTGTTTTAGGTCTGTAGAAACCCCCTTCGAGGAGTGTTTCCGGTCTGTGGAATGCGTCTTTGAGGAATGTTTCAGGTCTCTTGAATGCCCCTCTGAGGAGTGTTTCAGGTCTGTAGAATGCCTCTTTGAGGAGTGTTTCAGGTCTGTAGAATGCCTCTTTGAGGAGTGTATCAGTGCTGTAGAATGCCTCTTTGAGGAGTGTTTCAGGTCTACAGAATGCCCCTCTGAGGAGTGTTTCAGGTCTACAGAATGCCTCTTTGAGGAGTGTTTCTGGTCTGCATAATGCCCTTCTGAGGAGTGTTTCAGGTCTACAGAATGCCCCTCTGAGGAGTACTTCAGGTCTACAGAATGACCCTCTGAGGAGTCTTTCAGATCTACAGAATACCCCTCTGAGGAGTGTTTCAGGTCTGTAGAATGCCTCTTTGGGGAGTGTTTCAGGGCTACAGAGTGCCCCTTTGAGGAGTGTTTCAGGCCTGCATAATGCCCCTCTGAGGAGTGTTTCAGGTCTACAGAATGCCCCTGTGAGGAGTGTTTCAGGTCTACAGAATGTCCCTCAGGAGTGTTTCAGGTCTACAGTATGGCCCTCTGAGGAGTGTTTCAGGTCTACAGAATGCCTCTTTGAGGAGTGTTTCAGGTCTACAGAATGCCCCTTTGAGGAGTGTTTCAGGTCTGTAGAATGCCCCTTCGAGGAGTGTTTCAGGTCTGTAGAATGCCCCTTTGAGGAGTGTTTCAGGTCTGTAGAAACCCCCTTCGAGGAGTGTTTCCGGTCTGTGGAATGCGTCTTTGAGGAATGTTTCAGGTCTCTTGAATGCCCCTCTGAGGAGTGTTTCAGGTCTGTAGAATGCCTCTTTGAGGAGTGTTTCAGGTATGTAGAATACCTCTTTGAGGAGTGTATCAGTTCTGTAAAATGCCTCTTTGAGGAGTGTTTCAGGTCTACAGAATGCCCCTCTGAGGAGTGTTTCAGGTCTACAGAATTCCCCTCTGAGGAGTGTTTCAGGTCTACAGAATGCCTCTTTGAGGAGTGTTTCAGGTCTACAGAATCCCCCTCTGAGGAGTGTTTCAGGTCTGCATAATGCCCCTCTGAGGAGTGTTTCAGGTCTACAGTATGCCCCTCTGAGGAGTGTTTCAGGTCTACAGAATGCCTCTTTGAGGAGTGTTTCAGGTCTACAGAATGCCCCTTTGAGGAGTGTTTCAGGTCTGTAGAATGCCCCTTCGAGGATTGTTTCAGGTCTTTAGAATGCCCCTTTGAGGAGTGTTTTAGGTCTGTAGAAACCCCCTTCGAGGAGTGTTTCCGGTCTGTGGAATGCGTCTTTGAGGAATGTTTCAGGTCTCTTGAATGCCCCTCTGAGGAGTGTTTCAGGTCTGTAGAATGCCTCTTTGAGGAGTGTTTCAGGTCTGTAGAATGCCTCTTTGAGGAGTGTATCAGTGCTGTAGAATGCCTCTTTGAGGAGTGTTTCAGGTCTACAGAATGCCCCTCTGAGGAGTGTTTCAGGTCTACAGAATGCCTCTTTGAGGAGTGTTTCTGGTCTGCATAATGCCCATCTGAGGAGTGTTTCAGGTCTACAGAATGCCCCTCTGAGGAGTGTTTCAGGTCTACAGAATGCCCCTCTGAGGAGGTTTCAGGTCTACAGAATTCCCCTCTGAGGAGTGTTTCAGGTCTACAGAATGCCTCTTTGAGGAGTGTTTCAGGTCTACAGAATCCCCCTCTGAGGAGTGTTTCAGGTCTGCATAATGCCCCTCTGAGGAGTGTTTCAGGTCTACAGTATGCCCCTCTGAGGAGTGTTTCAGGTCTACAGAATGCCTCTTTGAGGAGTGTTTCAGGTCTACAGAATGCCCCTTTGAGGAGTGTTTCAGGTCTGTAGAATGCCCCTTCGAGGATTGTTTCAGGTCTTTAGAATGCCCCTTTGAGGAGTGTTTTAGGTCTGTAGAAACCCCCTTCGAGGAGTGTTTCCGGTCTGTGGAATGCGTCTTTGAGGAATGTTTCAGGTCTCTTGAATGCCCCTCTGAGGAGTGTTTCAGGTCTGTAGAATGCCTCTTTGAGGAGTGTTTCAGGTCTGTAGAATGCCTCTTTGAGGAGTGTATCAGTGCTGTAGAATGCCTCTTTGAGGAGTGTTTCAGGTCTACAGAATGCCCCTCTGAGGAGTGTTTCAGGTCTACAGAATGCCTCTTTGAGGAGTGTTTCTGGTCTGCATAATGCCCATCTGAGGAGTGTTTCAGGTCTACAGAATGCCCCTCTGAGGAGTGTTTCAGGTCTACAGAATGCCCCTCTGAGGAGTGTTTCAGGTCTACAGAATTCCCCTCTGAGGAGTGTTTCAGGTCTACAGAATGCCTCTTTGAGGAGTGTTTCAGGTCTACAGAATCCCCCTCTGAGGAGTGTTTCAGGTCTGCATAATGCCCCTCTGAGGAGTGTTTCAGGTCTACAGTATGCCCCTCTGAGGAGTGTTTCAGGTCTACAGAATGCCTCTTTGAGGAGTGTTTCAGGTCTACAGAATGCCCCTTTGAGGAGTGTTTCAGGTCTGTAGAATGCCCCTTCGAGGATTGTTTCAGGTCTTTAGAATGCCCCTTTGAGGAGTGTTTTAGGTCTGTAGAAACCCCCTTCGAGGAGTGTTTCCGGTCTGTGGAATGCGTCTTTGAGGAATGTTTCAGGTCTCTTGAATGCCCCTCTGAGGAGTGTTTCAGGTCTGTAGAATGCCTCTTTGAGGAGTGTTTCAGGTCTGTAGAATGCCTCTTTGAGGAGTGTATCAGTGCTGTAGAATGCCTCTTTGAGGAGTGTTTCAGGTCTACAGAATGCCCCTCTGAGGAGTGTTTCAGGTCTACAGAATGCCTCTTTGAGGAGTGTTTCTGGTCTGCATAATGCCCTTCTGAGGAGTGTTTCAGGTCTACAGAATGCCCCTCTGAGGAGTACTTCAGGTCTACAGAATGACCCTCTGAGGAGTCTTTCAGATCTACAGAATACCCCTCTGAGGAGTGTTTCAGGTCTGTAGAATGCCTCTTTGGGGAGTGTTTCAGGGCTACAGAGTGCCCCTTTGAGGAGTGTTTCAGGCCTGCATAATGCCCCTCTGAGGAGTGTTTCAGGTCTACAGAATGCCCCTCTGAGGAGTGTTTCAGGTCTACAGAATGTCCCTCAGGAGTGTTTCAGGTCTACAGTATGGCCCTCTGAGGAGTGTTTCAGGTCTACAGAATGCCTCTTTGAGGAGTGTTTCAGGTCTACAGAATGCCCCTTTGAGGAGTGTTTCAGGTCTGTAGAATGCCCCTTCGAGGAGTGTTTCAGGTCTGTAGAATGCCCCTTTGAGGAGTGTTTCAGGTCTGTAGAAACCCCCTTCGAGGAGTGTTTCCGGTCTGTGGAATGCGTCTTTGAGGAATGTTTCAGGTCTCTTGAATGCCCCTCTGAGGAGTGTTTCAGGTCTGTAGAATGCCTCTTTGAGGAGTGTTTCAGGTATGTAGAATACCTCTTTGAGGAGTGTATCAGTTCTGTAAAATGCCTCTTTGAGGAGTGTTTCAGGTCTACAGAATGCCCCTCTGAGGAGTGTTTCAGGTCTACAGAATTCCCCTCTGAGGAGTGTTTCAGGTCTACAGAATGCCTCTTTGAGGAGTGTTTCAGGTCTACAGAATCCCCCTCTGAGGAGTGTTTCAGGTCTGCATAATGCCCCTCTGAGGAGTGTTTCAGGTCTACAGTATGCCCCTCTGAGGAGTGTTTCAGGTCTACAGAATGCCTCTTTGAGGAGTGTTTCAGGTCTACAGAATGCCCCTTTGAGGAGTGTTTCAGGTCTGTAGAATGCCCCTTCGAGGATTGTTTCAGGTCTTTAGAATGCCCCTTTGAGGAGTGTTTTAGGTCTGTAGAAACCCCCTTCGAGGAGTGTTTCCGGTCTGTGGAATGCGTCTTTGAGGAATGTTTCAGGTCTCTTGAATGCCCCTCTGAGGAGTGTTTCAGGTCTGTAGAATGCCTCTTTGAGGAGTGTTTCAGGTCTGTAGAATGCCTCTTTGAGGAGTGTATCAGTGCTGTAGAATGCCTCTTTGAGGAGTGTTTCAGGTCTACAGAATGCCCCTCTGAGGAGTGTTTCAGGTCTACAGAATGCCTCTTTGAGGAGTGTTTCTGGTCTGCATAATGCCCATCTGAGGAGTGTTTCAGGTCTACAGAATGCCCCTCTGAGGAGTGTTTCAGGTCTACAGAATGCCCCTCTGAGGAGTGTTTCAGGTCTACAGAATTCCCCTCTGAGGAGTGTTTCAGGTCTACAGAATGCCTCTTTGAGGAGTGTTTCAGGTCTACAGAATCCCCCTCTGAGGAGTGTTTCAGGTCTGCATAATGCCCCTCTGAGGAGTGTTTCAGGTCTACAGTATGCCCCTCTGAGGAGTGTTTCAGGTCTACAGAATGCCTCTTTGAGGAGTGTTTCAGGTCTACAGAATGCCCCTTTGAGGAGTGTTTCAGGTCTGTAGAATGCCCCTTCGAGGATTGTTTCAGGTCTTTAGAATGCCCCTTTGAGGAGTGTTTTAGGTCTGTAGAAACCCCCTTCGAGGAGTGTTTCCGGTCTGTGGAATGCGTCTTTGAGGAATGTTTCAGGTCTCTTGAATGCCCCTCTGAGGAGTGTTTCAGGTCTGTAGAATGCCTCTTTGAGGAGTGTTTCAGGTCTGTAGAATGCCTCTTTGAGGAGTGTATCAGTGCTGTAGAATGCCTCTTTGAGGAGTGTTTCAGGTCTACAGAATGCCTCTTTGAGGAGTGTTTCTGGTCTGCATAATGCCCTTCTGAGGAGTGTTTCAGGTCTACAGAATGCCCCTCTGAGGAGTACTTCAGGTCTACAGAATGACCCTCTGAGGAGTCTTTCAGATCTACAGAATACCCCTCTGAGGAGTGTTTCAGGTCTGTAGAATGCCTCTTTGGGGAGTGTTTCAGGGCTACAGAGTGCCCCTTTGAGGAGTGTTTCAGGCCTGCATAATGCCCCTCTGAGGAGTGTTTCAGGTCTACAGAATGCCCCTCTGAGGAGTGTTTCAGGTCTACAGAATGTCCCTCAGGAGTGTTTCAGATCTACAGAATCCCCCTCTGAGGAGTGTTTCAGGTCTGCATAATGCCCCTCTGAGGAGTGTTTCAGGTCTACAGAATGCCTCTTTGAGGAGTGTTTCAGGTCTACAGAATGCCCCTCTGAGGGGTGTTTCAGGTCTACAGAATGCCCCTCTGAGGAGTGTTTCAGGTCTACAGAATGCCCCTCTGAGGAGTGTTTCAGGTCTACAGAATTCCCCTCTGAGGAGTGTTTCAGGTCTACAGAATGCCTCTTTGAGGAGTGTTTCAGGTCTACAGAATCCCCCTCTGAGGAGTGTTTCAGGTCTGCATAATGCCCCTCTGAGGAGTGTTTCAGGTCTACAGTATGCCCCTCTGAGGAGTGTTTCAGGTCTACAGAATGCCTCTTTGAGGAGTGTTTCAGGTCTACAGAATGCCCCTTTGAGGAGTGTTTCAGGTCTGTAGAATGCCCCTTCGAGGATTGTTTCAGGTCTTTAGAATGCCCCTTTGAGGAGTGTTTTAGGTCTGTAGAAACCCCCTTCGAGGAGTGTTTCCGGTCTGTGGAATGCGTCTTTGAGGAATGTTTCAGGTCTCTTGAATGCCCCTCTGAGGAGTGTTTCAGGTCTGTAGAATGCCTCTTTGAGGAGTGTTTCAGGTCTGTAGAATGCCTCTTTGAGGAGTGTATCAGTGCTGTAGAATGCCTCTTTGAGGAGTGTTTCAGGTCTACAGAATGCCCCTCTGAGGAGTGTTTCAGGTCTACAGAATGCCTCTTTGAGGAGTGTTTCTGGTCTGCATAATGCCCTTCTGAGGAGTGTTTCAGGTCTACAGAATGCCCCTCTGAGGAGTACTTCAGGTCTACAGAATGACCCTCTGAGGAGTCTTTCAGATCTACAGAATACCCCTCTGAGGAGTGTTTCAGGTCTGTAGAATGCCTCTTTGGGGAGTGTTTCAGGGCTACAGAGTGCCCCTTTGAGGAGTGTTTCAGGCCTGCATAATGCCCCTCTGAGGAGTGTTTCAGGTCTACAGAATGCCCCTCTGAGGAGTGTTTCAGGTCTACAGAATGTCCCTCAGGAGTGTTTCAGGTCTACAGTATGGCCCTCTGAGGAGTGTTTCAGGTCTACAGAATGCCTCTTTGAGGAGTGTTTCAGGTCTACAGAATGCCCCTTTGAGGAGTGTTTCAGGTCTGTAGAATGCCCCTTCGAGGAGTGTTTCAGGTCTGTAGAATGCCCCTTTGAGGAGTGTTTCAGGTCTGTAGAAACCCCCTTCGAGGAGTGTTTCCGGTCTGTGGAATGCGTCTTTGAGGAATGTTTCAGGTCTCTTGAATGCCCCTCTGAGGAGTGTTTCAGGTCTGTAGAATGCCTCTTTGAGGAGTGTTTCAGGTATGTAGAATACCTCTTTGAGGAGTGTATCAGTTCTGTAAAATGCCTCTTTGAGGAGTGTTTCAGGTCTACAGAATGCCCCTCTGAGGAGTGTTTCAGGTCTACAGAATTCCCCTCTGAGGAGTGTTTCAGGTCTACAGAATGCCTCTTTGAGGAGTGTTTCAGGTCTACAGAATCCCCCTCTGAGGAGTGTTTCAGGTCTGCATAATGCCCCTCTGAGGAGTGTTTCAGGTCTACAGTATGCCCCTCTGAGGAGTGTTTCAGGTCTACAGAATGCCTCTTTGAGGAGTGTTTCAGGTCTACAGAATGCCCCTTTGAGGAGTGTTTCAGGTCTGTAGAATGCCCCTTCGAGGATTGTTTCAGGTCTTTAGAATGCCCCTTTGAGGAGTGTTTTAGGTCTGTAGAAACCCCCTTCGAGGAGTGTTTCCGGTCTGTGGAATGCGTCTTTGAGGAATGTTTCAGGTCTCTTGAATGCCCCTCTGAGGAGTGTTTCAGGTCTGTAGAATGCCTCTTTGAGGAGTGTTTCAGGTCTGTAGAATGCCTCTTTGAGGAGTGTATCAGTGCTGTAGAATGCCTCTTTGAGGAGTGTTTCAGGTCTACAGAATGCCCCTCTGAGGAGTGTTTCAGGTCTACAGAATGCCTCTTTGAGGAGTGTTTCTGGTCTGCATAATGCCCATCTGAGGAGTGTTTCAGGTCTACAGAATGCCCCTCTGAGGAGTGTTTCAGGTCTACAGAATGCCCCTCTGAGGAGTGTTTCAGGTCTACAGAATTCCCCTCTGAGGAGTGTTTCAGGTCTACAGAATGCCTCTTTGAGGAGTGTTTCAGGTCTACAGAATCCCCCTCTGAGGAGTGTTTCAGGTCTGCATAATGCCCCTCTGAGGAGTGTTTCAGGTCTACAGTATGCCCCTCTGAGGAGTGTTTCAGGTCTACAGAATGCCTCTTTGAGGAGTGTTTCAGGTCTACAGAATGCCCCTTTGAGGAGTGTTTCAGGTCTGTAGAATGCCCCTTCGAGGATTGTTTCAGGTCTTTAGAATGCCCCTTTGAGGAGTGTTTTAGGTCTGTAGAAACCCCCTTCGAGGAGTGTTTCCGGTCTGTGGAATGCGTCTTTGAGGAATGTTTCAGGTCTCTTGAATGCCCCTCTGAGGAGTGTTTCAGGTCTGTAGAATGCCTCTTTGAGGAGTGTTTCAGGTCTGTAGAATGCCTCTTTGAGGAGTGTATCAGTGCTGTAGAATGCCTCTTTGAGGAGTGTTTCAGGTCTACAGAATGCCCCTCTGAGGAGTGTTTCAGGTCTACAGAATGCCTCTTTGAGGAGTGTTTCTGGTCTGCATAATGCCCTTCTGAGGAGTGTTTCAGGTCTACAGAATGCCCCTCTGAGGAGTACTTCAGGTCTACAGAATGACCCTCTGAGGAGTCTTTCAGATCTACAGAATACCCCTCTGAGGAGTGTTTCAGGTCTGTAGAATGCCTCTTTGGGGAGTGTTTCAGGGCTACAGAGTGCCCCTTTGAGGAGTGTTTCAGGCCTGCATAATGCCCCTCTGAGGAGTGTTTCAGGTCTACAGAATGCCCCTCTGAGGAGTGTTTCAGGTCTACAGAATGTCCCTCAGGAGTGTTTCAGGTCTACAGAATCCCCCTCTGAGGAGTGTTTCAGGTCTGCATAATGCCCCTCTGAGGAGTGTTTCAGGTCTACAGAATGCCTCTTTGAGGAGTGTTTCAGGTCTACAGAATGCCCCTCTGAGGGGTGTTTCAGGTCTACAGAATGCCTCTTTGAGGAGTGTTTCTGGTCTGCATAATGCCCCTCTGAGGAGTGTTTCAGGTCTACAGAATGCCCCTCTGAGGAGTATTTCAGGTCTACAGAATGCCTCTTTGAGGAGTGTTTCTGGTCTGCATAATGCCCATCTGAGGAGTGTTTCAGGTCTACAGAATGCCCCTCTGAGGAGTGCTTCAGGTCTACAGAATGCCCCTCTGATGAGTCTTTCAGATCTACAGAATACCCCTCTGAGGAGTGTTTCAGGTCTGTAGAATGCCTCTTTGAGGAGTGTTTCAGGTTTACAGAATGCCCCTCTGAGGAGTGTTTAAGGTCTACAGAATGCCCCTCTGAGGAGTGTTTCAGGTCTACAGAATGCCCTTCTGAGGAGTGTTTCAGGTCTGTAGAATGCCTCTTTGGGGAGTGTTTCAGGGCTACAGAGTGCCCCTTTGAGGAGTGTTTCAGGCCTGCATAATGCCCCTCTGAGGAGTGTTTCAGGTCTACAGAATGCCCCTCTGAGGAGTGTTTCAGGTCTACAGAATGTCCCTCAGGAGTGTTTCAGATCTACAGAATCCCCCTCTGAGGAGTGTTTCAGGTCTGCATAATGCCCCTCTGAGGAGTGTTTCAGGTCTACAGAATGCCTCTTTGAGGAGTGTTTCAGGTCTACAGAATGCCCCTCTGAGGGGTGTTTCAGGTCTACAGAATACCCCTCTGAGGAGTGTTTCAGGTCTGTAGAATGCCTCTTTGGGGAGTGTTTCAGGGCTACAGAGTGCCCCTTTGAGGAGTGTTTCAGGCCTGCATAATGCCCCTCTGAGGAGTGTTTCAGGTCTACAGAATGCCCCTCTGAGGAGTGTTTCAGGTCTACAGAATGTCCCTCAGGAGTGTTTCAGGTCTACAGTATGGCCCTCTGAGGAGTGTTTCAGGTCTACAGAATGCCTCTTTGAGGAGTGTTTCAGGTCTACAGAATGCCCCTTTGAGGAGTGTTTCAGGTCTGTAGAATGCCCCTTCGAGGAGTGTTTCAGGTCTGTAGAAACCCCCTTCGAGGAGTGTTTCCGGTCTGTGGAATGCGTCTTTGAGGAATGTTTCAGGTCTCTTGAATGCCCCTCTGAGGAGTGTTTCAGGTCTGTAGAATGCCTCTTTGAGGAGTGTTTCAGGTATGTAGAATGCCTCTTTGAGGAGTGTATCAGTTCTGTAGAATGCCTCTTTGAGGAGTGTTTCAGGTCTACAGAATGCCCCTCTGAGGAGTGTTTCAGGTCTACAGAATTCCCCTCTGAGGAGTGTTTCAGGTCTACAGAATGCCTCTTTGAGGAGTGTTTCAGGTCTACAGAATGCCTCTTTGAGGAGTGTTTCTGGTCTGCATAATGCCCATCTGAGGAGTGTTTCAGGTCTACAGAATGCCCCTCTGAGGAGTACTTCAGGTCTACAGAATGACCCTCTGAGGAGTCTTTCAGATCTACAGAATACCCCTCTGAGGAGTGTTTCAGGTCTGTAGAATGCCTCTTTGGGGAGTGTTTCAGGGCTACAGAGTGCCCCTTTGAGGAGTGTTTCAGGCCTGCATAATGCCCCTCTGAGGAGTGTTTCAGGTCTACAGAATGCCCCTCTGAGGAGTGTTTCAGGTCTACAGAATGTCCCTCAGGAGTGTTTCAGGTCTACAGTATGGCCCTCTGAGGAGTGTTTCAGGTCTACAGAATGCCTCTTTGAGGAGTGTTTCAGGTCTACAGAATGCCCCTTTGAGGAGTGTTTCAGGTCTGTAGAATGCCCCTTCGAGGAGTGTTTCAGGTCTGTAGAATGCCCCTTTGAGGAGTGTTTCAGGTCTGTAGAAACCCCCTTCGAGGAGTGTTTCCGGTCTGTGGAATGCGTCTTTGAGGAATGTTTCAGGTCTCTTGAATGCCCCTCTGAGGAGTGTTTCAGGTCTGTAGAATGCCTCTTTGAGGAGTGTTTCAGGTATGTAGAATACCTCTTTGAGGAGTGTATCAGTTCTGTAGAATGCCTCTTTGAGGAGTGTTTCAGGTCTACAGAATGCCCCTCTGAGGAGTGTTTCAGGTCTACAGAATTCCCCTCTGAGGAGTGTTTCAGGTCTACAGAATGCCTCTTTGAGGAGTGTTTCAGGTCTACAGAATCCCCCTCTGAGGAGTGTTTCAGGTCTGCATAATGCCCCTCTGAGGAGTGTTTCAGGTCTACAGTATGCCCCTCTGAGTGTTTCAGGTCTACAGAATGCCTCTTTGAGGAGTGTTTCAGGTCTACAGAATGCCCCTTTGAGGAGTGTTTCAGGTCTGTAGAATGCCCCTTCGAGGATTGTTTCAGGTCTTTAGAATGCCCCTTTGAGGAGTGTTTTAGGTCTGTAGAAACCCCCTTCGAGGAGTGTTTCCGGTCTGTGGAATGCGTCTTTGAGGAATGTTTCAGGTCTCTTGAATGCCCCTCTGAGGAGTGTTTCAGGTCTGTAGAATGCCTCTTTGAGGAGTGTTTCAGGTCTGTAGAATGCCTCTTTGAGGAGTGTATCAGTGCTGTAGAATGCCTCTTTGAGGAGTGTTTCAGGTCTACAGAATGCCCCTCTGAGGAGTGTTTCAGGTCTACAGAATGCCTCTTTGAGGAGTGTTTCTGGTCTGCATAATGCCCATCTGAGGAGTGTTTCAGGTCTACAGAATGCCCCTCTGAGGAGTGTTTCAGGTCTACAGAATGCCCCTCTGAGGAGTGTTTCAGGTCTACAGAATTCCCCTCTGAGGAGTGTTTCAGGTCTACAGAATGCCTCTTTGAGGAGTGTTTCAGGTCTACAGAATCCCCCTCTGAGGAGTGTTTCGGGTCTGCATAATGCCCCTCTGAGGAGTGTTTCAGGTCTACAGTATGCCCCTCTGAGGAGTGTTTCAGGTCTACAGAATGCCTCTTTGAGGAGTGTTTCAGGTCTACAGAATGCCCCTTTGAGGAGTGTTTCAGGTCTGTAGAATGCCCCTTCGAGGATTGTTTCAGGTCTTTAGAATGCCCCTTTGAGGAGTGTTTTAGGTCTGTAGAAACCCCCTTCGAGGAGTGTTTCCGGTCTGTGGAATGCGTCTTTGAGGAATGTTTCAGGTCTCTTGAATGCCCCTCTGAGGAGTGTTTCAGGTCTGTAGAATGCCTCTTTGAGGAGTGTTTCAGGTCTGTAGAATGCCTCTTTGAGGAGTGTATCAGTGCTGTAGAATGCCTCTTTGAGGAGTGTTTCAGGTCTACAGAATGCCCCTCTGAGGAGTGTTTCAGGTCTACAGAATGCCTCTTTGAGGAGTGTTTCTGGTCTGCATAATGCCCTTCTGAGGAGTGTTTCAGGTCTACAGAATGCCCCTCTGAGGAGTACTTCAGGTCTACAGAATGACCCTCTGAGGAGTCTTTCAGATCTACAGAATACCCCTCTGAGGAGTGTTTCAGGTCTGTAGAATGCCTCTTTGGGGAGTGTTTCAGGGCTACAGAGTGCCCCTTTGAGGAGTGTTTCAGGCCTGCATAATGCCCCTCTGAGGAGTGTTTCAGGTCTACAGAATGCCCCTCTGAGGAGTGTTTCAGGTCTACAGAATGTCCCTCAGGAGTGTTTCAGGTCTACAGAATCCCCCTCTGAGGAGTGTTTCAGGTCTGCATAATGCCCCTCTGAGGAGTGTTTCAGGTCTACAGAATGCCTCTTTGAGGAGTGTTTCAGGTCTACAGAATGCCCCTCTGAGGGGTGTTTCAGGTCTACAGAATGCCTCTTTGAGGAGTGTTTCTGGTCTGCATAATGCCCCTCTGAGGAGTGTTTAAGGTCTACAGAATGCCCCTCTGAGGAGTGTTTCAGGTCTACAGAATGCCCTTCTGAGGAGTGTTTCAGGTCTGTAGAATGCCTCTTTGGGGAGTGTTTCAGGGCTACAGAGTGCCCCTTTGAGGAGTGTTTCAGGCCTGCATAATGCCCCTCTGAGGAGTGTTTCAGGTCTACAGAATGTCCCTCAGGAGTGTTTCAGGTCTACAGTATGCCCCTCTGAGGAGTTTTTCTGGTCTGTAGAATGCCCCTCTGAGGAGTGTTTCAGGTCTACAGAATGCCCCTCTGAGGGGTGTTTCAGGTCTACAGAATGCCTCTTTGAGGAGTGTTTCTGGTCTGCATAATGCCCCTCTGAGGAGTGTTTCAGGTCTACAGAATGCCCCTCTGAGGAGTATTTCAGGTCTACAGAATGCCTTTTTGAGGAGTGTTTCTGGTCTGCATAATTCCCCTCTGAGGAGTGTTTCAGGTCTACAGAATGCCCCTCTGAGGAGTGTTTCAGGTCTACAGAATGTCCCTCAGGAGTGTTTCAGGTCTACAGTATGCCCCTCTGAGGAGTGTTTCTGGTCTGTAGAATGCCCCTCTGAGGAGTGTTTCAGGTCTACAGAATGCCCCTCTGAGGGGTGTTTCAGGTCTACAGAATGCCTCTTTGAGGAGTGTTTCTGGTCTGCATAATGCCCCTCTGAGGAGTGTTTCAGGTCTACAGAATGCCCCTCTGAGGAGTATTTCAGGTCTACAGAATGCCTCTTTGAGGAGTGTTTCTGGTCTGCATAATGCCCCTCTGAGGAGTGTTTCAGGTCTACAGAATGCCCCTCTGAGGAGTGCTTCAGGTCTACAGAATGCCCCTCTGAGGAGTCTTTCAGGTCTACAGAATGCCCCTCTGAGGAGTGTTTCGGGTCTGTAGAATGCCTCTTTGAGGAGTGTTTCAGGTTTACAGAATGCCCCTCTGAGGAGTGTTTCAGGTCTACAGAATGCCCCTCTGAGGAGTGTTTCAGGTCTACAGTATGCCCCTCTGAGGAGTGTTTCAGGTCTGTAGAATGCCTCTTTGGGGAGTGTTTCAGGTCTACAGAATGCCCCTTGAGGAGTGTTTCAGGCCTGCATAATTCCCCTCTGAGGAGTGTTTCAGGTCTACAGAATGCCCCTCTGAGGAGTGTTTCAGGTCTACAGAATGTCCCTCAGGAGTGTTTCAGGTCTACAGTATGCCCCTCTGAGGAGTGTTTCAGGTCTACAGAATGCCTCTTTGAGGAGTGTTTCAGGTCTACAGAATGCCCCTTTGAGGAGTGTTTCAGGTCTGTAGAATGCCCGTTTGAGGAGTGTTTCAGGTCTGTAGAATGCCCCTTTGAGGAGTGTTTCCGGTCTGTGGAATGCGTCTTTGAGGAATGTTTCAGGTCTCTTGAATGCCCCTCTGAGGAGTGTTTCAGGTCTGTAGAATGCCTCTTTGAGGAGTGTTTCAGGTCTGTAGAATGCCTCTTTGAGGAGTGTATCAGTTCTGTAGAATGCCTCTTTGAGGAGTGTTTCAGGTCTACAGAATGCCCCTCTGAGGGGTGTTTCAGGTCTACAGAATGCCCCTCTGAGGAGTGTTTCAGGTCTGTAGAATGCCTCTTTGAGGAGTTTTTCAGGTCTACAGAATGCCCCTCTGAGGAGTGTTTCAGGTCTACAGAATGCCCCTCTGAGGAGTGTTTCAGGTCTACAGAATGCCCCTCTGAGGAGTGTTTCAGGTCTACAGAATGCCCCTCTGAGGAGTGTTTCAGGTCTACAGAATGCCTCTTTGAGGAGTGTTTCAGGTCTACAGAATCCCCCTCTGAGGAGTGTTTCAGGTCTGCATAATGCCCCTCTGAGGAGTGTTTCAGGTCTACAGAATGCCTCTTTGAGGAGTGCTTCAGGTCTACAGAATGCCCCTCTGAGGAGTGTTTCAGGTCTACAGAATGCCCCTCTGAGGAGTGTTTCAGGTCTACAGAATGCCCCTCTGAGGAGTGTTTCAGGTCTACAGTATGCCCCTCTGAGTAGTGTTTCAGGTCTACAGTATGCCCCTCTGAGGAGTGTTTCAGGTCTGTAGAATGCCTCTTTGGGGAGTGTTTCAGGTCTACAGAGTGCCCCTTTGAGGAGTGTTTCAGGCCTGCATAATTCCCCTCTGAGGAGTGTTTCAGGTCTACAGAATGCCCCTCTGAGGAGTGTTTCAGGTCTACAGAATGTCCCTTAGGAGTGTTTCAGGTCTACAGTATGCCCCTCTGAGGAGTGTTTCAGGTCTACAGAATGCCTCTTTGAGGAGTGTTTCAGGTCTACAGAATGCCCCTTTGAGGAGTGTTTCAGGTCTGTAGAATGCCCCTTCGAGGAGTGTTTCAGGTCTGTAGAATGCCCGTTTGAGGAGTGTTTCAGGTCTGTAGAATGCCCCTTTGAGGAGTGTTTCCGGTCTGTGGAATGCGTCTTTGAGGAATGTTTCAGGTCTCTTGAATGCCCCTCTGAGGAGTGTTTCAGGTCTGTAGAATGCCTCTTTGAGGAGTGTTTCAGGTCTGTAGAATGCCTCTTTGAGGAGTGTATCAGTTCTGTAGAATGCCACTTTGAGGAGTGTTTCAGGTCTACAGAATGCCCCTCTGAGGGGTGTTTCAGGTCTACAGAATGCCCCTCTGAGGAGGTTTTCAGGTCTGTAGAATGCCTCTGAGGAGTGTTTCAGGTCTACAGAATGCCCCTCTGAGGAGTGTTTCAGGTCTACAGAATGCCCCTCTGAGGAGTGTTTCAGGTCTACAGAATGCCCCTCTGAGGAGTGTTTCAGGTCTACATAATGCCCCTCTGAGGAGTGTTTCAGGTCTACAGAATGCCTCTTTGAGGAGTGTTTCAGGTCTACAGAATCCCCCTCTGAGGAGTGTTTCAGGTCTGCATAATGCCCCTCTGAGGAGTGTTTCAGGTCTACAGAATGCCTCTTTGAGGAGTGTTTCAGGTCTACAGAATGCC
This sequence comes from Salmo salar, assembly GCF_965601325.2. Taxonomy (NCBI): domain Eukaryota; kingdom Metazoa; phylum Chordata; class Actinopteri; order Salmoniformes; family Salmonidae; genus Salmo; species Salmo salar. The sequence goes on along the minus strand of NC_138293.1, from coordinate 91,615,176 downwards.
CCTCTGAGGAGTGTTTCAGGTCTACAGAATGCCCCTCTGAGGAGTGTTTCAGGTCTGTAGAATGCCCCTCTGAGGAGTGTTTCAGGTCTACAGAATGCCCCTCTGAGGGGTGTTTCAGGTCTACAGAATGCCTCTTTGAGGAGTGTTTCTGGTCTGCATAATGCCCCTCTGAGGAGTGTTTCAGGTCTACAGAATGCCCCTCTGAGGAGTATTTCAGGTCTACAGAATGCCTCTTTGAGGAGTGTTTCTGGTCTGCACAATGCCCCTCTGAGGAGTGTTTCAGGTCTACAGAATGCCCCTCTGAGGAGTGCTTCAGGTCTACAGAATGCCCCTCTGAGTGTTTCAGGTCTGTAGAATGCCTCTTTGAGGAGTGTTTCAGGTTTACAGAATGCCCCTCTGAGGAGTGTTTCAGGTCTACAGAATGCCCCTCTGAGGAGTGTTTCAGGTCTACAGTATGCCCCTCTGAGGAGTGTTTCAGGTCTGTAGAATGCCTCTTTGGGGAGTGTTTCAGGTCTACAGAGTGCCCCTTTGAGGAGTGTTTCAGGCCTGCATAATGCCCCTCTGAGGAGTGTTTCAGGTCTACAGAATGCCCCTCTGAGGAGTGTTTCAGGTCTACAGAATGTCCCTCAGGAGTGTTTCAGGTCTACAGTATGCCCCTCTGAGGAGTGTTTCAGGTCTACAGAATGCCCCTCTGAGTGTTTCAGGTCTGTAGAATGCCTCTTTGAGGAGTGTTTCAGGTTTACAGAATGCCCCTCTGAGGAGTGTTTCAGGTCTACATAATGCCCCTCTGAGGAGTGTTTCAGGTCTACAGTATGCCCCTCTGAGGAGTGTTTCAGGTCTGTAGAATGCCTCTTTGGGGAGTGTTTCAGGTCTACAGAGTGCCCCTTTGAGGAGTGTTTCAGGCCTGCATAATGCCCCTCTGAGGAGTGTTTCAGGTCTACAGAATGCCCCTCTGAGGAGTGTTTCAGGTCTACAGAATGTCCCTCAGGAGTGTTTCAGGTCTACAGTATGCCCCTCTGAGGAGTGTTTCAGGTCTACAGAATGCCTCTTTGAGGAGTGTTTCAGGTCTACAGAATGCCCCTTTGAGGAGTGTTTCAGGTCTGTAGAATGCCCCTTCGAGGAGTGTTTCAGGTCTGTAGAATGCCCCTTTGAGGAGTGTTTCCGGTCTGTGGAATGCATCTTTGAGGAATGTTTCAGGTCTGTTGAATGCCCCTCTGAGGAGTGTTTCAGGTCTGTAGAATGCCTCTTTGAGGAGTGTATCAGTTCTGTAGAATGCCTCTTTGAGGAGTGTTTCAGGTCTGTAGAATGCCTCTTTGAGGAGTGTTTCAGGTCTGTAGAATGCCTCTTTGAGGAGTGTTTCAGGTCTGTAGAATGTCTCTTTGAGGAGTGTTTCAGGTGTGTAGAATGCCTCTTTGAGGATTGTTTCATGTTAAAACGACTACATGTCCTCACTACGGACTGAATGCTCTTTGCTGCTGGTGCTGCTGTAACCGGTATGTCAGCAGGCCCAGTGAATGGAAACAGCCTGATGTGTCCAACACACTGTAGCTGTCATTGGTTTCTCTTTTTACTCCCCAGAGTCATGATACCCTCAGCTGGCAAAGACTGGTGGGCCAATGTAAGTGTTGACAGACCTGCGTGTGTGTGTGTGTGTATGTGTGTGTGTGTGTGTGGGGGGGTTGTATTTCAGACTTGTCAGACCTCTTTCCTATATCCAATATCAAAATGTTCCAGTGTAAGTGAAAGCTTCTGTAAATAGCTTTATCTCCCCTTCTCTGTATCTCTGTCACAAACAAACAAACACACACACACACACACACACACACACACACACACACACACTCAGCTCCTATGCTGTGTGCTCCTATGCTCCTATGACGTAATTAGAACCAGATTCCAACCAGTTCTGGTTGGCAACTTGTTGTTATTGACTGGTTGTGTAATCTGATTATAATGAAGTCATCACAGCCAGCTCCGACCTCTGTGTTCTACTGTATAGCGACCAGAAAACAGTTGGTGAATCTGAGTTAGCTTGACTCTCTTTGCAACGCTACTTACTGCAGTGCGAATGCAACTCAAAGGTGAGCGGCAACTTGATCACACTCGAAGATGACAGCTGAGGACACCATCAGCACACGGCGACGTTGAGCGGTTCCTAATCAGTCAAAATGTCAGTCCACAAATCAGCAGCATGAAAGGCGCGCACACACACACACACACACACACACACACAAACACACACACACACACACACACACACACACACACACACACACACACACACACCACACACACACACACACTGGAGGTCACAATGAAGAAGACATATAGACATATAAGACATACTCTTCATATAATTAATTAAAATGCCTTAATTTGTATGACATGTTCAATGTTAACTATGTTTAAACACTCTGACGTGTTTCGGCAGCATGGCTTCGTCAGGGAGTACTCTTTAGAACAGCTTTTTCCAATCAACCCTGATTTGAAGAGGGAGTGGTTACAGAATGAATTGGAGAACACCTAGTAAGCTATACTATAGACATTAAAAAGTGAAATATTGTAGGTAAGTTATAAAAAATGCATATCAAGGCTAGAAACATCACAACCCCTAGAAAGGTAGTTCTAACCTTGAATAGGATTGGGCAAAGTGGTCAGAATAGGAAAGCTGTCTATTTTATAGTACACTAGAACATAGCAAACATGGACCACAACAGTCTAAACATAGCTGAGGGAAATAGAGCAATATGTCCATTACACAGTGTGTGTGTATGAGTTGTAACCTGGTCATTAGCTGGGCCATCAAGTGGCTCCCTTACAGAAGTGTTGTCTTTCATCTGTCGAGAGAGGAAATAGCTGCTGCCTGCAGGTCTGGTGATGCGGAGGTAGGTTGGCCTTCTGTAAAAATATATCTGTTGGGATCACCATTTGCTCATCATTCCAAGACTAAGATTCCCTGTATCATTCTGAAAGGTTGAAGGTTCAATTCCCACAAGGATCACATACAAAACATGAATGAACTCCCTGTACGGTGTGTCACGTCCGATAAGAGCGTCTGCTAAGTGGCATATATTCCATTCTGGGAATTTGCTGAGAAAGTACAGCGCCTTCAGGAAGTATTCATACCCTTGACTTATTCCAAAATGTTTTGTGTTACAGCCTGAATTCAAAATGGATTAAATGTATTTTTTTCTCTCACTTATCTACACACAATATCCCATAATGACAAAGTGAAAACATGTTCTTAGGAATTGTTGCTAATTTATTGAAAACATAAATATTTAATTTACAGAAGTATTCACACCCCTGAGTCAATACTTTGTAGAAGCACCTTTGGCAGCGATTACAGCTGTGAGTCTTTCTGGGTAAGTCTCTAAGAGATTTCCATACCTGGATTGTGCAACATTTGCCCATGATTCTTTTCAAAATTCTTCAAGCTCTGTCAACTTGGTTTTTGATCATTGCTAGACAACCATTTTCAGGTCTTATATTTTCAAGTACATTTAAGTCAAAACTGTAACTTGGCCACTCAGGAACATTCACTGTCTTCTTAGTAAGCAACTCTAGTGTAGATTTGGCCTTATTTTTAGGTTATTGTCCTGCTGAAAGGTGAATTCATCTACCAGTGTCTGGTGGAAAACAAACTGAACCAGGTTTTCCTCTAGGATTTTGCTTGTGCTTATCTCCATTCCATTTCTTTGTATCCTGAAAAACTCCACAGTCCTTAAAGTTTACAAGCATACCCATAACATGATGCAGCCACCACTATGCTTGAAAATATGGAGAGTGGTACTCAGTAATGTGCTGTATTGGATTTGCCCCAAATGTAACACTTTGTATTCAGGACAAAAAGTAAAAAAAAAAAGCTTTGCCGCAAGTGCCGTGATGCAAACAGATGCATGCAATATTTTTTATTCTGTACAGGCTTCCTTCTTTTCACTCTGTCAATTAGGTTAGTATTGCAAAGTAATTACAATGTTGTTGATCTATCCTCAGTCTTCTCCTATCACAGCCATGTAACTGTTTGGAAGTCAACATTGGCCATATTGTTGAAATCCCTGAGCGGTTTCCTTCCTTTCCAGCAACTGAGTTAGGAAGGTTGCCTGTATCTTTGTATTGACGGGGTGTATTGATACACCATCCAAAGTGTAATTAATAATTTCAACATGCTCAAAGGGATATTCAATGTCTGCTTTTTACATTTCTAAAAACATAATTCCACTTTGATATTATGGGGTATTGTATGTAGGCCAGAGACAAAAAAAAATGTACATTTAATCCATTTTAAATGTAGGCTGTAACACAACAAAATGTCAAAAAAGTCAAGGGGTGTGAATACTTTCTAAAGGCACTGTCAGTAAGTGAAATTTTAGCCCAGATGTCATATCTGTCACATGTTGTTATTTATATCCTCTGACCAAGTGTATTTGGTCTGATTTAAAATCTTAACTGGAACGCAAGATCAGACATTCTAATTTGGTTGTTGGGTGACATGGGTAAGATCTCTGAAGAGGGATCCTTATCACTGATGCTGTTGAATCACTTTCCTTTTGCATTTCTCCCTGATCAAATCAAATTAAATCAAAGTTCATTTGTCACGTGTGCCAAATACAACAGGAAGATACAGTAGACCTTATAGTGAAATGCTTACTTACAGTCTCTAACCAATAGTGCAAAAAAGGTGTTAGAAATGATGCCTCATCTGGGTCAGTATCAGTCAATATGAGAAGACAGGGCTTAAACAGAGTCAAGGTGCAGACAAAATACAACATTCACATGGGAGGGAAACAGGCACAGCTCTCCTTTATTTGGAGTAGCTAAAAATCATTGACATCTGTCGTCATTGTCTGTCTTCACAGAGATCAAAAGCTCTGCAGCTATCAGAATAGAAAAAGCTAAAGTGTGAAAGTTTAAGGGATGGATCCAATTCGGACCACGGAAGATCCACATTACAGCATGATTGAAGATTAAAGGCAATTTCTGATTGAGACGACATATGCAGTGTTACCATAAATGCAGTCTCTGCGAATGGGGGACATTGCCTTTAAATTTGAATCATGCTATAGCGCGGATCGTCGGCTGTCCGGATTGAATCTAGGCCTAAATCAACAGCAGCACGAGGCCACACATGAAGACAGAAACAACGTACAACAGCACTGTTGGATTGATTCCTGCTTTGACCAGTTCCGTGTCAGTCAGTTCCTTGGGCCATCTTCAATACACCTGCTGTAGAAAGGATGATCCGTCTGTAATCCATGGAGTGTTGCCCATGTGGCACAGCTTTACTCCGGCCCAGCAAATCTGAATCAGATAGCCCCAGAGGTCATGACACCAATAAGCCTTGTTCATAAGCAATGGTTTATATTATGTAAAAGCCGAATACTTCGCACTTTGCAGAGGGCAGAACTGAAAAACAGGTTGAAATGACCTCACAACCCAGCATCTGCCTGCTGGGTTAGTACTGAAGATGTTCAACCATCAACGTTTCATGTCCTTCAGTGTATCAGACACCTTTATTAGTGTTTGTATCAGAAGTATTAGTGTATCAGACACCTTTATTAGTATCTGTATCAGGAGTATTAGTGTATCAGACACCTGAATTAGTATCTGTATCAATATATTATATTGGGATATGTACAGTGCATTTGGAAAGTATACAGACCCCTTCCCTTTTTCCACATTTTGTTACATTACAGTCTTATTCTAACCTTGATGTAATCCTTTGGGTATGGTCCAATGCAGTCCTGTGCTCAGAAACTATGACACAAATAATTACTAGTACATTTCATGGAGCAAACTCTGTATGTTTTGAAAGGGGCAACCCGAGCTTGGCGACCCGATATCTTAACTCCACACTCATGATCACACATTGATTGATCTTACTTAGAGCTGGTGTCTGGTGAGCATGGTCTAGAACAGTGAATTCTCTGACCTTTAAATTCCTGGTTAAAAGTTCAGGATTCCCCCTTGAATGACACATTTAATTCAATCTAAATATGTCGAGACAAGAAATTGTCCAGATATCTATCTCTTCCTGCGTAATAAATGTGTCTGTGATTTCAACACTGTGTATAAATATGTCAAAACAAAATGAGCCAGATGTATTCACAACTTCTACATATAAGTAAAAGTGGAGCAGGAAAGAAACATGATTTACTGAGTTAGCTTCTATGGCATTTTGGGTCACAGCATTTTTTTTTCAAGACGACCCTGGCGGGCCCCATCATATTGGTTCCAGAGGGGCCAAATCTGGCCCATAGGCCGCCAGTTAAAGAACCTTGTTCTATGGCAAATCAGGTGTCGTCTTTTCCTGATTGAAATTGAGTTTGTCTTTATTCCATTTTAGCCTACAAATTGCAAGTCAGATCAATGTAGTTACATTTCACTTCACAAAGATCATGACGCAACTGATTGATCAAGACATGAAAGATGAACAGTGTCTATATAAACTCAGCAAAAAAAGAAACATCCCTTTTTCAGGACCCTGTCTTTCAAAGATAATTCGTGAAAATCCAAATAACTTCACAGATCTTCATTGTAAAGGGTTTAAACACTGTTTCCCATGCTTGTTCAATGAACCATGAACAATTAATGAACATGCACCTGTGGAACGGTCTTTACGACACTAACAGCTTACAGACGGTAGGCAATTAAGGTCACAGTTATGAAAACTTAGGACACTAAAGAGGCCTTTCTACTGACTCTGAAAAACACCAAAAGAAAGATGCCCAGGGTCCCTGCTCATCTGTGTGAACATGCCTTAGGCATGCTGCAAGGAGGCATGAGGACTGCAGATGTGCCCAAGGCAATAAATTGCACCTAAGACAGCGCTACAGGGAGACAGGACGGACAGCTGATCGTCCTCGCAGTGGCAGACCACGTCTGCACATTATCAGTACATCCGAACATCACACCTGCAGGACAGGCACAGGATGGCAACAACAACTGCCAGAGTTACAGCAGGAACGCACAATACCTCCATCAGTGCTCAGACTGTCCGCAATAGGCTGAGCGAGGCTGGACTGAGGGCTCGTAGGCCTTGTAAGGCAGGTCCTCACCAGACATCACCGGCAACAACGTCGCCTATGGGCACAAACCCACCATCGCTGAACCAGACAGAACTGGCAAAAAGTGCTCTTCACTGACGAGTCGCTGTTTTGTCTCACCAGGGGGTGATGGTCGGATTCGTGGTTATCGTTGAAGGAATGAGCGTTACACCGAGGCCTGTACTCTGGAGCGGGATCGATTTGGAGTGGGGGTCTGTCATGGTCTGGGGCGGTGTGTCACAGCATCATCGGACTGAGCTTGTTGTCATTTCAGGCAATCTCAACGCTGTGCGTTACAGGGAAGACATCCTCCTCCCTCATGTGGTACCCTTCCTGCAGGCTCATCCTGACATGACCCTCCAGCATGACAATGCCACCAGCCATACTGCTTGTTCTGTGCGTGATTCCTGCAAGACAGGAATGTCAGTGTTCTGCCATGACCAGCGAAGAGCCCGGATCTCAATCCCATTGAGCACTTCTGGGACCTGTTGGATCGGAGGGTGAGGGCTAGGGCCATTCCCCCCAGAAATGTCCGGGAACTTGCAGATGGCTTGGTGGAAGAGTGGGGTAACATTTCACAGCAAGAACTGGCAAATCTGGTGCAGTCCATGAGGAGGAGATGCACTGCAGTACTTAATGCAGCTGGTGGCCACACCAGATACTGACTGTTAGTTTTGATTTTGACCCCCCTTTGTTCAGGGACACATTATTCCATTTCTGTTAGTCACATGTCTGTGGAACTTGTTCAGTTTATGTCTCAGTTGTTGAATCTTGTTATGTTCATACAAATATTTACACATGTTAAGTTTGCTGGAAATAAACGCAGTTGACAGTGAGAGGACGTTCCTTTTTTTGATCAGTTTAAATACATACTCTGTAGTATGTGTCCCCGGAGGTTCGAATCTTAACCTTAGATTTTCACACATGTAAACTCAAGTTTTCTAGTGACATTGATGCATGAATTCGGTCAGGGTTTCTCTAACTCAGTCCTGGGGCCGCCCCCTGGGTGCACGTTTTTGTTTTTTGCAGTTTTGAATTAGGCGATGAGATCAGCAACTTAAATGTGTGCATGTCAAGTTGGGATTCTTACCGTTTTTCTGCCACATTTACTATGTGTATGATCTATGGGCAGGGATAATTAACATTTACTCTAGTGTCAAAATAGAGTACAAAGTGTAAATAGGATCATTTTGGTCATAAAGTCAGTATTGTCCAAAAATGGAGATTAGTGAGATGTAAGGAATCTAGAGTACGTAACTGTAGAGATGTAAGGAATCTAGAGTATGTAACAGTTGAGATGTAAGGAATCTAGAGAACGTAACAGTTGAGATGTAAGGAATCTAGAGAACGTAACAGTTGAGATGTAAGGAATCTAGAGTACGTAACAGTTGAGATGTAAGGAATCTAGAGTACGTAACAGTTAAGATGTAAGGAATCTAGAGAACGTAACAGTTGAGATGTAAGGAATCTAGAGAACGTAACAGTTGAGATGTAAGGAATCTAGAGTACGTAACAGTTGAGATGTAAGGAATCTAGAGTACGTAACAGCTGAGATGTAAGGAATCTAGAGAACGTAACAGTTGAGATGTAAGGAATCTAGAGAACGTAACAGTTGAGATGTAAGGAATCTAGAGAACGTAACAGTTGAGATGTAAGGAATCTAGAGTACGTAACAGTTGAGATGTAAGGAATCTAGAGAACGTAACAGTTGAGATGTAAGGAATCTAGAGAACATAACAGTTGAGATGTAAGGAATCTAGAGTACGTAACAGTTGAGATGTAAGGAATCTAGAGAACGTAACAGTTGAGATGTAAGGAATCTGGAGTACGTCACAGTTGTCCTTGAGTTGGGTTTATTTTCATTTCCATCATGCCCACAGCTGGCAGCACTGAAGTCATCATCAATTCAGACCGCAGCCCCACGTGACCCGATCATAATGTCTTTGGGTGCGGAACTCTTCCCACGTGTCGAACACACACACACAAGAGACCCCCACATCAAAGCATGCATGCAAGACCCAGATCTCGTTCTCAGGAACATTTCCTAATGTGGAGGTTTGAAACTGAGGCTAAATCAAGTCAGTTCAGCCTCTCTATAAAGTCTGTTGGCAATTGGCAGCCGTATTGATCCCACCCCCATCCTGCTGTGTTGAGAGGTGAAGAGGTTAGTCATTGACACAGGAAGTCTGCCAGTCACACACACACAGCACATACCCTCAAATAATTATGTCTGTCAATGATGGAAAGTAGTAAGCTAAACTTGGCAATGATGTTACAAATTAATTTACAACATGTTTGTGTGGCTAGAGGCAGGGTAGCTTACACTGCTAAATACAGTGATTTCTAGATCTAGAACCTATATTTACAGAACAGTTTCTTCTAATATATTTTCATGTTATAGTAATATTTTCTGCCACAGACAGGCCATCTTTCCTTTTCGGACCAGTGACCGGGCTGAAAAGGTCCTTAAACACTCCCTGTTCTGTAGGGATCAAGTCAGAGGGAGGTACAGTAGTGGTATGACCCAGGACACTCCCTGTTCTGTAGGGATCAAGTCAGATGGAGGTACACTAGTGGTTTGACCCAGGACACCACATGTTCTGTAGGGATCAAGTCAGAGGGAGGTACAGTAGTGGTTTGACCCAGGACACTCCATGTTCGGTAGGGATCAAGTCAGAGGGAGGTACAGTAGTGGTACGACCCAGGACACTCCATGTTCTGTAGGGATCAAGTCAGAGGGAGGTACAGTAGTGGTATGACCCAGGACACTCCATGTTCAGTAGGGATCAAGTCAGAGGGAGGTACAGCAGTGGTATGACCCAGGACCAGGGGCGGAAATCCCGGGGGGGACGGGGGGGGGCACGACCCCCCCATCCTGGGGAAAATATGATTTGTCCCCCCCAATATATCACTGAAACATAACTATGTAATTTAAATAATATTAATAATACGCAATGAAAGCAATTGTGCTGATTATAGACACTTAATAGCGCGTTTTTAAGTTTCAAAAGATTGCGACCCCCCCACCCTTTGCCTCACAATGGTTTGATCCACTGCCAGTTCCTTAGTTGGCAAGGTAACAGAGGGGTCGTATCTACTGTCTGAAAGGCACTCAATGAACGTAACTGACGTGAGGTTAATCCAGTCAATTGCGCACACACACTAGCTGAATATGCAGAGCTAGCGCGCAAATATTAACTATTAAGCTAGCTAGTACCTATTCCATTTATGTGGCCTCGTCAAAGATGGAATCTTTGCTATCGTCAATTTATTCCAAGATCAGCATGCAGATGATGTAAATTAGTGCTTCAAAGTTCCTGTGATAAGGTTAGCGATAAACTGAAGTCCAAACTGAACAGAACTACACTCTCTTTTACCATTGTCTTAAATATATTTAATGGTCTCGTTACAAAAGCTAAATTGTCGCAAGGGAACTTTTATTTATTTATTTTATTTCACCTTTATTTAACCCGGGTAGCAAAGATTATAGCAAACACCACTGAAACGGAATTGGTGCTCGCTAGCTTTGCAAATTCAGCTATTGTTGGAAGCCAGCCAATTTGAAACAAACTATTAAAATTACAAAAGGTTGCAGCATATGTTGTGTAAATGGTGAACTCATACAGCTGTCAACTCTTGTCATTTTAATCCGTTTCACATTTGCTAGCTACCTTTTAGATCGAAGCCCAAATAGAATGATAAAAGATAAGATGATAGAAGCCCATCTCCTACTGTAAATAACCTACACACTGTGTGTGTGTGTAGCCAGCCAGCCAGCCAGGTAGAAAAATGGCAGAAAAATAAAAGACGGACATCAGAGTATTTTTCAGTACACCAAAACGCAAAGTAAGAACCCTAGTAGCCTAATATCTCAAAGACTAGTTGATAAAATGTTCATAAGAAAGAAATGAAATTCTAATGGAAATGTTTCACAATGATGTCATTAGGCAGAGCAGGCAACAGATGGCACACAGACAGCAGAGTTGGGGACAGATATGCAGGGACAGACTGGCAGAGACAGGGAGTCTCGGGTAAGTTTGTTGAGTCTTTGGCAACATTATGAAAGGTTCTCAATTTTTTTGACTTGTAAAATAGGAACATAATTGGAAAATGCCATGGATACCCCCACTCTCAACTTAAACTCGTGACTGAACTAAGATTTGTTAAAGGCAATGGTATTGCTGTTGTGATTAGTTGTGTAGTTTTGGGTACCGGTAGTTAGGAGTACGGCAAACACCTTATTTCTTTGGTTCCTCAATATACATTTACCATATTACAATGTAGGCTATGTGTTACAGCACTACTTTTGGTGTCCCCCTCAGGAATAGCTCTTGAGAAAATTTCATGTAATTGTCCCCTCCAAAGTTGATATCAGATTTTCGCCCCTGCCCAGGACACTCCATGTTCAGTAGGGATCAAGTCAGAGGGAGGTACAGCATTGGTATGACCCAGGAGTAAGCAGCAAACTATTTCTTAGGAGAGTTCTCTACGTCAGCTTTGCTCTTTCACTGTGAAAGAGGAGCAGAGCAGAAGGCTGTGTGTCAGAGTTGTCCTTTTCAGTTTACTGAGAAGTAATTTTTTCAATCATTGAATTTTAATTTCAGTTTACTTCCTGAATTGCCTGCCTTCCATTCGAATTGACCCCAACCCTGCTGTGTGTGCAATCCAGCCTCATTCTCTTACTTGGACTTCCATCTGATTCATACGGAGGGCTACAGCCTCTGTCAGCATGCACAGCACAGAGCCAGGGGCCTTGTTCCAAACTATGCCTGAGGGACAAACTGAAATACCACATAGTCAATGTTTTATGGTGACATCAAAGGTCATGAAGAGGCTGTGGGTTGTTTGTCTTCTAGGCAAACAGAGTGTTAGTGTTCCTACTCCTGAACGCAGAGGGTGGAAACTGAATCCCTCTAACATGACGGTTAACACTCACAACTAACAAAGTGCTCAGAGAGATATAAGCACTGGAATTGACCCAGGGCCTTACACACACTGCTGTGGCACGATCACATGTAAATATCAATGAGTTGATGGGGTGACCCAGCAAACAGCATATGAGCTGTGTGTGTGTGCTGCTTGCTCAGTTTGGAATTCACTTCAGGCACTTTCTGGGGCAGAAGGGTGTTGACTAGGACCTGGGACCTCCCCTCATGGTTGTGACAATCCTGATGCTGGATACTTTACATGGCAGGAAGTCTAGCAATGTGAGGTTCTTGATCCATGTGAGGGTGGTCAAACGGAGGATTTTTCTTAGAGGATCTGTAAAAGTAAAAAAATAAAACAAAGGTAATGTAACACGATTACCCTCATCATTCAGAGCGTGATCTCTGGTGATGTTTTATTAGATAATGTGGAAAAAGCCCCAGGGCTGTACCAACTCCATAAGTAGAACCAAATCAAATGGACTCACTGCCTCCCTGGCTGTCTGATCGATCTTCTGACTTCCCCTCATGCTGTCAGACTCCTGCCCACAGTTGGAAAGTCATTTGAATTTTGTTGACTAAATGTGTTTCCGTGGAAGATAGGAACACTCTCATTTCTAGGTGTACTGATGATGAATTAATGTATTTGGAATGTCTTCCTGTGTCGATGTAGGGGTTGTCTCTTTCTACTGTAACTCTAACAACCACTCAATAGCCTTTCTATCCCCTCTGGAGTTGTGGACTATGGGGAGGTGGTTATGTAATATGTGCTTGCCTGTAGTGCAGAGGATAAAATGGCATCAGAGCACACAGCTGCTATTATCAACACAATCTATGAATTAAGCAAATGACCTGTGAATTTAATATGAACCTTGAATGAAAAGTCACCATAAAAAAGGTTTGGGACTGTTCTCTTTCGGAGTCTCTCTGTCCCCTTTCTCTTTTAGACGATGACTATATGTTAAGATTCACATCAACATGCTTGTGTACCAATCAATACAATTTACAAATGAGCACACTATAACTCTAAAGAAAGCTTTTAGTACAATGGAATTCATTGTAAAAGCATAACATTGTCCCCTGTCAGTAGTCTGCAGTTCAGGACCACATTATAACTGCCCTCTATTTCCATAGTTTACCAAAGTGAAGCGTTCCTTCCATGCCTGTCGTTAAAAATGACTTCCAACAGAGGAGGGGGATTAAAATAGCTTGGTGTCTCTGCGGGCTTCGCAAAACTTTTCAGTCAGTCAAGTTTGGTGAATAAATGGATGGTGTGAGCTCTGACAGCGAATGGCTTGGAATCTGGGCCATTGGTCTAAATTTGAGGGAGCCTCCTACACAACCAGCCCCTGTCCAGTTCATTCTATCAGGGCTCCTCTCTGTCTGTCTGTCTGTCTGTCTGTCTGTCTGTCTGTCTGTCTGTCTGTCTGTCTGTCTGTCTGTCTGTCTGTCTGTCTGTCTCTCTATCTCTCTCTCTGTCTCTCGCCCTCTCTCTCTGTCTCTCTCTCTCTGTCTCTCTCTCTCTGTCTCTCTCTCTCTCTCTCTGTCTCTCTCTCTCTCTGTCTCTCTCTCTCTCTCTCTGTCTCTCTCTCTCTCTGTCTCTCTCTCTCTCTCTCTCTCCGTCTCTCTCTCTCTCTCTCTCTCTCTCTTTGGAAAACTCAACCCCCTTAGAAAGTAGATATTTTCCACACCTTATGCAAACATAGATACCATAACAAACATAGATACCGTAACAAACATAGATACCCTAACAAACATAGATACCGTAACAAACATAGATACCGTAACAAACATAGATACCGTAACAAACATAGATACCGTAACAAACATAGATACCGTAACAAACATAGATACCATAACAAACATAGATACCATAACAAACATAGATACCATAACAAACATAGATACCGTAACAAACATAGATACCGTAACAAACATAGATACCATAACAAACATAGATACCATAACAAACATAGATACCGTAACAAACATAGATACCATAACAAACATAGATACCATAACAAACATAGATACCATAACAAATAACAAACATAGATACCATAACAAACATAGATACCATAACAAACATAGATACCGTAACAAACATAGATACCATAACAAACATAGATACCATAACAAACATAGATACCATAACAAACATAGATACCGTAACAAACATAGATACCGTAACAAACATAGATACCGTAACAAACATAGATACCGTAGCAAACATAGATACCGTAGCAAACATAGATACCGTAACAAACATAGATACCGTAACAAACATAGATACCGTAACAAACATAGATACCGTAACAAACATAGATACCGTAGCAAACATAGATACCGTAACAAACATAGATACCATAACAAACATAGATACCATAACAAACATAGATACCATAACAAACATAGATACCGTAACAAACATAGATACTGTAACAAACATAGATACCGTAACAAACATAGATACCATAACAAACATAGATACCATAACAAACATAGATACCATAACAAATAACAAACATAGATACCATAACAAACATAGATACCATAACAAACATAGATACCGTAACAAACATAGATACCATAACAAACATAGATACCATAACAAACATAGATACCATAACAAACATAGATACCATAACAAACATAGATACCGTAACAAACATAGATACCGTAACAAACATAGATACCGTAACAAACATAGATACCGTAACAAACATAGATACCGTAGCAAACATAGATACCGTAACAAACACAGCTACCGTAACAAACATAGATACCGTAGCAAACATAGATACCGTAACAAACATAGATACCGTAACAAACATAGATACCGTAACAAACATAGATACCGTAGCAAACATAGATACCGTAACAAACATAGATACCGTAACAAACATAGATACCCTAACAAACATAGATACCGTAACAAACATAGATACCGTAACAAACATAGATACCGTAACAAACATAGATACCGTAACAAACATAGATACCGTAACAAACATAGATACCGTAACAAACATAGATACCGTAACAAACATAGATACCGTAACAAACATAGATACCGTAACAAACATAGATACCGTAACAAACATAGATACCATAACAAACATAGATACCATAACAAACATAGATACCATAACAAACATAGATACCATAACAAACATAGATACCGTAACAAACATAGATACCGTAACAAACATAGCTAGATGCTTTGGCTTTCTAACTGGATTGCATAGGCCGGGGCCTGCTGTTGTGAGACAAAGGCTCAAATGTGTATATACCTGTACTGTAACTTAACCACTTGTAATTGATGTGGTAAGGGTTCACATTCAACAAACACCAATCATTCAGAACTGATGTTTTTGAGGATTTATGTTACTTTTTATTGAAAAAGACTAAACAAAATTGTCACAGACATAATAATAATATTATTATCAACAACTGCAATATTAATATGTATCTACAATATAATTCACAAAATAAAAAAAATCTGTACAACTTCTGGTTTGTGCAGGACATTATAGGAAGACTCTGATAGAAAAATAGACTCAAAAGAAGAAGATGAAAGGTACATAGAAGGGAAGAATGAAACGGGGCCGTACCAGTGGCTGACCTGGCATCACCGTATGACAACCCAATACACACAAACTCTGTCATGGGGATACAGTGTATCACACCTCCATGGACATTCTCTTATATATAATCTGATACACATTTTCTTATGAAGAATTTGCTAACAATAAAAAACTAAACATTTGTATTTGTCTATGTTAATGACATAGGCAATAGAAAGTGACACTTTAGAGCAAGTTGCAAACAATTTCAACACTAAATGTACATTCAGAATAGAATTTGTTGCTGTCTACGGTAACAAATTGTGAAGATTCGTTAGGCCTACTGTATATAGCCAGAATAAAAAGCTCCATATTTTTTACGACTATAACTCGTCTAGTGCGTGTGCATTAGTGTGTACGTGTGTGTGCCTGTATGTGTGCACACATTTCTGTCTGTCTGTTCAGCTTTTGTGTGCCGCACTGTCTGTGTCTGAAAGATAAGAGAACTTGTCCGCCTCATACTCTATGCACCATGCCTTAAAGCAATGTGACAACACAAAGTGCTGGTCCTTTCAGAAGTGACAAAACAACAGCTCTGCTCCCTCTTCACAAGCCCCAGCACACACTAGTCTTCCCAGACCCTTGGGCAACAGCACTGAACATTGTGGGAGGTAACCCGTCTTTCTAAGGAGACTAATCACACACAGCAAAGTAACAAGGTTTGTAATGTCCCCTGTCAGACAAGGCCAAAACACTGATCTAAATACACAGTAGTAGTCGACATTATATGATAACAGATGGTTTCAAATCAACAACAAAAAAAAGAACAGATGAAGGTTTTATGTGCATTTGGCTTTACGCAAAAACTGAATAAAATGAAAGGTTTCTACTGTCAGTGTCATGGAATTGGAGGAGGGGGGGTGTTCTCTTGAAGAGGAAAGTGCACTGTAGCTTTGTATAACTGTTAGCACTGATAGAATCAGGTCTTTCTACATGGTTTGGAATGAAATAAGTACCTCCACATTTTTACTGTTATTCAAAATGGATACTTTTAACAGACAAATAATACACTTTGACTCCTACGTTTCATTCTAACCATTCAATATGTAACTTAGCAGCACTTTATTACCTACATTCATCTGCCCACTCCCTTCCAGCTTTCTAGCTCAGGGTGTCTGGATCCTGAGCGGTCTGGCCGGACACACCAGCCCAGACTGACATACAGAAGGAGACAGAGATGATGTCATAAAAGATGGGAACCAAGTGTTCTAATCCAATTCATTCAGGTCCATAGATGCAGTAAAGGAGTCAATGGAACGCAAATGTGTTCGTGAGAGTCTCCCCTTTCCACAGTGGGGTCATATTAGTTTGTAGCCCAAACAGTTCAGAAACTACAGATAGAAGTTGGCACATCAGCATTACTGACTTCAGACAAGTCCCGTGGGGATTATGGGGGTCGTAGAGCAAAACGGAGATCAACATCGTGTTTCCATAGAATGGTCATATTAGTTTGTAGGCCAAACCATTCGGATGCTACAGCCGTTTTCGTGAAAAGACCGATTTTCGGTCTTACAAAAAATGTATCTCTTGTTTAAAGTGACAGATTTTGATGGGGATTTGTTATTATGTTACTTAGATTGACGCACAGGTGAATTACTTAGATTGACGCAAGGATTAAGTCCGATTTGGATATATTTGGCTGTTTTCGTAGAAGTCGTAGAAGTTTAGAAGAAGTGACTACTAAATGCTAACTCCCGTTCGTATAAGCTGATAAGCATAGCTTAGCATACAGAAATCTGTGGTGGTAGTCAAATTAGTTTTTTAACTGTAATGCAGTTGATTGGTGACGATGACGTCAACATGTGTTGAGGTTGACATCCATACAAACAATATACTCTGATTTTTACCTCAACATAGTGTGAAATACAGTGCCTTCAAAAAGTATTCACACTTTTTACACATTTTGCTGTGTTTAGCCTGAATTGTAAATTGATAAAATATTGATTTTTGTCTCTCTGATCTACATACAATACCCCATAATGTCAAAGTGGAATTTTCAACAAATTAATTCATTTGTAATCACTGCCAATGGTGATTCTGAAATGTATTGACTCAGGGGTGTGAATAGTTGTAAATTAGATATTTATTTATTTAATTTTGAATAAATTAGCAGACATTTCTAAAAACATGTTTCACTGTCATTTTGGGGTATGGTGTGTAAGGGAAAGGGAAAGCGGGATACCTAGTAGATGGGTGAGAAAAAAAACATATATTTAATCAATTTCGAATTCAGGCTGTAACACAACAAAATGTGGAATAGGTCAAGGGGTATGAATACTTTCTGAAGGCACTGTACACATAAAATATTGCCTTAATGTAGGCACATTTTGCTGGGGGGCAATGAGGAGACCTGGGAGCTTTCCCCACTGCTCTTTCCCCCATCCATTTACAATGGAAATTCCATTGTTTTGGTCCAGTTCAATTGACCTATTTAACACATCTATTCAGTGGGAGTTCCATTGAATGAAATCACTGTCTTATCCTTCTTCATCTCATCCTAGGTCAGCGTTTACCTAAGTAGGGATTGCTACCTCATGTGTGGTTGCCTGATTTTAAAATGGGGTCATGAGAGAAACTGAAATAAAATTAACTAAATCGCGCTTGGTTCATAGAACCGGGGTTACATCAGTAACCTCCGTTTGGCACTATATGCGGTTGTAATAAACAGAGCGGTTTGTGTTTTCTTCCTACAAATGAGGCTCTATCTTTTTAACCGTTTAAGCTGCACAATATTATGACCCCATCACTGAAAAATAACACACTCAGGAGCACATCCTGCATGTGTCTTATGTTTCCTTCTGACCAAAATCATTATGACAAGACCAGGCACTAAATCAGACTGGGTGAAAAGAACATTATCAATGAGGATGTTATTTTCTACACAGAAGATCATACACAATTATTGCCTGAGGATCTTCTGAACTTCCCAATACCTTTCTGATGCATTTCAGTCACTTCAAACTATACTTACTTCAAAAGTACTGTCAGACTGATTTGTAATAAACTGTCATAGCCCAAATTTAAAAAGTAAACATTGGCTGCTGATTACTTCACTTTTTTCACGATCGTAGGTCAAAATATCAAAATGGGGTCGCGGGCCAAAAAGGTTTGGGAACCCCTGTACTAGGTACCCCTGGACCGTTGAGATGTATCTTCATGCCAGTTTATATGACATCTCTTGCACTGTGAGCTATTTTAAAGCCAAATCTCAAGTGATGGCTCATGTTACTGAGACTTGCGTTAAGGCTCACGTTGCAAAAGATGCTATAAAGATGTAGGATCTTAATTTGACCACTCTGTTGCCGCTGAAAATGTTCCTGCGCTGGAGGAATGCAGATGAGCTTGGCGATTTACATACATTCACTGAAAACCCGCACTAACACACGGTTATATTATCATTATTGCACTTTTCATGTAGCCAAACTTTGGCCAGGTAATAGCCTAACCACTGATCAAGCAACATTACATTGGCGAAAAAGACTAAATACTCAAATCTGGTTGCTGCAGGATTATTTTGCTGTGACAATACCGGTCAAATTAAGATCCTACATCTGTACTAAGACAACAAGAAGATGGACTGAAGCATAATGTACAGTACCACACTAATATGAGCTATGCAGCGCTAGATACACACATGCACAGATGCACGCCACACACACACACACACACACACACACACACACACACACACACACACACACACACACACACACACACACACACACACACACACACACACACACACACACACACACACACACACACACACACACACACCATAGATGAGGTTGTTGGAAAACTGTGGCCAAATTAGTGGTATTACATGTAATCTTCAAAGATTCTTTTCAAAGGGTGAAAAATGAAATATACTTTTTGTACAGAGATTAAGCTGTCTATACTTTTAGATTGTCAAACTGTGCAACAGTAAAATGAAGAAAATAACTACATGCTGTAGCTACATCTCTTGGCATCTAACTGACACAATCTTTTACACAAAAAAATGATCTCTTCCCTTTGTTCTGGATAACATACATTTCCTATATTTCCACAGCTATTTGGAAAGTTGAGAACACAATAGGATAGGCTGGTTGATTGGGAATACAACACTCCTTCCCTGCTACGAACACTATCCCTCTCCAGCCACCCTTAATTAGTCCAAGTAAACAACACTAAGCTAATTCACTAAGCTAATTCAAAATATCGGGGCAGCTCATATTTACAAAATATGCAAATAGAAACATCTCTTTGGTTGTTGCGTTTACAGCGATTAAACTGTAGCAAACTGTAGTATACTGTAGAATACTATACTCCACACTGTAGTATCCCTTGATCGTATAGTGCTTACTACGGAATTTTGTAGTATACTGTAGAGTACTATACTATACACTGTAGTATCCCTCGATCATGTAGTGCAAAGATCATAAACTAGATTCAGCCACGGGCTGATGTTTTCTAGAGCAGGTGGTCGGGGAGCCGAAACATCATTTCAAATAATTTGCAGATTGGTCGCAAGAAGCCCAAAAATATATAATATTTGACTAAAACATAACAATTTCAAACTTTGCTTATATTTGTATATGATCACGTGTCTATTACGCGTGGGAATAGTTGGCAACAGATTTCCCAAATAAAAATAACTTGTAACTGATTTCCTGGTGTTTTTACAGTCTTTTATGTCCAACAATGAAAATGATAAATAATGAAAACTTGGAGGGCCAAATAGTCGGCCCGCGGGCCACTAGTTGGGGAACCCTGATGTAGTGCTTACTATATAATTTTTTGAATACTGTAGAATACTACAGTACACATTGTATTGGTATGCTAATATTGAATTTGCATATGTCCTTCCCCCACACCCCAATTTGTGCCACAGATAGATAACAAAAGAGAATAAAACAAAAATATTATAGTAAATACTACAGTATAGTACAGTAATGTCTGCAAAAACACTACAGTAAAAACTACAGTATACTACAGTAATGTCTGCAAAAACACTATAGTAAATACCACAGTATAATACAGTAATGTCTGCAAAAACACTACAGTAAATACTACAGTATACTAGAATAATGTCTGCAAAAACACTATAGTAAATACCACAGTATACTACAGACAGATCCGCAAGAACACTACAGTAAATACTATAGTATATAAATATAGTAATACTACGAAAGTAAAGGTATATATAATTTTTTCATGTGGAGTGTCTCAATGTGACAACTTTCTAATGTTCTCTTGCGACTTTCAAATGCTCACGCACACAAACACACACACACACACACACACACACACACACACACACACACACACACACCACACACACACACACACACACACACACACACACACACACACACAGTATAAAATGCTACCTAACCCGTCTCATTCCTATAGTGCCACGGGCCAGAAGAGCCATCAACTCCTCTCAGTCAATCTACCATCGCTTCCCACCAGATGAGGGACTTGTGTGAAGAGAATAAATAATATTGCATTATATTCTCTGGTCTGTTAATTCTGTATTCGCTTGTGCCTTAGTGTCTTCCTCAGAAAATGACACTCACCTCACAGTCAAACCATCTTGCAGTAGTACAGACAGCCGTTAGGAGCAAAGGTCAAACCTATCATAATAGTATTTAATGTAGTATTTCCCCCCTAACATCTCTGCAGTCATATTTCTGATTCTCGTCTTAGAGGCCTTGCTTCTGAAGGCATCGTCAGACTCCTGGTATCCTGATTGTGTTCAGAATGTACAGAGACTGTGTCTGTGTTTGTCTCCTCCAGTGTTGCGTTCTCAATGCCGTTCTCAATAGCACCCTGATCCTCCATTTTTACCTCCTCCTTCTCCTCCCCATCCTCCTCTTTCTCCTCGTCAAACGTCTCCTCCATCTCCACTTTTTCAAGGGCCACCTCGTTCTCGTAACAGAAGGAGTTGGAGCAAGAGACCAGAGACTTATTCTCGGCCAGCTCCCTGGCACTACACTGGGGCGTGCTGCTCACCTCGTAGGTTTTCTCGAAGCGTGAGTAGTCCACCTTGTAGTAGTTATTCTCCTCGAACAGGACTGGCTCGAAGCGGTGGCCCCAGAGAACCTCGCTGGCCACGTAGGAGCTGCGGCACTGGGTGGTCATGGCCGTGGCTTCCACCATACCTTCCAGGATCACCACCATCTCAAACTGGGACGTTTCCAGCTCCTGTTTGCTCATCTCGTACAAGGGGCTGTCCTCGTCGATCTCATGGACGATGGTGATCGGCGACACCAGGAAGACACGGTCGACGCCGCTGTCGAAGCCCACGTCGATGTCCATCTGGTCCAGGGGGATATACTCGCCTTCAGCCGTGGTTCGCGACCTGAGGAGGTGGGCGCGCACGTGGGCCTCCACCAGGTGGCTCTTGCGCAGGTTCCCCACGCGCCACATCAGGCACAGCTTGCTGTCCCGCATGGCCACCGTGGCGTAGTGGCTGAAGAGCAGCGTTTCGTTCCTCTTCTTGGGCTTGGCCATCTTAGCCATGACGGCGCCAATGATGAAGGCGTCGATGATGCAGCCGAAGATGCTCTGGAAGACCACCATGAAGACGGCCACGGGACACTCCTCGGTCACGTAGCGGTAGCCATAGCCAATGGTGGTCTGCGTCTCCACGGAGAAGAGGAAGGCGGCGGTGAAGCTGTTGACGTTGGACACGCACATCTGTGTCTCATTCTCCAGGTCACCGTAGGAGAGAGCTACCAGCCAGAAGACGAAGCCGAAGAAGAGCCAGGAGAGGAGAAAGGACAGGCAGAAGATGATCAACATCCAGCGCCAGCGGATGTCCACACAGGTGGTGAACAGGTCGGCAAGGTAACGCTGGCCCTTCTCGCTCATGTTGATGAACTGCACGTTGCAGTGGCCGTCCTTCTGGACGAAGCGGCTCACAGCCTGCTGCTGCGCCGCGTGAACCTTGGCCACCGTGCCGTTGGCGTAGCCATTGGGCACGGCGGCGATGGCGGCCAGCTTCATGCCGTCTTCCTCGGAGGAGACAATGCTGTAGCGATGGCTACGCACGCTCCCCATGGCTTCCCCCTGGGAGGAGGAGCAGCTGGGCCCAACCGCTGCTTCTGCTCTGGAAAACAGTCTGAGTTTTTGGTAGAAGCGTTGGAGAAACAGTTTTGAATGCTCGTGGGGACCCACTAAGACAGGAAATGTGGAGGGCAGGACTACAGGGTCCTAGGGAGTTGGATGGGGAAAAGCTGCTGTTGTACTGGGGCTTCTCCAGAGGAGAGCCGTGCTGGCGAGGGGCCTGCTCAGTCCTCCTCTCTTATGGGTGTCTTGGACCTCATCAGTGAAGTGGGCTGCGGAAAGGACAAGCAAAAAGAAAGGTCTGTGTTATTAAGACTAATTGGTGGAACCACGAGGAAAGATCAGCGGCGTTCAACCTAATGTCTAAATGATGCATTCAACACTCAAAGGTGCCAGCACCACAACTTGACAATTCACACGGAAGTAAATACATTCTACTGTACATTTTAGAATATTTAAGTAAACGTTTGGCTCAGGGATTGTAGACATCACAGACATTTTTTATTCCAGTTCTGTGGCAGCTGACAAGGTAACAGATCCTCTCTGCTCTGCTTAGTGCTGGTATTAATTAGGCTAGGTCAGCCAGTTGAAAGTCACATTACAGATCAGGTTCATGTTAATCAAACAAGTCATTGGAGCACAAAGGAACCTCTGTGTGTCCATCACAGGAGGTTGGTGGCACCTGAATTGGGGAGGACGGGCTCATGGTAATGACTGGAGTGGAATAGGTGGAATGGTATCAAATACATCAAACACATGGATTCCAGGTGTTTGATGCCATTCCATTTGCTCCGTTCCGGACATTATTATAAGCCGTTCTCCTGTGGTATCCATGTATGTGGGTTTCTGCAAAAAAGATCAGTGATCATACCTTTTCCCAATATCTTTTTACTTGATATTTCCCCCCCAATTGTTTATTTACATAGTGCTAATGTCCAGTGCTTGTCCCCCACTGTAAGAGTTAAATAGACATATTTTAGTCAATATTTTCTGTGGGATCTTTCAATGATCTACTAGGGAATAGAATAACACCTGTTCAGTTTCTTCTTCTACTCTTAACTCAACAACTTCTATAACGTAACCATGTAATCAGGTTTAAAGGGCCAGTCTGTAAACAAGCTCCATACAGGATGGTCTCTTTTAAAGCAACAATAACCTTGCAGTGCATGCAACAGAGCAACAAGGACAACTGAACTAGAAAACCAAGTAACTATCGACTGCATTTGTGTGGCCTGAGAGAGCCATTAGAACGCACCACAGGGTATGAATTATTATCTGCCGGCATACTTCCACCCTAATGCCAAAACAACTACCAGTGATTTGAACCACTGTCACAGAGAGAAGGTCAAGATGTCCCGTGTGAGAGGCAGTCGGTTGCACTCTGTGGTTATTTTGGTTGGCCCTTGCAGGTTGAAAAGACACATTTGTGTCTCGTTACGAGGTGTGATCTGTCTTGTCCATTGAAACATATTGGATAGTGAATACGTGTCCGCACTCTCAAATTCCCTTGGCATAAACGCTTGGTATTTAGAGTAGGCTATTACCAATTGATTTACACTAAGTAGGCCTTTGATTGTAAAAGATAAAAGCACTAAAGTAGAAGAAATCAGTGTGTATAATTTAACTCTTTTAATTATCCCTTGAAAATATTGCACTCTTTACTGAATGTGACTTTGAAAACGCACAGAGGTGCGTTCAAGACAACAGGGAACTCTGGGGGGAAAAAACAAGCGTCCAACTTGGAATTCCAAGTCGGGAAACTCAGGCATCTTTCCGACATGAAGATCACTGACATCATGATTTTTTTCCCAGAGTTCCCAGTTGTCTTGAAAGCTCCATCTCATCCAAGTCCCTCATCTCTGTTTTGCTCATCCAGTGATGTCACTGTCAGGTTGACTAGGAATAGAAACTAGTGTTGATCTGCATGATGTACTATTGGGAGTTTGGGGCTTCATTTGTTAGAACTCCTGGGGCACTATGCATATATACTGTTCCTGCCGGAGACTGGGGTTTAGTCCCCAACTCCACCTTCCAAACTATCCCTCCCACCTTTCTGCATCACCTTTTATTTTCATATACAATACTCTCCTTCAACAACAAAAAGTAATTAAACAAGAATTTAGTTTACATGGACGAAGTCCTACTTAAAATGTAATTTTTCATGATCAATCCATCATGTTTGTGTTGAACACATAAAACAGCTAAACTCTTGAGATACCACTAGATCAGTGAAACACCTGGAATAAAACAACAAAATAACTTGTATCTATTTTTTACATCTGCAGTTCATGAGGTTTTCGGTGAATATTTCATGTAGCGACCAATGACCCATAGGCCAGGCCTACTATCCTGAGAGAGATAGAGGCTGGTTCACTGTGAATGAGCTTCCTATGGGACGTCCTAATCTTCTCCAGCTAACTAACTACACCACCACACACCACACCCTATTACAATTAACAGGCCAAATCAGACCGCAACCACCCCATAATCACTATGCTTCCTTGCTATCTAACAAGTCATTTGGCCCCACTGACCATCTACCAATACCTGCGTTGTACCACAACCCCAACACCACTAAATGCATTGACTCAAGGCTAAAACAAACGTAATGATGAAAGGATAAACCAATGGAAAGATATCCTGTATACATACACACTGACATTATACGACAGACCAAGAACATGAACATCAGACACCGGCAAAGACGCTGGTTACAGTATCAAACTGATACTGCCTACTGAGTCCAAAAGGTCAGGGACAACAAATAAGACTGGGGTGGAAATCAACAAACAGCACGCCTCAGTTACACCCAATCACTTTCCTCAAATGAAATGTGTCATTGTGAAGTCCGTTCATTAGATTCCACATCAACCCTTATCTAACCAGGTCATCAGTGTGACTGTATGCACTGGGCTTAGCTGCACCACACAGACTGTCATTATGAAGTCCGTTCATTAGATTCCACATCAACCCTTATCTAACCAGGTCATCAGTGTGACTGTATGCACTGGGCTTAGCTGCACCACACAGACTGTCATTATGAAGTCCGTTCATTAGATTCCACATCAACCCTTATCTAACCAGGTCATCAGTGTGACTGTATGCACTGGGCTTAGCTGCACCACACAGACTGTCATTATGAAGTCTGTTCATTAGATTCCACATCAACCCTTATCTAACCAGGTCATCAGTGTGACTGTATGCACTGGGCTTAGCTGCACCACACAGACTGTCATTATGAAGTCCGTTCATTAGATTCCACATCAACCCTTATCTAACCAGGTCATCAGTGTGACTGTATGCACTGGGCTTAGCTGCACCACACAGACTGCAACTGTTTATTTAGCCTGTGTGCAATTAGGACAGCACCAGCTGAGACAGATGGAAACTGGTTACATAAACCTGCTCCTTTAAAAAATATATATTATTGCAAAGAATAGATCAATAATTTCTATCCAATATTCAGCAGCACTGCAGCACCATTCATTATGGAATGACCTGCTACTATGGGATGTCAGGGTTGACAGTTGGCTTTAATTTGTTGTTTTGAATCATGTTGTTCAGAATTAACAATATGATTGAGATAAATATGTTTCCTAGTCTAACTTTATATTCGGATCATAATCAAATAAGCATAGCCTAATATATTTAGGTAGGCTAGGCCGACTGTCATAATTTATGCATAGGTCTATAACGGCCAATGGAATAATCAAATACAGAAACAAGCTATAAGAAACAGCGATTAATAAACACTGATCAATTGATTATATATATATATATATATATATATATATATAATATTTATTTATTTTCTGAAGCAATGGGTGTAGGCTACTGGGCATAATTATATCAACCTGGGCTGGCCTACAGGCTGCTTGTTTTCTCTGCGTGACAGGTGCACTAAAGGGAGAAAGTAACGGTTTATGTTTCGTTGTCAAGTCAATACACTTTCCAATTGATAAGGGAGCACTACCTCGGGTATTCATTGGATATGAGTTGCGTAAATTAAACATACTTGAATCTCGCTGACGCATCGATACCCACACAATTAGTAGCCTATAACCCACAGAAGATTAAATTAACTCCCTAACTCTCTGAAGTATATCGAAAAAGTGCTTGTTGAACAGTACAAATATGAGACAGCCTCAAAGACAGTAAAACTGAAATAAATAACAATATTTTAGCATGAACACTGTCTGGGCCTCTGGTTATATTTTAGATGATCACTCTTTGTAGAAATAAAGTAAGCTATGTCCGGTTCAATTTGTAGGCTAACATTATACAGAAGACTCGTTATTCACGGTTGCACCGTTAGAACAAAGTAACGGGACATTGTTTACCTGTTGATCTTTCGAGAGTAAATCAGCGGTAATTTATTCTAATACATCCCATGCATCCAGGTAGGTTTTTGCGTTAATATCCATATTTGGGTTCCACCATTCATATTTGATATCCGGATAGACATCGTAATTACTGCCATCAACCTCTTCAGCAATCACTGAAGATACTTTGCTTTGCACGGGCGGACTTTGAAAACACATGTGCCTATCCCCCGCCCTGTCGTTGTAGTCGACCAATAGAAAGCTACAGCGCTTGTTTGGACTCCAGCATCAAATAGTTCATCATGTTCAAAGCCCACCAATTATAATAATAGACTGATAAAAGGGCAATAAAAAATAATACTACAATTTTGTTGTAATAATATACATTATTTAAAAAATATATGCTTTATTTTCATCAACCTTACACTAAGTAATAGTTTAAGTCATCTTATATACTTTTTTGGGTATACTAGTCTACAGTACAGTACAGTACAGCACGCACACACACACACACACACACACACACACACACACACACACACACACACACACACACACACACACACACACACACACACACACACACACACACACACACACAGACAGACAGACAGACAGAACACACGGTGGTGATATAGAGGTACTGGCGCAGTAGTCAGTGATAACCAACAGCTATGTGATTTAACCCCAGTGTAGAATGTGATGCAGGTTGAATTAAACACATGGTTTAGAATGGAACTGTAAATATATTGCATATGACTATTCACTACAATGCACAATAATCTTCATTTTTGACTTTCCACTAAAGAAACATGGAGGTATTTTTGTATTTGAATAAAACTTTACGACCATCACATCAGAAAAAAGTAGATTTATTTGAAATTTGGTGCAGTCTGTCCATCACAACAAAGACGTTCAAATGAGGCCAGACCTCGGACTTCAGATGTGACTTCAACAACATACGCTTTGTTTATTTAACTGATCGAAAATAACATTTACTTAAATTATTACATTCATAAAGGAAATTACAAAGGAGTATAAAATATGATATAAAATTGTTATTTACAATGAAACTACCCTATTACACTTACTCAAGTCCTTTACTGAAGTCCTGTGCGATAATGTACTACATAACGATAATGTAATAATACCATAATGTAGTTCTGTCTGCTGTTTTGGGATTATCACAGCGTCATCAGAGCCACGCCTCCTGAACCACCTCTTCACTGACATCAGCCAAGGACCTCCGGAATTTCCTGCTCGATCTTACAAACGGCTGCTGCGATTGGACGATAGACTCCGTGGTCGGCGGTCTCCCCCTGTTACCCTCCTGGGCGCTGACCACGGGTGTCTGCACACAGGTGGTCTGATGAAACAGGGCATAGTCTACCTTGTAATGCCTCCTCCCCACCTGCACCATGTCCTGGAAGCGCTGGCCCCAGCGGATGTCCGCCGGGGTGTAAGACGTGCGTGTCTGGTGCAGGATGCCTGTGGAGTCACCGGTGTAAGTGAAGGAGACTACCAGATCAAAGTCCTCCTCCGTCAGGCTGTCCGGTCCCAGGCTGTAGAGGGGGCTCCCAGGCTCCAGCTTGTGAACGATGCTGGCCGGGGTGGCCAGGATGAGGTGTCTACTCTGGATGTCTAGGTCCTGGTAAGTCACAGAGATCATCCCAGAGGGGTGCTTCATTGGGCGGACCAGCTGCGCCCGGGCGGTGCCTTCCAGGATGTGGTTCCTGCGGAAGTCGGCGATGCGCCACACAAGGCACAGGGCGCCGTCGCGCGCGTTGACCACGGCGCAGCTGCTGAAGCCCACTGTCTGCGCCCTCTTGCTCGCGCACGCCATTTTGGCCACGGTGATGCCGATGACGACTGTGTCGATGAAGCAACTCATCAGGGCCTGGATAGTCACCACCACGATGGCCACCATGCAGTTCTCCGTCATCACCCGGAAACCGTAGCCGATAGTCGCCTGGGTCGACATGGAGTACAGGAAGGCAGAGGTGAAACTGCGGACATTCGCCACACACGGAGCCGTGTCATGGTCCTCCAGGTCTTTGTGGACGTAGGCGATCAGGAAGTAGAGGAGGCTGAAGAAGAGCCAGGAGAGGATGTAGGAGAGGCAGAAGATGAGGAGCATGACCCTCCAGCGGAGCTCCACAAGCGTGGTGAAGATGTCGGCCAGGAAGAAGCTCCACTGGCCCGGGGACTGGTGGAACACCACGGGGCAGCTACCGTCCTTTAGCATGTAGCGGAGTCTCTTCTCCCCCTCCCCCCGGCCAAGATCTCCTCTGCCCATGGTGTGTGTCGTGATGTGGTGGGTATCGATGATACACTGCTGCTGGTCCATGCCTGGACTTATTTTGACAAGGGCTCTTGTGCCGTGCCTCCCCCTGCAAAATATATATATTTGTGAGGTTAGTGGGATTAGTAAAACAGAAAAATGATATATACTGTACACAGTCCTATAGGTAGAAGTACACATAAAGTAAACCGTTTTTATTAGGTCTAGTTTAGTCTCTTTTTACAAGGGTTTAGGTTAGGAAAGGATGTTATTGGTGAGAGACCATCTCTATTACAAGCCAGCTTAATGTCATCAGGTTCCTCTGTGTTTGTTGAAGAGAACCCTCCATGTTTGAGTAAACAGGCTAGGTCACACCTTGCCTGAGGCTATCAGCACCTGAATGACCGTGACAATGTCATGCCCATGCTGTGAAAACACATTATTATCTTGTTGGCTGATTATTTACGAGAACTGTGATTTGCTAGGGGGAACACAGTAAAATGCTGTGCGATTACATTCAATGATAGTCCAAATTATATCCACATTCATTCATTTAATTAAATATTTTCCATAATGTTACGGTAATGAAGACAGGATGAGTCAAAATGAAAGGCAAAATCAGATGTTAACAAATGAACATGCCTTTGTGAAACCTCATGTGCAATGTGATTACTGTAACCAAGACAGCCAAAAGGAGAGAAACTTCTGGGTTTTCCCTTCCTTTGTGTTTGCTTCACTAGTCATCCAGAAAGTTCGATTCATTTGTCCTAACATGCTATACAACCACAGCACATGCATTGCCTATTCCCATTGGCAACAAAAGTTTAACGTCATTTGAAAGGTTGTACTTTCCTTCATTGCAGGTTTTTCTAGACGGGATACTTTGAAAAACTGGAGCCTTCTTCATTGTGCCCTCAAACTTGATCTAGCGACTCTCAATGTAAACATTGAAGAGTTTTCTGGAAAAAAACAGCTTTTCCTGGTATAGTTTCACCATGCCATCTTACTGAGCTAGTACGGATTCTATTATACCTCACAGATCAACAGTAACCAAGGAAATAGACCTTAAATCCCTCACCTAGTCCAAGTATTGATCCTTTCACCCTTTGATCTGGGCATTATCAGAACACGTCTATAAAGATTCAACTAGGATTTAGGCTGGGGGGGGGGAAGAGATCATCATTGTTTCTTACCAGGAAAGGACCTCATTTTAATCAGACAGACTTGGCCTGTCTGATTAAAATGTTTTACCCTGCTCTGCCCCAGAACAACAGAAAACAGAGGACAATGTGCATATCTATTTAAAACACTGCTATTAAGATTACTTGAGGTGGATGACACACTGAACTGAGAAGTTCACTAAAACCTGTGTTTCTGTGTCAAGCATCATTATAATATTTACAATGTAGCTTTTTTTTGTTTTTACTTGCTACTTTTTTTTTTACTTACAAGCTACAACTTCAAAAAAGCTAACTATGCCTTTCGTTAAATACTCAGCACTTATTCCTTTCTTCACACCTACAGTGTGTTCATCATACTTTAAATGACTGAGCTAACCTGGTGACTATATTAATGATGAGTCAGCTAACAGGTGCCATTATATCGCAATAAAGGTGTCAATTCATAAGCAACTGAATTCTTAAACACTCAGTCTAGAGTGCATTCCAACTTCTCTTTCCCTGTATTGAGAATAATTGTATTGGGTCATTAACTATAACCCTGAGCTCTGTGTAGTTACTAAGCTCTTTTGACTTTGAGGTTAAATTATTATCCTGCATTTACCACGAATAGCGTTCTCCTCTAAATGTTTCCATAAAAGTCCATCTTTACAGGGATACAGCTAGATTCTGGCAAGTAGGTTGTTTTTTTTACATACCCAGGGTCAGATGAACTCGTGGATACCATATTAAAGTCTCTGCGTGCAGTATGATGTCTCTAGCGCTAGTGTAGGCTACCGTACCTGCAGACTTCTAGCCATTGCGCTAACGCTAGCTAGCATTGGCTCACAAAAATAGCTCTAACTTTCTTAATACTGCACGCAGAGACAGAAAAATGGTATCCACCAGTTCATCTGACACTGGCTACGTAGAAATATGGCTTACTTAACCCTTACGTTCTCCAATAACAGTATACCCGTTTATTGCAGCATTTTTGTTTTTCTTTACAGCACAAACAATCTCACCAAACAAACTCCCACGAATGCGTACAATGACATGATAAAAGGGATATTTACCCAAATTACAAAATTACATACTGGTTTCCTTACCCAGTAAAAAATGCTAATATCAAGACTATTGACTTGCATTGGATTTGTGCCACAAAAGCTAAGAAGTTAGCATTTGTAAATAGTGGCCAGGTAAACAAACCCAACGCATTGATTGCTGTCATACCTTGTCCATAGACTGCTTACAGCAAGTGAAAAGCTCAATCCACGATTGTCTGTGGGTTTTCCCTTGTACTTGATTGATGAAGTAAGGAACTCCCCTCACCTGGTTGTTTAGGTCTTAATTGAAAGAAAAAACAAAAAATAGCAGACACTAGGCCCTCCATGGACACCCCTGGTTTACAGGGTAAGGAAACCAATATGTAATTTGGTAATTTGGCTGAACTATATATTTTTAATTTGTTTTATTTATCCAGGTTGGCTAGTTGAGAACAGGTTCTCATTTACAACTGCAACCTGGCCAAGATAAAGCAAAGCAGTGCGACACAAACAACAACACAGAGTTACACATGGAATAAACAAACATACAGTCAATAACACAATAGACAAAAAAAGTCTATATACAGTGAGTGCAAATGAGGTAAGATAAGGGAGGTAAGACA
Organism: Salmo salar; assembly: GCF_965601325.2. Classification (NCBI taxonomy): domain Eukaryota; kingdom Metazoa; phylum Chordata; class Actinopteri; order Salmoniformes; family Salmonidae; genus Salmo; species Salmo salar. The sequence continues at coordinate 91,583,097 of NC_138293.1, read as the reverse complement.
ATAAATAGGCCATAGTGGTGAAATAATTTCAATTTAGCAATTAAACACTGGAGTGATAGATGTGCAGAAGATGAATGAGCAAGTAGAGATACTGGGGTGCAAAGGAGCAAAACAATAAATAACAGTATGGGGATGAGGTAGTTGGATGGGCTATGTACAGGTGCAGTGATCTGTGAGCTGCTCTGACTGCTGGTGCTTAAAGTTAGTGAGGGAGGTATGGGTCTCCAGCTTCAGTGATTTTTGCAATTTATTCCAGTCATTGGCAGCAGAGAAACGGAAGTAAAGGCGGCCAAAGGAGGAATTGGCTTTGGGGATGACCAGTGAAATATACCTACTGGAGCACGTGCTACGGGTGGGTGCTGCTATGGTGACCAGTGAGCTGGGATAAGACATTTAGTTCTGATTATTGCATATGTACAGCACGAAAAAGTATGACTTCTAAATATTTCAGATAATTGTTGATAATCTAATTGTAGATGAATGACCATGCTTCCATGTCCTTTAATTGCATTATAGTTACAATGCTGTCCTTTATAGGTAGACTCATCGATTTGACGGAGATGCAGAAAGTAAACAGCTTATTGGGTACATTTCCACAACAACTAACAGGGTGACGCGTGAGGCTCAACTTCTCTGCTGTTTTGGTCCCGTGGCTACCACCCAGTGAACAGCATGAAGAAAAGCCCTGCGCATACTGCACATACTGATACTGTATTTGACTGTGTGAGAGCAAAGTCTACCTTTAAACATATGTAATAAAATATATTTTAAAAAGTGTTTCATCTAGTGGATTTATGACTTTATTGAGTCTGAACACTTATGCTTATCTCTGGTTTATAATCATTAATGGCAGTGATGTAAAATACTTACAGTTCCTTCGGAAATGATTCGGACCTCTTGTATTTTTCCACATTTTGTCACTTTACGTAAAATTGTTCCCCCCCCCCATCTACACACAATACCCCATAATGACAAAGCAAAAACAGTTTTTAGATTTTTTTTAGCACATTTTTTACAGATAAAAAATGAAATATCACATTTACATAAGTATTCAGACCCTTTACTCAGTACTTTCTGAAGCCCCTTTGGCAGAAAATACAGCCTTGAGTATTCTTGGTTATGACACTACAAGCTTGGCACACCTGTATTTGGGGAGTTTCTCTCATTCTTCTCTGCAGATTCTCTCAAGCTCTGTCAGGTTGGATGGGGAGCATCGCTGCACAGCTATTTTCAGGTCTCTACAGAGATGTTTGATCGGGTTCAAGTATGGGCTCTGGCTGGGCCACTCGAGGACATTCAGAGACTTGTCCTGAAGCCACTCCTGCGTTGTCTTGGCTGTGTGCTTAGGGTCGTTGTCCTGTTGGAAGGTGAACCTTCACCCCAGTCGGAGGTCCTGAGCGCTCTGGAGCAGGTTTTCATTAAGGATCTCTCCGTACTTTGCTCCATTCATCTTTCCGTCGATCCTGACTAGTCTCCCAGTCCCTGGTGCTGAAAAACATCCCCACAGCATGAAGCTGCCACCACCATGCCTCACTGTAGGGATGGTGCCAGGTTTCCTCCAGACGTGACGCTTGGCATTCAGGCCAAAGAGTTCAATCTTGGTTTCATCAGACCAGAGAATTTTGTTTCTCATGGTCTGAGAGTCCTTTAGGTGCCTTTTGGCACCTAAGTGGGCTATAATTTGCCTTTTACTGAGGAGTGGCTTCCGTCTGGCCACTACCATAAAAGCCTGATTGGTGGAGTGCTGCAGAGATGGTTGTCCTTCTGGAAGGTTGTCCCGTCTCCACAGAGGAACTCTGGAGCTCTGTCAGTGACTATCAGGATCTTGGTCACCTCCCCGACCAAGGCCCTTCTCCCCCGATTGCTCAGTTTGGCCAGGCGTCCAGCTCTTGGAAGAGTCTTGGTGGTTCCAAACTTCTTCCATTTAAGAATGATGGAGGCCACTGTTAAGTTCATGTTTTAAGTATCCCTATATTTCTGTTATTACGGGGCTATCAATCAGTCAAGAGTGCGCCTGCGCAGGAAATTAGTTCGTGGATGGACCTAGCCGTGAGTGTAATGGCTACCTTGTAGTGTGTTCATACAGTATAGTAAACTTTGTTAAACTGGAACCTTGTCGTTGTGTCATTTCGAGTTAACATTGGTAGCAGAGGATGGCTAATAACTACAATGTGCCACCTCGCTTCGACGAGAAGAGGTCGTACGAAAGTTGGAAAAATGAACTTGGAATCTGGACACGGGTTACTAATCTGGACGCGAAAAAGCAAGCACTTGCGGTGGTATTATCGCTCGAGGGAAGAGCGAGAGATACAGCACTGGAAATATCCGTTGAGGATTTGAACAATGATGATGGTATGGGAACTTTGATCAGAGCACTGGATTCTGTATTTCTTAAAGAAGAGAAAGACCGTGCCTACGAGGCATATTCAAACTTTGACAGTGTTTCGAGAGATATTTCGGTTGCAATGACGGACTACATCATTGATTTCGAACAAAGGTACAATAGGATGCGCAAGTACGACATGGTTCTCCCGGATGCAGTGTTAGCTTTCAAGTTGCTAGATACTGCCTGTCTAGATGGTAGGGAGAAACAGTTGGCTTTGACTGCTTGTACTGTACTGACTTTTGCATCAATGAAGTCGGCACAAAAAATAATTTTTGGTGAAAAGACGTCTGTCGCCCCGTTAACAGATGGAATGCAAGCGAGTGACGGAGCATATTACACTGAGCAGCAGAGAAAAGGCGCCAAAAAAGTCACGTTCTCAAGACAACCTGAAGAGGGCGCCATTTCCCGGAACAAATCCACTGGACAAATATGGAAGGAAATCAAAATGTGCTGTTTGTCAAAGCACTTACCGTTGGGTTAAAGACTGTCCTCATAAAAATGAACAAGTTAAACTAACAGAGGAAAATGTAAACACAGATATAGAGCAGTGTAACATTACACTGTTTTCAAATGAATCTGCTTCTGATACTGAGATTTTTATAGTTGAATCCTTAGGATCTGCTGTGATTGATACTGCATGTACACGGACAGTGTGTGGTGCAAAATGGCTTGATAGCTATGTTAGTGAACTAAATATGAAAGAAGTACAAAATATGATTGACACACCAAGCAACAGAGCTTTCAAATTTGGAGATGGGAGAATTGTCCATTCTACCAAGAGAGTTAAGATACCAGCAAAAATTGGTCAGACTAAGTGTCACATTGAAACAGAGGTGGTCCCTACAGATATCCCCTTACTATTAAGCAAAGCTTCCCTCAAGAAGGCAGGGGCTGTACTAGACATAAAAAATTACAAGGCAGTGATGTTTAAACAACCAGTGACTCTTGAACTTACTACCTCAGGCCACTATTGTGTAAACATTTTAGACAAAGACATCACACAGAGTCCATGCAAAAATGAGATTCTGATGGACACAGAGCACATGGAGATTCTGACAGTCACAGAGAACATGAACACAAAAGAAAAACACAAAGTATTGTTAAAGCTTCACAAACAGTTTGGACATGCTACAGTTGACAGACTTCAGAAGTTACTCAGCAGTTCAGGGAATAATGATGATGAGAGTATTTCCATTCTACAGCAAATAGTTAACAATTGTGAGACATGTCAAAAATACAGTAAACCTAAGCCCAAACCAGCTGTTGGTTTGCCACTAGCTTCCAAGTACAATGAAACAGTGGCTGTAGATCTACATGAGTTAGCACCAAGTGTGTGGTACCTTCACATAATCGACCACTTCACACGCTTCAGCGCTGGAAGCATTGTGAATACAAAGAAACCCAGTGACATCGTCAGGCACTTCATTCATTCCTGGGTAAGTGTGCATGGCCCTCCCCAGAAATTGTACAGTGACAATGGAGGAGAATTCAATAATAATGAAATAAGAGAAATGGCAGAGAAATTCAACATGGAAGTAAAGACAACTGCTGCATACAGTCCATGGAGCAATGGACTTCTGGAGAGACACAATCAAACACTCACAGAGATCATACTGAAAGTGAAGCAAGACAATGGATGTGACTGGAACACAGCCCTAGATTGGGCTTTGATGGCAAAAAACTCAATGCACAATGTTCATGGTTACAGCCCAAACCAACTAGTGTTCGGGCAGAACCCTAATCTTCCCTCTGTACTGGTTGACAAGCCACCAGCACTAGAAGGGGCCAGTGTGAGTGCATGGGTGGGACAGCACCTTTCAGCACTACATGCAGCGAGAAAAGCGTTCACTGAAGCAGAGTGCTCAGAAAGAATTTGCAGGGCTCTGCGTAAACGGCTACGACCCACCGATGAGAAGTACGAAACTGGAAACAAAGTGTACTACAAACGAGTTGACTGTCAAGAGTGGAAGGGACCGGGAGTAGTCATTGGCCAAGATGGTGTGGTGATATTTGTGAGGCACGGAGGCATCATTGTCAGGGTGCATCACTCAAGATTGCGGAAAGTAAAGGATCAACAAGATAGAGGGGCTGTTGCTGAGAATCATCCTAATGAAAAGGAGACAGTAACAGACACAAACCTACCAGATGTCACATCCAATGATATGGACACTGAAACTGACACCAGGAAATGGATCAGAGACCTTCAACCATGCCACAGATAATACTGTTGAGCGTTCAAATGAGGAAAACATTCAACAACAGCCACATGTGTTAAGAGAACATGGTTGTTCCAATCTGAAAACTGGACAAACTGTTAAATACATGGACAGAGAAAGTGGTATTCCACATACAGCAACCGTCATTGGACGAGCAGGAAAAGCCAAAGGAAAACACCAGAACTGGTACAACTTGCAGTACTCTGAACCAGTTACACTTTCTGGTACAACAGGGTCAGCTGACCTGTCACTTGTAGATAATCTCAGAATTGAACCAATGGAAAATCGAAAAAAACAGCATGACATTCAAAATGATGATGTACTTGAAACAAAGGACGTGTCATTTGACTCAGCTAAGTTAGATGAGCTCAGTAATTGGAGGAAAAATGGAGTGTTTGAGGAAGTTACAGACATTGGCCAAAAATGTGTCTCAACAAGGTGGGTGTGTACCCTTAAAGAGTCCTTAACTGGAATAGTGCCTAAAGCACGTCTAGTGGCTAGAGGTTTTGAGGAGCTGGCTGCTAAACAACTCCCAAAAGACTCACCGACATGCGCCTCAGATTGCTGATGTCAGTGATCTGCCAGAAACAATGGAAACTTAATTCCATAGACATCAAATCTGCATTTTTGCAGGGAACAGAGCTGTCAAGGGACATTCACATCCGACCTCCGCCTGAAGCTAAATGCGAAGGAACACTGTGGAAACTAAAGAAGTGTGTGTATGGACTGGCAGATGCATCACTCTACTGGTACAACAAAGTCAAGGCAACAATGCTGAGTACAGGTGGAAAACTGTCACAAGTGGATCCTGCAGTCTTCTATTGGCTTGATCAAGACTGCAGTGTGACTGGAGTACTTGCCTGTCATGTTGATGACTTTATCTGGGGTGGCTCACAGACCTTTGCTACAACTGTGATTCCACACCTCAAATCTGTTTTCCAGGTCGGCCATGAGGAGCATGATAATTTTTGTTATGTTGGCATAGAGTTCATTACAGTTGATGGGACAATACTGATGCAACAGGAGAGCTATATCAAGAATCTTCAACCCATTCACATGGATTCTTCAAGAGCCGTACAAAGGAATTCCCCTCTATGTGGAATTGAAGCTGATCAATTGAGGTCAAAGATAGGACAAATTTTATGGGTTGCTAGACAGAGTAGACCTGATGTAATGTTTGATGGTTGCAACTTGGCATCTAACACAAAACACGCCACTGTACAAACCATTCATGAGGCAAACAAAGTTGTTCGTAAACTGAAATCACAACAAGTGACTTTAAAGTTTCAGCATGTTGGAAAAGATGACTCTTTGAAATTAGTTGTCTTCAGTGATGCTTCGCTAGGGAACCTTACAGATGGAGGCACACAAGGTGGACATCTAATCGTGTTAATGGGTGAAGGAGGAAGATTCTCGCCTATCTGTTGGCAGTCAAAAAGGATCAGAAGGGTTGTCCGAAGCACACTTGCTGGAGAAACACTTGCTCTTGCGGATGGAATTGACAATGCGATCTTTCTTGCAACTCTGTTCTCAGAGCTTACCACTGGTGAGACAAAACGGCACATTCTACCTGTAGTTTGTGTCACTGACAACTACTCATTAGTTGATGCTTTGAAGTCAACCAAGTCTGTCACAGAGAAAAGACTTCGTCTTGAGATTAGCAGCATCAAGGAACTTATTCAAGCACAGAGAATCCAGTGGATTCTGTGGTCGACCACAAAGGAACAGCTTGCTGACTGTCTGACTGAAAAAGGAGCATCCGGTCTTGTGCTCCTACAGGCTCTCCTCCTACAGGCTCTCAGTAATGGAAAGTGGCAGCTTGAGTAATACAAATAAAAACTGTCACACAACCCATTTGTAATGGGGAACTTAAATAATACTTGGACATTTAATTATGTTGTTGATGTTTAATTTGTCTTTAGAGAAAAGGGGGAGATTGTTAACTTCATGTTTTAAGTATCCCTATATTTCTGTTATTACGGGGCTATCACTCAGTCAAGAGTGCGCCTGCGCAGGAAATTAGTTTGTGGATGGACCTAGCCGTGAGTGTAATGGCTACCTTGTAGTGTGTTCATACAGTATAGTAAACTTTGTTAAACTGGAACCTTGTCGTTGTGTCATTTCGAGTTAACAGCCACTGTGTTCTTGGGGACCTTCAATGCTGCAGACATTTTTTTGGTACACTTCCCCAGATCTGTGCCTCGACCCAATCCTGTCTCAGAGCTCTACGAACAATTCCTTCAACCTCATGTCTTGGTTTTTGCTATGACATGCACTGTCAACTGTGGGACTTTATATAGACAGGTGTGTGTCTTTCCAACTCATGTCCAATCAATTGAATTTACCACAGGTGGACTCCAATCAAGTTATAGAAACATCTCAAGGATGATCAATGGAAACAGGATGCACCTGAGCTCAATTTCAAGTCTCATAACAAAGGGTCTGAATACTTACTGTATGTAAATAAGGTATTTCTGTTTTTTATTTGTATTTCTAAAAACCTGTTTTTGCTTTGTTATTATGGGGTATTGTTTGTCGATTGATGAGAAAAAAAAAGATTTAATACATTTTAGAATAAGGCTGTAACGTAACAAAATGTGGAAAAGGTCAAGGGGTCTGAATACTTTCTGAATGCACTGTAAGTAAAAATAGTTTAAGGCACTACTCTGTACTTTACTATTTATATTTTTGACAACTTTTAATTTTACTTCATTACATTCCTAAATAAAATGTATGTATTTTCCCTGACACCCAAAAGTACTTGTTACATTTTAATGCTTAGCTGGTCATGAAAATGGTCCAATTCACGTACTTATCAAGAGAACATCCCTGGTCATCCCTACTGCCTCTGTTCTGGTGGACTCACTAAATACACATGCTTCGTTTGTAAATGATGTCTGAGTGTTGGAGTGTACCCCTGGCTCTCCATAAATACAAATAAATAAAAAACAGTGCCGTCTACGCAAGAACAAAACGCAGCTATTTGGATATAACTATGGATTATTTGGAACCAAAACAACATTCGCTGTTTAAGTAGAAGTCCTGGGAGTGCATTCTGATGAAGAACAGCAAAGGGAATCCAATTTTTCTTATCGTAAATCTGAGTTTGGTGAGTGCCAAACTTGGTGGGTGTCAAAATAGCTAGCCATGATGGCCAGGCTATCTACTCAGATTATTGCAAAATGTGCTTTCGCCGAAAAACTATTTTAAAATCGGACACCGCGATTGCATAAAGGAGTTCTGTATCTATAATTCTTAAAATAATTGTTATGTATTTTGTGAACGTTTATCGTGAGTAATTTAGTAAATTCACCGGAAGTTTTTGGTGGGTATGCTAGTTCTGAACGTCACATGCTAATGTAAAAAGCTGGTTTTTGATATAAATATGAACTTGATTGAACAAAACATGCATGTATTGTATAACATAATGTCCTAGGAGTGTCATCTGATGAAGATCATCAAAGGTTAGTGCTGCATTTAGATGTGGTTTTGGTTTTTGTGACATTATATGCTAGCTTGAAAAATGGGTGTGTGATTATTTCTGGCTGGGTACTCTCCTGACATAATCTAATGTTTTGCTTTCGTTGTAAAGCCTTTTTGAAATCGGACAATGTGGTTAGATAAAGGAGAGTCTTGTTTTTAAAATGGTGTAAAATAGTCATATGTTTGAAAAATTGAAGTTTGGGGATTTTTGAGGTGTTTGTAATTCGCGCCACGCTCTATCATTGGATATTGGTGAGGCGTTCCTTTTACTCAGGTATGTCAATGGGATACTTTTCCACCACTGGTTAATGACATCACAAAAAACTATTTTACACCTCCTGTTTTGCAACTGTGTATTAATTTACAAGAACTAACACATTTGGAAAGGTCTTCAGGTTCCAGTAGCCTATTTCAAAACAAAACTTACAGTCACACTATTTGGAATGTCTGGATTATCCATCTGTAGATGCTCGACAGATGGTCACACTATCAACAAACTCTGTTGTTTAGCAATTGCTTGCAAAGGTTACAGTTAGGGTTAGAATAAGGGTTAAGGTAAAGGTTAAGTTTAGGGTTAGAATAAGGGTTAAGGTAAAGGTTAAATTTAGGGTTAGAATAAGGGTTAAGGTAAAGGTTAAGTTTAGGGTTAGAATAAGGGTTAAGGTAAAGGTTAAGTTTAGGGTTAGAATAAGGGTTAAGGTTAGGGTTAGAATAAGGGTTAAGGTTAGGGTTAGAATAAGGGTTAGGGTAAAGGTTAAGTTTAGGGTTAGAATAAGGGTTAAGGTTAGGGTTAGAATAAGGGTTAAGGTTAGGGTTAGAATAAGGGTTAAGGTTAGGGTTAGAATAAGGGTTAGGGTAAAGGTTAAGTTTAGGGTTAGAATAAGGGTTAAGGTTAGGGTTAGAATAAGGGTTAAGGTTAGGGTTAGAGCTAGGGTTAGGGTAAAGGTTAAGTTTAGGGTTAGAATAAGGGTTAAGGTTAGGGTTAGAGCTAGGGTTATGGTTGTAGATAGTTAGTTGAAATATTACTGATAATCTACAGAGCATCTACAGATGGAGTATCCAAATAAAGTGTAACCACATTTATTTGCTCAGTTTGGGTCCCCCTATCAAAAGTACTGATTCAGAAATGTTAACTTAAATTGAAACATTAGACTTTTGTTGTATAATTAGCTGAGTATAAAGATGGTATGTTTAGATTAACCTGTAACAAACGCTCCACTGACACATTTTTACAGAAACTGGATGTGTGGGTGAAAGACAAGAAAATATCCTCTTTACACAAACACAACCGTGCCTGCCACACACACAGCATTCCAAAATGTTTCCACATAAAAACTCACTACAATAAGCCCAGAAAGAAGAAACCAAAAATCACTTGGATACAACACTGCCTATATAAAAAAGTCAAACCTTATCTAATTTCTGTTACTTAATGATAAGACACTTACTTCAGTCGTAGGTGTGTGTTTGAGACGTGAGGTTGTTTTCACTGAGACGCAACACAGACAAACAGGTAAATCCGGGCTGCTAAGAGTTGTTACGGTCAGTCTCTCATTTATAACCTATTTACAGGTGAGTGTGACCCTCTGAGGGCAGGACTGGCCCAGAGGCAAAGTCCTATGTCATTGAGTCTGATGATATGGGACCAATCACACCACCCCAAAGAAAAACGCTATTGTGTCGATCCATAAGATTTTATGACCGGTGTAATATATTTACAGACAAATTAAAGTTTCCTTGCTAGATGTCTATGCTATTTCGATTTTCAATATGGAAGAAGGCTTTGTTGAAACACGTTTTATTTCAGTTGGCATAGAGCCAGGAGGTTTTCCTCACCATGAGTGACCTGAGCAGGAAAAGGTCATTTGGTGAATGAAAACTCCTGCATGGGGACATCCCATGCTTCTGTTTTTACTTCTTGGGATGTTTTAGAGAATTTATCCTGTTATGATGTGGGGGTTAGTTTAGTGTTAGCACACCGTTAGGCAACACACTACCAGGATACACTTCCACACCCCATCCCCATGGCAGCACCAACCTGGTCAAAGGCTCTGCCAGGAAGCCTTGATAAGCACAACAGGTGGTAGCGATCAGGATTGATTGGCAATCTGTGACCAGCTGTCTCTCGGCCTGCCAGTATTTGGAGTTATTTTGTGTTAGTTAACCTCTTTAGTTCAGGCATGCCTCTGTATATTTTATTTTTGGGGCGGTACATATTTATTTTTGGGTTATCACTTTGAATGAATACTAATCTGCTTGGACGACCATGGGAGTCATGACTGAGCTGGGCCTGGACCTAAGGTAGTAAAGTGGATTCAACACACGGTCACATTATCAGGTTTCAGGTATGACTCAGATGCAGACAGTGTCAAAGAAACAAAAGTTGATTTCTCGTACAGGGTCAGGCAAACGACAGGTCAAGGGAGGCAGAGGTCAGTAATCCAGAGAGGGTGCAAAGGTCCAGAACGGCAGACAGTCTCAGGGTAGGGGCAGGCAGGGGTCAATAATCCACAGAGGTGGGGCAAGGTATAGAACGACAGGCAGGCTCAGGGTCAGGGCAGGCAGAACGGTCAAACCCGGGAAGGACTAGAATACAGGAGCAAGAACAGACAGAAGCAGGGGAATAAACGCTGGTAGGTTTCACGAAACAAAACAAACTGGCAACAAACAAACAGAGAACGCAGGTATAAATACACAGGGATAGGGGATAATGGGGAAGATGGGCGACACCTGGAGGGGGGTGGAGACAAGCACAGTAGGAGTAGTACACCAAGTCATCAAACCTTTAAAAATAATTTACTATGATTATTAATATTGCTCACGATGTTATTTCCCTTCATTTAAACGGACTAACATCATGTGAAACTTTGTGTTCAGACCCACCACATTTATGACCAACTAAAATGGTATGATTAACTAATAATGATATTTAATACAGACCCCTCCCCACTGGTGAGAATGATCAAGGTCCTTGTACACTGTATCTTTGTAATCAGTGATTTTCAAGGCAGTAGCACCAATGACATAAAACTGAGGGATACACATTATACTAGTAAAAATAATGTTTTTTAATAGCCTTCTTTGATTTTTATTGATCTATACAATATATTAAATACTTTAGTTCACTGTCTAGCATAAAAAAATAATAGATATCTCTAAATCCCCAGAACATCACTACAATCCACATCAATCCATTTACAATATTTGTTTATAAAATTGGTCAGAGAGGATATACCAAGTTAGTTGAGTTTATCTCTGCCCAAACCCTGACACATCTACTACTGTAAGTGTAAAAGTGGTATTTCAGAAGCAATAGCTTCAGAGGAACTGGGCTGGAGAGGGGATGGTTCAGGCCCAACCAATTTGTACAATATTTGGCAGTGTGCTGGACACCTCTGACTGATTCAGGTCAGGTCAGGGTTACGACTCATTTGTGGCACAAAAACGAGAAGCTAGTTTTGAAGTGGGACCTGTTTGTCGAGTTGAAGCGAGCATATTGGAGTAAGGGAACTGTGCTAACATCTACTGTATGCGTTGCTCATTTCACCCCGGAGGACTTCGATGGCTTAATATAACCAGTGGAAGGCAGCACACAGAATGATACTGTCACATCTGCTCCTGCTACACCCCCTAGTGGACATCCGGTGTCTCCTTGACCTGCAGCCATTCCCCCAGTTCTCTCCCTCTCCTTCTCTCCCTCTGTGTGTGATTGGAGACAGGTGTGCTGGAGTCAGAGCAGTTTCCCGCCAGCTGCAACCCGTTCCATAATCAAGACCTCTACAAATACTCAGTCCTGCCACTTCTACTCTGCCAGATCGTAGTCTCTGTTCAGTCAGTCATGCTTCTAGCTATTTGTTGTTATTTAAGATCCTGTATCCTGCTGTGCCTATTTCCTTGCCTGACACTGTTTCACCTCTCACTGTAGTTTTGCCGCTCTGACTCTGGTTCCTGTCACCTGTTCCACATCTCACTACCCTGTTATGGATTCAACTCATCACTTCCTTGAATTCCCCTCCAGACCTGTTTACCCTGTCCCAACCCAGCTCACTCCAACCTCAAGCCTCCACATCTGGTTTTCTACAACTCATCCAAGCTTCCCTGGATCTGCACTTCATCTCTCCCTGTGTTACAATAAATATCTTGGTTCATTCATCCCTGTTTCCTGCTCTGAGTCTGCTCTTGGGTTCCCCTGTGCTGCTCCGCTTAACAGATACTCTGACTGAAACCAGGTGCTGTGCATGAATGTGAAACCGGCAACCTCTATTTCATACCGACCTACCGGTACATCGCAAGTGATACACCTACTCATTCAAGGGTTTTTATTTTTACTATTTTCTACATTGTAGAAAAATGACATTAAAATTATGAAATAACACATGGAATCATGTAGTAACCAAAAAAGTGTTAAACAAATCAAAATATATTTTAGATTCTTATAAGAAGCCACCCTTTGCCTTGGCATTCTCTCAACCAGCTTAATGAGGAATGCTATTCCAACAGTCTTGAAGGAGTTTCCACATATGCTGAGCACTCTTTGGCTGCTTTTCCTTCCCTCTGCGGTCCAACTCATTACAAACTATTTTAATAGGGTTGAGGTCGGCTGATTGTGGATGCCAGGTCATCTGATGCAGCACTCCATCACTCTCCTTTGTCAAATAGCCCTTACACAGCCTGGAGGTGTGTTGGGTCATTGTCCTGTTGAAAAACAAATGATAGTCCCACTAAGAGCAAACCAGATGGGATGGTGTATCGCTGCAGAATGCTGTGGTAGCCATGCTGGTTAAGTGTGCCTTGAATTCTAAATAAATCAGTGTCACCAGCAAAGCACCCCACACCATCACACCTCCTCCATGCTTCATGGAGGGAACAACACATCATCTGTTCACCGACTCTGAGTCTCACAAAGACAAGGCGGTTGGAACTAAAAATCTCATTTGGACTTATCAGATAATAGGACAGATTTCCACCGGTCTAATGTCCATTGCTCATGTTTCTTGGCCCAAGCAAGTTTCTTCTTATTACTGGTGTCCTTTAGTAGTGGTTTATTTGCAGCAATTCGACCATGAATGACTGATTCACACAGTCTCTGAACAGTTGATGTTGAGATGTGTCTTTTACTTGAACTCTGTGAAGCATTTCATGTCTTCGGGGCAGCAGCGTAGCCTAGTGGTTAGAGTGTTTGACTAGTTACTGAAAAGTTGCAAGTTCAAATCCCTGAGCTGACAAGGTACAAATCTGTTGTTCTGCCACTGAACAAGGCAGCTAACCCACTGTTCCTAGGCTGTCATTGAAAATAAGAATTTGTTCTTAACTGACTTGATTAGTTAAAGAAAAAAAATATGTATTTTTATTTGGCCTACAATCTGAGGTCCAGTTAACTCTAATGAACTTATCCTCTGCAGCAGAGGTAACTCTGGGTCTTCCTTTCCTGTGGCGGTCCTCATGAGAGCCAGTTTCATCATTGCGCTTGATGGTTTTTGCGACTGCACTTGGAAGAAACTTTAGAAGTTCTTAATTTTCCGGATTGACTGACATTCATGTCTTAAAGTAATGATGAACTGTGGTTTCTCTTTGCTTATTTGAGCTGTTCTTGCCATAATATGGACTTGGTATTTTACCAAATAGGGCAATCTTCTGTATACCACCCCTACCTTGTCACAACACAACTGATTGGCTCAAACACATTAAGAAGGAAAGAAATTCCACAGATTAACTTTTAACAAGCACACCTGTTAATTGAAATTCCAGATGCTACCTCATGAAGCTGGTTGGGAGAATGCCAAGAGCGTGCAAAGCTGTCATCAAGGCAAAGGGTGGCTACTTTGAAGAATTGCAAATATAAAACATATTTTGATTTGTTTAAATAGTTTGTTTACTACATGATTCCATATGTTGTATTTCATAGGTTGATGTCTTCACTGTTATTCTACAAATCAAATCAAAGTTTATTTGTCACGTGCACCGAATACTTACAGTGAAATGTTTACTTACAGGCTCTAACCAATAGTGCGTAAAAAAGGTATGGGTGTATGTGTGTGTGTAGGTAAGTAAAGAAATAAAACAACAGTAAAAAGACATTTGAAAATAACAGTAGCAAGGCTATATACAGACACTGGTTAGTCGGGCTGATTGAGGTAGTATGTGCATGGTTAAAGTGACTATGCATATATGATGAACAGAGAGTAGCAGTAGCGTAAAAGAGGGGTTGGCGGGTGGTGGGACACACTGCAGATAGCCCGGTTAGTCAATGTGCGGGAGCACTGGTTGGTCGGGCCAATTGAGGTAGTATGTACATGAATGTATAGTTAAAGTAACTATGCATATATGATAAACAGAGAGTAGCAGCAGCGTAAAAGAGGGGTTGGGGGGGGCATACAATGCAAATAGCCCGGGTAGACATTTGATTACCTGTTCAGGAGTCTTATGGCTTGGGGGTAAAAACTGTTGAGAAGCCTTTTTGTCCTAGACTTGGCACTCCGGTACCACTTGCCATGTGGTAGTAGAGAGAACAGTCTATGACTGGGGTGGCTGGGGTCTTTGACAATTTTTAGGGCCTTCCTCTGACAATGTAGAAAATAGTCCAAATTAAGAAAAACCCTTGAATGAGTGTGCCCAAACTTTTAACTGGTACTGTATAGAGGTCGCCCGATTATGATTTTTCAACGCCGATACCGATTATTGGAGGACCAAAAAAAGCCGATACCGATTAATCGGCAATTTTTTTCATTTTTTTTAACATTTTTTGTAATAATGACAATTACAACAATACTGAATGAACACTTATTTTAACTTATTATAATACATCAATAAAATCAATTTAGCCTCAAATAAATAATGAAACACGTTTAATTTTGTTTAAATAATGCAAAAGCAAAGTGTTGGAGAAGAAAGTAAAAGTGCAATATGTGCCATGTAAGAAAGCTAATGTTTAAGTGCCTTGCTCAGAACATGAGAACATATGAAAGCTGGTGGTTCCTTTTAACTTGAGTTTTCAATATTCCCAGGTAAGAAGTTTTAGGTTGTAGTTATTATAGGAATTATAGGACTATTTCTCTCTATACGATTTGTATTTCATATACCTTTGACTATTGGATGTTCTTATAGGCACTTTAGTATTGCCAGTGTAACAGTATAGCTTCCGTCCCTCTCCTCGCTCCTACCTGGGCTCGAACCAGGAACACAATCGCCAACAGCCACCCTCGAAGCAGCGTTACCCATGCAGAGCAAGGGGAACAACTACTCCAAGTCTCAGAGCAAGTGACGTTTGAAACGCTATTAGCACGCACCCAATAACGAGCTAGCCATTTCACATCGGTTACACCAGCCTAATCTCGGGGCTTGAAGTTATAAACAGCGCAATGCTTGAAGAATTGCGAAGAGCTGCTGGCAAAACGCACGAAGGTGCTGTTTGAATGAATGCTTACGAGCCTGCTGCTGCCTACCATCGCTCAGTCAGACTGCTCTATCAAATATCAAATCATAGACTTAATTATAACATAATAACACACAGGAATACGAGCCTTTGGTCATTAATATGGTCGAATCCGGAAACTATCATTTCGAAAACAAAACGCTTATTATTTCAGTGAAATACGGAACCGTTACGTATTTTATCTAACAGGTGGCATCCCTAAGTCTAAATATTCCTGTTACATTGCACAACCTTCAATGTTATGTCATAATTATGTACAATTCTGGCAAATTAATTACGGCCTTTGTTAGGAATAAATGAACTTCACACAGTCCGCAATGAGCCAGGCGGCCCAAACTGCTGTATATACCCTGACTGCTTGCACGGAACGCTAGAGAAGTGACACAAATTCATGTTAGCGGGCAATATTAACTAAATTTGCAGGATTAAAAATATATACATGTGTATTGATTTTAAAGAAAGGCATTGATGTTTATGGTTAGGTACATTGGTGCAACAACAGTGCTTTTTTCGCAAATGCGCTTGTTAAATCATCACCCGTTTGTCGAAGTAGGCTGTGATTCGATGAGAAATTAACAGGCACCGCATCGATTATATGCAACGCAGGACACGTTAGATAAACTAGTAATATCATCAACCATGTGTAGTTAACTAGTGATTATGTTAAGATTGATCGTTTTTTATAAGATAAGTTTAATGCTAGCTAGCAACTTACCTTGGCTTCTTGCTGCCCTCGTGTAACAAGTAGTCAGCCTGCCATGCAGGCTCCTCATGGAGTGCAATGTAAGGCAGGTGGTTAGAGCGTTGGACTAGTAACCGGAAGGTTGCAAAAATGAATCCCCGAATCCCCCCTGAACAAGGCAGTTAACCCCCGTTCCTAGGCCGTCATTGAAAATAAGAATGTGTTCTTAATCTGACTTGCCTAGTTAAATAAAGGTGTAAAAAAAAATAACAAAAATAAATAAATAACAAAAAAATAAAAATCGGCGGCCAAAAATACCGATTACCGATTGTTATGAAAACTTGAAATCGGCCCTAATTAATCGGCCATTCCGATTAATCGGTCGAACTCTAGTACTGTACATACACATCCACAAGTGCTAATTGTCTCAGACTACGGTTTTGGTCAAAAAATATTTTGTGAAACACTCACCCTTAAATCATTTGCTGATTCTGAATGGATCCTGCAGTAAATGTTCACACTAAACGGTTAAACTACAGGTTACTGTTAGTCCACAACCAGCTGTCAAAACAAGTTGCTTTATGAACCACAAGTGAGGAGATAGCAACCTTTCTCCATTACCCAGAGAGAAAACAGCACCACTGAAACCTCAATGCTGCCTGGTGCCCATGCATGATGACATTTCAAATAAACCAACTCAATCCCTTTTGTATTATTGTCTGTATGAAGTCTGTATGCTCAACAATATGATAACAGCCTACGGTCCTATTGAGGTCCAGTGAAACATATAGCTAACTATAGGGTTTAGAGGCAGGTGGAGGTGCAGTATATCCGCTTCTGACCAGTCACAGTAATTAGTAATTACCAGTCTGTTATGGTTGTTGTTTATACAAGATGGTGAAATTAATCCTGGGATGTTCATTTAAAAACTCATTATTTTAGGATTATAGCCAAGCACATCCTGTACAATATCGAGGATCATATTCACATGTATGCAGTTTGTGGGGGTGTGTGTGTGTGGCTGTGGAAGACTGGGGCGGCCAAATGTTCCAGAGCAGCCTTTATAAGGGTCATCCCAGGTGCGGCACTGGCTAGAGAGGACAGGAGAAGGCAAGTGGTGATCACTAAGCAGCTAAAGGTAGGTTTTCAGTCCTTCTAACAGTTTCATTAGAGGAAACTCATCTTAATTTCTGCTAAGACTGTGTGTGCTGACTACAGTATGTGCTTTGTGACAGGGGGATGTGCAGGGATGAGACCCATGGACCACAGCGTGCTGAAATATTGTCTCTTCTCCCTATTCTTGCTAACAGGTAAAATATTGGGCTCCATTTTACTCTTCTTAAAACAGGCTTGAATTGCGCTAGAATAATGTAATCTTTGTTCCTATTAGCATATATGAAGTAAACCGTGTAAAACATTTTTATTATAGGCGATTGCAAATTGCAATATTCATTTTTATTTCTTGTCAAACAGATGATATTATTAAAGTCATGAAAAAAGAAATGTACAATGAAAAATAAAATAAATATAACCCAGCTAGCACATTTGGTTCCTTGGAAGTTGTGGGAATGTATGTTTTTGGTTTTACATTGTTTGTGGGAACGCAGCCATACGTTTCCTGACTGGTAAAACTGAACGTTTTTTAAACGTTCTGAGAGCAGAAGTGAAAATGTTGTCTGTTCTGAGAACATTTATTTTTAGGTTGCAGGAAGGTTCTGATAACGTTTTACTCTGGTTCCTTGAACGTTTTCCTGGGAGTTATTTTTTATTATAATATCGAATATATTTTATTAAATATGCAGACAGATAGATTAAAAGTAAGTTTACATTGTAATGCTTCTGACAGCCAACTTTCTAGCTCCTTCCATAACTTTTGGACTTTATAGCATTCCCAGAAAGCATGGATTATTGAGTCCTTGTTAGTTTTACCCTTAAGACATGACTGAATTTGTGAATTTTTTTTCTTGTATAATAAATTCTATACTTTAGTTTATACTGGATTAAGCATACATTTTCATTAACTGTAACTGTGTTAGTTATCCTCCAACATTCCCTCCATCTTGTGCCAACATCAGTTATTTTTAAGCCTTGGTTCCAATAATTTATATATATATTTTAAGAGATTGCCAGTTGGATATGCTCTCTCCAAGGTTTGTATATCTTATATCATATGAACATCATTTTCTGACTCATATAGATTCCCTCAGGGTTGCTCTGATGTCCAAAAGATTTCAAATCTAAATTTCGTGATATGTCAACTTTTAAGTTGCATGTATTTGAAAATATCTACATTGGTCAGTCCAAAACTGCGTTTCAATTCTGTCATGGAAATAAATATATTTCCTGTTACCAAGTAATTTTATCAAATAAAATCATTTTATGGTTTGCATTCCTATAGATTTCCATATGGACCAATTTATCGGTGAATTCTGAAAAGCTATCCAAGGATTGTTCCATAGGGTTGTATTTTTAGGGAGTAATATTGCTTCTTGTAAAATACGTTTAATTTTCTTCTATATTGTTATATTGTTCTGAACTATGAAGTTATTAATGTTCTTAGCTTTATCCTTTGAAAATAGATGAGGATGCACATTATTTTTAATCATTTAAGAGACCCCGTTTCAAAGGTAACAAGCACTCATTAAGATCAGGTGTGGCCAATTAGTGGGCGCGACCAACACACTTTACAAGTTAGAGAATCGTTTTGTTGATGCTGAGAACGAAATCGATATGTTTTTAGATAACAATCTTCAAACATTCTCTGAACGTTACAACAATTTTCTTGTGGTTTTTATAGGAAGTTTTCTTAACTTTCTGAGAATGGATTGTATTTTTTTTTATTTATTACTTTTTCAGAAAAGTTGTGGGAAGGTTGTATGCAAAATAACCATAGGACAATCACGCACTTACCAAGCTCTAAAAAACATTGTTCTCAGAACGTAACTGATAATGGACTAGTGATAAGAGTATCAGGTTTAGATACAGTGCAATATATAGAGAGCATGATCACTTTTCACAGTGAGTCCCTACTTTAAAGACATGCAACAACCTTATCCCATTTCATTTTGACTGTGTAAGTAATTTATTGTACTGTGTTGAACTATTGGAAAGCCTATTTGGTTCCTAGAAAAGCGCTATATAAATCCAATATTATATTCTGAAATTAAATACCCATCTCTGGTTCCACAGTATCTGCATCAGGCACTCTATCCAACGCAGCCATTACTACTATCCAAACACTATCTAATACAGCCAGTGCATCCCAACTATCCAACACAGCCACTTCATCCAGTGTAACCACACCATCCTGTACGACCCGTCGATGTCTGGCCAGCATGCTGATTGCGAAAGAAGCTCTGAGTCAGCCACAGTCTCCACGGTGCATCTCAATTATCCGTGTGCCGTTAATAGTGTATGAAACTCTGTCTGTCGTAAGTCACTTTTTGTTCCTTTTAATTGAGTTTTGTACAATGCGATGAGTTTCAGAGATAACATATTGACATTTCTATCATTATGTGATGAATTATTCTCTTCCTAATAGGACACAAAAAACCTCCGCTTCGAGAGTCGTCTGGAAGTCCCGCTGGTAAGTACACTTTTAGGAAAAAAAGAAAAAGGTGCTATAACCTAAAATGGTTCTCCGGCTGTCTTCATAGGAGAACCTTTTGAAGAACCCTATTTGATTCCAGGTAGAACCCTTTTGGGTTCAATGTAGAACCCTTTCCACAGAGGGTTTGACCTGGAACCAAAAAGTGTTTCCTATGGGGACAGCCGAAGAACCCTTTTGGAACCCCTTTTTCTAAGAGTGTATGCACAAAACATCCAGCGACACATTCAAGTAAATGTGACATTTTGTAATACTACTCAGTATGATTTTTCTAAACTACAGTCTTGGGAAGACCCTGACTTATCATGGGACACATCAGTCTATCATCATGATATGGTGGTCCTGCCTGTCAGCAAAATCTGGACTCCTGAACTCCATGTGACTAATGGGTGAGTCCACTTACAACAGAATACAATAACTTATGTTTTGTTTAATTATGTTTCATTTAGATTTTATAACATTATAGTCAATTTATGTGTAATCTTCTAAATAGCGAGTGAAACATCTACAGAAATGAATTAGAGATACAGTATTTATTTTGTGGCCAAATGTTTAGTTGTGACAGTTTTAGTAGATCAATCCTCAGTTGTCTGTCCTCTACCTCTCATGTCTAAAGAGTGAAAACAACGATGAAGCACAGCAACAAGGATTTGCTGGTGCACAGCAACGGGACTATAGAGCACATGGTCATCATGAACACTGTGGTGGGCTGTGAGGTCAATCTGTACAATTACCCCTTCGCTTCAGATTTCTGTGCCATCGCCCTTAATGTGTGGGCAATTAGTGGTAAGTACATCATTTCAAACCTCATTTTGTCTGCTAAATGGCTCTTGCACACAATTATTTACCAAAGCCCTTACTAACCAAAAACAACAAACCCCAAAAATGGTTTTGTCTGTATAGCCTAATGCAATTTAGTATATAATGCATTTCACTTCATTTGTCATCTTTGGAATTTTCTATGCATCCTGACTGTCTAGCATTTATTTTGGTGCTTGTTAGTGGGCTGGACACAGTGGGGCCATACTTAAGAACATTAGATTACATTTTTTTTTTTTTTTTTAAGTTTAAGCATCAGACGATTCAAATTGTTGATGTAGTTGCATGTGATCAAAGGCTGCATGTTAACTGTTCCCATTACATAACCTGGCATATTTAGCCATATGCTAACCTCATCAGATGGCCATGGTTATTTCCTGTAACAAATTCCGCATCCGCCTATCAAAGACCTTACACTTTTTTGTTGTCCCCTACTAAAGATTCCATCTTTAACTAAAGTTATCTCCCAAATTAAATAATGTTAATTCATAAGTTAAGAACAAATAAGAATTATATTAACAACATAACAAATGCAAGCTCTAATTCGTTGTATAGTCTAGTTCAAGGGGGTAGCGTGAAATAGACAAATGCATGGGTAAATGGTAAGCTTTCGCCTAGCCTCAAAGCGGAA
Source organism: Salmo salar (assembly GCF_965601325.2). Lineage (NCBI taxonomy): Eukaryota > Metazoa > Chordata > Actinopteri > Salmoniformes > Salmonidae > Salmo > Salmo salar. The sequence goes on along the minus strand of NC_138293.1, from coordinate 91,561,841 downwards.
GTTCAGGATTTTACAACTTGATGTTAGATGGTTCCTCACCCTAAAAGTAGTATGGGCAAGGAGAAACTGTAATCCATGGTTCGGTTTTCTCTGAACAGCCACTACAAACTTCAGCTAACTTTAGCCACCGCTAACAAAACATCTATGCGAGTGAAAGGGGAAATCATGCAATTGTCAAAATGTCAATTTTATAAAATATTTTTTTATTTGTGTGGTAGTTTTTCCATCCCTTCCTGAGAACCAAGCTAAAACCGAACAAAGAGCCTAAAATCAAGGAATGAACGAAAGCAAACATTTTGTGTATCGTTACACCCACAATGCCTATTGATAGAAACAAATATTTTTTTGTTATGATCTTTGAGTGAGTGAACTAGTATCAAATATCTGCTTTTCCAGGATGTGGCATGTTCCTGAACTTTGGGGCTGTGAGCACAACTAGTGCAAACCGTGGGGACTGGCTAACCGAGGCAGTGGAACTCAACACTAAAGGAGGCAGAGATGATCGCAACTATCTATGGGTTAGTGAGTGCTCCTGGTGATTTCAGCTGTTGTTTTTTTATGTGGGACATGCAAAGATACCTTATTCCTCCTATTTTTATGGGCAAAGCTTAAACATTTACACTCAAAGATGATACACTTACTCAAAAACAAATTATTTCTGCCTGGCTTTTTATTTTATTTTTATTTAACCTTTATTTAACTAGGCAAGTCAGTTTAGAACAAACTCTTATTTACAATGACGGCCTTCCAATAGGCAAAAGGCCTCCTGCGTGGACGGGGGCTGGGATAAAATAAATAAATGTTATATATATATATATATATATATATATATATATAAGGTCAAAAACACAACACTACATATAGAGAGACCTAAGACAAAAACATAGCAAGGCAGCAACACATGACAACACAGCATGGTAGCAACACAACATGACAACATGGTAGCAGCACAAAACATGGTACAAACATTATTGGGCACAGACAACAGCACAAAGGGCAAGAAGGTACAGACAACAATACATCACGCAAAGCAGCCACAACTGTCAGTGTCCGTGATTGAGTCTTTGAATGAAGAGATTGAGAACTGTCCAGTTTGAGTGATTGTTGCACCTCGTTCCAGTCACTAGCTGCAAGGAACTGAAAAGAGGAGCGACCCAGGGATGTGTGAGCTTTGGGGACCTTTAACAGAATGTGACTGGCAGAACGGGTGTTGTATGTGGAGGATGAGGGCTGCAGTAGATATCTCAGATAGGGGGTGTGAGGCCTAAGAGAGTTTTATAAATAAGCATCAACCAGTGGGTGACGGGTATACAGAGATGACCAGCTTACAGAGTAGTATAGAGTGCAGTGATGTGTCCTATAAGGAGCATTGATGGCAAATCTGATGGCCGAATGGTAAAGAACATCTAGCCACTCAAGAGCACCCTTACCTGCCGATCTATATCTCCGTAATCTAGCATGGGTAGAATGGTAATCTGGATCAGGGTTAGTTTGGCAGCTGGGGTGAAAGAGTGATTACGATAGAAGAGTCTAGATTTAACTTTAGCCTGCAGCTTTGATATGTGCTGAGAGAAGGACAGTGTACTGTCTAGCCATACTCCCAAGTGCTTGTATAAGGTGACTACCTCAAGCTCTAACCCCTCAGAGGTAGTAAACACACCTGTGGGGAGAGGGGCATTCTTCTTACCAAACCACATGACCTTTGTTTTGGAGGTGTTCAGAACAAGGTTAAGGGTAGAGAAAGCTTGCTGGACACTAAGAAAGCTTTGTTGTAGAGCATTTAACACAAACTCCGGGGAGTTGCCAGCTGAGTATAAGACCATCATCCGCATATAAATGGATGAGAGAGCTTCCTACTGCCTGAGCTATGTTGTTGATGTAAATTGAGAAGCGCGTGGGGCCTAGGATTGAGACATGGGGTACTCCCTTGGTGACAGGCAGTAGCTGAGACAGCAGATTTTCTGACTTTAAACACTGCACTCTGAGGTAGTTAGCAAACCAGGCCTAGACCCCCCCAGAGACACCAATACTCCTTAGCTGGCTTACCTGTCTGTCTTCACAGGTGTTGCTGAAAATGCGGTCCGAAAACCCGTTTCTGTCCCTGGTCCTGCCCAGTATACTAATCATCTTGGCTGATGTGGGCAGCTTCGCCCTGCCGCTGGGAGAGAGCAAGCGCATCCCCTTCAAGGTTAAACTGGTTCTCAGCTTCATCATGTTCCTCAACATCCTCAAGGACCTTCTGCCCGGAGGAGGCCAGTGCAGCCCCATCATCCGTGAGTGTCCTGTGTGTAATGCACCAGAATGAAACAGCATTTTGTTATAAACGGTGTGTATGTATCGGAGTTATAGAGCGACTGCGCCAAAAAACAATTCCTTTTGTAAACGGCCAGTCAGAAACATTTATTCTATTGAAAAAATGTACTACAAAGTGTAAAAAGGAAACATTTTGTCATAAAATCAGCCTCTTCCAAAACCGAGTTTGGTACCTAAGTGTGTCAGATTAAATTAAGGTTGGGTTTGGATTCCAATCATGTCATCAATTCATGCCCCCTTTTGCCCCGGTGGCACCATGTTGTTTCTGGAAGACTGGGCAAGTTTGTTTTGCATGGCCCGGTGCCCCTGGTGGGTGGAGATTTCTCCAATGTGGTCCTGTGTAGCTCAGTTGGTAGAGCATGGTGCTTGCAATGCCAGAGTTGTGGGTTCAATTCCCATGGGATGACCAATATGGAAGAAAAAAATCTGAATGTATGAACTCATAAGTCACTCTGGATAAGAGCATCTACTAAACATTTAAAATGCAATTGACTAGTAGGAAATGAACCAATGGAATGGTTGAAAATGAGCAAACCCCGGGGAACTAGGCCATGTCAAATTACTCATATTTCCTCATGCACTGAGAAACAGTCTTCTTCAGACAATACGGTGTAGATGGGAGGTCTGCCACATATTATGTTTAGCAGGAGCTTGATGTGCAATGCAAAATACTCTAGTGAAAATGGGCTTCCATAAAGTTGTTCAACAATCTTGGGCAGGATATGGATTAACTGTTACATCTCATGCTAACTACTACTTCTGTGGGCTGTCAACCCTCAAACCCGAGACAGCCTGGTGTTGGTGACTTGTGAGTTGGTTACACTAGCAAGCAAAGTTAGCTAGCTACATTATTTGATAATGCTAATGAGCCAGGCTAGCTATGACACTGATGTAACTAACAGTTAGCTAAATACAAAACTAACATTAGCAAGCTAGCTACCTTGCTATCATCTTTTTTAAATGCAAGATCAAGTGATCTTGATTGGCTATCAGGCCAGATCTTGCTAACTGTAGCCTATTCGTTACCATTTCAGGTTTGCCAGGATGTAGCCAGCTTGCTTTCGATAATCTTTCAATTCCAATTGGCAAGCCAAAAGATCCCTGCTAGTTAACATTAGTGAATGTTAGCTAGCTAACTAACTAACTATACCTAATTTCAAGTCAGATTTGCAAATTAAGCAGCTAGCAAGCTAGAAAAACAGGCAAAATTAATGAGATTTTACTGAGTTACAGTTTAAATAAGGGAATCAGTCAATTGAAACAAATTCATTAGGCCCTAATCCATGGATTTTACATGACTGGGAATACAGATATGCATCTGTTGGTCAGATACTTTATGTTTTTTTAAAGGTATGGGTGTGGATCAGAAAACCAGTCAGTATCTGGTGTGACCACTATTTGCCTCATGCAGTGCGACACTCCTTCACATAGAGTGGACCAGGCTGTTGTGGCCTGTGGAATGTTGTCCCACTCCTCTTCAATGGTTGTGCAAAGTTGCTGGATATTGTCAGGAACTGGAACATGCTGTTGGAACACACGTTGATCCAGAGCATCCCAAACATGCTCAATGGGTGACATGTCTGGTGAGTATGCAGGCCATGGAAGAACTGGGAAATGTTCAGCTTCAGGAATTGAGTACAGTACAGATTCTTGCGACATGGGGCAGTGCATTATCATTCTGAAACATGGTGATGGCGGCGGATGAATGGCACGACAATGGGCCTCAGCTTCTCGTGGCGGCAACGTAGCCTAGTGGTTAGAGCGTTGGACTAAACGCGGGGATCAAATCCCCGAGCTAACAAGGTACAAATCTGTCATTCTTCCCCTGAACAAGGCAGTTAACCCACTGTTCCTAGGCTGTCATCGAAAATAAGAATGTGTTCTTAAGTGACTTGCCTAGTTAAATAAAGGTAAAATAAAACGGTAACTCTGATTTCAAATTACCATCGATAAAATGCAATTGTGTTTGTTGTCCGTAGCCCATACCCATACCATAACCCCACCTCCACCATGGGGCACTCTGTTCACAATGTTGCAAACCACTCACCCACACAACGCCAAATACGCTGTCTGCCATCTGCCCGGTAGAGCTGAAACCAGGATTAATCCATGAAGAGCACACTTCTCCAGCGTGCCAGTGGCCATCGAAGGTATAGGATTTGCCCTATGAAGTCGGTTACGACGCCAGTCAGGTTAAGACCCTGGTAAAGACAACGAGCATGCAGATGCGGTTCCCTGAGACGGTTTCTGACAGCTTGTGCAGAAATTCTTCGGTTGTGCAAACCCAGTTTCATCAGCTGTCCGGGTGGCTCGTCTCAGACATTATGGGATCAGCCATCTTGCTTCAGGGGGAGATGTGGCAATATGCTGATATCTAATGACGTTATGTCAAGTTCATAAACGCACTGCCAGACATGCACAGTACAACCTGTGATGTTCTATACTGAACAAAAATATAAAAACGCAACATGTAAAGTGTTGGTCCCATGTTTCATGAGCTGAAGTAAAAGATCCCAGAAATGTTCCATACGCACAAAAAGTTTATTTCCCTCAAATTTTATGCACACATTTGTTTACATCCCTGTTAGTGAGCATTTCTCCTTTGCCATGATAATCCATCCACCTGACAGGTATGGCATATAAAGAAGCTGATTAAACATCAATTCCACAGATGCACCTTGTGCTGGGGACAGTAAAAGTCCACTCTAAAATGTGCAGTTTTGTCACAAAACACAATGTGTTGTAGGACCGCTGAGCTGACTGAAGACCACGGGCATTCAACTCGCAGTAGTTGATATCGTTTCCATGGTAACATGTATTTACATCACGGGAAGAAACTTTAAAACTAAGTTCCAAGGTACTTTCGCAGCAAGGTTTTGTAGAACGAGTATCACATGAAGCATTCCAGACACTGGTTCTTGCCATCTTGGCATACTTTTGATTTGACAGAGAAATATATGCTAGCCTAAGGTTAGATATGCTAGCCAGCTCCCCCCAGTTTGGCTAAACATATGGTCAATAAGAGTTTCTATTCACCTCTTCTTTTCTACTTTAGCCTACACACAGAACTGAATTAGATGACCATCTTGAGATGGCGAGTCACTCAGGTGGGGTGAAGTCCTCAACTTAAAAACTTCTCTCCATAGCAAAGCTAGCTTGCTGTCACTACACTAACGTTACTTCCCTGTTTTATTATTGAATGGCAAAGACACACCCAAGAAACACCCACATCAAACCACAACCCAAAGACAACTTTTGTTTGGCTTCAGTCATGATCGCTAGCAAGTTCAGCCGCCCTTTAAGAATGTGCAGAAAGCTCACTCCACAGCTAGCTTGAAATGTTGCCAAGGGAGCTATCAAATTGGATATTTTTCTATAGCTCAATTGTTTGGTACGTTGTCAAGGAAGACGTCTGATGTGTGTTTGCGAGCAGACTTTCACTATTTCCAGCCCAGTATGTTACAGGACAGTAAAGGAAGCTATACTGTTAGCAGCACACTGATGTCGGTTTCGTGTACGCAGTACCTCTCTGCCACCATATAACACTCACACATCTCTCTCTCTCGTTGTTCTCCATAGGGAAGCACTTCTGTTTCTGTTTGGTCATCCTGGTGTTGAGCACGTTGCAGTCTATGGTGCTCACACGTCTGGCTAAGTGTGGTACTCTCCGGCCCTGCAGCCTCTCCAAGTCCAAAGACTTGCTGCTTAAAGACACAGACAATGAAGAGGGTAAACTTTTTCATTCTTCTGTCATCTCAGTTACCCACAGAGCAAAATATATTTTTATGGTTGCCAAAGAAGACGTTAACAAACCTCCTTATTAGGGCTGTCAGAGTTAATCAGTTAACTCAAGTTAACGTTTTTATCATTTTAGTGCACAATATTTTATTTATTTACTATTAATCGCATTGTCTGAGTGTTGAATACACTGAAAACATCCCGAATACAATATCTATACCGCAAAAATCTACAATACCATGTAAAAACAAGTTGACATTGAGATTAATTAAAATGTGCTTTCTCAATTGACCAAATTTTTACTAACTGTTACATTAGACAGAATCAAGACGTCAATATTCTTGAAATGTTTCTTTGTATGAAAAATCATAAAATTACAGCTCACTTTGGAATGTATTTCCCCCCCCAAGTTAATTGTTTGACAGCCCTAGTCTTTATGCAACCATTTCTAACCTGACCATGATGTCATAATGACTTTATTGCAATATATGCTTATATTGGGAAAGTTAAACCATTTACTTAAACCATTTACTGACAGTGTTACTGTTTGATTTTTTTTTTTTTGCCATTTCCAATTTGTGGTCAAATGACACCTGTTGGCACTTTTAGGGGGCGAAATAAATTGGCACTTTTATGGTTAAAAAAATGTAATCACCATAAACAAGTCTAGGTATTTTGTTAATGCACAACCATTCTTACTCTCTAGCTGCAGTTAAAGCATGCAGTTGACATCTTTCCCAGCATATTTCTCACATGTCTGCAAAAATAATGTTATGTTAATCATGTTATCCCTTTTTTCTCTCATTTACTGTTGTCTAGAATCCAAGTCTGATATTAAAGCCTCTGAGGAAGAGAATACAGCCCTCCAGAAGGTGGTGAAGTTTCTCAACAAAATGGCTGCACAAGACCAGAAAAAAGTGAGACGCCATCGCTTTGCCAACAAAGTGGACTTGATCTGTTTCTGTATCTATCTCACCGTCCTCATTATTTACTCATTCATCATTTTATGTTTCTCCTTTGGTTCTCGATGTGAGATCGACCATTTAGAATTCTGGCATTAAAATCTTTATTTGCTTTTAACAATATTTAAATGAATATAAAGTGTGTATTCTTCAGTAGAGATTTAACTATATTTATTTCAATATGTTTGAAACTAGCCAGTCATATGTGGAATAATACATTTAGCAAATAGGACTCTAAATATACCTGCAAGCCGCAATGAACAGGTTTCAAAGGGTGACACAGGAGGTACAGTGCGGCCATAATGAATACAGCAACAATTATTTTTCTCAAACATTCAAAACTGATGTAATGAGCCTAAGTGGGGTGTTCATTGGATAGACTAATGATGCGTTGAACATATGTCTGAAAACAAACTAGTTGTCAGTTATTGTTGCCTGTGGCAACGAGCTCTTGAGTCAAGCTACATTTTAGTTGGTAGCTATCCTTCTAAATGCGGTGGTTACTGGATAAACTACCTATGAGTTGAACATATTTGGCTGAAAATTAACTAATAGCCAGTTGTTGTTGTCCATGGTGGAACTATCTAACCTGCCGGCTCCTGAAGCCCCAATGAGCTCCTGAGTCTTGAAGCAATCTGCTAGCGTTGTAAAATTAGCATTTAGCTAGCAAACTGAGCTGTTTTACAAAGGCTGAGATGACTCAAACACTCTAGCAAACCCTGCTCTGGGATAATATTAGCGGGCTGCGGGAATGTTACATTTGTCTTTTAATTGTACAGGGATGCAAATTGGTGAGGGCCCAAAATGGTGACCATATTTTTTGGGGGGGTGGAAACACATATGTTTGAAGTACCAGAAAATGTGCTTATTTTCAGAGTAATATTGTCACGACACCAACATTTTATTAACAATGCGATACCTAGTAGTATCGTGATACCACAGGGGAAATTTTATTTGCATCCTGTTCACCCACCCCCATGGAAATGTGTTACCGCTTTCTATACGATTTGCACATGCTACACAAAAACCTATCCCCGATATTCACACATCTACTCAATTTAACTTCACACTGTTTACGGTATAATAGAATAGGCTACTGCAGAAAATGGCTGATTTGCTCATGTCCAAAGGCCTTCCTGTGATTGGGCAGGAGTAATGTAGTATGGAATATAAATGTTGTCTTTGTGGCAGTCAAGGGAAAACATATGCAACCATCTGAACTCTTCAGATAACTTTACACACACACCCTCCCATTCACTTACACCCTCTCTCACACAGAGCACTAGGCCTCTATTACTCCTGTTTGTGCAGAAAAAAAACATTTGTCAGCAGAGCGAGGAGAAAATCGTTACACATCTCACAGTACAAGAGCATTGCAGATTTTGTGCTGATCAAAATCAAACATTGGAACATCTGGGACGGCTCAAAAGACTGGATTGGTAGCCCTCAGATTGCGTTTCTGACCCGCTCACATTAAACGAACGTCGGTGATGTATGCGTGCCCCTGAGTAGGCAATGACTTGGGGATTTTCTCTATGACCTCAAACTTGTCTGGGACAGCTAAATTGGGGCAAAATTCATAGTGTACACCTGGCTTTAGGCACCAAACAGAATTGAACAAACCCAAAAAAATATAGATATTTGATTAAGGTAGAGCTTAGAATGAAATTGATTAGGAATATGCATCCTACCTTTGAAACACCTCTGCATATCTATCCCTTTCCCGTTCTTCCTGTGCCATCCAAATTTCTACATAGCCTACTGGTCAACTTACTGTAGTCAAAAATAATGTGAACGATGATGAAGATGCGTCTAGCAACTTGCTGGTGCTGAGGCCCAGCGTGATGATTCAATCACGATTTATGGTATTGTTTGAATGACAGACCATCTGGGGGCTATTACAGGATGAAAACACATTCCCATGGAAGTCCAGGGGTCTCTGGTGCCAGGAGAGGTGTAAAGACTGATGAAACTTGAATCAACTAAATGAAGGTTACTGTATGAAAATCGTCATGTTTGGATTGTTTCAAGAGTTCATAAAGGGCTATGGATTTTGATATGTTTTATAATACTATGCTGTTAAGACTTAGGATATTTTGTATTCTCTTTATCGTGAAGATTACTGGTATGTACCATTTGCTAATTGTATTCTTATTGCGTAATACATTGGATTACTTTCAAATACATACAAACCGTCGTCCTCACATTTCTGAGTAATATTCCTTGAATTATTATTTGGTGGAATGTTTAACGGTAAATGTTATTCACAATATACATAGCATATATGCTCTGTCTCTAACTGTGCATCTCTGAGCTAAGGTTAAACTCAATAATTGAATGCTAGGACATTAGCTCCTTGTTCCTTAGCCTCTTAATGATTGCATAATGGTAAACCTACACACGTGCATCTTGTAGTATTCAGAGTGGTGACACAAGGCTTGCAACCTTGGCAATTCCCACTGGTTATGATTATGGGCCCATAGTGTTCTCATGATAATGGAGTCAGATGGTATATCATAGTTAGACCCCTACACTCATTCTGTCATCCTCAGACGAAGTAAATTTTCACAATTCTACATTATCAGGTTGTTAGCTAGCTAGGTAACATGACTAAACAACCCACTGGGCAAAAACTGGTTGAATCAATGTTGTTTCCATGTCATTTGAACCCCCCAAAAAATCTTTGTAATGACATTGAATCAACATGGAAAACTGATTGGATTAGCAGAAAGTCATCAACATTAGGGCATTTCATTTTTTTTCTTTACCCAACTCTTAAACCAAATCCAATGACGTGGTGACATTTGTTGTTGAATTCATGTTAGTTGACAACTCAACCAAATTTAAATCAAAACTAAACGTTGAACTGACATCTGTGCCCAGTGGGAATGTTGTTTATTATCAAACCCAAAAAATAGAAACCCACAACATAGTTATATACAATGAGCATAACAAGTAACCTCTTAGAGAAAAGGGTTCCAAAAGGGTTCTTCGGCTGTCCCCATAGGTGAACCCTTTTTGGTTCCAGGTAGAACCCCCTGTGGAAAGGGTTCTACATGGAACCCAAAAGGATTGTACCTGGAGCAAAAAGGGGTTCTTCAAAGGGTTATCCTATGGGGACAGCCGCAGAACCCTTTTTTGGATCTAGATAACACCTTGTTTTTTAAGAGCGTAATATGGGGCACAACTTTTGAACGGTGTGTGCTACAGACACACGGATTTCAGCATTGGAAAGGCGCAAGTATTATTGTGACGAAACTGTGCTCCGTTTGTCCTCTATGGCAGTCAGGGGTTGCGTAAACCCCTAATGAATACACGGAAAGGGGACTGTAGCTGTAGTATAGATGCAGTGTGAAGGCCTGATATTATCTCCTAACTAAGCAGGTTCTCAACCTTCCTGTTTCAAATTGAAGAGTCTTATCTGGTGAGAACACTTTAATTAAATATACCGGTGCTGTTGAGTGGAACAAACTATGACAGCGAGTAAGAGCCATGCCGACCATAACTTAATTTAAAAAGAATGTCAAAAGCTGGCGAACTGCAGCACCCCAAACAATTCCTTCTCGTTTGAGTTTTCTGAGCAGAGACTGTGTGTGTTTTTGTGTCCATCATAACATTCAATAATACATTCATTGCATTTCATCTTGCACCATGCAATCAATTACCAGTTCTAAACATGTATTTTTCATCTCTACAGTATGCTGTTATTGCTGCCTGCAGCATAATCTATTTTACAGTTGTTGGTTGGAGCAGGTCTCCAGAGCCGCTGAGCCGGAGGAGTTTGTATTAAAGGCTCTGCATGGCCAATCAGACAGCTGCAGTGGTCGTACAGCACTTACTGCGATACGGCCTCCGCAGAAGTCAGAGCAGACATACAGTGGCTTGAAAAAGTATTCACTCCCCTTGGCATTTTTCCCTATTTTGTTGCCTTACAACCTGGAATTAAAATAGATTTTTGGGGGGTTTGTATCATTTGATTTACACAACATGCCTCCCACTTTGAAGATGCAAAATATTTTTTATTGTTAAATAAACAAGAAAAAAAACATGAACTTGAACGTGCATAACTATTCACCCCCTCCAAAGAAAATACTTTGTAGAGCCACCATTTGCAGCAATTACAGCTGCATGTCTCTTGGGGTATGTCTCTATAAGCTTGGCACATCTAGCCACTGGGATTTCTGCCCATTCTTTAAGTCAAAACTGCTCCAGCTCCTCAAGTTGGATGGGTTCCGCTGGTGTACAGCAATCTTTAAGTCATACCACAGATTCTCAATTGAATTGAGGTCTGGGCTTTGACTAGGCAATTCCAAGACATTTAAATGTTTCCCCTTAAATCACTTGAGTGTTGCTTTAGCAGTATGCTTAGGGTCATTGTTCTGCTGGAAGGTGAACCACCGTCCCAGTCTCAAATCTCTGGAAGACTGAAACAGGTTTCCCTCAAGAATTTCCCTGTATTTAGCACCATGCATCATTCCTTCAATTCTGACTTGTTTCCCAGTCCCTGCCGATGAAAAACAGCCCCACAGCATGATGCTGCCACCACCATAATTCACTGTGGGGATGGAGTTCTTTGGGTGATGAGAGGTGTGGGGTTTGCGCCAGACATAGCGTTTTCCTTGATGGCCAAAAAGCTACATTTTAGTCTCATCTGACCAGAGTACCATCTTCCATATGTTTGGGGTATCTCCCACATGCCTTTTGGCGAACACCAAGCATGTTTGCTTATTTGTTCTTTAAGCAATGGCTTTTTTTCTGGCCACTCTTCAGTAAAGCCCAGCTCTGTGGGGTGTACGGCTTAAAGTGGTCCTGTGGACAGATACTCCAATCTCCGCTGTGGAGCTTTGTAGCTCCTTCAGGGTTATCTTTGGTCTCTTTGTTGCCTCTCTGATTAATGCCCTCCTTGCCTGGTATGTGAGTTTTGGTTGGCGGCCCTCTCTTGGCAGGTTTGTTGTGGTGCCATATTCTTTCCATTTTTAAAGAATTTAATGGTGCTCTGTGGGATGTTCAAAGTTTGGATCTTTTTTTATAACCCAAACCTGATCTGTACTTCTCCACAACTTTGTCCCTGACCTGTTTGGAGAGCTCCTTGGTCTTCATGGTGCCACTTGCTTGGTGGTGCCCCTTGCTTAGTGGTGTTGCAGACTCTGGGGCCTTTCAGAACAGGTGTATATATACTGAGATCATGTGACAGATCATGTGATACTTAAATAAAGTCCACCTGTGTGCAATCTAACTAATTATGTCACTTCTGAAGGTAACTGGTTGCACCAGATCTTATTTAGGAGCTTCATAGCAAAGGGGGTGAATACATATGCATGCACCACTTTTCCATAAAAAAAAAATAATAATAATGTTATTTTGTTAATTTCACTTCACCAATTTGGACTATTTTGTGTATGTCCAGTACATGAAATCCAAATAAAAATACATTTTATTTACAGGTTGTAATGCAACAAAATATGAAAAACGCCATTTGCTGATTCTGAATGGATCATGCTGTATATGTTCACAATAAATAGCCAAGGATACAAGCATGGGGACTAGTCTTGATAAATCAATCAGACAGATTTTTGTTGACACTGAATCTCCGTTTGGATATTGGTTAGACTACAATTAGGCTGGAAGAAATGTTAACTAAAGTGAGGTGAGTGCTGCTCATGATCATTTTGTGTAGTTGGCTCATTTATTAGAACATGTTGTTATTTAATTTAACAAGTGGATTATTTTGCTCTTCACTCCCAGTCGTTTAGTATCCCAGGCCTACTCCTGACCAAAAAACTGTGACTTCACTGACTTGTCTGATAATCAATCAATGTGATTTTGTTTCACTGAATCTCCGTCTGTATAGGCTATTTGGTTAAATGATTTCTGGTTGGGCAAATAAGTGGAGGCGGTATAGCTCATCTATTCGTTTGGTCATCTGTCACCGATCAGAAACATTTAGCATGCAATGATGTAGTCTAAATCCAGAGTAGGCCTATTGTTTTGCTCGATCGCGTATACGCAACTCCAAAAACCCGCGGAGGTTGTGAAATATGAACACGAGACTCACACGCTTTTGAAAATAGGATTACTATTATTTTCTATCAGTATCATGATGAAGATAAGACCAGACACCAGCTCCCTAACAAAGTGGAGTGAGTATTGTTTAAAAATGGGCTCGGTTTAAAAATATCACTTTTGTTATATGATGGCGGTTCCACGTACATTCCCGTGACACAAGTTGTGTGGGAAAAAGACAATTTGTATTTATTCTGTTATATTCTTACTATAAAATATGTGTATGTTGACTGTGATCGGGTAGGTGTGTCTTGTCTGTTTAATGAACAAAATAAACTGTTGATTTTATTTGGATGGTGCAGCCATGGCTGTACAGACCCGTAACATAGGTCTAATTAAACTCGAAATATGCTATTATGTTCTTTTTAAAATACTTTTTATTAGTCATGTTTCTTAGAACCTGCCTAAACAAATGAATAATATACATACAGTTGAAGTCGGAAGTTTACATACACCTTAGCCAAATACATTTAAACTCAGTTGTTCACAATTCCTGACATTTAATCCTAGTAAAAATTCCCTGTTTTAGGTCAGTTAGGATTACCAATTTATTTTAAGAATGTGAAATGTCAGAATAATAATACAGAGAATGATTTATTTCAGCTTTTATTTCTTTCATCACATTTCCAGTGGGTCAGAAGTTTACATACACTCAACTAGTATTTGGTAGCATTGCCTTTAAAATTGTTTAACTTGGGTCAAACGTTTCGGGTAGCCTTCCACACGCTCCTACAATAAGTTGGGTGAATTTTGGCCCATTCCTCCTGACAGTACTGGTGTAACTGAATCAGGTTTGTAGGCGTCCTTGCTCGCACACGCTTTTTCAGTTCTGCCCACAAATATAGGTTTGAGGTCAGGGCTTTGTGATGGCCACTCCAATACCTTGACTTTGTTGTCCTTAAGCCATTTTTCCACAACTTTGGAAGTATGCTTGGGGTCATTGTCCATTTGGAAGACCCATTTGCAACCATGATTTAATTTCCTGACTGATGTCTTGAGATGTTGCTTCAATATATCCACATCATTTTCCTCTTCATGATGCCATCTATTTTGTGAAGTGCACCAGTCTCTCCTGCAGCAAAGCACCCCCATTACATGATGCTGCCACCCCGTGCTTCACGGTTGGGATGGTGTTCTTCAGCTTGCAAGCCTCCCCCTTTTTCCTCCAAACAAAACGATGGTCATTATATATTTTTGTTTCATCAGACCAGAGGACATTTCTCCAAAAATTACAATCTTTGTCCCCATGTGCAGTTGCAAACTGTAGTCTGGCTTTACTATGGCAGATTTGGAGCAGTGGCTTCTTCCATGTGAGGGCCTTTCAGGTTATGTCGATATAGGACTTGTTTTACTGTGGATAAAGATACTTTTGTACCGGTTTCCTCCAGCATCTTCACAAGGTCCTTTGCTGTTGTTCTGGGATTGATTTGCACTTTTCGCACCAAAGTACATTCATCTCTAGGAGACAGAACGCGTCTCCTTCCAGAGCGGTATGACGGCTGCGTGGTCCCATGGTGTTTATACTTGGGTACTATTGTTTGTACAGATGGACGTGGTACCTTCAGGCATTTGGAAATTGCTCCCAAGGATGAACCAGACTTGTGGAGGTCTACAATTTTTTTCTGAGGTCTTGGCTGATTTCTTTTGATTTTCCCATGATGTCAAGCAAAGATGCACTGAGTTTGAAGGTAGGCCTTGAAATACATCCACAGGTACACCTCCAATTGACTCAAATGATGTCAATTAGCCTATCAGAAGCTTGACATCATTTTCTGGAATTTTCCAAGCTGTTTAAAGGCAACCTCTCTGGGCTAGGTGGGACGTGACCGTCCCACACCATTCAACAGCCAGTGATATAGCATGGCGCGAAATACAAAACAGCAAAAATATAATAATTTCAATTTCTCAAACATACAACTATTTTACACCATTTTAAAGATAAACTTCTCGTTAATCCAACCACATTGTCCGATTTCAATTATGTTAGGAGAGTACATAGACAAAAATAACCACACAGCCATTTTCCATGCAAGGACATGTGTCACAAAAAAACAAAACACAGCTAAATGAAGCACTAACCTTTGACAATCTTCATCAGATGACACTTCTACAACATCATGTTACACAATACATGTATGTTTTGTTTGATAAAGTTCATATTTATATCCAAAAACAGCATTTGACATTGGCGCGTGATGTTCAGAAAATGTATTCCCACCAAAACGTCCGGTGAATATGCACATCAATATTTACAAAAATACTCATCATAAAACATTGACAAAATACATAATTATTTTTTAAATGATAGATACAGTACTCCTTTATGCAACCGCTGTGTCATATTTTAAAATAGCTTTACGGAGAAAGCACATTTTTCAATATTCTGAGTACATAGCTCGCCATCACAGCAAGCTATACAGACACCCGCCAAGTTCGGGGTCACCTAAACTCAGAATTAGTATTATAAATATTCTCTTACCTTTGCTGATCTTCGTCAGAATGCACTCCCAGGACTGCTACTTCCACAAGAAATGTTGTTTTTCTTCGAAATAATCCATATTTATGTCCAAATACCTCCGTTTTGTTCATGCGTACAGAGCACTATCCAAAGGCATAACGCGCGAGCGCGGTACCAGAGACAAAGTCAAAATGTTCCATTACCGTTCTTAGAAGCATGTCAAACGCTGTTTAAAATCAATCTTTATGGTATTTTTTACGTAAAATTGCGATAATATTCCAACCGGACAATAGCATATTCATTCAAGAACAAAAAGAAGGAACGGCGGGCTCGCGCATATCCAATCCCTTTGTCCCCAGGCAGTCCACTGATTGACTGAGCTCCTATACTCTGCCCAGTGACAGGAGAATGCTGAAAGAACTTTCTGAAGGCTGTTGACAGCCAATGGAATCCTTAGGAAGTGCAACGCGACCCCACAGACACTGTAGTTTCGATAGAGATTCAAAAGAAGAACAAAAATTCTCAAACTTTCCACTTCCTGGTTGGATTTCACTCAGGTTTTTGCCTGCCATATGAGTTCTGTTATACTCACAGACACCATTCAAACAGTTTTAGAAACTTCTGAGTGTTTTCTATCCAAATCTACTAATAATATGCATATTGTAGTTTCTGGGCCAGAGTAGTAACCAGTTTAATTTGGGTACGTTTTTCATCCGGCCGTGAAAATACTGCCCCCTACACCTTGACAGGTTAAAGGCATAGTCAACTTAGTGTATATAAACTTCTGACCCACTGGAATTGTGATACATTGAATTATAAGTGAAATAATCTGTCTGTACACAAATGTTGGTAAAATGACTTGTGTCATGCACAAAGTAGTTGTCCTAACCGACTTGCCAAAACTATAGTTTGTTAACAAGACATTTGTGGAGTGGTTGAAAAACGAGTTTTAATGACTCCTACCTAAGTGTATGTAAACTTTCCATTCACCCAGCTCAATGTAACATCAATAGGATTAGGCTACTACATGATACTCACATTTTCCTACACCCATGAGGTTGCTACAACCTAGCCTATAAATGAACATTTACAAGGTAGGTGCACAGGTCGAGAAAATATGAGAAATCATGGTGACAGACATTGACACATTCAATACCACCTTGCACAATCTTGCCTGCATATGTTTCATGATTAATGACTCATGGTGTAATTGTAACAACATACAGGAACTCAAGTCCTTTTGTTCACCTGACCTAGAATTCCTCACAATGAAATGCCGACCGTATTATCTCCCAAGAGAATTTTCTTTGGTTATTGTCACAGCCGTGTATATCCCCCCTCAAGCCGATACCACGACGGCCCTCAAGGAACTTCACTGGACTTTATGCAAACTGGAAACCATATATCCTGAGGCTGCACTTATTCTAGCTGGGGTTTTTAACAAAGCAAATTGGAGGAAAAGGCTACCTAAATTTTATCAGCATATCGACTGTAGCACTCGCGCTGGAAAAACACTGGACCATTGTTACTCTAACTTCCGGGATGCATACAAGGCCCGCCCTCGTTTTGGGCAAATATGACCATGACTCCATTTTGCTCCTCCCTTCCTATAAGCAGAAACTCAAACAGGAAGTACACGTGCTAAGGACTATTCAACGCTGGTCTGACCAATCGGAATCCACTCTTCAAGAATGTTTTGATCGCGTGGACTGGGACATGTTCCAGGTAGCAGAGAATAATATCGACGTATACACTGATTCAGTGAGTGAGTTTATAAGGAAGTGTATAGCAGATGTTGCACCCACTGTGACTATTAAAACCTACCCTAACCAGAAACCGTGGATAGATTACAGCATTCGCGCATAACTGAAAGCGCGACCCACCACATTTAACCATGGCAAGGTGACTGGGAATATGGCAGAATGCAAACAGAGTAGTCAATCAAACAAGCAAAATGTCAGTATAGAGACAAAGTGGAGTCGCAATTCAACGGCTCAGACACAAGACGTATGTAGCAGGGTCTACAGACAATCACGGACTACAAAAGGAAAACCAGCCAAGTCGCGGACACCGACGTCTTGCTTCCAGACAAACTAACCACCTTTCCAGACAAATAAAGCACTTTGCCCGCTTTGAGGATAATACAGTGCCACCGATGCGGCCTGCTACCAAGGACTGTGGGCGCCTCTTCAACCTCAGGAGGCTGAAGAAATTTGGTTTGTCACCTAAAACCCACACAAACTTTTACAGATGCACAATTGAGAGCATCCTGTCGGGCTGCATCACCGCCTGGTACGGCAACTGCACCACCCACAACCGCAGAGCTCTCCAGAGGGTGGTGCGGTCTGCACAACACATCACCAAACTACCTGCCCTCTAGGACACCTACAGCACCCGATGTCTCAGGAAGGCCAAAAAGATCAACCACCCGAGCCACGGCCTGTTCACCACGCTACCATCCAGAAGGCGAGGTCAGTACAGGTGCATCAAAGCTGGGACCGAGAGACTGAAAAACAGCTTCTATCTCAAGGCCATCAGACTGTTAACAGCCATCACTAGCATAGAGAGGCTGCTGCCTTCATACAGACGTGTAATAACTGGCCACTTTAATAAATGGAACACTAATCATTTTAATAATGTTTACATATCTTGCATTACTCATCTCATATGTATACTATATTCTATATTATCTATTGCATCTAAGCATCTGCCGCTCTGACATTGCTCATCCATATATTTATATATTCCATTCCTTACTTAGATTTGTGTGCATTAGATATTTGTTGTGGAATTGTTTTATATTACTTGTTAGATATTGTTGCACTGTCGGAACTAGAAGAACAAGCATTTTGCTACACTCAAAATAACATCTGCTAACCATGTGAATGTGACCAATAAAATTTGATTTGATCTAGCTGATCTAGGGTGTAATCATTAGTCCAACAGTTGCAAACGAGAGTTTCTGTTGGACAGATTCAGATATGTTTATCGCCATTTCATTCCGTTTGCTTCCATTTAAGAAATGTTTTTCAACAGAATCGGCAGAATGGATGCAGTCCTGATCACATGCAAACACAGTTACATTTCATAGCAGCCAGATCATATAATTCCTTCTCGCATCTACCTGCTCTCCTACTCAACTTTTTCCTTTGCTTGGTAACTAGGTAACATAGCATCCCTCTCTGTTTGAGCCAGGTGTTTGGATAGGCTAAACTAGCTAGCTGCATTCGCTAGCTAAGTGAATGTGGAAAAAAATTCTAAATATAACCAGCTTTCTCTCTCTCTCTCTCTCACTTGCTTCTCCATTTTTTAAAGAAATGTATTTGTTCAAAACTGTTCTACTGTTTTCTTTCTCTCTCTTTGAGTCAACTACTCACCACATTTTATGCACTGCAGTGCTAGCTAGCTGTAGCTTATGCTTTCAGTACTAGATTCATTCTCTGATCCTTTGATTGGGTGGACATGTCAGTTCATGTTGCAAGAGCTCTGATAGGTTGGAGGAAGTCCTCTGGAAGTTGTTACAATTATTGTGTTAGTCTATGGAAGGGGGTGAGAACCACGAGCCTCCTAGGTTTTGTACTGAAGTCAATGTAGCCAGAGGAAGACAGAAACTAGCTGTCCTCCGGCTACACCATGTTTTTTAATTTTTAATTTTATTTCACCTTTATTTAACCAGGTAGACCAGTTAAGAACAAGTTCTAACTGCGACCTCGCCAAGATTAAGCAAAGCAGTTCGACACATACAACAACACAGAGTTACACATGGAATAAACAAACATACAATCAATAATACAGTAGAAAAATCTATATACAGCATGGTGCTACCCTATAGAGTGCTGTTGAGTCTACTGTAGCCCTCCATTGCAAAATAATGTATTTTAATGAATTATTTGGTGATGTGAATATATTTTATATAGTTTTATCTAAACATTTTAACTTTTTATGTTTCACTATTTACATTTTTATGAAATTCACTGAGGAGGATGGTCCTCCCCTTTCTCCTCTGAGGAGCCTCCACTGATGTATAGCCAACTGCTATGGTAACATTGCATGCCATCTATCATACATTAGGAGTTAGCATGGCAGCTTACACAGATCTGGGCCCAGGCTAGCGCATTTCTACGACATGCACCACCAGCTTGGTATGTACAGCAGCCACCTCCAGCAGCATCATGAACCAGTTCAGCTGTTTCTCTGCCAGTCAATGTTCACCTGTCTGTCCTGTGTGTGTGTGTGTGTGTCTCATACTCTTCGTCCTCGTCTAAGTAGCTTCTTATCAAAAGCATCTTCCTCCAAGACGTCCATGACCTCTCGGTCCTTCTTATCCTGCAGGTCTTCCTCAGAGATGATCCTTTAGCACATAAGAAAGGGGATTATGAATGGAAGGGAATTGTGTAGCCACTAGTTATCAACCTGTTTGTAAGGTGACAAAGTTACATTTTATAATTCTAATGTTTTCTCTCTAACATTTGAGAAAACAGTTAACATAATTGTATATCTGAAACTCCATAACTGAAATAATATGATCATGTATGCCTGTAGCAAAGACAAACCAGCTTGACCTCCAGTTTGAGCTTTCATAAGGCTTATGATCTATCATAAAGGTTATACCTTCATTCTTATGTTTAACAGCCAGAAGGTTTACTATTTTGGAATCATATCACAGATAAACATACACCTAATGAGATATCTACCTAGCTAATAATATTAATATACCCTCTCTCTTTTTTCTGGATATCAGGCTAGTATCTACTAATGCAATCACATGCCAGTTCGTTTTAGCTCTAATACTAATGAATACTCTTCAAATTGTACATTTTTGCATTTTACTTTGTACAGTCATCAAAGAAAACATTAGCATCAAAACGACAAGACAAGAAAAAAATGACATGAAGTAGACAAGTAATTAGTAAGAAAACAACTTTGCCATCATTATTATATCATCAAATGTACTTTAGAAAGATGGCAATTGCCATACAACAGGTAGAACCGTTCGTCAAAAATAGCTAGCAATACTAATGGTAGCTATCTAAAACTCATGAATAGCATGTCCTTTACTTATAATCGAAAAATAAGTATCTAAACACTTCATGAATGGTTGCTGCTGCTGCCGATTTCAAAATCCACGTGTGTACCTAGCCTGTTTTGCAATGCAGTCTGATGAGAAGTGTGCTGTGCATATGCAAATGTTCGGAACTTCGGACTGAACTTCTCTGACAATTATTATGAAAACCAAATCGAAGCCAAATCAGACGAAGTGATAGCTTGGATGGAAGACAGTGCAAAGACACTGCACAATCTCTTGCTTATGAGCGGGACCAGCACCAGAACTAGGAAGATATGTGCAAATGAACCTTCTTGTTCATTGGTCTATTATCGTCAGATCGCCTTGTGACCTTATGCGGTGGGCCCAAAAACTTCCCACCTGAGCCAGCTGAAATTCCAAGCATTTTTTTCAAACAGCTCTTACACAAAAAGGGCATTATCATATTTTCTCAATTTTAGAGTGTTATTTCGACCTCATAGCACGAAAATAGCATGAAAAAACTGGAAAATAAAGTTAACTGCACTGGGCCTTTAAACCTAATAATCTATAGGGTTTAATGGCAGGTGGCCGTATATCCGCTTCTGACCAGTCAAAGGTAGTAATTACATGTCTGTTGTGGTTGTTGTTTACACAGGATGGTGAAATGAATCCTGGGAGGTTAATTTAAAAACAATTATTTGGGGATTATGGCCAAGCACACACTGTATAATATCGAGAATCATAATAACATGTAGACAGTTTGTGGGGGTGTGCATGTTCTCGTGGAAGACTTCTGTGACCAAATGTTCCAGAGCAGCCTTTATAAGGGTCAGCCCAGGTGTGGCATTGGCTAGAGAGGGCAGGAGAAGGCAAGTGGTGATCACTAAGCAGCTAAAGGTAGGTTTTCAGTCCTTCTTCTAACAGTTTCATTGGAGGAAACTCATCTTAATTTCTAGTAAGACTGTGCACCAATGTCCAACTGACTATGTACTTTGTGACAGGAGGACGTGCAGGGATGAGACCCATGGAACACAGCATGCTGAAATGTTGTCTCTTCTCCCTACTCTTGGAAACAGGTAAGATATTGGGCTCCATTTTACTCTTCTTAAAACAACACAAATTGCACCAGAAGAATGTCATCTTTATTGTTCCTATTAGCATTCGGATTAAATTGTGTTTTTCCCTCATCAATCTACACACAATACCCCACAATGACAAAGCCAAAACAGGTGTTAAGAAATGTTTGCCCCCCCTCCCCCAAAAAACAAGAAATATCACATTTACATAAGTATTCAGACCCTTTACTCAGTACTTTGTTGAAGCACCTTTGTCAATGATTACAGCCTGAAGTCTTCTTGGGTATGACGCTACAAGCTTGGCACACCTGTATTTGGGGAGTTTTTCCCATTCTTCTCTGCAGATCCTCTCAAGCTCTGTCAGGTTGGATGGGGAGCATCCAAATATGTTTGATCGGGTTCAAGTCCGGGCTCTGGCTGGGCCACTCAAGGACATTCCAAGACTTGTTCCGAAGCCACCCCTGCGTTGTCTTGGCTGTGTGCTTAGGGTCGTTGTCCTGTTGGAAAGTGAACCTTCACCCCAGCAGTCTAAGTTCCTGAAAGCTCTGGAGCAAGTTTTCATCAAGGATCTCTCTGTACTTTGATTTGTTCATCTTTCCCTCAATCCTGACTAGTTTCCCAGTCCATGCCACTGGAAAACATCCCCACAGCATGATGCTGCCACCACCATGCTTCACCGTAGGAATGGTGCTAGGTTTCCTCCAGACGCGACGCTTGGCATTCAGGCCAAAGAGTTCAATCTTGGTTTCATCAGACAGGGGAATCTTGTTTCTCATGGTCTGAGAGTCCTTTAGGTGCCTTTTGGCAAACTCCAAGCGGGCGTTTTACTGAGGAGTGGCTTCCATCTGCCACTCCACCTGCAGAGATGGTTGTCCTTCTGGAAGGTTCTCTCATCTCCACAGAGGAACTCTGTCAGAGTGACCATCGGGATCTTGGTCAACTCCCTGACCAAGGCCCTTCTCCCCCGATTGCTCAGTTTGGCCGGGCGGCCAGCTCTAGGAAGAGTCTTCATGATTCCAAACTTCTTCCATTTAAGAATGATGGAGGCCACTGTGTTATTGGGGACCTTCCATGCTGCAGAAATGTTTTGTTATCCTTCCCCAGATCTGTGCTTGACACAATCCTGTCTCTGAGCTCTATGGACAGTTCTTTCGACCTCATGGCTTGGTTTTTGCTCTGACATATTTTTGCTCTGACAACTGTGGGACCTTATATAGACAGGTATGTGCCTTTCCAAATCATGTCCAATCAATTGAATTTACCCCAGGTTGACTCCAATCAAGTTGTAGAAACATCTCAAGGATGATCAATGGAAAGAGGATGCACCTGAGCACAATTTCGAGTCTCATAGCGAAGAGCCTGAATACTTATGTAAATAAGGTATCTGTTTTTTTTGTTTTATGAATTTGCAAACATTTCTAAAGACCTGTTTTCACTTTGTCATTATGGTGCATTGTGTGTAGATTGATGAGGAACAATTTTTATTTTATCCATTTGAGAACATAACAAAATGTGGAAAGAGGGAAAGGGTCTGAATACTTTCCGAATGCACTGTATGTACAAAAGTATGTAGACACCCCTTCAAATTAGGGTATTCCGGCTATTTCAGCCACACCTGTTACTGACAGGTGTATAAAATCAAGCACACAGCCATGCAATCTCCATAGACAGACATTGGCAGTAGAGTGCCCTTACTGATGAGCTCAGTGCCTTTCAATGTGGCTCCAGTCAACTGTAAGGGCTGTTATTGTAAAGTGGAAACAGCTAAGAGCAACAACGGCTCAGCCGCGAAGTGTTAGGCCACACAAGCACACAGAACCAGACCACCTAGTGCTGAAGCGTGTAGTGTCTAAAAATTGTCTGTCCTCGGTTGCAACACCAATCTGCCTCTGGAAGCAACATCAGCACAATAACTGTTTGTCGAGAGCTTCATGAAATGTCCACATACTTTTGGTCATGTAGTGTATTGGAGCGATAATGGACTAGCGATAGAGTATCAGGTCACTTTTGACAGATAATGAGTCACTACTATTAAGTCATGCAACAACCTTATCCCATTACATTTAGATTAAGTTGGTCATTTCTTGTACTGTGTTGTTGAACTATTGGAAGGCATCATTGGGTCCTAGAAAAGCGCTATATAAATCCAATGTATTATTCTGAAATGATATACCCGTCTCTGGTTCCACAGTGTCTGCAGCAGACCCTCCATCCAATGCAGCCATTTTAGCCAGTGAAATGACTCCAGACAATGCTTCCAATACAGCCAGTGTAGACCAACCATTCGACACAGCCACTTCATCCAGTGTAACCACACCATCCTGTACGACCCGTCGATGTCTGGCCAGCATGCTGATTGCGAAAGAAGCTCTGAGTCAGCCACAGTCTCCACGGTGCATCTCAAAAATCAGTGTGCCGTTAATAGTGTATGAAACTCTGTCTGTCGTAAGTCACTTTCCGTTCCTTTTAATTGAGTTTTGTGCAAAGTGATGCGTTTCAGAGATAACATATTGACATTTCTATCATTATGTGATGAATTATTCTCTTCCTAATAGGACACAAAAACCTCCATTTCGAGAGTCATCTGCAAGTCATACTGGTAAGTACACATCAAAAATCAAGAGAGACATTCAAGTAAATGTGACATTTTGTAATACTTCTCATGACTATGATTCTTCCCCCAAGCCATAAGACTGCTGAACAATTAATCAAATGGCCAGCCGGACTATTTACATTGACGATCCCCCCCCCCCCCCCCCCTTTTATTTTTACACTGTTGCTAATCACTGTTTATTATCTATGCATAGTCACTTCACCCCTACCTACATGTACAAATTACCTCAACTAACCTGTACCCCCCACACTGACTCGGTACCGGTACACCCTGTATATAGCCTCGTTATTGTTATTTTATTTTTTACTTTAGTTTATTTAGTAAATATTTTCTTAACTCTTGAACTGCATTGTTGGTTAAGGGCTCGTAAGTAAGCATTTCACGGTAAGGTCTACACCTGATGTATTCAGCATTTCACGGTAAGGTCTACACCTGATGTATTCAGCATTTCACGGTAAGGTCTACACCTGATGTATTCAGCATTTCACGGTAAGGTCTACACCTGATGTATTCAGCATTTCACGGTAAGGTCTACACCTGATGTATTCAGAACATGTGACAAATAACATTTGATTTGATTTGAAACTAGTCTTGGGAAGACCCTGATTTATCATGGAACACATCAGTCTATCATCATGATATGGTGGTCCTGCCTGTCAGCAAAATCTGGACTCCTGAACTCCATGTGACTAATGGGTGAGTCCACTTACAACAGAATACAATAACTTATGTTATGTTTCATTTATTTTTAGGTGGCTTGGTGATGGAAAAGCACACTTCCAGATCTATCTCATAGTCTTATTAGTATCATGGTTATTATATTTCTTCCGCCCACTCTAGAGCTTAAACCATTTAAGCTACTAACACGAAACATAGAGTGCTTGCATTCAGAATTGTTATAACATTTAGACTTTTTGAACTATAACCATTTTAAATGATCATAAACGCTCCATAGGGTTGAATGGAAAGTATTTTAATTTGCCACTGCTCTTACACAAGTCAAGCTATCAACACCAACCAGCGTTGACATGTTCAAACTGAGCCAACTTAGATTGTTTTTATACAGATTTGTTATACTATTTATACTTTCTGAACTATAACCGTTTAAATGAACATGGGTTTGAATGAGAACCATAGGAAGCATGTAATAAAACTCAACAACAATAACTCTTGAACTGTTCAAGTTAGAGACGCCAAACCGACTTTTACATGTTCAGTAGATCAATCTTCAGTTGTCTGTTTAGTGGCCAAATGTTTAGGAGTGACAGTTCAGTAGATCAGTCTTCAGTTGTCTGTTTAGTGGCCAAATGTTTAGGAGTGACAGTTCAGTAGATCAGTCTTCAGTTGTCTGTTTAGTGGCCAAATGTTTAGGAGTGACAGTTCAGTAGATCAATCTTCAGTTGTCTGTTTAGTGGCCAAATGTTTAGTTGTGAAAGTTTTAGTAGATCAATCCTCAGTTGTCTGTCCTCTACCTCTCATGTCTAAAGAGTGCAAACAAAGATGAAGCATAGCAACAAGGATTTGCTGGTGCACAGCAACGGGACTATAGAGCACATGGTCATCATGAACACTGTGGTGGGCTGTGAGGTCAATCTGTACAATTACCCCTTCGCTTCAGATTTCTGTGCCATCGGAATCAAGGTAAGTGCATCATTTCAATCCTCATTCTGTCTGCTAAACAGCTATTGCGCACTATTACTTACCAAAGATCTTACTAAAAACAAGATGTTACCAAAAACAACAAACTTTTTTTAAATCGGTGTAGACTACTGCAATTCAGTATATATTGCAATTCAGTTTGTCGTCTTTGGAATTATCTATGCTCCCTGACTGTCTAGTTTTTATTTTTGGGCTGGACACAGTAAATATTATTTTATGTGTGTTTAAAAAATAAAAATAAAAATTGAATTTATTTTGGGTAACAGACATATACAGCAAAATGCACAATGTGGACCCAGAGGATATCACTTGAAAGTATTAATTAAAACACGTTTCCAAAGTGGTCCTCAATGGTAAAAACAATAACACATATAATGATTAAAAGACAAAATTATAAACCACCATAAATACATTCATTTATATTGACATCCTAAAAAAGTGGCACTATTCACTGCCCTTCTCCCTAACCTTAAAAATCAACCATATTCATTTCACACTAAAACAATCTATTAATTGAACATCATAGCGATCCTTCTAATAAATACACCTGACCAGCAGTAGGGGCCACAAGGGGCAGTGGAGTGGTTTCTCTTACTTAGACAACCTTGTCCAAGTGAAAACTTTGCCTGCTTTTCAAAGCTATTTTTACTTTTTATTTGCTATTCCACAGACAAATGCCTGTATGGAAAAACGTGCTCCTCACAGTATGTTTACTATTGTGATTTTACAAGACATAACACTAGCTCTGGTATTGTAACTGTGTTGGTTATAGACCATATCAATGTAGTTTTTCATGTAACCTGGGGCACGATCATTTAAGATGTCAAATGTGATTAAGTTTAAGTTGGTCCACTCTGGACTCCAAAGGCAACAAGCCCACCTCCCAGAACTCCTGTACCCCTATGTGGGTCCTAGGGTGGACATTCAGCATATACTTGATAACATTATTTTGCATGACCTGCATTCTCTTTTTCAGCTTTTTTGATAACCCACTATACCAAGCAGAGCAGGCATAATCAAAATGACACTGAATCAATGTTGAGACAAGCAGTTTCTTAACTTTAATGTTAAAATATCTAGTGTTACAATATAAAAATGTCAATTTTTATGATGCTAAAATTCTTTCTAAAATGGCAATCAGGTCTCCAGAAAGGGATTGATCTAGGGACACACCAAGGTAAGATACACTTGTTTGAGATTCAACCTCCTTGCCTGCACAGTTTACCGTTATCTTATCAGCCCTAAGCAATCTACGTTTTGTTCCAAACAAAATCGATTCAGTTTTTCCCAAATGTAGTGACAATTTGTTGTCAGACAACCAATCTCTAACAAAATGCAATTCCTCACTCAGGGTCTCCTCTATGTAAACTGTATCCTTCCCTGATACCAGTATGTCTGAATCATCAGCATAAAGCAGGAGTTTACACTTTACTGTATCTGGCAGATCATTAACGTATATAAGAAATAAGAGAGGCCCTAAAATTGATCCCTGCGGTACTCCACGGGATATTTCTTTGGCCTCTGACAGAACATCACCAACATTACATACTTGTGTTCTGTTGGTCAGATAGGTGAATAAGTCAAGTATCAGTGGAATGAGCTGTTCTAAAGCCAGATTGGAGTTCATAAAGAAGTTTGTGCTCCAGAAGGTATCCCTCAAGTTGATTAAAAACGAATCTCTCAACAACTTTGGAAGGTGGTGAGGATTGACACAGGCCATTTGTTTTACTGCTCTTCTTGTGGAGTGGAACCACCCGGGCTGTTTTGAGATCCTGGGGAAATGTACCACTACTAATAGAAAGGTTTACAGTATGAGTTATCATTTTAGCAGTCACACAAGCACTATCCTTTATGAATCTTGCAGGAAGGTTATCCAGCCCAGTCGCTTTGTTTGTGCTCATTAAGCATAGTAGATTGGAAACGTTGTCCTCTGTTACCATGCACAGCTCAAACAAATCATTTGTGATACCTTTGCTATGGTAAAAGTTGTTAATGAAAGACAGGCCATAGTGTTCAGAGCAGAAGGGTAACTTCTTAACCAGAGATGAGGCTATAGTGGTAAAAAAATGTGTTAAAATAAGTTGCAACCTTTGCTTGCTGATAGCATAAAATATCATCAATATCCAGGCCAATACTACAGGATTTTACCATATGGGGAGTTTTTAAGCCAATGTCTTTTAAAATGTTCCACAGTTTACAAGACAGATGTAAGTTGTCATTAACGGCATCTATATAATGTTGAGATTTGGCCTTTTCCATTTTGTATCTTGCCTGGTTTCTACAGTTAATATAATCGTCATAATCTTGTTGAAGATTTGTCCTTCTGAATCTGGCCAGGTAGCGATCCCTTTTCCTTATGAGGTCTAAGATCTCGGAAATTATGCATTTCCGAGACTAGTGTGGACAGACGGATTGTAGCTGCTAAAGCAAAATAGACCTGGCTAGTTATTTACTGTCACACAATTAATGTCCGACACCTTAATATGACGCTTAGTATTGAAAAGTTTTAGGAAATAAGTCTGTTTGATTTGAATTTGATTAAATCAGAGCCAGAGAGTCGAGTGCAGACAGAAACAGATCTTTAAAAAGATACCAAGCTTGATCAACATCATCACAGTTTAGTACAGGAGACCAATACAAAATTCCAAGGACTTCTACAAAACGTTCTTTTGAGTATTGTTTCATAGACCGTACCTTCATGTATTTATTACCTGTCTCTAGTAGCATTTTGGATGTCTTACAGGTACAGTAGGTTACCATATGATCACTAAAACCAATATTTAAGACACCTGACTGACAGACGTTCTCTTGATCTGATACAATAATCAAATCCAAAGTTGATTCACTGTCAATACACACCCGGGTTGGCTCAACAATCAGTTGTTTCAGTCCAAATAACTGATTAAAGTTATATAGGGCATTTACTAGTGTACTTTTCTTGGGTGATAACTGCACATTTGTATTAAAATCACCAGGCAGAATACCTTCTCTATCAGCAAATATATTGTGATCACAGCAATTCCATTCAAGTAAATCATAGAAATTATTCTGCTTAGGAGGCTGATGGCACACGCCAACAAGTATAGGATGACGTTAAGGAAGAAGTAGATCTACCCATGCAACCTCAAGACCATCCATTTTCAGATCTGAACGAGGGTTAAAATGCATATCATTCCTAGTAAAAACACACACGCCACCACCATTTCGGTCAATTCTATGAATGCTATTACCTGATAGCTCAACCTCATCGTCCTCAATTGACCCATCGAGCCATGTTAGGGGGCTGGACACAGTGAATATCATTTTGGTGCTCATTAGTGGGCTGGACACAGTGAATATATTGGTTCACAAAAATGTTGGATTGGATCAGTCCTTGGATTTTTGGCTGTTTTTTCTCGGTTTCAGGAAGGAAAAAAAAAAACATTACACCATTGTTTGTAAATTATAATAATAACGATGGACAATCTTTAACGGAAGTTATCTCCCAAATGAAATGCCTACCAGAATTAATCAAACAGCTTCGTAGGGCCATTATTGACAGCTAGTATGAACTTCAGAAACATTGCTTTGATATTTATGACCTTAGAACTTGATACCAGAGCCACTGTAAGAATGGACCTATCAGTGATGTTGTTTCACCAAAGTGGCTCCCTCAGAAATATTAGTTAGTCTACTACCACTGGAGTAGGGTTTAAAACGTTGACTACTTTACTCAAAATCATTTCTCATTTCAAATAGTTTTTTTTAATGTGATGGTCTTTCCATCCATTTAGTTTTTCCCATCGTCTCCTGAGAACCAAGATAAAACCGAACCAAGAGCCAAAAATCATGGAATGAACTGAACCAAATATGTTGTGAATCGTTACACCCCTAATGCCTATTGATACAAAACATTTTTTTTGTTATAAACTATGGTATGATCTTTGAGAGAACTAGTATCAAATATCTGCTTTTCCAGGATGTGGCATGTTCCTGAACTTTGGGAAAGTGAGCAAAACTAGCGCAAACCGTGGGGACTGCCTAACCGAGGCAGTGGAACTCAATGCTAAAGGAGGCAGAGATGATCACAACTATCTTTGGGTAAGTGAGTGCTCCTGGTGATTTCAGTAGTTTTTTTATGGGGGACATGTAAAGACACTTTACTTTTTCTATTTTATAAGGCGAAGCTTGAACAACAATTACACTCAAAAAAGACAAATACGCTTGAATCAACATTAGCTAGATGTATACAACCGATGGTGAAGGATGTGGACTCATTGACATTACATTTCTGAAAACATCTGACAGTTTGATTTTGAAGTGTAATGCTCTTCCCTTTCAATGTCAATAATAGTTTAGATGCAAAAACTCTCTCTCTTGCCTACCCATCTGTCTTCACAGGTGTCGCTGAAAATGCGGTCTGAAAATGTCACGATTCTCTAAAGCTGAATCCAGAAGCAGACCAGGACAAGGTGAGTAAAATAAAGGTGAGTATTTATTTACAGTCTTGATGTGAAAATAGAATAATCCAGGAGACGGAGCGGCAGCGGAGGTGTGTTGATGAGAGTGAATAGGCAGATCCAATGATGTCACTGAAACCACCGACGGCCAGGCAAGGGAGTTGAATGTTCCGGGAGGATGACTGTAGACAGAGTAAATGGGGGTGAGTAACCGGAAAAAGGTACAGAACAACAAAACTAACTCTGGTAACATGAGGCTGATACGCTGACACAACATACTGTTCATTGCTAACGATCCGGCAGGGAATGGATGTCAGCTCAGAGATTATGAAGAGAAGAGGTGATGATCAGGACCAGGTGTGCAGATGGCTGATGAGATGCAGGTGTGGGTAATCAAGAGTTCACCCGCCTAGCTTCACCCCCCCCCCCCCCCCTCCGACGAACGCCACCGGGCGGACAACCCGGAGCGCCAGGATGGAGGCGGTAGAAGTCACGAAGGAGGGCATCATCAAGGATCTGACGCAGAGGAATCCAACACCTCTCCTCAGGACCATACCCCTCCCAGTCCACGAGATACTGGAAACCCCGACCCCGCCGTCTGGAATCCATGATGCGGCGCACCGTGTAGACTGGACCACCTCCGATCATCCGAGGAGGAGGAGGCGGAGGAGGTAGCAGAGGACTGAGGTGCACAGGCTTGAGGCAGGAGACATGAAAGGTGGGGTGGACTCTGAGCGTTCTAGGCAACTTGAGTCGAACCACAACAGGATTGATCACTCTCTCCACCACAAACGGACCAATGAACTTCGGTGACAGTTTCTTCGACTCAGTCCGCAGAGGAAGATCCCGTGTAGCCAACCATACCTTATCACTGATGGCATAAGCGGGGGCTGGAATCAGGCGATGATTCGCCTGGAGCTGATAATGGTCAGAAACTCTAAGGAGAGCCTTTCTGGCCCGATGCCAGATCCGGTGGCAACGACGAATGTGGGCCTGGACCGAGGGTACGGAGAGATCCTTCTCCTGAGAAGGAAACGAGGGAGGTTGGTAACCGTACAGGCACTTGAAGGGAGACATCCCAGTAGCAGATGTAGGGAGAGTATTGTGGGCATACTCGACCCATGGCCACTGAGAGGCCCAAGAGGCGGGGTTGGAGGAGACAAGGCAGCGCAGCGTGGATTCCATCTTCTGGTTGGCTCTCTCCGCCTGACCATTAGATTGGGGGTGAAATCCAGATGTGAGACTGACAGTAGCTCCAATGGCCAAACAGAAGGATTTCCAGACAGCAGAGGTAAACTGAGGACCACGGTCGGAAACTGTCACTGGGCAACCCGTGGACCCTGAAAACCTCCCTAACCAGGATCTCGGACGTCTCAGAGGCTGAAGGAAGCTTGGAGATGGGTGCAAAGTGGACGAACTTGCTGAATCTGTCCACAATAGTCAGAGTGACCGTGTTCCCATCAGAAGAGGGCAATCCAGTGACAAAGTCCAGGGCCAGATGCGACCATGGTCACCAGGGAATAGGTAGGGGGTGAAGAAGTCCAGAGCTGGCCCGATTGGCACTTTTATTCTGTGCACATACTGGGCATGCAGCAACAAACCTCTGGGTATCTTCCCCCATGGCAGGCCACCAAAATCGTCTGCGTAGTAACGCCATCGTCCGAGCCACCCCCGGGTGACAAGCCATCTTGCTGGCGTGGGACCATTGGAGGACGGCAAAATGGACAGACTCAGGCACAAACAACCGACCGGGTGGACCGTTACCGGGACCGGGCTGCGTCCGAAGGGCCACCAGAACCTCCTCATCAATCCTCCATGTGACTGCTCCCACGACAAAGTTCTGGGGAAGAATCGTCTGTCTTGGCCCCACTCTCCTCCGTCTTGGAGAACATCCGGGACAAGGCGTCCGCCTTGCCGTTCTTAGACCCAGGTCGGAACGTCAGGGAAAAATTAAAGCGTCCAAAAAACAAAGCCCACCTGGCCTGACGCGAGTTGAGACGTCTAGCCGATTGCACGTAAGCAAGATTCTTGTGGTCAGTCCAGACAATAAACGGTTGCTCCGCTCCCTCCAACCAGTGACGGCACTCCTCCAAGGCCAGTTTCACCGTGAGAAGCTCCCGGTTACCCACATCGTAATTCCTCTCCGCAGACGAAAGACGACAAGAGTAGAAGGCGCAGGGATGGAGTTTACCGTCAGTGGAGCGTCGCTGGGACAGGATGGCGCCAACCCCCACATCAGACGCGTCCACTTCCACGACAAACTGCCGAGCAGCGTCAGGTTGAGAGAATCGGGGCGTTGGTGAATCGACTCTTCAATTCCAGAAAAGCTCGGTCTGCCTCAGGATTCCAACTGAAGGTCCTGGTGCTAGAAGTCAGGGCAGTTAATGGAGCGGCCACACGGCTGTAGTCACAGATAAATCTACGATAGAAATTCGCAAACCCCAGAAACCTCTGGAGCTGCAATCTCGTATCGGGCTGGGCACAATCCAGAACTGCCCTAACTTTCTCTTGATCCATCTTAATCTCTCCCCGGGAGATGATGTACCCGAGGAAGGATGTAGTGTGGGCGTGAAATTCACACTTTTTGGCCTTCACAAACAGGCGGTTCTCCAACAATCGCTGCAGAACCTGCTTGACATGCTGGATGTGGCTGGAAGGCTCCTTAGAGAAGATCAAAATGTCATCCAGGTAAACGAACACAAACAAACCGATCATATCTCTCAAGACGTCATTAACCATGCTCTGGAACACTGCTGGAGCATTGGTCAATCCAAACGGCATCACCAGATACTTGAAATGACCCATCGGTGTATTAAAACCAGTCAACCACTCGTCCCCCTCTCTGATCCAGACCAGATGATACGCATTGCGTAGATCTAGCTTAGTGAACACCGTAGCACCCTGTAAGGAATCGAAAGCTGAGCTCATCAATGGTAGGGGATACTTGTTCTTGACCGTAATATCATTCAACCCCCGATAATCAATACAAGGTCGAAGAGAGCCATCCTTCTTACTCACAAAAAAGAATCCTGCCCCCAGGGGTGATGACGAGGGACGAATGAGACCAGCAGCTAGAGACTCCTTTATGTAGGTCTCCAAAGCTACCCGTTCAGGTAGAGAGATACTGTATAACCGTCCCTTGGGATAGGCAGCTCCAGGGAACAGGTTAATGGAACAATCATAAGGTCGGTGGGGAGGAAGTGACAGAGCCTTCTGCTTACTGAACACTTCACCCAATTTGTGATATGTTTCAGGAACCAGGGACAAATCTGGGGGGTTAGAATAACTGACCTGACTTGGAACAGAATGGGAATAGGCCGTCTTCAGGCAGTTAGCATGACATTCAGTGCTCCAACTAGTTACCTTGCCAGTCACCCAATCGAATGTGGGATTGTGTTCTCTCAGCCAGGCGTATCCAAGAACCAGAGGAACATGGGGAGAAGGCAGAATGAAGAAGGAGATAACCTCTGAATGATTCCCTGACAACAACATCTTAACCGGTTCAGTCCTCATAGTGATACGTGCCAGACTACTGCCGTCCAGAGTGGTTGCTTCAATGGCTTCCGGTAACTTCTCCTTGGAAAGCCCCAGCTGTTCCATCAAGTCGGCATCTATAAAGCTGCCATCTGCTCCAGTTTCAACTGTTCTGCCTGCGGCTATGGAATCCTGACCTGTTCACCAGACGTGCTACCTGTCCCAGACCTGCTGTTTTCAACTCTCTAGAGACAGCAGGAGTGGTAGAGATACTCTGAATGATCGGCTATGAAAAGCCAACTGACATTTACTCCTGAGGTTCTGACCTGTTGCACCCTCGACAACCACTGTGATTATTATTATTTGACCCTGCTGGTCACCTTTGAACTTTTGAACATCTTGGCCATGTTCTGTTATAATCTCCACCTGGCACAGCCAGAAGAGGACTGGCCACCCCTCATAGCCTGGTTCCTCTCTAGGTTTCTTCCTAGGTTCTGGCCTTTCTAGGGAGTTTTTCCTAGCCACCGTGCTTCTACACCTGCATTGCTTGCTGTTTGGGGTTTTAGGCTGGGTTTCTGTACAGCACTTTCAGATATCAGCTGATGTAAGAAGGGCTTTATAAATAAATTTGATTTGAACCCTTCTGATGCTATACATAAACACTATTACATCAGAGTTACTCTCTAATTTAAACTGTGGGTAGTTTCATATGTCCAGACAATTAGTCCATTACCAGCTGTCAAAACAAGCTGCTTTATGAACCACTAGTGAGGAGATAGCAACCTTTCTCCATTACCCAGAGAGAAAGCAGTACCACTGAAACCACAATGCTTTGTCTTTTTTCTAATAAACCAACTCAGTCCCTTTTGTATTATTGTCTGTATGAAGTCTGTATGCTCAACAATATGATAACAGCCTACGGTCCTATTGAGGTCCAGTGAAACATATAGCTAACTATAGGGTTTAGAGGCAGGTGGAGGTGCAGTATATCCGCTTCTGACCAGTCACAGTAATTATTAATTACCAGTCTGTTATGGTTGTTGTTTATACAAGATGGTGAAATTAATCCTGGGAGGTTCATTTAAAAACTCATTATTTTGGGATTATAGCCAAGCACATCCTGTACAATATCGAGGATAATATTCCAATGTAGACAGTTTGTGGGGGTGTATGTTCTTGTGGAAAACTGCTGTGACCAAATGTTCCAGAGTAGCCTTTATAAGGGTCATCCCAGGTGAGGCATTGGCTAGAGAGGACAGGAGAAGGCAAGTGGTGATCACTAAGCAGCTAAAAGGTAGGTTTTCAGTCCTTCTTCTAACCGTTTCATTGGAGGAAACTCGTCATCATTTCTACTAAGACTGTGACCGTGCAGGGATGAGACCCATGGAACACAGCATGCTGAAATGTTGTCTCTTCTCTCTACTCTTGCTAACAGGTAAGATATTAGGCTCCATTTTTCTTCTCTTAAACAGGCACAAATTACAGTAGAAGAATATCGTCTTCATCGTTCCTATTAGCAGATTTTAAGTAAACATTGCGAAACAAGCGTTTCAAACGGTTATCGCAAACTGAAATATTCAAAACTGCCTCGTCCCATTTTGACGCACTGCTTGGGCTGCGTGTGAAAAATGCAGCACATTGCCTTTCAAACAGATTATCTTACTAAAGTCATGAAAACAATTACAAATAAAATATTCAAATACATTTAAGTGTATTGAAGCTGTATAACATGTTGCACTAAAAGCTGGCAACGTAGTATGTTGTTTGATCTAAACCTGGTACTCTTATCTCTAGTCCATTATCGCTCCAGTATAACTGATTTAGAGTACCAGGTTTAGATCACTTTTCACACTTATTGAGTCACTACTGTGAAGCCATCAGAAATACTCTAAATGGAGAGATGGGAAACTCCATTTGATTCGTATTAACGCCCATTATGTACAATGTCCATGCGTTGTCAATTGGCCGCACAGTGCATTCTGGGTAAATATGGGACAAGGAGTGCACTCCTTCAATGAGGGAATGGGAGTCAATTGGGCGCCAGCTCAAAAACCCAACATTAGAATGAATTACATGAAGAAAACTTTATTAAGAGATATTAAACTTCTTTTTGATTTGTGACATTACGTACTTAAGAAAATAAACAGGTTATGAGTCTAGGATCTAACTTTCTACAAGGGATTTCGGGGCGATTAGTTTAACCGCGTGACACAGCATCTGACAACGTGACTGCGATTGTCTAATGGGCGGAGCGTTATACGTTCCTCCATTCATTGACCAATGAGATTCCTATCTCCTCATTTCTTAAAGTATTTCTGCTACCATGAAGCAAGACAACAACCTTAAACGTAATCTAAATTAAGTCGCATTGTATTTATTGTACTGTGTTGTTGAACTATTGGAAGGCATCATTGGGTCCTAGAAAAGCGCTATATAAATCCAATGTATTATTCTGAAATGATATACCCGTCTCTGGTTCCACAGTGTCTGCAGCAGACCCTCCATCCAATGCAGCCATTTTAGCCAGTGAAATGACTCCAGGCAATGCATCCAATACAGACAGTGTAGACCAACCATTCGACACAGCCACTTCATCCAGTGTAACCACACCATCCTGTACGACCCGTCGATGTCTGGCCAGCATGCTGATTGCGAAAGAAGCTCTGAGTCAGCCACAGTCTCCATCATGCAGCTCAAAAATCAGTGTGCCGTTAATAGTGTATGAAACTCTGTCTGTCGTAAGTCCCTTTCCGTTCCTTTTAATTGAGTTTTGTACAATGTGATGAGTTTCAGAGATCACATATTGACAGTTATATCATTGTGATTATTAATTATACCACAGCGTTGTTGAATACTCATTTCTAATTGGCTGAAAGGGCCTTACTAAAATGGACATTAAAACCAGCTAACGGGACAGTTGAAAAATATATTGTGCTAGTTGGAAAATAAATTGGCACACCATGCAATCATGATTCATTATTTCCCTACACACACAGTCCGTACTTGCTACAAAGTTACAGAAAGCTAAATCAACAACCACACAAACCTGAAATTGGATACATTGTAAACGCAGGTACAACAAGGAAAAACGTACCTAGCCAGCCTTGATTTGTTTTTGCAGACTTATTTTTTTGAGCATCTGATGACCTAATGTGTTGAGTGACGAAAATACATTTTTGCAGTCTTGACGGCGGCGCTATGCTGTCAAATCCTCCCACGTTTCTAGTTTGACCAGCTGTTTTCAGCAACTGGTGTTTTTGAATTAGGTTCCCATATCGGCAGATTTGCTAGCAACACACTATCTAGCTAGCTTCTAGCCTAGTGTTTGATATGCAATGCGATCTCCTCGTAATGAACAGTGTCGAGCGTCCTGACGGAAAGGCAACATTTTTAGCTATGCCAGGCAAAATCAGGTATGATCAGCTCATTGTTATGGATGTATCCAAATTAATGTCAATAGAAAAAAGATTACACAAACGCAAATGCAGCTACTTTGCTGTTATTCTGACTGCAGAGATTGACTGTGTTAGCCATAGCTTATTGGCTAACTAGCAAGAAAGGGACAAAAGTAATTAAGTAAAGTAATTAAGTAAAAATACTTTAAAGTACTACTTAAGTAGTTTTTTGCGGTATGTGTACTTTACTATTTCTATTTTTGAAAACGTCACCACATTCCTACAGAAAATACAAATAATAATGAAATAAAAACGTTTTACTCCATACATTTTCCCTGACAGCCAAAAATACTCGTTATATGTTGAATGCTTAGCAACACAGGAAAATGTTCCAAGTCACTCACTTATCAAGTAAACATCCCTGCTGATCCCTACTGCCTCTGATCTGGCAGACTCACTAAACACAAATGCATCGTTTGTAAATTATGTCTTAGTGTTGGAGTGTACCGCTGGCTGTCCATACATTTTAAAAACAAAATGGTGCCATCTGCTTTGCTTAATATAAGGAATGTATTTATACTTTCACTTTTGATACTTAAGTATATTTTAGCAATTACATTGACTTTTGATACTTAAATATATTTAGAACCAAATACTTTTTGACTTTTACTCAAGTAGTATTTTACTGGGTGACTTACTTGAGTAAAAGTATAGTATAAAAGTAAAGTATACCTTAATAGAAAGTTACTCAAGTATGACAATTGAGTACTTTTTCCACCACTGCAAAAACGTTGCCAGCGAGCACAACAAATAGAACGAACAACTTGGTTGCGTCCATAAATATCCAACTAATCAAACAACTGGGTCTCTAGCAATCAAAAGATGAGAATGTATGAATTATCTTATAAAAAGAAAAGCATTAACGAAAAAATAGTATTTCTAGCAGTAAATGTGTGCTTTAGTATTTTCTCTGGCAACTGTGGGATAAACTCCTCAGTTCTGTACATTACCTTGGAAAAATAAACTGCAAAGGGACTTGACTCCGTGTCGGCCATTATTTCCAAGGTAATCATCTTCTTCTCTGATATAATGGCGGTCCGCAAACCAACATTAAAGGTGCATGCCGCCACCTACTGTGCTGGAGTGTGAGGTCAATCACGGTTTACAATATTTCTAAATCATCCTACCTAACTTAGTACTTCTGTGAAAAAAAAGAGCTCTACTAACTAATAATAGACCCTCCCCATCCCCAAAATCCCTTCCAAACCCCCCCAACCCCAATGACCCTACACTTCCATCTTTCCCTCTCTTCAACATACTTACAACAATATAACACATGCTCCCCCGTTTCTTTCCAAGGTAATGTACAGAACGTTGGCATTTATCCCTTATTATCTTCTAAATAGGACACAAAAGATCTCCGCTTCGAGAGTCATCTGCAAGTTATGCTGGTAAGTACACATACATAAATTCAGCGAGACATTCAAGTAAATGTGACATTTTGTAATACTACTCAGTATGATTGTTTCTAAACTACAGTCTTGGGAAGACCCTGACTTATCATGGGACACATCAGTCTATCATCATGATATGGTGGTCCTGCCTGTCAGCAAAATCTGGACTCCTGAACTCCATGTGACTAATGGGTGAGTCCACTTACAACAGAATACAATAACTTATGTCATATTGAATTTATTCTTGATTCCTTTTATAACATGATCTTCTAAATAGTGAGTGAAACATCTACAGAAATTAATTAGAGATACAGTATTTATTTTGTGGCCAAATGTTTAGTTGTGACAGTTTTAGTAGATCAATCCTCAGTTGTCTGTCCTCAACCTCTCATGTCTAAAGAGTGCAAACAACGATAAAGCACAGCAACAAGGATTTGCTGGTGCACAGCAACGGGACTATAGAGCACATGGTCATCATGAACACTGTGGTGGGCTGTGAGGTCAATCTGTACAATAACCCCTTCGCTTCAAATTTCTGCCCCATCGCCATCAATGTATGGGCACTTAAAGGTAAGTGCATCATTTCAATCCTCATTCTGTCTGCTAAACAGCTATTGCGCACTATTACTTACCAAAGATCTTATTAAAAACAAGATGTTACCAAAAACAACTAAAATGTAGTTGTTTTAATCTGTATAGCCTACTGCAATTCCGTATATGATGCAATTCAGTTTTTGTCATCTTTGGAGTTTTATATGCTCCCTGACTGTCCTCCCTACCAATGATGTACAGTGCCTTCAGAAAGTATTCATACACCTTGACTTATTCCACATTTTGTTGTTACAGCCTGAATTCAAAATGAATTAAACATATTGTTTCTCTCACCCATCTACACGCAATACCCCATAATGACAAAGTGAGAAAGTCTTTAGAAATGTTTGCATATTAATAAAAAATGAAATACAGAAATCGAATTTACATAATTATTCACACCCCTTTCCTATGACACTACAAATTGAGCTCAGGTGCATCCATCTTCCTTTGATCATCCTTGAGATGTCACTATCCACCTGTCTATGTAAGGTCCCATAGTTGACAGTGCATGTCAGAGCAGAAACTATACCATAAA
Source organism: Salmo salar (assembly GCF_965601325.2). Taxonomy (NCBI): domain Eukaryota; kingdom Metazoa; phylum Chordata; class Actinopteri; order Salmoniformes; family Salmonidae; genus Salmo; species Salmo salar. The sequence continues at coordinate 91,522,041 of NC_138293.1, read as the reverse complement.
GTCCTAGGAACTGTCCGTAGATCTCCGGGAATTGTGGTGAGGCATATATCTGGGGAAGGGTATAAAATAATTTCTAGAGTGTTGAAAGTTTCCAAGAGCACAGTGGTCAACATCATTGGGAAATAAAAAATATATGGAACTACCCAGACTCTGCCTAGAGCTGGCTGTCAAATCAAACTGAGAAACCAGGCAAGAAGGACCTTGGTCAGGGAGGTAACCAAGAACTCAATGACCACTCTGACAGAACTACAGAGTTTCTTGGCTGAGATGGGAGAACCTGCCAGAAGGACAACAGTCTCTACAGCACTTCACCAATCTGGGATTTATAGGAGAGTGGCCAGACGGAAGCCACTCCTGAGAAAAAGGCACATGACAGCACGTCTGGAGTTTGCAAAAAGGCACATGAAAGACTCAAGAGAATAAGGCAAAAATATTCTGTGGTCTGATGAGACAAAAATTGAACTCTTTAGCCTGAATGCAAACCACTATGTCTGGAGAAAACCAGGCACAGCTCATCACCCTCTATCGCCATCCCTACCCTGTTGAGCAGCAGGGATTGAGAGACTGGTAAGGATAGAGAGAACATTGAATGGAGCCAAATGCATCCTTGATGAGCACCTGCTTCAGAGTGCAAACAACCTTAGACTGGGGGTGAATATTTACAGCCAAAACAACGATGGAATGGCTTCAGAACAAGAATATGAAAGTCCTTGAGTGGCCCAGTCAAAGCCCAGACTTGAATCTCATTGAAAAAAACGTAAATTGCTGTTCATCACCGCTCCCCATCTAACTTGAGAAAATCTGCAGGGAAAAATGGGAGAAAATCCCAAAAATTCAGATGTGTAACACATTTATTTTTTAGAATAAATCAAGGGGTATATCAACCCTGGATTGCTGATGCTATGTATTGGCCATTGAGAGGCTTTAAAGCCACTCCCCAGTAGGAGCAGTGCTCCATAGGAATGAATGTAATTATACAGTATTTCAATTAAATGTTTAAAGTACAAAATTACATGTATTTAAGTATTATTTTGTTGTTGTGGTGACAGTAACATTAGTAATCTCAAAAAAGTATACTTTAAAACTCCCCTAAAGTCGATGTCCACGACCCCGTGGAAATCGAATTAGCATAATAATCCCCATAAAAATCAGTACATTTAAAATAGATATGTTTTTCGTATGAAATGCGTTTCAATCCACTGCGCCTGCCGATATCGCCCTTCCGCATCTGCGATGAAAGGTGAAAGAGCTAGGGCGGTGTTTATCAGACCACGAGACATCCCGAAAATCGGTCTTCTCACAAAAATGTCTGTAGCGTCCATACCGTTTGGCCTACAAACATTTAAGATGAGACTCTCAGGAACATGACAGTTCTCTCCGTTTTGCTCTATGACCCCCACAACAGTCACAGGACTGGTCTGAAGTCAGTACAGCCGATATGCCAACTTCTGTCTGTAGCATCCGAACAGTTTGGGCTACACTATGACCCTTCTATGGAAAGGTGAGTCTCTCACGAACACGGAACACGAACACCCACATGCCTCACAAGACTAGTTTAAAGGTTAAAAAAAAAAATGTATGCAAGAATATATGGAGATAGTATTTAACCCCTTATTTTAGGCACTAAACTATCTGTGTATCCATGTATGAAGCTGTTATTCAATATGTTTCTATGGAGTCTGTAAAATAATTAATGTGGCAAAGACAAATGTAGACATTAACAAATGCTTCCAAACAAAAATACAATGGTGGGGGGAGTGCCACGATGGAGGCACGGTGGTTCAACACAGCGCCCCCCCATCAGTCCTCTACTGTACAGTGTATATATACATCATTGTACCTGATAGTCCGTCCCTTCCAGGTTTGTGGTAACAGAGGTGTGTTTGGGCCGGTGCAGCATGCTGCAGACCCAATTGGCCTTTTGGGCTGGACACAGTGAATATTAGGGATGTAATGGTTCAAACATTTTGATTTGGTTCAGTCCTTGATTTTTGGCTCAATTTTCAGGAGGGAAAAAAACGACCATTATACCATCCTTTGTAAATGATAATAACGATGGACAATCTTTAATGTAGGCCTAAGTTATCTCCCAAATTAAATAAGGTAAATGAATACGTTAAGCACGAATAAGAATTATTTAACCTGTTATGGCTAGGGGGCAGTATTTTCACTGCTGGATAAAAAACGTACCCGATTTAATCTGGTTACCACTCCTACCCAGTAACTAGAATATGCATATACTTATTACATATGGATAGAAAACATCCTAAAGTTTCTAAAACTGTTTGAATGGTGTCTGTGAGTATAACAGAACTCATTTGGCAGGCAAAAACCTGACAAGGTTTCATGCAGGAAGTGGCCTGTCTGACAAGGTGTCGTTCTTCTTGTCTCTGTTTATTGAAGAGTGAGGATCTTAGCTGTCCTGTGACACTTCCTACGGCTGCCATAGGGTCTCAGAAGGCGGTAAAAAGCTGAATCGTGGCTTTGCAGGCTCTAGCTGAAAAAAATTTGCGCGTTTGGGTAGTGGCTGGTTACAGTACTGTGAGACTCAGGCTCGTGCCCGCGTCGACCGAAAGCTTTGTTTACTTTCCTCTGTTTAGCTAAAAGGAGATTCCCGGTCGGAATATTATCGCTTTTTTACGAGAAAAATGGCATAAAAATGGATTTTAAACAGCGGTTGACATGCTTCGAAGTACGGTAATGGAATATTTAGATTTTTTTTGTCACGAATTGCGCCATGCGCACGACCCTGATTTACCATTTCAGATAGTGTCTGGGACGCACGAACAAAACGCCGCTATTCGGATATAACGATGGATTATTTTGGACCAAACCAACATTTGTTATTGAAGTAGCAGTCCTGGGAGTGCATTCTGACGAAGACAACAAAAGGTAATCAATCTTTTATAATAGTAAATCTGATATTGGTGAGTGCTAAACTTGCCGGGTGTCTAAATAGCTAGCCCGTGATGCCTGGGCTATGTACTTAGAATATTGCAAAATGTGCTTTCACCAAAAAGCTATTTTAAAATCGGACATATCGAGTGCATAGAAGAGTTCTGTATCTATAATTCTTAAAATAATTGTTATGCTTTTTGTGAACGTTTATCGTGAGTAATTTAGTAAATTCACCGGCAGTGTTCGGTGGGAATGCTAGTCACATGCTAGTCACATGCTAATGTAAAAAGCTGGTTTTTGATATAAATATGAACTTGATTGAACAAAACATGCATGTATTGTATAACATAATGTCCTAGGGTTGTCATCTGATGAAGATCATCAAAGGTTAGTGCTGCATTTAGCTGTCTTCTGGGTTTTTGTGACATTATATGCTAGCTTGAAAAATGGGTGTCTGATTATTTCTGGCTTGGTACTCTGCTGACATAATCTAATGTTTTGCTTTCGTTGTAAAGCCTTTTTGAAATCGGACAGTGTGGTTAGATAAAGGAGAGTCTTATCTTTAAAATGCTGTGAAATAGTCATATGTTTGAAAAATTGAAGTTTTTGTATTTTTGAGGAATTTGTAATTCGCGCCACGCCTATCATTGGATATTGGAGCAGGTGTTCCGCTAGCGGAACGTCTAGATGTAAGAGGATAAACAACATAACAAATGCAAGCTTTTATGTGTTGTATAGTTCAAGTCAGTAGAGCGAAATAGATACTGTGGTAAATGGTTTTAGCAGTATTGCATGACGATAGACATGAGAACTGGGGGTTATAAAAGTGCACCCGGTGGAAGACACGTGTTCTGAGCGGTATGAAACAGGAGGAGAGGAGTCAGTGTTTTATTAGTGTGCATGTTGAAAGCGGGAACACTTTAAAAATCTTCCAGATTCTTATTATTTGATTACTCCTGTAAGCTTTTTTTTTTACAACTTGATGTTAGATGGTTCCTCACCCTGAAAGTAGTCTATGGGCCAGGAGAAAGTGTATTCCATGGTTCAGTGTTCTCTGAACAACAACTACAAACTTTAGCCATCACTAACAAACAAAAAAAATCTATGGGAGTGATCGGGGCAATCGTGCAATTGTCAGCATTTCATGGCCAAATCAACTCCCTATTTAGTTTGATGTCAACTGATTTTTAGGGGTGTGAAGCTAAGGTATGATCTTTGAATGACTGAACTAGTATAAAATATCTGCATTTCCAGGATGTGGCATGTTCCTGAACTTTGGGGCTGTGAGCACAACTAGTGCAAACCGTGGGGACTGGCTAACCGAGAACGTGAAACTCGATGCTAAAGGAGGCAGAGATGATCGCAACTATCTATGGGTTAGTGAGTGCTCCGGGTGATTTCAGTAGTTTTTTTTATGAGACATGTAAAGATACTTTACTCTTCCTATTTTTAAGGGCAGAGCTTAAACATTTACACAGAAAAAATACAATACACTTAAATAAAAATGTATCTGATATTTTCATAAGTATTGTTCCGTTGAGATAAATACACATCCCAGGCTATCTACTGTGTAGATCCACCTACATGCCACAATTCCAAATTAATGAAAAAGATTTGCAGTCCAAATTTGCAGTGCGTTTCTTTTCCCATTTATTTGGGGTTAAGGCATAGTTGGATCTGCAAACCGATGGTGAAGGATGTGGACTCATTGACACAAGGCTTCTTTTGAGTTCTGAAAACATCTGACAAAGTCTGATTTTGGAATGTAATGCGCTTTCAATTTTAAACAAATGCTATACGTTTAGATGCAAGAACTCGAAAAACAAATGATTTCAGTCTGGCCTACCCATCTGTCTTCACAGGTGTCGCTGAAAATGCGGTCCGAAAACCCGTTTATGTCCCTGGTCCTGCCCAGTATACTGATCATTGTGGCTGATGTGGTGAGCTTCGCCCTGCCGCTGGGAGGGGCCGAGCGTATCTCATTCAAGGTTACACTGGTTCTCAGCTTCATCATGTTCCTCATCATCCTCAACGACCTACTGCCTGGAGGAGGCCAGTGCAGCCCCATCATCCGTGAGTGTCCTGTGTGTAATGCACCAGAATGAAACAGCATTTTGTTACAACGGGTGTGTATGTAACAGAGTTAAGAATGCTCCATAAGCTTATTTCACAGCTAGCTTGAAATGTCGCCAAGGGAGCTATCAAATTTGATATTTTTCTGTAGCTCAATTGTTTGGTATGTGGTCAAGGACGGTCACGTGTTTGGGAGCAGTGATCCTGAACAGCAACAGTGATCCGTTGTGAGCAGAGGTTCACTATTTCCAGCCCGGTATGTTACAGGACAGTAAAGGAAGCTATACTGTTAGCAGCACACTGATGTCGGTTTCGTGTACACAGTACCTCTCTGCCACCATATAACACTCACACATCTCTCTCTGTCGTTGTTCTCCATAGGGAAGCACTTCTGTTTCTGTTTGGTCATCCTGGTGTTGAGCACGTTGCAGTCTATGGTGCTCACACGTCTGGCTAAGTGTGGTACTCTCCGGCCCTGCAGCCTCTCCAAGTCCAAAGACTTGCTGCTTAAAGACACAGACAATGAAGAGGGTAAACCTTTTCATTCTTCTGTCATCTCAGTTACCCACAGAGCAAAATATATTTTTATGGTTGCCAAAGAAGACATTAACAAAACATCCTTATACAATCAGCTATAACCTGACCATGACGTGATAATGATGTTATTGCAACCAGTTTTACTGGGTACCCCATAAATTACTTTCATCACCATAAACTAGTCAAGTTGTATTTTATTGATGCACAACCTTTTCATTCTTACCCTTTAGCTGCAGTTAAAGCATGCAGTTGACGTCTTTCCCAGAATATTTTCTTGTTACGATTTGTCTTGCGTGTACGCTCGTCTGGCCAGCTAGTACATTTGATCTTTAATCTGTCACAGAAAACTGTCATTTTACAAAAATGTCAATCATTTTTACATCTTTATTTAATCATGTTATAAATAATAGGTTATCCTTTTTTCTCTCATTTACTGTTGTCTAGAATCCAAGTCTGGTATTACTGTCATCAAACTGAATGCCTCAGAGGAAGAGAATACACCCTTCCAGGAGGTGGTGAAGTTTCTCAACAAAATGGCTGCACAAGACCAGAAAAAAGCAAGACGCCATCGCTTTGCCAACAAAGTGGACTTGATCTGTTTCTGTATCTATCTCACCGTCCTCATTATTTACTCATTCATCATTTTATGTTTCTCCTTTGGTTCTCGATGTGAGATCGACCAATTAGATTTCTGGTCATAAATTCTTTATTTGCATTTAACAACCATATTTCAATAAATATTGGTGTGTTTGGGTCTTCAGAAATTTTGCAAGCACTAACAAAAAGCTAGTTTTTTTGAGTTTCTGGGTGTAATAAATGTTTATTCTTAAGTAGAGCTTTAAAAATATTTATTTAAACATGTTTAGAACTAGCCAGTCATGTGGAATAATACATTTAGCAATTAGGACTCTAATGAATACATGTAATGGGGACTGAAGCACTATAATCCCCAGAATAGAGCCCTAGAACTCTAATGAATACATGTAATGGGGACTGTAGCTGTAGTATTAGTAGTGTGGAAACAAATCAACAGTGTGTTATTTCCTATAGAGGCAGTGTGAAGGCCTTATATTATCTCCTAACTAAGCAGGTTCTCAACCTCAGGCTGAGATATCAAATAGTTTCACGATCATCTCCTCCACCTGCGCTGGGCTGTATTTGTGGTATCTCTCAGGGTGTTTGGAGAAATCAGCATGGTCACATCTGTATAAAGTAAAGGTAAAGGACCATAATAAAGGAATATCAGGGTACCAGTGTTCTGTATGAAATTCTTACTGCATATCACTATTGAACAGTGGTGAATAAAAAAACACGTCTTGTACATAGAGACCAAACATACATGGTACATCCCAGTTTCACCTACACTATTTGAAAAGCATCACTTATTCAACCACCTTATGTGTGCTGCATTCCAAATGGACCCCCTATTCCCTTGCCGATCTAAGAGGATTGGATAGGTAGAAGCAACACGACAACATGTTCACCAGGCCAATCAGAAGGCATTACCATAATGCTTGTATCCATCCAATCCGCTCAGATCTACAGGAGTGGTTGGGGAGTAGGGGCTAGGGAATAGGGGCTGGTGAATAGGGTCTAGTGAATATGGAGTAAGGGCTAGGGAGTAGGGGCTTGAGAATAGGGGCTAGAGAGTAAGAGCTAGGGAATAGTGAGTAAGGGCTAGGGAGTAAGGGCTAGAGAGTAAGAGCTAGAAAATAGTAAGGGCTAGGGAGTAGGGGATAGGGAATAGGGAGTAAGAGCGAGAGAATAGGGGCTATGAAGTAAGAGCTAATTCTGAATTCAGCAGCAGTCTCCAGTAATAAGCTCCATGATATGCCATGACTTCCCTCAGCAGAAAGGCTGTGTAGGCCTTGGACACCATCTCTCTCTGGGCCTGACAGATGGACTGGCGCTGCTCTCTGTCTGGGATGGCCCACGCCTTCTGAGCCTTTATTGTTGTGTTAGTCTATGGAAGGGGGTGAGAACCATGAGCCTCCTAGGTTTTGTACTGAAGTCAATGTAGCCAGAGGAAGACAGAAACTAGCTGTCCTCCGGCTACACCATGTTTTTTAATTTTATTTCACCTTTATTTAACCAGGTAGGCAAGTTGAGAACAAGTTCTCATTTACAACTGCGACCTGGCCAAGATAAAGCAAAGCAGTTCGACACAAACAACAACACAGAGTTACACATGGAGTAAAACAAACATACAGTCAATAATACAGTAGAAAAATAAGTCTATATACAAAGTGAGCAAATGAGGTGAGATAAGGGAGGTAAAGGCAACAAATAGGCCATGGTGGCAAAGTAAATACAATATAGCAATTAAAACACTGGAATGGTAGATTGGAGTATGAATAAGGGTTGTTGTGTAGAGATGTCACATGGTACTGATTAGGCCTGGGAATTGCCAGGGGCCTCACGATACCATATTATCACGATACTTAGGTGCCAATATGTTATGTATTACGATTCTCATGATTCTATATGTATTGTGATTCTCATGATTCTATTTGTATTGTGATTCTCACAATTGTCATGATTCTATATGTATTGTGATTCTCATGATTCTATATGTATTGTGATTCTCATGATTCTATATGTATTGTGATTCTCATGATTCTATATGTATTGTGATTCTCATGATTCTATATGTATTGTGATTCTCATGATTCTATGTGTATTGTGATTCTCATGATTCTATGTGTATTGTGATTCTCAAGATTCTATATGTATTGTGATTCTCAAGATTCTATATGTATTGTGATTCTCATGATTCTATATGTATTGCTATTCGATACTGTGATTTTATTGCGATTCGATGTTCCAAACATATTGCTCACCATATGTCTGCTGCAGAGAGACGAGAGAGATACATGAGAAAAATAGTTTTGATCAGTCATGGAAATAAAAAAGTGCTGAAAACAAATTGTTTCCCTAATAAATTGGCGCCTTATTTAAAATGAAGATGGAGAACAAGCTATGAAGGACAAATACTGGAGTTTTGATGCAAGTACAGCCAACTAGCACAAATATAATATTGCGATATTGTCACGGTTGTCGTATGATGAAGAAGCGGACCAAAGCGCAGCGTGTGTATCGTTCCACATTTTCTTTATTAAACTGTGAAACTATGCAATACATACAAAATAAACTAAAGAACAAAAACAACAAACGTGACGAAGAGGTTAAACATACACTAACTCAAAAACAATCTCCCACAAACCCAGGTGGGAAAAACACCTACTTAAGTATGATCTCCAATTAGAGACAACGATGACCAGCTGCCTCTAATTGGAGATCATCCCAAACAAAAACCCAACATAGAAATACAAAACTAGAACATCACAACATAGAAAATCTAAACTAGAAGAAAAAAAACTGTCACGCCCTGACCTACTCTACCATAGAAAATAACAGCTTTCTATGGTCAGGACGTGACAGATATTGTCAAAACGATATGATATGATATATCGTCAAAGATAATATCTCGATATGTATCTGTATCAACCCCCCCCCCCCCCCATCACTAGTACTGACACAGATCCTTCAGGTACATGGAGGAATCTGGCCTCCTTGTCTTACCTTGAACTTGTCTTTAATCACCTGACAGTCTTTTTCTTTCAACTGAAGCCCGATGGTGATGACATATGAAGAATAGAAAAGGTGTGATTAGGTTTGAATAAAACAACAAGCAAATCCACTTAAAGGTAGATAGTGTAATATGAGAAATATCCTTTTTAATTTAATATACAGTATCAAAACATATACCCTCACCTTGTCACCTGGCTTAAAGGTGGGCAGATTCTTTTCAGTCAGGCACTCGGTCACCTTCAACCAACTGCAACACACAAGCAGCACACATTCACTGCACAGGTCAGTAATGTTCAGTAGCATAATCATTCATTGGACTGCCCACAAGTCTGGAACCAACAAGCCTGAACAGCTTATACCCCCCCCCCAAGCCATAAGACTGCTAAATAGTTAACCAATAGGTACAAGGACTATCTGCATTGGCCCTTTTTGCATGAACTCTTTTGACTTATCGGATACACTGCTGTTACTGTTTATTCTCTACCTCAATTACATCGTACCCCTGCACATCGACTTGTTACCCCACATATATAGCCAAGTTATCGTTACTCATTGTGGATTTATTCCTCGTGTTATTATTTTTCTATTATTTCTCTCAGCAGTGTTGGAAAGGGCCCGCAAGTAAACATTTCACTGTTCATCTACACCTGTTGTTTACGAAGCATGTAACAAATACAATTGTATTTGAGTTGTAGCATAAGATACTTGATTTACTGTAGCATTGTCCCCGTGTGAAGTAATGGTAACACTTCACTTAAAGCCTGCAGGTATCATGTATTATGATGCAGTTATAATGCCGGTATCATGCATTGTGGTGCAGTTATAATGCAGGTATCATCAAATCAAATCCAAATCATATCTTATTTGTCACATACACATGGTTAGCAGATGTTAATGCGAGTGTAGCGAAATGCTTGTGCTTCTAGTTCCGACAATGCAGTAATATCCAACGCGTAATCTAACCTAACAATTTCACAACAATTACCTTATACACACACACAACTGTAAAGGAATGAATAAGAATATGCACATAAAAATATATGAATGAGTGATGGTATAGAACGGCATAGGCAAGATGCAGTAGATGGTATAGAGTACAGTGTATACATATGAGATGAGTAATGTAGGGTATGTAAACATTATATGAAGTGGCATTATTTAAAGTGGCTAGTGATACATTTATTACATCAAATTAGTTAGGTAGTTTGGTAGTTTGCCCCCGGTGATGCGTTGTGCAGACATCACTACCCTCTGGAGAGCCTTACAGTTGTGGGCGGAGCAGTTGCCGTACCAGGCGGTGATACAGCCCGACAGGATGCTCTCGATTGTGCATCTGTAAAAGTTAGTGAGTGTTTTTGGTGACAAGCCACATTTCTTAAGCCTCCTGAGGTTGAAGAGGAGCTGCTGCGCCTTCTTCACTACGCTGTCTGTGTGGGTGGACCTTTTCACTTTGTCCGTGATGCGTACGCCGATGAACTTAAAACTTTCTACCCTCTCCACTACTGTCCCATCGATGTGGATAGGGGGGTGCTCCCTCTGCTGTTTCCTGAAGTCCACGATCATCTCCTTTGTTTTGTTGACGTTGAGTGTGAGGTTATTTTCCTGACACCACACTCCGAGGGCCCTTACCTCCTCCCTGTAGGCCGTCTCGTCGTTGTTGGTGATCAAGCCTACCACTGTAGTGTCGTCTGCAAACTTGATGATTGAGTTGGAGGCGTGCATGGCCACGCAGTCGTGGGTGAACAGGGAGTACAGGAGAGGGCTGAGAATGCACCCTTGTGGGGCCCCAGTGTTGAGGATCAGTGGAGTGGAGATGTTGTTTCCTACCCTCACCACCTGGGGGTGGCCCGTCAGGAAGTCCAGGACCCAGTTGCACAGGGCGGGGTCGAGACCCAGGGTCTCGAGCTTAATGACGAGTTTGGAGGGTACTATGGTGTTAAATGCTGAGCTGTAGTCGATGAACAGCATTCTCACATAGGTATTCCTCTTGTCCAGATGGGTTAGGGCAGTGTGCAGTGTGATTGCGTCGTCTGTGGACCTATTTAGGCGGTAAGCAAATTGGAGTGGGTCTAGGGTGTCAGGTAGGGTGGAGGTGATATGGTCCTTGACTAGTCTCTCAAAGCACTTCATGATGACGGAAGTGAGTGCTACGGGGCGGTATAATGATGCAGTTATAATTCATTATGATGCCGTTATAATGCATTGTGATGCAGTTACAATCTATTATAACACTTGTCATGAGCATGTATGACCACCGTATAATCTATATTATAATATTGTAAACCTAGGCAACAAACATGAGCTGGTAGATTAGTCAAATTCCCCCCTCTTCAGTGTGGGTTGACTCAAAACATTACATTTCGAAGGGAAAGCAAGTGCCAGGATCTCACGGGAAATATGGGTGTTTTTAAAATATTAAAAAGTTGACAATATTAGCAGCATATCCAGAGACCGAAAAGCTGAACAGATTAATATAATTTTGAGGAGGAAGTTGCATTTGATGATTTAAAATGATTTACCGGCTGTAAGGGCAGTATGTTAACCTGGTTACCAATCTGTTCCTGTCATCAAACATGTTTTAGCAATGACAGTGAGTACGAAGAGTGGAATGTTAGCAGAAAAGGCTGTGGATTTCAGGCTAGCAGGAGGCAGCTAGTCTCTTCTAATAATGCATAATGATCAGGACTAATGTTAGATTCCATCACTCCCTTCTTCCTCCTCTGGATTCCTGGTCCCTCACCTGTGCTGGTACGCCCGCTTCTGTTGCTCAATCAGTTCCCTGTACTCAACCTCTGGATCCCTGCCGCTGGTTTTAACCACTTCAAACAGAGATGACCTGCAGGTGGATGTCCCTGTCATAACTAGTCTGCCACCCCTGTGAGCTGTGACAAATTCACTTACAACCCTGAACTAAAGTACATGGAAAGTCAAAATGTAGGTCACTTTGAGTGATCATTATGTTGTGTAGGCCTAGTTAATATCTCAACCTTAGGGATCTCTAATGTCTCAAATAAAGATTTATTATAATAAACAAGGACTGTCCTGGAACACGTTCTGGTAAACTTCATGACCGGAGTCGTATTAAATGTTTTGTAACTGAAAAATAACATTTGCGTTTCTCATTTCTTAAGTCCAGGTGGTCCCTTCCCTCCCTGTTTTCTTCCATTTATTGCCTAATGAACATGACCCTGTTCATTAATGTGCCAGGTCCTAATGCCAGACTCAAGCTAACACACACTTTGGAAATGTACAAAGAGAGGGCCTACATCTTCATTGACTTGAGGATGTAGTTGTAGTTGTTGAGGAGGAAGATGGCCCCGAGAGCGTGGTCCTCGTACACCTTGGCCTTACTCTGTAGGTTGTACTGAAGATGCTCAAGCACTTCACCTGGAGAAGGGAAATCATAAACCTCATGTAAAACCACATAGCCACCACATGGGGGCAGTCAAGACACTTGAACTAAACACCAAGTGCATTTTTTTTGCCAATATGGGACCTCTAGTATCGAATTGACTTTCTTTGGAGCCAAAAGCCAGAAGCCAGCATATTGCCTTAGCCTAAAGGCGTCTGCATGCTTCCCAGCCGAAACAATTCGGAGGAGTTTGTGCATATATTACGACAACATTTTGTGACGTTTTCCTTCATTTTGTACTTCGGTAAGGGTTTTTTCAGTTGTTCGGGCACACATTTTTTTCTTGAGGCAAGCCGAAGTTGGTAGCCGAAGTCTTTGCCCCTTCGTCGGTGATTGGTCAACAGTAGGGATTCTTCAGTAAAGTCTTTGTTGGCATTCAATGAGAGACGACTCGTTTTTATGCACATTTCTTCATTGAGAAACACTGCACCAAACATATTAGTTAGATGTAAAGTTGCCCGACTAAGATCTCTGCAAAAACTTCTAAATTAATGACAGAATTCTTTAGTTATTTTAGATTAATTCTGACTATTTGAGGAAGTTTAAACTGGCTACGGTGTCTCAAATGGACAAACAGTACTATTGACGCTTTTTTCTCGTTTTTCAAGCGAAGGTCTTTTAAGGGAGTATGCGAGCACACTCGACTTCGGCTAGCCGCCAGCTGAACTGAAGCATGCGGACGCCTTAAGACCCAACGGTTCAGCGTCTTGCCCTTGTCAAAGGTGTCATTCTGGATATTAGACACAGCCATGTTGAACACTCACAGACATAAGGACTCAGTGCTCTCTGACTATCATTCCCCTTGGACTCCTGACTGTCTGATGGCTGTTCCTCTGATTCATCTGCATCTGGTGAACAAAACAGTTCTATATCTACACTGCACATCTCAATGAGGAAAAACCAACCATCTAATAACCATCTAGTTTTGTAATCGAAAACTCAATCTAATAAACAAAGAGAAAGACTCTGTACCAGTGTCGTGTTGAATGTCCACCTGAACACTACGGGACACCTCCATAGTTACTGTGTCACTGTCTACATCATGAGGATAAAGGATGGACCGAACAGCATCTGCAAAGGACAGCAACTGCTGCAGGAATAGAATGGTCTGGAGACAGTAAGAGAACAATTAACATATTACACATCTTTAGTTAGGTCAGTTAAAATTGGATAAAAAATAAAAATACAACTTTATTCTACATTTAGTGAGAAACTGACATGTGTCTTCTGTCTAGTATCCCATGATACTACAATATAAGGAAATAAACACCCTCTGGAACAAAACACCCTTGTCCTTACTCAGTAAGCACATCAGCATTACTGATTCACTTAATTGAATGGAAACTGATGGACATGAAACATCAGAAAAGAGAGTTGTTACATTGCTGTTGAATTCATGAACCGTTCCATCCTTGGACATACTCTCCCTATCAGGGTTGCTCTGTGAGAGAAAGGGGAAATGACAGTTTGGGGTTGAGTTTCTCAAAGCTTCCAGATCATTTTACATCATAGGAATGTATGCAATCATGGCCCAAAAAATTATCTCAGTGCTATGAAGCTTTTGGGAAACTCACCGGGTTGTCTGTCTGATTAAATAATATTATTACAACGATCCAGTCAGAGGTTCCCTTGCTGGATGATGAAATGTTTTATATAAGTCCTTCCAACTAAAACAATCTTTGAATGGTTAGAATGTCGTACCTTGACTTGAGCAGAAAAATCCTTCAGTGCTCTGACTGCCAGGGTCTTCATAGATGTAATGAGTTTGGAAAGCTTGGCCAAGGTGCTGCTTGTTGTGCACTGACAGGCAATATGAAACATGACATCACACAGTCAGCCATAATAATACATTTCCCTCAGTATACTGACCCAAATTCCAGACAATTCAGGAACACTGAAATTCCAATTCTCTTCAATGCTTATCAAGGGGTTAACTTTCTGAATTGACTGGAATTGAAATAGAATTTACCCCAACCCTGACCATGACCCCCCCCTGACCCCACCTCTGAGCATGACCCCAACCAAGACCCCCCTGACCATTACAACCCCTGACCCCCTGACCATGACCCCCCCTGACCCCACCTCTGAGCATGACCCCAACCCTGACCCCAACCAAGACCCCCCTGACCATGACACCCTGAGCACACAACAATAGAGACAAAGCTCAACTTTAAACTGTCCTCTCAGGATTATATGGCACCTTTAGTAATGTGTTAAACTCTTTGTCCTCCTCCAGGAGGCGGCCCAGGACAGGTAACATGGCGACGAGGGCTGTGTAGTCGTGACGTGAACAGGCTCGTCTGACAGAGGACACAATGTTCTCCCCATTCTGGATCAGCTGGTTCAGAGCCACCTGAAGGAAATAAGATTACAATTACAAATTAGAACAACTTTATTGTCCACGCAATGTGGACATTTGTCTTCGGCTTCACCACATAAAACCAGACATTAAACACCCTCATGCGCACATCATTCTCAAGACCATTAAATAAACTCATAAACAAAGTACAAAAGTGCTGCAGTGCAAGATTATGTACATAACATGTACATAACATGTACACATGTATATAATGACATCATTGGTCTAAAACTAGAATCATCATCAAGATACCTTACAGTAAAACTAGAATCATCAAGATACCTTACAGCCAGGGAGTCCAAATAGATCCACATCACCGCGGTAGTGTAAGATGTAGAACCATGTGTATATATAACCATGATGGTTATACACCTGTAATGATCTCCATTATGAAGAGCTCCCCATATTAAATGCTTGTTTGTTTTGTGTATCATCTGGCCACTGTGAAGCCTTATAATAGCCAAAAGCAAATGTCCACATTTGTGTAGACATTGACAATAAAGTTGTAATATTTTATTCATCACATTTTAATATCCTTCACTTCTGACCTGGATGAGAGTTTCAAAGGTATTGGAGCAGTTCAGAGGGAAGACTTTGGACACCATGGTGTATTCACTCTTGGCCAGGGACAAGAAGGCTGTGACGCAGGCCATGTAGGTCTCAATCTCAATGTTTAATATGCTGTCCCGCCCTAGTGACAAGACAGGAGTGAAAGGGTGAATGCCATGGAAATATCATGAACATTATATATCATCTTTCTATAGTTTAATGAAACCTTTATTTAACCAGGGAGTACCTTGATATAAAGAGTCCTTTATTTAACCAGGAAGTACTTTGATATAAGAAATCTAGGGTAATTTTTTTGGGAAACCTGGATCTATAGCATGCTTAGTAATATGTTCACAAAAAAAATGTGCAAACAGAAAAGTATCCCCTGTAACTGTGTCTACAGTGGCTTGTGAAAGTATTCACCCCCTTGGCATTTCTCCTACTTTGTTGCCTTACAACCTGGAATTAAAATGGAT
The DNA here is from genome assembly GCF_965601325.2 of Salmo salar. Classification (NCBI taxonomy): domain Eukaryota; kingdom Metazoa; phylum Chordata; class Actinopteri; order Salmoniformes; family Salmonidae; genus Salmo; species Salmo salar. The sequence goes on along the minus strand of NC_138293.1, from coordinate 91,506,146 downwards.
TTTTGGGGAGTTTGTATCATTTGATTTATACAACATGCCTACCACTTTGAAGATGCAAAATATTTTTTATTGTGAAACAAACAAGAAATAAGACAAAAAAACTGAAAACTTGAGCATGCATAACTATTCATCCCCCCAAAGTCAATACTTTGTAGAGCCACCTTTTGCAGCAATTACAGCTGCAAGTCTCTTGGGGTAGGTCTCTCTCTTGGCACATCTAGCCACTGGGATTTTTGCCCATTCTTCAAGGCAAACTGCTCCAGCTCCTTCAAGTTGGATGGGTTCTGCTGGTGTATGGCAATCTTTAATTCACACCACAGATTCTCAATTGGATTGAGGTCTGGGCTTTGACTAGGCAATTCCAAGACATTTAAATGTTTCCCCTTAAATCACTTGAGTGTTGCTTTAGCAGTATGCTTAGGGTCATTCTCCTGCTGGAAGGTGAACCTCCGTCCCAGTCAAATCTCTGGAAGACTGAAACAGGTTTCCCTCAAGTGTAACGGCTGTCGTAGAGAGGGGACCAAAGCGCAACGTGTTGAGTGCTCATAATGACTTTTTATTTTAACACAGAACACTAAAGAAAATAACAAAACCGAAAACGATCAGCTCACAGTTCTGTCTGGTACATAGACTAAACAGAATACAACTACCCACAAACACAGGTGGAAAAAAACCCTACTTAAGTATGATCTCCAATTAGAGACAACGAGGACCAGCTGCCTCTAATTGGAGATCACCCCCCCCCAAAAAAAATAACATAGAAATAAAAAACTAGAACTAAACATAGATATAGAAAACATAGAAAAGCACAAAACCCCCTGTCACGCCATGCCTACTCTACCATAGAAAATAACATCTTACAATGGTCAGGACGTGACAGTACCTACCTACCCCCCCTAAAAAACAAAAAAAGGGAGGGTAGGGTGGGTAACACCTGTTTATGGCGGCTCTAGTGCAGTCCACATAACCTTATCCTCCAGCAGAGGAGGCGGCTCCGGTTCGGGGCGTAACCCCCGCTGATCCCTCTGCTTTAGTACCACCGGACTGGGGACCGTCGCTGGAGGCTCCGGACTGGGGACCGTCGCTGGAGGCCTAGTGCGTGGAGCCGGGACAGGTGGCACCAGACTGGTGTTCACGCATTTCAGGGCGAATGCGAGGAGCAGGCACAGGACGTACCAGGCTGTTGAGACGTACTGGAGACCTGGTGTGTATAGCCGGTATCACTTGTTCCGGAACTTCCACACACTTCTCAGGACGAGTACGGGAAGCTGACTCAGGTGGCACCAAACTGACGACACGTTCATTTGGGAAAAACTCATGCGTCCTCCACCAACTCTCCCATTTCTCCCTTCTCCAAATTCTCTCTCTTCTCCCGGATTGTCTCTGGTTTACGCCTTGGCTCCGCCGACTGCTCCATGTGCTCCCCTCCCCAACATTTTCTTTGGGTTTCTGTAGCCTCTCGTGCCTCCCCGGCAGGCTTCTATATCTGTCCAATACTTGGCCCCAAGTCCAGTTTATCCTCTCTAGCCTCTCCCCCAGAGACCAGGTATCCATCTCCTCCCGAGCACGCTGCTTGATCCAGTTGTGGTGGGCAGTTCTGTAATGGCTGTCGTAGAGAGGGGACCAAAGCGCAACGTGTTGAGTGCTCATAATTACTTTTTATTTTAACACAGAACACGAAAGAAAATAACAAAAGCGAAAACGATCAGCTCACAGTTTTGTCAGGTACATAGATTAAACAGAATACAACTACCCACAAACACAGGTGGAAAAAAACCCTACTTAAGTATGATCTCCAATTAGAAACAACGAGGACCAGCTGCCTCTAATTAGAGATCCCAAAAAAACAACATAGAAATAGAAAACTAGAACTAAACATAGAAAAACACAAAACACCCCCTGTCACACCCTGACCTACTCTACCATAGAAAATAACATCTTACTATGGTCAGGACGTGATATCAAGAATTTCCCTGTATTTAGAGCCATCCATCATTCCTTAAATTCTGACCAGTTTCCCAGTCCCTGCCGATGAAAAACGGTGGTGTTCTCGGGGTGATGAGAGGTGTTGGGTTTGTGCCAGACATAGCGTTTTCCTTGATGGCCAAAAAGCAAAATTTTGGTCTCATCTGACCAGAGTACCTCCTTCCATATGTTTGGGGAGTCTCCCACATGCCTTTTGGCGAACACCAAACGTGTTTGCTTATTTTTTTTCTTTAACCTCTTAACGCACGCCAAGGATAGGGGGCGCTACAGCGAGTTTTGAAAAAAATACGTGCCCATTTTAAACGGCCTCCTACTCAAACTCAGAAGCTAGGATATGCATATAATTAGTAGATGTGGATAGAAAACACCCTAAAACTGTTTGAATGGTGTCTGTGAGTATAACAGAACTCATATGGCAGTCAAAACCCCGAGACAGATCCTAACAGGAAGTGGAAATCTGATTTGCGGACTCACCTTCAGCACTTTGCCTATAAAACAAACCGTGAGTTAGGATTCATTGAGCACTTCCTAAGGCTTCCACTGGATGTCCCCAGTCTTTACAAAGTGGTTTGAGTCTTCTATGGTACAAACTGACCGAATGAGAGGCTGTGGATCTTGGTCACAGGGGGAGGGCCATTACCATTATGACGCGGGTGCCCTTGGCTACCCTCCTCTTTCGAAACGTTTAGAAAGACAATGCAATTGTCCCCCTTGAATATTATTGAAGCTCTGGTTGAAAAAGGCCCTAAAGATTTATGTTATACAACGTTTGACATGTTTGAACGAACTTAATCTTGAGCGCCTCGTCCCGTAAGCGGGATCAACATCCAGCGAAAAACTCCTAGTGACATTAGCATAACAAAATGTAATATATATATTTTTTTCAAATATAGGACTGTCTCATATCGTTTTATAGATACACCTCTCCTGAATCGACCCACGTCGTCCGATTTCAAAAAGGTTTTACAGGAAAAGCAAAACATTAGCAACATAGCAATTTTCCGACCAACCACATGCATCACAAATAACCAAAAAACAGCTAAATGCAGCACTAACCTTTTACAAACTTCATCAGATGACACACCTAGGACATCATGTTCCACAATGCATGCATTATTTTGTTCAATAAAGTTCATATTTATATATAAAAACAGCATTTTACATCGGCACCTGACGTTGACTAACTATTTTCCCTCAAATGCATCCCGGGAAACAATGCTACAATTTACTAAATTACTATTCGAAAACATTTTTAAAATGTAATATTGTCATTCCAAGATTTATAGATGAATATCTCTTGAAAGCACCTGTCATACCAGATTTAAAAATAACTTTACTGGGTAATCACACTTTGCGATAAAAGGGGATGCGATACTCAGAAAATTAGCTGGTAAACCAAGCTCGGCGCCATCTTGGAACAATCGCATATCACATCTAATCTTGTATACTATTGTCAATAATCCCTTATCTTTAGTTGTCTTCATCAGAAAGCACTTCCAGGAATCCCAGGTCCACAACAAATGTATTTTCGGTCGAAAAAGTCCATCCTTTATGTTCCATTAGCTTGCTGTTGTTAGCGCGTCTGAAGGCTGTATCCAAATGCTCCGTCGGGCGCGGGACAGCAATTTCGAAAATAACTTTTCTCCCCCATTTAGGTTCGTTCAAACATGTCAAACGTTGTATAACATAAATCTTCAGGGCCTGTTTCAACAAGAGAGCCAATAAGATTCGAGGGGGACGATTGTATTGTGTTTCAAAACGTTTCGAAAGGAGGGGGTAGACAGGGCCGCCGACGTCACAATGGTGATGGCCCTCCTACTGTGACCAATTTCCACAGCGTCTCATTCATTCAGTTGACAGTAGAAGGCTCAAAACACTTTGTAAAGACTGGGGACATCTAGTGGAAGCAATAGAAAGTGCTCAATGAACGATAGCTCACGGTGTGATTAATAGGCAAAGATGTGAAGTTGAGTCCACAATTCAGAATTCCACTTCCTGTTTCAATCGGTCTCGGGGTTTTGACTGCCATATGAGTTCTGTTATACTCACAGACACCATTCAAACAGTTTTAGAAACTTTAGGGTGTTTTCTATCCACGGGTATTAATTATATGCATATCCTAGCTTCTGAGTTTGATTAGTAGGCCGTTGAAAATGGGCACGATTTTTTTTCAAAATGCGCTGTGGCGCCCCCTATCCTAGGGTGAGCCCAAAAGGTTAAATATATATTTTTTGCACATTCGTGAGGAAAAGTCCCGCGCGCTTCGTACATTATGAGTAGCCTTCGGAACGCGCTAACAAGAAGAAGCTATTGGGACATAAATTATTAACTTTTTCTAACAAACTACATTTGTTGTGACCTGGGATCCCTGGAAGTGCCTTCTGATGAAGATAATCAAAGGTAAGGGAATATTTACAATAGTATAGAAGAGTAGATTTGATATTAGATTGTTCCAAGATGGCGCTAACCTGTCGCCTAGCCTATTTTTCTGAGCATTAGCATCCCCTTTTATTGCAAAGTGTGATTTCCCAGTAAAGTTATTTTTAAATCTGGCAATGCGGGTGCATTCACGAGATGATAATCTATAATTCTTTGAATAACAATATTACATTTTAAAAATGTTTTCGAATAGTAATTTAGTAAATTGTAGGCGCTGATTCACCGGATGCATTTGAGGGAAAATAGTTTTTCAACGTCACGCGCCGATGTAAAATGCTGTTTTTATATATATAAATATGAACTTTATCGAACAAAAGAATGCATGTATTGTGTAACATGATGTCCTAGGAGTGTCATCTGATGAAGATTGTCAAAGGTTAGTGCTGCATTTAGCTGTGTTTTGGTTATTTGTGACGCATGTGGTTGGTCGGAAAATGGCTATGTGGCTAGTTTGACGATGTACTCCTCTAACATAATCTAATGTTTTGCTTTTGCTGTAAAGCCTTTTTGAAATCGGACGTGGTTCGATTCAGGAGAGGTGTATCTATAAAACGGTATAAAATAGTCCTATGTTTGAAAAAATATATATATTACATTTTGTTATGGTTCGGTTATGAATATGGCGATATGATTTTTCGCTGGATGTTGATCCCGCATGCGGGACGAGCGCGGGCTAGGGGGCAGTATTGAGAATTTTGAAAAAAATATGTGCCATTTTTAACTGCCTCCTACACCAACTCAGAAGCTAGGATATGCATATTATTAACAGATTTGGATAGAAAACACTGAATTTTCTAAAATAGTTTGAATGTTGTCTGTAAGTATAACAAAACTCATATGGCAGGCAAAAACCTGAGAAAAATACAAGCAGGAAATGAGAATTTTGTGGCTGTACTATTTTCGAGTCATTGCTAATAGATCACACAGTGACAAAGGATTCATTTTGCACTTCCTACTGCTTCCACTAGATGTCAACGATCTTTGAAGCGTCTATGATGAACAGAGACCGAATTAGAATGCAGGGAAGTTGACGTCCCTGGGATGTCGTCACTTCATTATTGTGCGCACCTGCACGTGCATGTGAGGCGAGACATTTTTCAAAAACGTTTTTCAAGACACAAGAGAGGTCGGGTTGAAATATTACTGATGTTTCACGTTAAAAATGGCCCTAAAGATTGATGCTAAACAACATTTGACATGTTTGAACGAACGTAAAGATTTTTTTTTTTTTACTTTTCGTCATGACTTTCCCCCCCCCCCGCCCTACATTTTGAGGAGCCTAACAACATGGAACAACTTGGAGTTATTTGGACATAAATTATGAACTTTGTCGAAAGAAACCACATTTGTTGTGGACCTGGGATTCCTGGAAGTGCCTTCTGATGAAGATAAAAGGTAAATTTTATTTTCAATAATATTATTGATATTAGATGGTGCTAACCTGTATATCCTAGCCTATTGTTCTTAGCATGTTCTTAGCATAGCACCCCGTTTATTGCAAAGTGTGATTTCCCAGTAAAGTTATTTTGAAATCTGGCAATGCGGTAGCATTTACGAGATGTTAATCTATAATTCTTTGAATGACAATATTAGAATTTACCAATGTTTTCGAATAGTAATTTTGTAAATTGTAACGCTTATTCACCGGAAGCATTTGAGGGGGAAAAAAATTCGGAATTTCACCGCTACTGTAAAATGCTATTTTTGGATATAAATATGAACTTGATGGAACAAAAAATGCATGTATTGTATAACATAATGTCCTAGGAGTGTCATCTAATGAAGATTGTCAAAGGTTAGTGCATAATTTTAGCTGGTTATCTGCTTTTGGTGACGCCTGTCTGAATTGACAAAACATTACACACAGCTATTTTCAATGTACTCTCCTAACATAACCTAACCTTATGCTTTTGCCGTAAAGCCTCTTTGAAATCAGACAATGTGGTTGGATTTAGGAGATGTTTATCTTTCAAATGTTGAAAAATAGTTGATTGTTTGAGAAATTGAAATTATTAGATTCTTGCCGTTTTGAATTTCCCGCCATGGTCTCTTGACAATAAATCCCAATACCGGGATCAGGTCCTCAACAGGTTAATTAAGCAATGGCTTTTTTTCTGGCCACTCTTCCGTAAAGCCCAGCTCTGTGGAGTGTACGGCTTAAAGTGATCCTATGGACAGATACTCCAATCTCCGCTGTGGAGCTTTGCAGCTCCTTCAGGGTTATCTTTGGTCTCTTTGTTGCCTCTCTGATTAATGCCCTCCTTGCCTGGTCTGTGAGTTTTGGTGGGTGGCCCTCTCTTGGCAGGTTTGTTGTGGTGCCATATTCTTAAAATGTTTTAATCATGGATTTAAATGGTGCTCTGTGGGATGTTCAAAGTTTCGGATATTTTTTTATAACTCAACCCTGATCTGTACTTCTCCACAACTTTGTCACTGACCTGTTTGGAGAGCTCCTTGGTCTTCATGGTGCCGCTTGCTTGGTGGTGCCCCTTGCTTAGTGGTGTTGCAGACTCTGGGGCCTTTCAGAACTGGTGTATATATACACTGAGATCATGTGACACCTAGATTGCACACAGGTGGACTTTATTTAACTAATTATGTGACTTCTGAAGGTAATTGATTGCACCAGATCTTATTTAGGGGCTTTATAGCAAAGGGGGTGAATACATATGCACGCACCACTTTTCAGTTTTTAATTTTTTTGAAACAATACATTTTTTTTATTTCACTTCACCAATTTGGAATATTTTGTGTATGTCCACTACATTAAATCTAAATAAAAATCTACTTAAATTACAGGTTGTTGTCACATTCTGAATCCTCAAATTCCCTGTCATAAAGGAGCCAAGGCTCAGAGTGCCGAAAATTCCACATCTTTATTGAGGGAAACCAAAACAATAAACAGGTATGCAGCAAGAACGTAACGCACTGTGCCGTACACATACAGAAATAACAATAACCCACAAACACAGGTGGGGAACAGGCTGCCTAAGTATGATTCCTAATCAGAGACAACGATAGACTGCTGCCTCTGATTAGGAACCATACTCGGCCCAACAAAGAAATACAAAAACAACATAGACATACAACACATAGAATGCCCACCCCATGTCACACCCTGACCAAACCAAACAGAGAAAAACGACTCTCTCAGGTCAGGGCGTGACAGTACCCCCCCCCCCCCCCAACGGTACGAACTCCCGGCCGCAAACCTGAACCTATAGGGGAGGGTCCGGGTGGGCATCTACTCATGGTGGCGGCTCTGGTTCGGGGCGTAGCCCCCATACCGCCCGCTGATCCCCCCGCTTCTGTGTCGCCGGAGGAACCAGACCGTGGATCAGCGCCGGAGGCTCCGGCCTACCGACCGTCGCTGAAGACTCCGGCCTGCCGACCGTCGCTGGAGGCTCCGGCCTGCAGACCGTCGCTGGAGGCTTCGGACCATTGATCTTCACTGGAGGCTTCCTACGGGGAGCTGGAACCGGTCTCACCAGACTGGGGAGACGCACAGGAGACTGGGTGCGCAGAGCAGGCGCAGAGCAGGCACAGGGCACACTGGGCCGTGGAGGCGCACCGGAGGTCTGGAGCTCAGAGCTGGCACACCCCGTCCTGGCTGGATGGTCACTGTAGCCCAGCAAGGGCGGGGCGCTGGCACAGGACGAACTGTGCTGCGCTGGTGAACGGGGGGTACCGTGCGTAGAGCAGGCGCATGATAACCTGGGCCGTAGAGACGCACTGGAGACCAGACACGCTGAGCCGGTGCACTTCTTCCTGGCTGACGGCCAACTCTAGCACAGCAACGGTGAGGAGCTTGCACCGAGCGCACTGGGCTGTGAGTGCGCACCGGCGACATAGTGCACATCACCGCATAATACGGTGCTTGCTCGGTCACTCGCTCCCCACGGTAAGCACGGGGAGTTGGCCCTAGAACATAAAGAAACAGATACAAACATATAATACAATGAAGTGAAGGATAATTGTGCAGGGAGAGGTCAGGGAAACCCCCCAGAGAGGACTTGTGGGAGGGTCTTGGCCCTCACCAAAACGTCAGTTCAGTTACGTATATTTAAGAAAGCTAATTGACGCAGATACGCCTCCACCCTCTCAATAGAAGAGATGCCACCTAGGCTGCGTTTAACTTACCAAAGGCTGAGCTGGGCTTGGGTCTGAAGTATGGCAGGATGAAGGAGGTGGAAGCTGGGGGCTTGGGTTTGCAGGATGGGAAGGTATGGGAGGTGGAGTCTCTAGGCAGATATAGGATTGACTCCAAAGATGGTTGCCTAATATCGGGAATATTCAGTCTGCTGCATGGCTTCGAGGTGGATACCTTGGTGAAAGAGCTACTGGATTCCAGTTTTCCGAGGGAGTCTAGTGATGGATTCTTGTCTAGTGATGGCTTTCTGTCCAGGGACTGCGTTTTTAATTTACCAAATGACTTCAGGCCGAGCATCTTGGTGAACAAGCTGTTTGCTTTCAGTTTTCCAAGAGAGTCCATTGATGGCTTGTTTTCTATTGATGGCTTTCTGCCTAGAGAATGTGTTTTGAGTTTGGAGCAGTAGGACTTCTTGGTGAAAAAGCTGCTGGGCTCCAGTTTTCCCAGAGAGTGGTGGGATGGGTTTCTTTCCAGTGACCGTGTTTTGAATTTGCTGGCAGAGACTCTCCTCTTAGCTGTCAGAGCTGCATCCTCACCTGGATTAACACTGACATCATTATCATCCTCACCTGGATTAACACTGACATCGTTATCATCCTCACCTGGATTAACACTGACATCGTTATCATCCTCACCTGGATTAACACTGACATCGTTATCATCCTCACCTGGATTAACACTGACATCGTTATCATCCTCACCTGGATTAACACTGACATCGTTATCATCCTCACCTGGATTAACACTGACATCGTTATCATCCTCACCTGGATTAACACTGACATCGTTATCATCCTCACCTGGATTAACACTGACATCATTAACATCCTCACCTGGATTAACACTGACATCATTAACATCCTCACCTGGATTAACACTGACATCATTAACATCCTCACCTGGATTAACACTGACATCATTAACATCCTCACCTGGATTAACACTGACATCATTATCATCCTCACCTGGATTAACACTGGCATCATTAGCATTTGCTGCACTCTGCCTTTAACATCAGGGTTTGGTTCAGTAGGGGCGAGCAATGTAGAACACATATTTACAACGTCTTATTAGACATGTTTCAAAAATGTTTTTTCCCTAAAGAAAAAAAATGTTTCCCTAAAGAGCACGACCCAAGAATCCACTGAATTATGTGGTTTAACTTTACACCAGGGTTGGGATCAATTCCATTTAGAAAGTAAAAAAACAAATTCCAATGGCAAATTTTCCTCACCGAATAGCATTGAAGTGAATTGGGATTTCAGTGTACTACTGGAATTGACCCCAACCCTGGTTTACAACATGGACAACAATGTTGAGAGTAGGGACCTCCTGTTCGTGACAGAGACATACTACAGGTGAACAGGCAGTACCACTACCTTACCTACAGTATCAGCCAGGTGGAGATGGGCAGTACCACTACCTTACCTACAGTATCAGCCAGGTGGAGATGGGCAGTACCACTACCTTACCTACAGTATCAGCCAGGTGGAGATGGGCAGTACCACTACCTTACCTACAGTATCAGCCAGGTGGAGATGGGCAGTACCACTACCTTACCTACAGTATCAGCCAGGTGGAGATGGGCAGTACCACTACCTTACCTACAGTATCAGCCAGGTGGAGATGGGCAGTACCACTACCTTACCTACAGTATCAGCCAGGTGGAGATGGGCAGTACCACTACCTTACCTATCAGCCAGGTGGAGATGGAGATGATGTCCTGAAGCCTAGTTTGGGGTATGAGTTGTACCTCCTCCACTCCGTCTGTAGACCCGTTCAGTGACTTTTTGGCCAGGACATCCAGGATTTTGACTGTCTGCACTGGCTTGCTGTAGCGCCCCAACAGGACTTGGAACTCGGACTCCAGCTGTGACTTGGCACTCTCTAAACGGCCTCTCTGCAAAAACATTTAGAGCAGTGTTGGGGTCAATTCCATTTCAAACCCAGTCAATTTAGAAAGTAAATCAAATGTCAGTTCCTATTCCAAATGTTCCTCATTGAAAAGCATTGAAGAGAATTGAAATTAGAATTTCAGGGGACTTCCTGAAATGACTGGAATTGAACCCAACCGTGGTTTAGAGATCTTAGTTTACTACCATACCCCGTTCAAAGGCACTTCAATATTTTTCTTGCCGTTTACCCTCTGAATGGCACACATACACAATCCATGTCTTGATTGTCTCAAGGCTTAAAAATCCTTCTTTAACCTGTCACCTCCCCCCTTCATCTACACTGATTGAAGTGGATTTAACAAGTGACATCAATAAGGGATGGTAGCTTTCACTTGGATTCACCTGGTCAGTCTATGTCATGGACAGAGCAGGTGGCAACAAAAGGCCATGGTGGCAAAGTAAATAAAGTATAGCAAGTAAAACACTGGAATGGTAGAATTATAATTTGAAGAAAGTTAAAAGTTAAAATATAAATAATATGGTGCAAAGGAGCAAAATAATAAATAAAATAAATAAATACTGTAGGGGAAGAGGTAGTAGTTTGGGCTAAATTATAGATGGGCTATGTACAGGTGCAGTGATCTGGGAGCTGCTCTGATAGCTGGTGCTTAAAGCTAGTGAGGGAGATAAGTGTTTCCAGTTTCAGAGATTTTTGTGGTTCGTTCCAGTCATTGGCAGCAGAGAACTGGAAGGAGAGACGACCAAAGGAGGAGTTGGCTTTAGGGGTGACCAGAGAGATATACCTGCTGGAGCACGTGCTACAGGTCGGTGCTGCTATATCATTCACCGGAAGGTTGGAGGGAAAACATTTCTGAACATTACCCGTCAATGTGAAATGGGGTTTTTGGATATAAATATGAACTTTACCGAGCAAAACATACATGCATTGTGTAACATGAAGTCCTATGAGTGCCATCTGATGAAGATCATCAAAGGTTAGTGCTTAATTTTAGCTGTATTTCTGGTTTTTGTGACGTCTCTCCTTGCTAGGAAAATGGCTGTGTGGCTTTTCTTGTTTAGGTGGTGTCCTAACATAATCTAATGTTTTGCTTTCGCCGTAAAGCCTTTTTGAAATCGGACAATGTGGTTAGATTAAGGAGAATCTTATCTTTAAAATGGTGTATAATACTTGTATGTGTGAGAAATTTTAATTATGAGATTTTTGCTGTTTTGAATTTGGCGCTCTGCTAGTTCACTGGCTGTTGTCAAATTGATCCCGGGATCCGCCCGGCGCCTGTTAAGGGGTCACTAAGAGGTTAACAGAACATCATACTGAACCTCTATTAACAGAACATCAAGTTGAACCTCTATTAACAGAACATCATACTGAACCTCTATTAACAGAACATCATACTGAACCTCTATTAACAGAACATCATACTGAACCTCTATTAACAGAACATCATACTGAACCTCTATTAACAGAACATCATACTTAACCTCTATTAACAGAACATCATACTGAACCTCTATTAACAGATCATACTGAACGTCTATTAACAGATCATCATACTGAACCTCTATTAACAGAACATCATACTGAACGTCTATTAACAGGTCATACTGAACGTCTATTAACAGATTATACTGAACCTCTATTAACAGAACATCAAGTTGAACCTCTATTAACAGAACATCATACTGAACCTCTATTAACAGAACATCATACTGAACCTCTATTAACAGAAAATCATACTGAACCTCTATTAACAGAACATCATACTGAACCTCTATTAACAGAACATCATACTGAACGTCTATTAACAGATCATACTGAACGTCTATTAACAGATTATACTGAACCTCTATTAACAGAACATCAAGTTGAACCTCTATTAACAGAACATCATACTGAACCTCTATTAACAGAACATCATACTGAACCTCTATTAACAGAACATCATACTGAACGTCTATTAACAGAACATCATACTGAACGTCTATTAACAGAACATCATACTGAACGTCTATTAACAGATCATACTGAACCTCTATTAACAGAACATCATACTGAACCTCTATTAACAGAACATCATACTGAACCTCTATTAACAGAACATCATACTGAACCTCTATTAACAGAACATCATACTGAACCTCTATTAACAGAACATCATACTGAACCTCTATTAACAGAACATCATACTGAACCTCTATTAACAGATCATACTGAACCTATATTAACAGAACATCAGTAGTACTCTTTTCACTCTCTCGTGGCTTCCCAAAACAAACTGTGCTGGCTTGGATCATTGTCCTTTTCCGGTAAAATTCCAGCAACTAAATGTAACCTAATCAGGCCAGTGCAGGCCAACTCCACACAGTATTGTGAATAGGGTATACAAGGTCAAATATGGGGCTTGTGTGAGTGTGTGTCATCTTTCTCCCTACTCTCACCCTTGTATGATGACCTTGTCTGTGTCTCGGACGGCTTGGTAATGGCCGATGGCATCGTCCAGGTAGAATAATGTCTTCTGCATTGTCCCCTTCAGCTGCATTAGGTTCTGTGTGCTGTCGTGCATGGGAATGACCGAGTTCTCCAGGTGCTCCAAACGGCCCTCCAACGGTGAGAGAAGGGACACCTAGGACACCACACCTTGAGCTCCACTGTCTCACGTTAAAGCTTGCATAGAACTGAAGCTATCTTAATAAGACATGGCATTTGAACTCTACTTCGTTTGCAATTCAATACATTAACTCACCAATACGTTTTAGCTAATAATATTCTGTAAGAAGTGCAGGAACTCAAGTAGTAGCACATTTGAGGTGTGGTACTCAGTTCCAGTGAGCTCCTGCCCAAGTCAAGCACTGATTTAATTAATATCTGTGACATAGTAACGTTAGTTGGACACAAGTTACTGTGGTAGCTAACAGTTAGCCAGCTAGCTTATGTAAGAGGATTCAAGTTTTCTTTGCTTTCAGATGTAGCTTACCATGCCTTTAGTCAGCTGATCACTTCTTTTGAGGCTGTTGCTAACGAATGTCAGCAGATCTTGATCCTTGAGAAGAAAACGGATTGGTAACTAGCTAGTTTAATCTAATTGGGCTAACGTTAGCTCTTCCTACAGCGAATACTATTGTCCCATTGAATGAGGCTACAGTGAGTTCTCATACAAATAGTCAAAACGTTCATAGTAAGTCTACTACTCTAGCAACCAATGTCATATAATATCAGGGCAGACATGTGAAGGGTTCGCTAGCCATTGTGTGGTCTGAATGACACCCTAACCCAGGCGTGTTACTAGCACGCTACAGCTGCTAACGTTAGTCCTAGTTCATGGATAACTTGATTTGCTAATGCTAGCTACTGTAACTAGCCAGCGAGCCTAACGTTACCCGTTTTAGCTTCTCAATCTTCTCTCCGCAAAATGTTTCATCTGTCGCAGTCATTCTGTTAACAATTCCCTTCTTAGGTATAACTTTACTATTTTATTGTCAAGCAATTGTAAAACAGTTCACCCCCTGCCAGGTAAATTAGTTAGCCAACTGAACCACAGATTAAAAGGATTGTTGACGGTTGGTCAAGTGGCTTCTGCTTCTTTGGGCCTAACTTCCAAGGACAAATTCCATTGGCTTGGCTTGGCTGCATTTAGTGTGGACATTTCTTTGCATGATATTATTACAACTCACTTGACACACACACTTTGTTTTATTCATTCACCCAGACATTTTATGTAAATATAATATTTACAAATGTCTTATATTTCAATCAGCAGTTATCAATCATCAAAAAGGTTGTATTTGAATATTTAGCAGGAAAACAAATGAAACAAACATACAAAGAAACCTAGTAGTATCTTAGTTTTATACTACACAGTTTGTAGGACTCTGTAGGAAACAACCCTGTGCCCTCAGAATAGAGAGATGCCTTCCACCTGTTCAACAGGAATTAAGAAAAATAACAGTAGCCTATGCCTCAGTTAAAGCAAGGCAAGATCCTCTTGATAACATAAAATATTACATTAGCAGAAATGCTAATGTTTCTTCTCTCTGCACATCCACCTCTAGGGTCCCTGTTTGGCCATTGCCTATATAAACAAAACAAACATGAATGTTTAGATGGCAGAAATATCATATAACTATATCATTACAGACAAAAGTAGTCCATGTTGCAACTGAACCCAATCTCAAATGGGAAATACGGTATGAAAAATGAGTTGGTGTTTATTATCCTCCGAATTGCTACCCATGAGCTGAAATGTCTAATACGATCTGTTTTTAAATAAGAACTATATACCCGTTTGAAGAACTGGCTGCCAAGGTAGTTGGTTGCCATGCTCCTCAAGTTGGTCTTCCCGCCTACTTTGCATCGCACATATCCATACAGGTTGGCCCACTGCAAGGCCACACCCATGATCACCACTGCCTGCAAGGCGACATGACATAAAAATGCAATGCGTTGTGATTATTTATGTTTCTTTGAGAACCCAAAATAATGCATGTATCTGTTTAAGTTCAAATCAAATAGCTAGCGTCATACTAGGTTTGACATATTAATTATCCAGTGAGAAAATAGAGATGTCTAAATTCAAATGGAGAAAGGAAAGGTACTGAACCCACCAGCCACTTAAACTTGAAGGAGAAGAGAGTACTGAACACAAAGATGACCCAGAGGACTGGACACACAACCAGACCCAGCCAGAAGATCTGTGATTCAGAGTTGGTTGGAACTTTTCTACTGGTTGCCTACAGAGAGAGTTGGGAAGATTAAGCACATGATGATGTTCTACAGAAGTCTTAGTTGTTGCAATTCTTTCAGTCGTAGACTCTGCTTTGTTTACTTGATTGAACAGTCTGATTTTCTATATACCATTTTTTTTTTTTGGGGGGGGGGGGGGGGGGGGGGGGTGCAATTTTCATATAAGCCCTCTTGGATTTCCAAACTCACCTTGTTGTATATCTGCACTGTTTGTCTTTCACTTGTATTTTGTGGGTGCGGATAAATAAATGAATGTACCGATCTTTCTGTTTAAACTACTAGCACACAGCTCAGACACCCATGCATACCCCACAAGACATGCCACCAGAGGTCTCTTCACAATCCCCAAGTCCAGAACAGACTATGGGAGGCGCACAGTACTACATAGAGCCATGACTACATGGAACTCTATTCCACATCAGGTAACTGATGCAAGCAGTAGAATCAGACTTCTTTTTTTTTTTTAAATAGATAAAAATACACCTTATGGAACATTGGGGATTGTTAAGAGAGACACAAATGTACAGACACGCATACAAGTACTAGCACACACGTATATTGTAATATGGTATTATACATTTTGTATTGTAGATATGTAGTGGTTATATGATGTACTGTTTTATATGTAAGTGCCTTAATGTGTTTGGACCCCAGGAGAGTAGCAGCTGCATTGGCAGCAGCTAATGGGTAGCCGTAATAAATACAAATACAGTCATGGACTATACTGCAACCGTACTGGTCTGGACTCAAACACCCAGTGGCTCTGTCCATCCTCATCCACCTGGTTCCACCACCTGAGGCCCACCATCAACCTGCCAGACACATTCTGAGAAAGAAACACAATGGGATCACTCACCAACTGGACCTATAAAACACACAACTTTTACCCTTTCACACTACTCTGTCAAGCTGTGCTGTACTAGCCTGGCCTGGTTACACATCCAACATAGTTGCTGGAAACATGTGGGAAAGGGCAATGTGAAAATAAAATATCCAGGCCAACACGATAGTGTGAAAAGGGTATCACCAAATTTAAGTTGTACCACATCAAACTGTGACAACACACCCACCTTGACTGTCCAGAAGTCACATGAAAGGAGGAGGATGATGGTGACCATACAGACAATGAAGCTACTGCTCAGGATTTCACACAGTAGGTAGACTAAGATGGCACTGGTGCGGAAGAAGAGATGGAAGAACGTGGCCAGGGGATGCCTAAAACAAGAGCAGGTTTTGATCACACACACGAGAGAGAGAGTTCACATTTACAGCAAAACGACATCTCTTGTTCTGGTAGATCAGAATAGCTGATATGGGTTGAAATGAACATATCAGTTTGTTCTGTTACTCCTCATCAATAGTGAATCAACTTCCAAAACGCACTTGATTTCTGATTTCTTCTGTCTGGTGGGGGCATCATCGTCGTCGTCACCAAAGAGTGGAGCATCTGCCTCCTGTGAATCCTTTCAAGAAAGAAATGAGCTGTCAAACAAGGCTCATTTTGAGGTGGCTAACTTTAGATAGCTACTACTGTACAGCTAACTGACATGACAGTGAGTGACACACTAATTAGATGGCTCTGGGGTAATTTGTGCATTCTAGCTAAATAGTTCGGTTTAAAACCTTACAAAGGTTTATCTATTCAAATAATTGCATAAAAACGTAGCTAGCTAGCTAAAAGAACAAGTGAAGTTAAGTGAGCAAGCTAGCTAACAGTTAGCTAGTAAGGCTCACTGAAGTAGGGCAACACAAAGTTAGCTATCGTTAGCTAAGAAAAACGCCATTAGAGCAACTTGAACAGTAAAGCGTTACCAGGCATAGTGTCATCAATAATTAAAGATATAAAACAACTTATTTGTTTGAAAATTGTAAGAGGTCTCACCAGTCTCATCATCTTTGACACTCACTTCCGGGTGACGTGTAGGTAAACAACAAACATGCTTGCATGAAGGACTCCACGCATGGGTGCAGAATAAGTTGCCTGATTGCAACTTTGTAAAAATCTGAACCAGAGATTTGAAAATCTTATGTTATGTGAAATGTGATATCACTAATTGTATCAATTAATTAATTAATTTATAAAATTATATTCATGGCGATATCTTTACCTCAACTTGAACATAACTTACTGCTTGTGATTAGACTGATATTTTTCAGGTCTTTCATTTTTAATGGTTTCATTTCATACCCAGCTTGATCATCTGCAAAGCGTCTCACCCCCAAGAAAAGGAATCCACCACCAATATGTATAGCGCCCACATGACCCTATATCAGAGGTGCGTTCAATTGTTGCAGAACGGTTAGTTCTGAACAATACGTTTCCCCAAAACGTTCTTGAACAGACTGAGGTATGTTTGCGCCAATGACCGTAAATATGAAGGTTTGCTTCCATTTGGTGGGTGTGGCATGAAGCAATGAGTGACGTATTTAAAGGGCAGTGGCCATTACATTTACATTTACATTACATTTAAGTCATTTAGCAGACGCTCTTATCCAGAGCGACTTACAAAATGGTGCATTCACCTTATGATATCCAGTGGAACAACCACTTTACAATAGTGCATCTAAATCTTTTAAGGGGGGGGGGTTAGAAGGATTACTTTATCCTATCCTAGGTATTCCTTAAAGAGGTGGGGTTTCAGGGTATGCCATGCGGACAGTGTTTCCCTACACACAACCCCTTACTGTTTTTCAACTGGTCGTTAAGTACAGAAATGTTTCCGTTCAATTGAACGTAAAAACATACTGAACGCAGCCTAGGGTTTCCCAAACTCGGTCCTGGGGCCCCTCCTGTGTGCACATTTTGTTTTTTGCCCTAGCACTACAAAGCTGATTAAATTAATCAACGTTTGATGATGAGTTGGTTATTTTAATCAGCTGTGTAGTGCTAGTGCAAAAACCAAAATGTGCACACAGGAGGGGCCCCAGGACCGAGTTTGGGAAACCCTGCCTTAAATGACTGGTTGCAATCAAGAGAGTATATGGGAACAGAGTTTGACTTTTTTTTAAATGTTTTACATAGAATGTTTAGATTTAACATTGATGAGTTCCCAATAACTTTTCTTTATTTCAATTCCACTGCTGGTCACAAGAAACATCACTATAGCAGCTTTTACTTTTAATAATGATGCAATTTTTTTTAACACTATACAGTTTTCACCATACAGTTTTTAGGCATAAAGGCTATGAAAGGGTGTAGGCCTAAATCAAATCACTTTTCTTTCATAGAGCCATCTACACTGTTATTTTGGGGCATTATTGCTGCGGCTGCAGCAGCAGTTAATCTTTGACCAAGCTGGTGACCAGCCGGTAAAGATGAGTGTCTACCAGAGCTCATCAACTTCATAATCTGGGAACCTGTGCACTCACTCCCTCATGTGACAGTCACACTGTCAGAGACAAAGTTCACCCCGTAGTCCATACACTTCTGTCACAAGCATTCAGGATGCCAAAAACACCAGACGTGTTTCTTCTCCTCGGTCTCTGTCTGTTTGGGGCAGCTGACGCCCTGTACAAGCAGTGGATACCTGACACTAACTATGAAAACAAGACCAACTGGGACAAAGGGTCCGTGCCCTGCGGTAACGACATAGTGCAGTTCTCGGCTCAGAGGAAAGTGTCTGTGTACGTGGAGACGGTCCACTCCGTCCAGGAGATGCGGCTACCGGTGGACGGAGAGTTCATCCTTCCCTCGGGGGGCGGCTTCACGGTCAGTAATGGAGGGGACCCCGGTTGCGGGGCGGGTGTCACCGCCCAGTTCAAAGATGCAGAGTCTCTGCAGTGGTTCGACCCGGAGCTATGGCAGGCGGCAGAGTCTTTAGACGACCTGGAGAAAGGTCGCTTCCTGTTCTCGGTACACGAGGAGAGCGTACCCTGCCAGTATGACAACGTGTTGTTCCGCGCTGGCTCCTCGTTCCGCGTGGACACCACCTCCAACCAGCCCAGCGTCCCTGTCCAGAGTGTGTCCATTCTGGGGAAGAAGTTCAGCAGCAGCTCCGAGTTCACCCATTATCTGGGGTCACACTCTGGCCGGCTGCAGTTCTACGGAACCTCATCCCCCAGCGTCGGGGCTTCTGGCTGCAGTGATGCCTCTGGCTGCGACTGTGGGAACTCTGCGAATCACAACAGGATCTGCGGCACTGTGACATGCACTCCTATGAGCTGTAAGAAGCCACTATACCCCACGGGACATTGCTGTGACGTGTGCGGCGCCATCGTCACCATCCAGTATTCCTCAGGCTTCAACTTTGAGTCTTATCGGAATCGACTGCAGCACCTCTTCCTTAGTCTGCCCTCGTACCAGTCCATTCAGCTAGGCATGTCTAAGGTGCTCAAATCTCAGTATTTCCTCGGGGTGATCCCACGTGCGGCTGCAGCAAAGATCCAGATCGTGCTCCTGGATGGGTAGTCTGGTCCGGTGGCAGAGGCCCTGGCTCGGGACATATTGAAGGACGTCCAAGCCCAAGGCTCAAACCTGGGCATAACCGGGGCTGAGTTCCAGGCCTCTTCTGGGGCCACCAGTGGTGACGGGGCAGGGGACAACGCAGGAGTTGTGGTTGGAGCCGTGTTCGGGATCCTGATAGTAGTCGTTGGTCTTCCCCTCCTGGCTGTCCTCTTCCGCAGAGGCGTCATAAAAATGCCCACCATGCCCACCATCTCCATCCCTTCTCTGAGCAGCTTAAGGAGAAGCCAGGAGGAGATAGGGGACTTCACGGACCATGGCTTTGAAAACCCCATCTTCGACAAGCCCACCATGATGCCCGAAGTACCCGGTATCTATGGGACTGAAGCCGCCAACTCTATCTCCCTGACGCCGTCAGGTGTGCAATTTGTTAATCCCGCGTATGATGAAAACGAGACCTCAATCGATTTCACTACCTGAGACTTTGTGTCATGGTATCTGTAAATATTTTGTGCACATTCTTCTGAGAATAATTTCTTACGCGTTGTAATGTATCTGAAATGTAAAAATATATTTCATGCTTAAATTCATATTAAGTATTAGGTATTTGAAAAAGTCAAGCAATTGATATTTGTAAATCAATTCTGAAAAGATTTTACAAAAGCTTTGTCACATTGTTAATATGATTTACATTGGATTGACCATTGACACAACAATGAAAGACAGCCCTTGAACTCATCTTTGTAGTTAAGTACTCAGCACAATGTCAAATAAACATAGTATATTTTTGCCAATGAAAGACCAATCACAGCAGTTAGCAAGTCAGTCACTTGCTAACCTGTTGCAATAAAACGAGCAGTTAAAGTTATTACTCAATCCCTCACTGTCATGTTTTGTTCTATATCAAATCAAATTATATTTGTCACATGTGCTGAATACAACAGGTCCAGACCTTACTGTGAAATGCTTACTTACAAGCCCTTAACCAACAATGCAGTTCAAGAAATAGAGTTAAGAAAATATGTACTAAATAAACTAAAGTAAAAAGTAAAATAAAAAGTAACACAAAATGACATAACAATAACGAGGCTATATACAGGGGGTACCGGTACCGAGACAATGTGCGGAGGCTACAGGTTAGTAGAGGTCATTTTGTACATAGATAATAAACAGCGAGTAGCAGCAGTTTAAAAACAAAGTCCGGGTGGCTATTTGATTAATTGTTCAGCAGTCTTATAGCTTGGGGGTAGAAGCTGTTAAGGAGCCTTTTGGACCTAGACTTGGCGCTCCGGTACCGCTTGCCGTGCGGTAGTAGAGAGAACAGTCTATGAGCTGGGTGACTGGAGTCTGGAGAATGTTTTGGGCCTTCCTCTGACACCGCCTAGTATATAGGTCCTGGATGAGTGCAGACACCCCCTGTAAAGTCCCTGTCTGTTGTCTTGTGATACTTGATGCTGTGTCCTGTTAAATAAGTACAGTATCAGTCACTTAAGGCAACTGCTTGTGAATAGAATAGATACTTTATTGTATTTGTGAGAAACAGAAATGTGTACTGGTCCGCCTCTCTGACCTAACTACACTACTGCAGTCAAAGTATTATGATTCCGGAGTGACAGTTGCCATGGGAGTGATGGGGGTGGCAGGCAGAGTTGAGCTCTTCATTAGTGGGGGGTCCTTAGGACCGACCAATAACACCACATTGTCCTTCTTTGAGAGCCAGACAGTAGGATACAAGGGCTCCATGAACTCAGCCTTGTACCTGTAGAGGAGTGTCATAGCAACGTCAGTCACACCATAGAAAGATAATGAGCCTGAGTCAAAGTCGATGTAGACGCCGATCCTCGTGAACACACTTGTGGCTTCCACGACCGCCTCCATATCAGCATGCCAAGTGGAAAAGCTCCGCCCCTCCCTTCCGAGGCTCCACGAGAAGTCATTTCCTGTGATGCAGCTGCCTCTCTCCACGCCTTTCCGGTCGATGCTCTTGTAGGTGAGTCCCACGTGCACACCCTCCCCACTCAGCTCTGCCTCAAAGTAGTGTCGGCCCAGGTAGAAGCTCTCTGAGGTCATCACCTGGCGCCAGTACTCGAAGCGTTCGGGCGTGTCTGGGTAGCAGTGCTGCCAGGGCGTGGTGTTGGTCACCTTCCTGTCGTCTTCGGTTAGTCTCAGGAACTTGTGGACAGTGTCTGGGTCAAAGGTCAGACTGCTGGCATCTGCCAAGTAAACACATTTAACTGAATAAACTTTATTAATCCTCAGAGGGGAAATTGGATTTGTCGCCAGCACAGGACACATGCAGGGACAATACAAACACATACATACTTATTCAAAGGCTACCTACGTCGCTATAATACACGTGAAAGGTTACACCAAGTCAGGCTATTTCTCAAAAGGGTTAGCTCATTGTGAAGAGCACTAGGTATGCAAATAAAATTAGAAATGTTTGATAATGCAGTAAAAAAATACATCTTACACTTGAGGAAGTCGTCTCGCGTCTCAGGCTCAGGCAGTGAAAAAGACTTTGACATCTTGGGATGGACCATGGTTGTAATGCCCAGTTTCTCTGTAGGTCAGTGTAGAAGAAAGGGAAGTTATCCTTCAGGTAATACATAGAGTACTCTCTATAATACAATGCATTGGGAAGACTATGGATATTTATCCAACCATCATTTAACATTTATTTAGCTAAGTAACTGGGAGCATATTCTCTTTTTCATTATGTCATGAAACAGCATATGTCAACAAAAAAACAAACAAAGGAAAATGAGCAGTTTTTCCAGGCTTCTATTGTTTTGTTCTGTTTGGTGCCTAATGAACACAGCCCTGGTTAAAATGTGTACACTCATCACCAGTCCTGCAGATGTCCTTCAGTTTGTCCCTGTAGGTAGCCTTGAGCTGGTCACACAGTTCCTGGGTGGACTCAGTGAGCAGGCAACTGAAGGAGGCCAGGCGATCTGTGAGGCCGACGTAGAGCCCAGGCAGACAGACATCCACCGCCCCCGTCTTCCACTCTGAGTATTCCTACATTCACCAGCAGGAGGAGCCACTCACAATACTGTCACACTACTAAGACAGCTATATCTGCTTCCCAAATGACACCCTATGCCCTTTATAGTGCACAACTGGTGCTCCATCACAGCATGCAAAGTAGTGTACTATAAAGTAGTGCACTATATGGGAACTAGGGTGCCATTTGGGATGCACAATAGGGCCCTGTCCAGAAATAACCCCCAACCTCTACCCCCTAGACATTTCAGATATGTAAAAGTTATATGGGAGTATTGCTTTCCCTTGAATAGGCTTGGTGGGTTTTTGACTATACTGTTAATACCTATCAAATCCTTTCAAAATCTAAATGAAGTGTCTATGGTAAGCAGTGGAGGCTGGTGGGAGGAGCTATAGGAGGACGGGCTAATTCTAATGGCTGGAATGGGATCAATGGAAGGTATATCAAACACATCAAACATATGGAAACCATTAACTTCCATTCCAGTCATTACAATGAGCGTCCTCCTATAGCTCCTCCCACCTGTCACTTCCCTCACACTGTGGACACTGTCAACACACTGACTGCCACAATAAACATTGTGGTGACTTAACTGTACATTACAAAATTGCTGACGAGACGAGTCAAAATTACTGACCAAGACAATATTTAACAGATCATAGGGGAAACTGAGGCAAAGGGTAAGAGGGACATGGGTTCCTATATTAGTCCTCTCAGGATAGGGCTCAGAATGAGTCAAACGAGCAGTCAGGCACTTCCAAACACCGCAGTATGATGCCGTATGTACCATCAACCTATAAAATACATGTAAATCTACAGTGCCTTCAGAAAGTATTCTCACCCCTTGACTTTTTCCACATTGTGTTGTGTTACAGCCTGAATTTAAAATGGATTACATTGAGATTTTTTTTGTCACTGGCTACACACAATACTCCATAATATCAAAGTGGAATTATGTTTTTCAAACTTTTTACAAATTAATTAAACATTTTAAGCTGAAATGTCTTGTCAATAAATATTCAATGCAGTATATACCATCAACCAATAGAATGTAAAAATAAATGAAATACCTCTCACAGTATCATGACACAGGAGACTTGAAGGTAGCAGGTTGATATTGTGCTTTTCAGCAACAACACTAGCTGCATGCGTTCTGTTTCATTTCATGTGTGACACTCACCACGGATTGGGCTCAATTCAATTTAAATTCAGTCGGCTCATTTTCCTCAATGCTTTCCTACACATTTCAGTTTAATTCCTGAATTGACTGAATTGAATTAAACCCAACCGTCTCTGGTGCACTCTAAAGTTGCCCCGGCCTAGACGCTGATCTTGGGTCAGTTTAGCATTTTTCCCACTAATGGTTAAGGTTGGAGGAGATCCAAGGTCTGTACATAGGATAAGTTTCACCCTGGAGCCCCAATCTCTCACCTGCAGGAAGTCCACGTCCCTCTTGTTCCTGAAGAGTCTCTCCACTCTGGCCAGGGTCTTCTTCAGCTCTTGGCTCTTCTGCTCCAGGTGGGCCTGGATGCCCTCGGCCTGGCTAAGCACCTGTCTCTGCTCCCCCTCCAGAACCTCCGTGGCCCTCCTCCGGGCCTCTTCTACGGCCCCTTCCAGCAGGTAGAACTGCTGCTCCATCACAGCACGTACCCCTGCCACCGAGCTCTGGGGAGAGAAAGATGGAGAGAATATGTGCTAAAGAGAAAGAATGGAGAAGTAATTTGTAAATGTGTATCAGCAGTGTTTCGAGGTTCATTAAGATCAGAGATGATGTTATAAGTGATAAATGAGCAATAGGCGAACGTGGGGAAAGAATGTATGGAGAGAATGTGTGACATACTTTTTTTTAAAAGGAGAGGAGGTGGTGCTTAGTTGTATCAGCTGTGTGTTTAAGGTTCATTAAGGTCAGAGGCAATGGTAAAAGTAATGCGGGTGTAGTGACAAATTACAGTGGCCTACCTCTATGGATGCAGTGTTGCTCTGTAGCTTGCCAATGGCATTCTCTGCCACTAAGACGGTCTTCATAATCTCCCCTTGTTTCTTCTGCAGCTCTGTCTATAGACGATCGCACGCACGCACGCACGCACGCACGCACGCACGCGCACGCACGCACGCACGCACACGCACACGCACACACACACACACACACACACACACACACACACACACACACACACACACACACACACAGGGCTCTGTTCCTTAAAGAGTACCATGTGTTGGGACCAATGCCAGAAGGTTACCAGCACAGCCCATGGGAAATGCATTTGCTTTATTTACAACAGTAGCTTTGAGAGAGGGCAACCTATTGGAACAGACCAATGTGCAGGCTGTACGTGTCACGTCACACAGAAGGTTTCTTATCACAGAGAAACGTACTGAAGTCTTGTGATAAAGAAATGATGTCATAAAAAACTCATTTGCCTGGAGACTCCCTATCCTACATTGTGCCCTGGATCACTAGACAATACTGACACTAAAAAGAGGAGTTTTGGACTTCAAAACAACAACATGTGGGTCGTTCCACCAACCCGGTACCTTTTGAGAAGTGTAACTTGGTATAAAAAAAGTTTGGTTTTACCTAATTTTAACATTCTGTCAGAAAGAGCACATGTTCAACTTACTAAAAAAAGAGTTTTCCTATCTCAAGAGGTAAAAAAAAAGACAATAGGAAGTACCTATTAAAGGGTCAATCTGCAGTTGTGAAGCCATTTATTGTCTTATAAATGAATTGTGTACCCATTGATTCTTTCTGTACAGCACTTTGAGATATCAGCTGATGTAAGAAGGGCTATATAAATACATTTGATTTGATGATTCTTGAAGAATAAAACTTATAAATGTTTCGTTAGCTTAGTTCAACTGTCATACCCCATCAGAACCCAAAATATAAGTGTGTTTTACTGCAATGTTTGTAAACAAAGTAAATGTAAACACACTATTTAGCCTCAAAACATGTTTAAAGCTATAATTTTCATATCATTGATGGTCAGTCCTTTTATCCATAGCTCTGTCTATGAATTTGAGAGTGGTTTTATTTCTCCAGGCCCATCCTTCAGCTTTGTACCGAAACAGGGGCGGGGAAAACACTTTATTATTGTTTCAACTGCTGAGTGCCAAATAAGGCAACAGAGTTGAACGTAACCGGGTAGACGATTTCCTCTTGAATAGTTTCACCATATTAAAGAGTTCAGTTCACGTAACAGGGTTGACCTTAAAACGAGGGGCCGACGTAAATGAATCACTAATCAGATTAAATAAATTATCATCTCCAGACATGACTTTGTCAACAACATAACCAGGGCTTTACAATGATGCTGAATTTTGGGGTTAAGTGGGTTCAAATCTTCCCAGAAGTCACAGCGGGTGCAAGGAGTGACATGTCACAATTGTGAATTTTGGCACTTTAACAAATCAATTTTCATATTCAACTCCCGTGGACAGATTCATGTGATTCAACTTTTGTGAGAACTTCCCTTCTGGGTAATCAAGATTATATTCATATTAAAGATTTATTGAACTCTCCATGTGGTCTATATTAAAGGACACTTCAATATTGGTGCACAATATCAAAGTGATGCAAAAGGCAGTGTTTTTGTGTAACAACCCAAAACAACATGTCCATGCCAGAAAAAAGTAAACACTAATACAGTTGTCACTCACTGTCTGTGAAATGTGTGTTGTGTGTCTGTATGTATCAGTGGAGGCTGGTGGAGGGAGAAAGGGGAGGACGGGCTCAGCCATTACAAAGAATCCAGTCCTCCCTATTTCTTGCTCCACCAGCCTCCACTGGTAAATATAAATGTTACCAATACCTGGATCTGTCTTCGAGCCTCCTCTACAGGTACAGTACTGTGCCCCAGATGCCCCTGTCCCTCACACTCGCAGCACACACACACACCGCAGCCGTCCGTCAGGCAGTATAGTTCAAGCGGTAGCCGGTGCTCCTCACAGGTGCGACACTCGATGTCCTGTAAGGGCTCCACCAGCCGGTGATTGTGGAACCTCTGGTTCTCCAGATGGGGTCTGAGGTGGGCCTCGCAGTACGACACCAGGCAGGTTAGGCAGGACTTCTGGGCCCGGCACGGGATCTCAATGCAGGAGTCACACAGCACATCTTCTGGGGTGACAGTAAACCCGCTAGAGATTGTCTGGAGCTGGCTGTTCTGCCCTGGTTTATCGTGCGTTGTTGTTGTGTCCCCTTGTTCCTGGTTCTGAGGCTGGGTGGTCTCCTCTGGTTTATCGTGCATTCTTATTGGGTCCTCTTGTTCCTGGTTTAGGTTCAGGTCCCACATGTTTATCATGGATGTGGTGACATCTTTGCTTCCAGTTGGGGGATGACTCTCTTCTGTATTCTCTTCATTCTTGATGATGAGGGTCTCCATGTTCTCTTTCTCTGGTTTGTGGATGTCCTGTGTGGATGCTGGTGTGCCAAGACACAGTACCTCCCTCACTCTCTCCTCTCTACTTCAGGCTGCAGGGTGTGACCGCTGGGCCTCTGTCTGGGCCACTGGGTCTGAACAGGCAGACAGTGCAGATCTTTCCTCACGTCTTAGTCTATCATGACATCCTATACAGGCCTCACTACTCTTATAATTCCTATTCTCTCACTCAGTAAGTCGCTTTCTCTCTCTCTCAAAAACACTTTCTCGCTCTCTGTCGGTTTCTCTCCCTCACTCTCACCGTCTCTCGCCCTAACTCTCACACCCTAAGACTGTCGGTCTGTAAGTCTCTCCTTTCTAACTCTTTGTCTAGCTCCCTAACTCAAGATAAATCAGTGAGAAGACAAGAACAGAACTGAGGACCGCGCCTTAATAACTTTATCCGTGTGAGTCAGCGGCAGACGCAGGAGCCTCCTCTTGTTACACTCCTCCCTTCTCTCTCTCTCCTTTTCTCACCCTCTCCTCCCTCATTCAGTTGGGTTCAGGGAAGGCTGAGTTGGTTTGAGTGGAGAGAAGGGGGAAGTGGGTATTGAGGGCAAGGAATGTGGAGATCTGTTTTAACAGGACAAATACAATATAAGCACCCCCAAAATGAGTATTATTATGAATCATGAAATCATTAATGTACAGCCACACTCCCTCATAGGACATCCCAGACGTGGCAATTCCAAAGCTGTTATCTAATAATAGTGTTTCATAGAAAAAAAGAATGTTGTATCAACAAAGATGATCTGGGTCAGCTGAGATGACTGTCTTCTGCAATATAATCTGTGAAAACTGGAATGTCAACATCCTGCAGAAACCTGTATCTCTGAAAAGTTAGGAGTCATCACAATGTGTTTGGAATGACTGGTCCTACAGTAAAGTTATTATATATTCACAGTAGATGAAGGAAAATAACTAACAAACTGACATACATTGAGATAAAAGGTTTTTCAGATGCTGTTATGGTTGACATGATCACAGAAGAGTCATCCAGTGTCTAGAGATACTGTATCACTACTGTAATGCAAAGTTAAGGAAGTCAAGGAACCACAGTGACCAGGCCTTACCTAGTGTTTCCTTCTGATTAAAGAGAAGGGATGTTTCTAGACAACATTATTTTCCCACCGCACCCTAACTTCCTGCGACTATTTATAACCATACTCCAACTTATCTTACAATAATGTAGTGAGAGACTTAACTGGTAACAGAATTATTTTGACATTTTGGAAATCTAACACACATTAGTCTTTCATATACAAATACAGCTCGGGGAGGGGCTAGGTTAAGCCTGACTTATTTGCTTTGTTTCACTTTTGTTGAAATGGAACAATTCAGTTTAGATCCAGACTAGGCTAGATTCAATATAAACAGGAAATGTAAACAGGAAGTAGATTGTCTGGATATAGAGCCGTTGTAAACAATGAGAGTAAGTCTGTCATAGAAAAAGAATTACAGAACATTGAATGGGAATGTCTGAAGTCAGGTACAATGTGTCACGGTTGTCGTATGATGGAGCGGACCAAAGCGCAGCGTGTGTATCGTTCCACATTTTCTTTATTAAACTGTGAAACTATGCAATACATACAAATAAACTAACGAACAAAAACAACAAACCGTGACGAAGAGGTGAAACATACACTAACAGTAACTCAAAAACAATCTCCCACAAACCCAGGTGGGAAAAACAACTACTTAAGTATGATCTCCAATTAGAGACAACGATGACCAGCTGCCTCTAATTGGAGATCATCCCCCCCAAAAACATAGAAATACAAAAACTAGAACATAACATAGAAAATCTAAACTAGAAAAAAAACCTGTCACGGCCTGACCTACTCTACCATAGAAAATAACAGGAGGCTCCGGACTGTGGGCCCTCTCAGGAATTCCGGACTGGAAATGCGCACTGGAGGCCTGATGCGTGGAGCTGGCACAGGTGGCGCCAGACTGGTAACACGCACCTCAGGGCGAGTGCGGGGAGCAGGAACAGGACACCCCGGACTGAGCAGGCGCACTGGAGGCCTGATGCGTGGGGCTGGCACAGGTGGCGCCAGAAATACAAAAACTAGAACATAACATAGAAAATCTAAACTAGAAAAAACCCTGTCACGCCCTGACCTACTCTACCATAAAAAATAACAGCTTTCTATGGTCAGGACGTGACACAACGACCAGTTATGACAAAAAATCCAAGCTCATGTTGTGATCCAGTTAGTTCTAATTTAATGCATACTTGGAAAATGACTCAATAATATCCGTGATTGACAAAACAGTCCTTAGCTACTGTGCACATATTAATCAGTGGGAACGATCTTGGGCCTCTGAGTATCAGTTTACTTAAATGACCCATAACCTCTGACCCCCCATTCTTCCACCTATCCCTCTTCCTACATCCCAATTTTCATTTTTCTGGAAGTGTGCTCTAGTTTATTTCCCTTCATGGATTTAAAACAGAGGGTTGGCATCATTCATTTTGTGAAAATGCATTTACAAGCATGAGGAGTGCACAATTGCACACTTCGGGGGAAAAGACAGGGAATCGGGATGACTACCGTAATTTCCGGACTATTAAGCACACCTGAATATAAGCCGCACCCACTGAATTAAAAAAAATATATAATTTTGAACATAAATAAGCCGCACATGTCTATAAGCCGCAGGTGCCTACTGGTACATTGAAACAAATGAACTTTACACAGGCTTTAACGAAACACGGCTTGTAACAAAAATAAATAGGCTTTAACGAAACACAGCTTGTAACAAAAAATAAAAAATGAGCAGTAAGCTTTAGTTGTCTTTTTGCACTGAGTCAAATCCTCACGCTGCTGTTTACAACGTCTTATCATTGACTCATTAAGACCAAGCTCCCGTGCAGCAGCTCTATTTCCTTTTCCAACAGCCAGATCAATCGCCTTCAACTTGAAAGCTGCATCATATGCATTTCTCCATGTCTTTGCCATGATGAGGGTGACAAAATTACTACCGTAATCAGAATGATGGGAAGTTTGAGAGCGCTCGATTTAATCTAAACAGTAAACTAAAAAGTTGTTTGACCTTAACCCGTTCGGCAATTTCATTGGTCTAATGAAAGCTTCATACCGCCAAAAAACTGAGCACGTCACAGAATGTGTTTTTTTGGAGAATAAAAAATTGAAAGCGGGAAAAATCCATATATTAGCCGCGTCATTGTTTAAGCCGCGACGTTCAAAGCCTGGGAAAAAGTTGCGGCTTATAGTCCGGAATTTACGGTAAATTAATGAGAATTACTCCCAGGCCTGTCGGGTGCAGGGTGAAGTTGCTCCTAGTCGCTCCCCCACTAATGGTTAAGGTTAGGATTGTAGTGGGGGTAGCTGATCCTAGACTCTGGAGCGGCCTGCCTCAGTCAGAGTCCTGTCTGTTGCAGCTTCACATACAACGCAGAGAAGGACATATTAGTTTATTTGTTTATTTAAAAACACTGTTTGAGTCTTTAAAAAAAATGAGACATTCAATGTGGACATTGATTTTATCATATGCACTTGAAACCAAAACAAACACCAAAACCAATGACACATACAATATTATTGGGAAGACTTCGTCACGTGATCAGAACAGAGACATACAGAACATACCATAGACATACAGTGCAGACTGAAGACTACAATGATGGTTAAAGAGGCAATAGACAACTTTTAGCCTCTATGGGTGCTCTTCAGACAAAATGGGTCCTTTAATCTAAATGGACAGAAATAGTTTCCAGAAATGACATCAATGTACAGAAAGAGGCACATGTCCCCATAACCATGAGAAAAAGCATAACATATTACACTCCTAAAACTCAAGACTTGTGTAGTTTCATGAAATGGATTAAAGTAATATCCAGTGTTCCAGTTTCTACGAAATAGGACCTATAATGAATTACAATATAATGAGAGAATATACTTTTCCTTCCCAAATGTTTTAATTAAATATGTTAAAAAGCAGCTTTTCTGTGTTGGAATGGTGCGGCCGTACCCCAACAACAAAACGGTGTGGCCTTATACCGATCATTAAAAATAGGAACGCTAGTAGACCGCTGATTGGCCAGCTCATCCTCCTTAGGAGGATGACATCATCCTCTATGAGGAAATAGCAAGCATTTAAACGGTCTCTTTGAGGTGGGGTTTTAAGTGTTTTTTTCTTCACAAATGTATGCTTTGGCCACAAATACGAGTATAGGATGAGTCAACAACATTATTTGGGTATGAGTTAACAGAATATGAACTTTTAAAAGTGAGATTTTCACTGGACAGTTACTTTAGCATCATACCAAACAAACATGTGTAACCATACAGCTAACCTTCAAGCCAAAATTTGACGTAAACAATTAGTAACTAAACTTCCATAGTGTAGTGTAACATGGTTAATTATGTGATCAACATGACAACATTGTAAATCAAAACCTCATGAGGGTAGACCTATATGCTGGACATACTGTATCAGAAAATCATCACAAAAATAACTATGACAATGGACTGTGAGTGAGTTTTACCTATGGAAACATTAAATAATCCACTCAGTACACGTTTAGTTGACCATTCTCACATAGCGTCAACTTTCAATTAAAAAAAGCAGTTGGCCTCCTTTATCAGTGAACCAAACTGAAAGTGGTTGACCTGGCATACTGTGTGTAAACAAATGTACTGGTACAAAATGGAACAATGCATAGCAAGCTGAATGACCCGAGCCAAACCAGTCAACGGGTACAAAAAATGCCTTGATAGCAGAGAACTGGTAATGTACAGATAATGGTAATATTGTAGCGAATTGGAGAGGCAGCCTGACTGACTCGTAACCACCCTACAAATTTGATACATTATCATCATCAACGTCAACAATGGAAGTATCTATACAAAACTATGGATTTGAGACCTTGGCTGGGATTCTACGCAAGGTGCGTTATAGCACTCACTATACAGCCGACAATGTGCTTTTTAAAGGCATTTTCCCAGAAGTTTGTGGAGATCTCCATCATTGTAAAAGCAGCACAGTCTCAGGGAGCACAGTCTCAGGGGATGGTAGTACGGTACTTAACATGCCCCATGTACTGACACCAGGAGCACAGTCTCAGGGGATGGTAGTACGGTACTTAACATGCCCCATGTACTGACACCAGGAGCACAGTCTCAGGGGATGGTAGTACGGTACTTAACATGCCCCATGTACTGACACCAGGAGCACAGTCTCAGGGAGCAGAGTCTCAGGGGATGGTAGTACGGTACTTAACATGCCCCATGTACTGACACCAGGAGCACAGTCTCAGGGGATGGTAGTACGGTACTTAACATGCCCCATGTACTGACACCAGGAGCACAGTCTCAGGGAGCACAGTCTCAGGGGATGGTAGTACGGTACCTAACATGCCCCATGTACTGACACCAGGAGCCGTCCAGGGGTGGAGCGGTACTAACATGCCCCATGTACTGACACCAGGAGCACAGTCTCAGGGAGCACAGTCTCAGGGGATGGTAGTACGGTACTTAACATGCCCCATGTACTGACACCAGGAGCACAGTCTCAGGGAGCACAGTCTCAGGGGATGGTAGTACGTTACTTAACATGCCCCATGTACTGACACCAGGAGCACAGTCTCAGGGAGCACAGTCTCAGGGGATGGTAGTACGGTACTTAACATGCCCCATGTACTGACACCAGGAGCACAGTCTCAGGGAGCACAGTCTCAGGGGATGGTAGTACGGTACTTAACATGCCCCATGTACTGACACCAGGAGCACAGTCTCAGGGAGCACAGTCTCAGGGGATGGTAGTACGGTACCTAACATGCCCCATGTACTGACACCAGGAGCACAGTCTCAGGGAGCACAGTCTCAGGGGATGGTAGTACGGTACCTAACATGCCCCATGTACTGACACCAGGAGCACAGTCTCAGGGGATGGTAGTACGGTACCTAACATGCCCCACAGGGGCCAACGTATTGGGGTCAGACAGAGAGGTACTGGAGGGGGTCAGGCCACACCTCCTTGTTCTTCTCTCAGTACACTGTGCCACATGGCATACAAGAACACTGCTGCACATCAACACTGTGTTCTGTGGATACAGATCCAGGCAGTCTTTGGCTGACTGAGTATGGTGGCGCAATGCTCCAAAAGATGGCATGCCATAGGTCTCTGTCCTTCACGGAAGCAGCAAGGTCCTCTGTAGTTAATTAAAACGGTCAACAGTGTCATTTAGTTAATTAAAATGGTCAACAGTGTCCTTTAGATCATTAAAACGGTCAACAGTGTCCTTTAGATCATTAAAACGGTCAACAGTGTCCTTTAGATCATTAAAACGGTCAACAGTGTCCTTTAGATCATTAAAACGGTCAACAGTGTCGTTTAGATCATTAAAAAGGTCAACAGTGTCCTTTAGATCATTAAAACGGTCAACAGTGTCGTTTAGATCATTAAAAAGGTCAACAGTGTCTTTTAGTTAATTAAAACTGGTCAACAGTAGCTTTTAGTGCATTAAAACAGTCAACAGTGTCCTTTAGATCATTAAAATTGGTCAACAGTGTAGTAGACTTCTAGAACTCACTCTAATGAAGCTGCAACGATCCAAAACACCTTTCAGATCTCTTCAGCTCTTCTCCTTCATTTATAAAGTCCATAGAAAGCTCAGGTTTCTGTATTTTACTTGTCTTCTTTTGTTCACTGAGATGTTTATCTTGACAATGTCCTCCTTTCTGCCTAACAAGTCACAGGGTGACCCAGGGAATGAAATGACAACATTTCTCTGAATGTCCTTACATAATCGCACATTCAGACAAGCGTGTCTCTGAATGTTGCATACACTACAACAAACCGCTATTTATGTTGTAGCTGTAAAGTCTCTGAATATTGCATACACTACAACAAACCACTATTTATGTTGTAGCTGTAAAGTCTCTGAATATTGCATACACTACAACAAACCCCTATTTATGTTGTAGCTGTAAAGTCTCTGAATATTGCATACACTACAACAAACCACTATTTATGTTGTAGCTGTAAAGTCTCTGAATGTTGCATATACTACAACAAACCCCTATGAAACATTAGCCTGACAAGACTGAGCCACAAGACTGAGCCACAATGCTCCACTGACCTACCTTTAAGGTAGGAAGAGCATTCTGCTTGACCTATACAGTGTGTCCACCTAGTGGTCTCCAGAAGAATGGCAATGCCATATTTGCAGAGACAGACAGGAATGAATTCTATGCCGGATTGTTACTATTATGATCAACCAAAGAAAAAACTAGATGCCTACCTTCATAACTATGTGTAGGGGAGAGCAGCGACAATACTAACATGTCCCAGTGAAAAATCCCCACACTACACACTCAGATGTAATCTGGAACTTAGGTTTACTCTGTAGGGTAGGTTTACTCTGTAGGGTAGGTTTACTCTGTAGGGTAGGTTTACTCTGTAGGGTAGGTTTACTCTGTAGGTGAACATCACAGTAGTAGAGGTATACAGTACCTACAGAGCATCTTCAGATCCTAAAGCGTGAGTCACAATTCACAGCAGGGTGTCCTCGATGTAGTCAGGGTCCTCAAGGGTCTCCAGACGTCTCTTGCAGGTATCCAGAATTTTCTTCCTGGGCCCCAAGGGGATGTGGATGCTCTTGAGGTCCTGGTCCGAGCACAGCAGCAGCGCCTCCAGGTCAATCTTCTCCCGCCTGAAGACGGTGAGGAACTCGCCCATGGTCTGCGCAGCCAAGAACACCTCCAACGGGCTGGTCACGGCCTCGCAGTCATCATCCAGCCCCAGCTCCACCTCGTCCCAGGGAAGCTCCTGGCGGTTCCTTTCCTGGAGGCTGCGGGCACTGCCGATGCTGTCCCCCCCATCGTCCAGGCTGGGCGAACGCCGCAGCTGACTGCGCAGCCGCACGTTGGCGCTGCCTGCCCGTTCAGTTCCTCCACTGAGGCTCCCCTCGTCACGCCCGCCGATGCCGAACAGGCCGCCACTGATATAGTTGCGTCGGAACACCATGGTTCCCAGACCGGGCCGGTTGAAGAGAGAGTCGTGGCCCGAGTCGGTGCTGACCTCAGAGTATTCCATGTCGGGCCGGTAAGACAAGTCCGGCTCGCTGATGGCACGAGAGATGGCGTCGTCGTTGGCGTCTCCGTGGAATATGTCTCGGAGGTTGCCGCGGCGCCCTGCGCGGTCCCGAGGGCCGACATAGGTTCCCTGTTTAAGGAACATGACATCGTTGCCCAGCTGGAGGCCCGAGAGGGAGCGCATGCTCTTCCTGCCGTCCTCGTAGATCTTGAAGGTCCCGTCTCCTTGCTTCCTCTTCTCCAACCTCTTCTGGATCTTGGTCTTGCCTCGGGTTGTGGCGTGAAGAGTAGCCTGCAGGGACAAAGAGCAACACAGGCTTCAACAACTACAGTGGGGCAAAAAAGTATTTAGTCAGCCACCAATTGTGCAAGTTCTCCCACTTAAAAAGATGAGAGAGGCCTGTAACTTTCATCATAGGTACACTTCAATTATGACAGACAAAATTAGGAAAAAAAATCCAGAAAATCACATTGTAGGATTTTTAATGAATTTATTTGCAAATTATGGTGGAAAATAAGTATTTGGTCAATAACAAAAGTTTCTCAATACTTTGTTATATACCCTTTGTTGGCAATGACACAGGCCAAACGTTTTCTGTAAGTCTTCACAAGGTTTTCACACACTGTTGCTGGTATTTTGGCCCATTCCTCCATGCAGATCTCCTCTAGAGCAGTGATGTTTTGGGGCTGTCGCCGGGCAACACGGACTTTCAACTCCCTCCAAAGATTTTCTATGGGGTTGAGATCTGGAGACTGGCTAGGCCACTCCAGGACCTTGAAATGCTTCTTACGAAGCCACTCCTTCGTTGCCCGGGCGGTGTGTTTGGGATCATTGTCATGCTGAAAGACCCAGCCACGTTTCATCTTCAATGCCCTTGCTGATGGAAGGAGGTTTTCACTCAAAATCTCACGATACATGCCTCCATTCATTCTTTCCTTTACACGGATCAGTCGTCCTGGTCCCTTTGCAGAAAAACAACCCCAAAGCATGATGTTTCCACCCCCATGCTTCACAGTAGGTATGGTGTTCTTTGGATACAACTCAGCATTCTTTGTCCTCCAAACACGACGTGTTGAGTTTTTACCAAAACGTTCTATTTTGGTTTCATCTGACCAGATGACATTCTCCCAATCCTCTTCTGGATCATCCAAATGCTCTCTTGCAAACTTCAGACGGGCCTGGACATGTACTGGCTTAAGCAGGGGGACACATCTGGCACTGCAGGATTTGAGTCCCTGGCGGCGTAATGTGTTACTGATGGTAGGCTTTGTTACTTTGGTCCCAGCTCTCTGCAGGTCATTCACTAGGTCCCCCTGTGTGGTTCTGGGATTTTTGCTCACCGTTCTTGTGATCATTTTGACCCCACGGGGTGAGATCTTGCGTGGAGCCCCAGATCGAGGGAGATTATCAGTGGTCTTGTATGTCTTCCATTTCCTAATAATTGCTCCCACAGTTGATTTCTTCAAACCAAGCTGCTTACCTATTGCAGATTCAGTCTTCCCAGCCTGGTGCAGGTCTACAATTTTGTTTCTGGTGTCCTTTGACAGCTCTTTGGTCTTGGCCATAGTGGAGTTTGGAGTGTGACTGTTTGAGGTTGTGGACAGGTGTCTTTTATCCTGATAACAAGTTCAAACAGGTGCCATTAATACAGGTAACGAGTGGAGGTCAGAGGAGCCTCTTAAAGAAGAAGTTACAGGTCTGTGAGAGCCAGAAATCTTGCTTGTTTGTAGGTGACCAAATACTTATTTTCCACCATAATTTGCAAATAATTTCATAAAAAATCCTACAATGTGATTTTCTGGATTTCTTTTCCTCCTTTTGTCTGTCATAGTTGACGTGTACCTATGATGAAAATTACAGGCCTCTCTCATCTTTTTAAGTGGGAGAACTTGCACAATTGGTGGCTGACTAAATACTTTTTTGCCCCACTGTAATTATACAGGAGCACACATCTCAAATTTAACAGATGACAAATGTTTCATGTTGGAGTGTAATGTCCCTTTAATTTAACATGGTGTAGAAAATGATAGACTGCAAATAACTGTCATTGTATCCTCTCCTTTCTACACTAATGGGAAATGTTGGTGTTCCAACTGTTGTGCATGTGAAACTCCCTATCTGTTATGTCTGCTGCTGTATCATTTCACATGCACAACAGTTGAAACACCAACATTTCCCATTAGTGGAGAAAGGAGAGGATACAATGACAGTTATTTGCTGTCTATAATTTTCTACACCATGTTGAAAATGAAAGGGGCATTAAACTCCAACATGAAACATTTGTCATCTGTTAAACTTGAGGTAAGTCCACATCCCAGGTCATTCATTTTATAGATGCAGCTTTGTACTACAATCCTAAATGAAGGGAAAAGAGAAGCACCATATTATTTCCTGATGTGCTGTGTTCATCTTCCCCATGTAGTCATTTAGCTTGAGGCATCATATAGCTGGAGCTACACAACCAATGGCGTGGAATGTGCACTCATCTTGACATTGGACTATTTTTATGTTCTGAAAACATCTGACAAACGTTGGTTTTGGAGTGGAATGCCCCTTTAAATAAATATTCAAAAGGCATAAATGGCTGGATGAAGCTGTACTGTACTGCCCTAAGAGTATGGCACACTGTCACACCCTGATCTGTTTCACCTGTCTTGTGCTTGTCTCCACCCCCTCCAGGGGTCTCCCATTTTCCCAATTTTCCCCTGTGCATTTATACCTGTGTTTTCGGTTTGTCTGTTGCCAGTTTGTCTTGTCCCGTTAAGTCCTACCAGAGTGTTCCTGTGGTCTAGTATTTCTTAGCCTTCCCAGTTCTGACCTTACTGCCTGTCCTGATCCTGCCTGACTCTGATTTGGGAGAAAATGGGAGACACCTGGAGGGGGGTGGAGACAAGCACAAGACAGGTGATATAGATGTGGGTGTAACACACTGACAGTGGTGGTGTTTAGGTGGTGCAGCTTGTACTGACCTGAGAGTATGGCACACTGACAGTGGTGGTGTTTAGGTGGTGCAGCTTGTACTGACCTGAGAGTATGGCACACTGACAGTGGTGGTGTTTAGGTGGTGCAGCTTGTACTGACCTGAGAGTATGGCACACTGACAGTGGTGGTGTTTAGGCGGTGCAGCTTGCGGCTCACTGAGCTGCTTGTGTAGCTGGAGAAGCTCATGGCGTCTGACATGGACTGTTCCGACGCCGCCTCTTTGTGGAACTTGCGCTCCATGCGCTTGTGGTGCTTCCGCTGCAGCTTCACGCACTCCTTAATCCTCCTCTCAGCCTCGCGGAAAGCCCGCTCCTTCAGCTTCCCCACCAGCTTGGGGTTGAGGGCCGACTGCTTGGCGGCGATGGAGTCCAGGTAGCGGACACAGTCCATGTGGCTCTTGGTGGCGGCCATGTCCAGGGGCGTGTGGTAGTCGTTGTCCAGGCACCACACGTTGGCACCGAAGGACACCAGGAAGGACAGGCAGTTGTGGTGGCCGTTGGCGGCCGCCAGGTGGAGAGGTGTGTTCCCCCATATGTCACACTTATCAGGGTTGCCTCTGCAGAACAAGAGGAAGTACAGACATCAGCTGAAAGAAGCAACGGGCATATAGCACACATATGGCATCTATATTAGGAAGTCTTCATTCTAATATGGACGTTGTACACATAAGACCTGGGATGAATACATAGGACTATGTAAAACTATTTCAAATACTTAACTGTGCTGGTTTTCGTTTTTTTCCCCAGAACCAATGGAGTAGTCCCAAAGGTGCAAATATCAAGATACTTTTTTTTTTACTCTACTCTTACCTGTACTTGAAACATCAATTTTGCAACGATGTCAAGACTGAAAAATCCCTAACTTTTTACAGTGCCAAGACAGAGGTGATGATGCTGTTACAACAAGTCATGCTGTTCTGTACCAAAGGCATTCAGTAAGTGCTATCTGTGAGTAATGTGAACCAGGAGAAGGATAACCCACTCTCAGATACTCCTAAACATAGCAGGTACCTTGTGAGAAAGCCCATGATTTTTTTATCATGATTTCAGCACTGAGATCTCATCCATGGGCTGTTCATCGAATCTTCATAAATCATGTTTAACCTTACATTCCAGTACCCTTTAGCACTGGTAAATCTCAACAACAGCACCAGCAGCAGCAACACCAGCAGCAACAACAGCACATTAAACCAAATCTTAATGACACCAAACAGATGGCAGATACACAAGTTATGAGATGAACAATACCACTGTTTGGCCCTGCTGTCATTAGAGTGCCTTGCGAAAGTATTCGGCCCCCTTGAACTTTGACCTTTTGCCACATTTCAGGCTTTAAACATAAAGATATAAAACTGTAATTTTTGTGAAGAATCAACAACAAGTGGGACACAATCATGAAGTGGAACGAAATTTATTGGATATTTCAAACTTTTTTAACAAATAAAAAACTGAAAAATTGGGCGTGCAAAATTATTCAGCCCCTTTGGTGCACTGAAAGTAAACTCTCTCCAGAAGTTCAGTGAGGATCTCTGAATGATCCAATGTTGACCTAAATGACTAATGATGATAAATAGAATCCACCTGTGTGTAATCAAGTCTCCGTATAAATGCACCTGCTCTGTGATAGTCTCAGAGGTCCGTTTAAAGCGCAAAGAGCATCATGAAGAACAAGGAACACACCAGGCAGGTCCGAGATACTGTTGTGGAGAAGTTTAAAGCCGGATTTGGATACAAAAAAAATTCCCAAGCTTTAAACATCCCAAGGAGCACTGTGCAAGCGATAATATTGAAATGGAAGGAGTATCAGACCACTGCAAATCTACGAAGACCCGGCCGTCCCTCTAAACTTTCAGCTCATACAAGGAGAAGACTGATCAGAGATGCAGCCAAGAGGCCCATGATCACTCTGGATGAACTGCAGAGATCTACAGCTGAGGTGGGAGACTCTGTCCATAGGACAACAATCAGTCGTATACTGCACAAATCTGGCCTTTATGGAAGAGTGGCAAGAAGAAAGCCATTTCTTAAAGATATCCATAAAAAGTGTCATTTAAAGTTTGCCACTAGCCACCTGGGAGACACACCAAACATGTGGAAGAAGGTGCTCTGGTCAGATGAAACCAAAATCAAACTTTTTGGCAACAATGCAAAACGTTATGTTTGGCGTAAAAGCAACACAGCTCATCACCCTGAACACACCATCCCCACTGTCAAACATGGTGGTGGCAGCATCATGGTTTGGGCCTGCTTTTCTTCAGCAGGGGCAGGGAGATGGTTAAAATTGATGGGAAGATGGATGGAGCCAATACAGGACCATTCTGGAAGAAAACCTGATGGAGTCTGCAAAAGACCTGAGACTGGGACGGAGATTTGTCTTCCAACAAGACAATGATCCAAAACATAAAGCAAAATCTACAATGGAATGGTTCACAAATAAACATATCCAGGTGTTAGAATGGCCAAGTCAAAGTCCAGACCTGAATCCAATTGAGAATCTGTGGAAAGATCTGAAAACTGCTGTTCACAAACGCTCTCCATCCAACCTCACTGAGCTCGAGCTGTTTTGCAAGGAGGAATGGGCAAAAATTTCAGTCTCTCGATGTGCAAAACTGATAGAGACATACCCCAAGCGACTTACAGCTGTAATCGCAGCAAAAGGTGGCGCTACAAAGTATTAACTTAAGGGGGCTGAATAATTTTGCACGGCCAATTTCAGTTTTTTATTTGTTAAAAAAGTTAGAAATATCCAATAATTTTCGTTCCACTTCATAATTGTGTCCCACTTGTTGTTGATTCTTCACAAAAAATTACAGTTTTATATCTTTATGTTTGAAGCCTGAAATGTGGCAAAAGGTCGAAAAGTTCAAGGGGGCCGAATACTTTCGCAAGGCACTGTACGTTTAGAGGATTTCTCTGGCTTCTCCATGCTTTCCATTCCCCTACCATCAGCCTACCATGACCCCATGGGCACCTCAGCCTGAACTAGGACCTACACCTCTACACTATAGTCGGCCTGTAACACAACCACCGGCTTGTCAACACCACTACACTAACCAGTGTCTTGTTTCAGGGGAGGCCCGGGCCGGTCGGGCTGCACCTGACTCCAGAGCGTACTGCCGGGGCGTGCATACCTGGTGATGTCATGCTCAATTCCTTCAGTCGCGCAGCATTGGAGCTGAGTTTTCCCAATGTAAGGACAGTACAGATGACTTAACTTTAATATTTGTTCAGGGCGGAGGGGAAGATTTGAGTTCCAATTGATTCCATAAAACATTGACAACATATCACAACGTGATTCGTATTTCAGTTCTATTCCCAGGAAAAGGGATTTACATTTTTTTTTTTTACAGGAATTACATGAAAGGTGAAATCCTGTTTACCGCCAGATTGTACTTCAATTTATCCTTTCAGAGGTTTAAATATTAACAGGATGTTCCTCTTTATTTAAAGGCAGTGTATAAACAGCTGTCAGATTTGGAATGGTTCCGGATGGTGGTACACTAACCCTATTGCTGATCTTAAAGGGGAAGTTCAGGATTTTACAACTTGATGTTAGATGGTTCCTCACCCTGAAAGTAGTCTATGGGCCAGGAGAAACTTTAATCCATGGTTCTTTTTGAAATGTATACATTTTATTTAACCTTTATCTATCCAGGTGAGTCAGTTAAAACCCCTTACACTGGTGGGCATTGGCCTATATGGCTAGGGCTAAATGAAATGTTTTCCTCAGAGGAAATATGGAAAGCATATGCATAATCATGGTAGCAATTAAAAGGGAACAGTTTAGAGATTATGGGACAATTATTAGACTGTCACGCCCTGACCTGAGAGCCTTTTTTATGTCTCTATTTAGGTTTGGTCAGGGTGTGATTTGGGTGGGCATTCTATGTCCTTTTTTCTATGCTTTGTATTTCTTTGTTTTTGGCCTGGTATGGCTCTCAATCAGGGATAGCTGTACATTGTTGTCGCTGATTGGGAGTCATACTTAGGCAGCCTGTTTTCCTTTGGGGTTGGTGGGTAGTTAATTTCTGTTTAGTACCTGACAGAACTGTTTGGCTGTCGGTTTCTTGTTTTTTTGTCTAAAGTGTTCCATCTTTAATAAATTCATGATGAGCACTAACCACGCTGCGCCTTGGTCTAGTCTCTTCAACGACGGCCGTCACATAGACTAAAGGTGAGGACACAACAGTTCACCTGACACAAGACTGAATCCACTGTTGATTTAATGTGATTTTTATTTTTACATTTACAGCACTTTTTACTGCATTTGTTTAACTAAATCAGAAAATACTCTGGATACATTCAGTAACATAAGAATATTCTATGAACATTTTCGGTAGGTGCAACATAAGACAAAAGAATGACAAGGGTTTGAGTGAGGTCTAACTGGTGTTTCCAAGTGGCAACAACTCTCCAAAGTGTGTCATTTCAATGCACTTTTATGAGTCAGTCTTCAACTATAAGGTGTTTTTGTGTGTTCTATAGCCAACATGAGAAGCTCAATTCTAAAATATGTTTCACGTTTTGACCAGTAAATGAGTTATTCGTTATTGTAGTTTGGTCAGGACGTGGCAGGGGGTGTTTTGTTTTATGTGGTTCGGGGTTTGTTGGGCTATGTGTTTATGTAGATGGGTCTTTGTTTAGAGTGTTCCGGGGTTTTGGTTAATGTTCTGTTAGTATATTTCTATGTTCTAGTTTAGTCTTTCTATTTCTGTTTAGTTGATGGGGTTGGCCTTCAATTGGAAGCAGCTGCTCCTCATTCCTTCTAATTGGTCTTATTTAAGAGGGGTGTTTTTGTCATGGGATTTGTGGGTAGTTATTTCCTTGTTTAGTGTCTGAGCACCTGACAGGACTGTTAGTGTCGTTCGTTGCTTGTATACGTGTTATTTTTTTTCTTTTTCCCTTTTTACCACGACGCCAGGACAGCGGAGTCAATCACCACCTTCCGGAGACACCTGAAACCCCACCTCTTTAAGGAATACCTAGGATAAAGTAATCCTTCTAACCACCCCCCCCCCCCCCTAAAATATTTAGATGCACTATTGTAAAATGGTTGTTCCACTGGATATCATAAGGTGAATGCACCAATTTGTAAGTCGCTCTGGATAAGAGCGTCTGCTAAATGACTTAAATGTAAAGAAGATGAGTATACACGTTCCCACTGCACCTTGGTCCAATCATTACGACACCCGTTACAATATGACATTAGTGTTAAGGCTTTCACAAGGCAATTCAGAGCAGCAGATCGTAATTATTTTGCACATAGAATGGAGTAATGAGTGCATTCAAATGCGTGGTCCACGGCAAATCTTTGTCCCAATACAACAAATATTATCTCATTCTGTTCAGAACAACCCAAGGTATAACACCATGTCATCTTGTAACTGTACATCAGTGTTCATAAATGTTGACACTGTATATTACATTAGTTTTATGATATGGAAATGTGAAGTGCACATGTATATAGCCACTGCCTTACAATATAGGCCCTTATCAGAGTTAACCTCTCTAGGGAAGGTGGGACGAAATCGTCCCACCCTATTCAACAGCCAGTGAAAAATCAGAGCGCCAGATTTAAAACCACAAAATGTCGTAATTCAAAGTTCTCAGACAGGACTATTTTACACCATTTTATAGATACCACGTTGTCCGATTTCCAAAAGGCTTTACAGCGAAAGCAAAACATTAGATTATGTTAAGAGAGTACATCGACACAATAACCACAAAGCCATTTTCTAAGCAACTAGCATGCTTCACAAAACACAGCTAAATGAAGCACTAACCTTTGACGATCTTCATCAGATGACACTCCTAGGACATTGTTATACAATACATGCATCTTTTTGTTCGATAAAGTTCATATTTATATATAAAAACAGCATTTTACATTGCAGCGTGACGTTCAGAAAATATTTTGCCTCCAATACTGCCGGTGAATCAGCACCACAATCTACAAAAATACTCGTCAAAAACATTGATAAAATATTAAACTGTCATTCAAAGAATTATAGATT
This sequence comes from Salmo salar, assembly GCF_965601325.2. NCBI lineage: Eukaryota > Metazoa > Chordata > Actinopteri > Salmoniformes > Salmonidae > Salmo > Salmo salar. Next base: position 91,462,025 of record NC_138293.1, on the reverse strand, counting down.
AACATCTGAATGGAACCGCATTGCCAGATTTCAAAATAACTTTACTGGGAAATCACCCTTTGCAATAATCTGAGTACTGTGCTCAGAAAAAAACACTAGGCGATACAGATAGCCGCCATGTTGGAGTCATCTAAATTAATAAATAGTATTAGAAATATTCACTTACTTTTGATCATCAGAAGGCACCTCCAGGATCCCAGGTACTCAACAAATGTTGTTTTGTTTGATAAAATCCATAATTTGTCCAAATAACTCCATGTTGTTTGCGCGTTCAGTAAGGTACTCCAAATGTAGGGTGCACGAGGGAAATGTCACGACAAAGTTAAAAAAACATTTTATTTACGTTCGTTCAAACATGTCAAACGTTGTAAAACGTCAATCTTTGGGGCCTATAGAACGTGAAGATTCAGTAATATTTCAACCGGACGGTTCCTGTGTCTTGAAAAAGGTTTTGGAACAGAGCTAACACTCATGAACGCGCACCAATGAAGTGATGTCATTCCTTGGGTTACCAACTTCCCAGCCTTCCAGTCGGGTCTCTGTTCATCGTAGACGCCTCAAACAAGGTTCTAAAGACTTAACATCTAGTGGAAGCCTTAGGAAGTGCAAAATGAATCCTTAGTCACTGTGTGTTCGATTGGCAAGACTTGAAAGGACTACAAGCACCAGAATTCTCACTTCTGCTTAGATTTTTCTCCGTTTTTTACCTGCCATATGAGTTCTGTTATACTCACAGACATCATTCAAACAGTTTTAGAAACTTCAGAGTGTTTTCTATCCAAATCTACTAATAATATGCATATTCCAGTTCCTGGGCCCGAGTAGTAGGCCGTTTAATTTGGGTCCGTTTTTCATCCGGCCGTGAAAATACTGCCCCCTACCCTAGTGAAGTTAATCTCCCTGTAAAGAACTACAAACAAATTATTATTTACAATGATGGCCTGGCCAGTGACGACTAGGAAGTGCGGCGCAATAAATCAAATAACAAAACATTGAAATCACAGGACAACACAGAAGGACAGGGGCATGTGACAAACACAGAAGGACAGGGGCATGTGACAAACACAGAAGGACAGGAACTGAGGGGCCACAGTCTAAATCTTCTAGGAACTGAGGGGTCACAGATGTACACAGAATAATAGAGAACAATGAAACAAATATACTTTATATTGGTTAGGGTCTGTTAGGGTCTGGTAGGGTTAGGGTCTGGTAGGGTTAGGGTCTGGTAGGGTTAGGGTCTGGTAGGGTTAGGGTCAGGTAGGGTTTTATTTATTATTGAACCTTAATTTAACTAGGCAAATCAGTTAAGAACAAATTCTTATTTTATGACGGCCTACCCCGGCCAAGCGCTGCCCTATGGGACTCCTGATCATGGCCGGTTGTGATACAGCCCGGGATCGAACCAGGGTCTGTAGTGACGCCTCTAGCACTGAGATGCAGTGCCTTAGACCACTGCGCCACTCGGTAGCCCATAAAGGGGTCAGGTTAGGGTCAGATAGGGTTAGGGTGTGGTAGGGTTAGGTAGAGTGTATTCTACTTGTACAGAGGTTAGGTATTATTCAGCACTTTTCTATTGCTCGAGGATTCGTTGACAGGCCGATTGCTCGAAATGCGAATGCGTGCTGTTTATCATAATCAGTGAGCGATAGGTACGGTACACATTTAGTGTTGTAAATGTTTTATAAGCTGTATACTGTGGGAATTCCTAGAACTAGGTTTGTTATCAGTTACTTTATCACCACACTGTCTAAGTGTACCCGCCATTATGTTACCTTGTGTACATTTACCCTGAACAAAATGGTGAAATGATAAAGCCCATCTTGCTTCTCTGGGGATCCCTTGCATGTTGAACTGTAGATGACATCCCCATAGTCAAGCATGGGGAAGATCATCTGTAGTAGTGTCAACCGAGCAGCGGGGGTGAAAGAGGTCCTGTTACGACAGGGTCAATCCATTTGAAATCAATCACTTTTTGACAACACCCCTTCTGATTTGAACAAAACCTTCCATACATATTAGCCCATTGTAGAAGTGATCAGAAAGTGACTCTTTTGACTTGAATACCAAAACATTCAAGAGATAAAGGTGCTCAAAGTTGACCCATGACCATGAGACATCATGTCTTCATCACTGGAAAAGATAAACGGTTGAGATAGATATCTTTTAAAAGCTTACAAACAGGGTTGTCAAACTATTTGATCATTTCTTGAAAAGAATACAATTTTTTATAAAGTATATCATTTTTAAACCTTAATACATGTTGTCTCAACCGATGGCGGGCACAACACAGAAACCTCAGATGATGTAAAGTTGGGTCTAAGCTACAACATATGCAAATGTAAAACGGATTTTACGAGTGTTTTAGATAATTAACGTTAAATGTTTAAAAATAAAAAAACTGTTTGACAACTGCATTTCTCCATCCACTTCATAATTTCATCCAATCACTTTTCCTGGCATGTTTTCCATCTGATCCTTTAGATTTCTACTGCCTATTACTATGATAAATCACATGGCGAGGATGTTTGCTATCAAGCTATTAATGTGCATAATATCTAACAAGTGGGGCAAGGCTAGTAGGGCTGACCCCAATTAGTCAATGGTCGATTGTTTGGTTGATAGGCTGTTGGTCGACCAAGATTGTTTTTAGTCGAGCAGAAGCAAATATCTATCTACACTACCGTTCAAAAGTTTGGGGTCACTTAGAAATGTCCTTATTTTTGAAAGAAAAGCACATTTTGTCCATTAAAATAACAACAAATTGATCAGAAATACAGTGTAGACATTGTTAATGTTGTAAATGACTATTGTAGCTGGAAACTAGAGGTCGACTGATTATGATTTTTCAATACCGATTATTGGCGGACCAAAAAGGCCGATACAGATTAATCGGCCGTTTACAAAGATTTTTTCTTTTTTATAATAACAATTACAACAATACTGAATGAACACGTATTTTAACTTAATATAATACATCAATAAAATCAATTTAGCCTCAAATAAATAATGAAACATGTTCAATTTGGTTTAAATAATGCAAAACAAAGTGTTGGAGAAGAAAGTAAAAGTGCAATATGTGCCATGTAAGAAAGCTAACGTTTAAGTGCCTTGCTCAGAACATGGGAACATATGAAAGCTGGTGGTTCCTTTTAACATGAGTCTTCAATATTCCCAGGTAAGAAGTTTAAGGTTGTAGTTATTATAGGACTATTTATCTCTATACGACTTGTATTTCATATACCTTTGACTATTGGATGTTCTTATAGGCACTTTAGTATTGCCAGTGTAACAGTATAGCTTCCGTCCCTCTCCTCGCTCCTACCTGGGCTCGAACCAGGAACACATCGACAACAGCCACCCTCGAAGCAGCGTTACCCATGTAGAGCAAGGGGAACAACTACTCCAAGTCTCAGAGCGAGTGACGTTTGAAACGCTATTAGCGCGCACCCGCTAACTAGCTAGCCATTTCACATCGGTAACACCAGAATAATCTTGGGAGTTGACAGGCTTAAACAGCGCAATGCATTGCGAAGAGCTGCTGGCAAAACGCACGAAAGTGCTGTTTGAATGAATGCTTACGAGCCTGCTGGTGCCTACCACCGCTCAGTCAGACTGCTCTATCAAATCATAGACTTAATTATAATATAATAAACACACAGAAATACAAGCCTTAGGTCATTAATATGGTCGAATCCGGAAACTATCATCTCGAAAACAAAGCGTTTTTTCTTTCAGTGAAATACCGGTCCGTATTTTATCTAACGGGTGGCATCCCTAAGTCTAAATATTCCTGTTACATTGCACAACCTTCAATGGTATGTCATAATTACGTAAAATTCTGGCAAATTAGTTCGCAACGAGCCAGGCAATGAACGCAAGAGCAGTGACACAATTTCATGTTAGCAGGCAATATTAACTAAATATGCAGGTTTAAAAATATATACTTGTGTATTGATTTTAAAGAAAGGCATTGATGTTTATGGTTAGGTACATTGGTGCAACGACAGTGCTTTTTTCACAAATGCGCTTGTTAATTCACCCATTTGTCGAAGTAGGCTGTGATTCGATGAGAAATTAACAGGCACCGCATCGATTATATGCAACGCAGGACACATTAGATAACTACACATGGTTGATGATATTACTAGTTTAACTAGTGATTATGTTAAGATTGATAGTTTTTTTATAAAATAAGTTCAATGCTAGCTAGCAACTTACCTTGGCTTCTTGCTGCCCTCGCGTAACAGGTAGTCAGCCTGCCATGTAGGCTCCTCGTGGAGTGCAATGTAAGGCAGGTGGTTAGAGCGTTGGACTAGTAACCAGAAGGTTGCAAAAACGAATCCCCCTGAACAAGGCAGTTAACCCCCGTTCCTAGGCTGTCATTGAAAATAAGAATGTGTTCTTAATCTGACTTGCCTCGTTAAATAAACCCAAATCGGTGGCCAAAAATACCGATTACCGATTGTTATGAAAACTTGAAATCGGCCCGAATTAATCGGCCATTCCGATTAATCGGTCGACCTCTACTGGAAACGGCAGATTTTTATGGAATATCTACATAGGCTTACAGAGGCCCACTATCAGCAACCATCACTCCTGTGTTCCAATGGCACTTTGTGTTAGCTAATCCAAGTTTATCATTTTAAAAGGCTAATTGACCATTAGAAAACCCTCTTGCAATTATGTTAGCACAGATAATTGTTAGCTAGCTAACCCTCCTTCCACAGCTTGCAAAATATTTCTTGCTCATATGATTTGAAAAACGAATCATCAGGAGTAGGCAGCGCCATAAGTGAGTAAACTGAGATATGACTAAGGAGTTAATCAGGGCAATTTGTCCATAAATAGACAGGTATTTACCTCCATGGTTGCAGGTCTTGTCTATTTTTACAAGTTTTCTATTGAAATTCATTGTGGAGAGCTTATTTATATATTTTGTGATATGAATACCAAGTATGTCTACTTCACCATAAGCCCATTTTAAAGGTAAACTGCAGGGTAATGTATATATATATATTTTTAAAGATCCAATACATAATATTGTACACTTATCATAATTAGGTTTTAGTCCAGAGAGTCCAGAAGAGTTATCTAGATCTTCAATGAGACATTGCAGGGATCTAGCTTGCGGACTGAAAATAAAACTTGAGTCATCTTCATACATGGACACCTTTGTTTTTAAGCCTTGGATTTCTAATGTATGGAAAGTGTTGTATAAATCTAAAGGGATGCTGTCAAAGTGGTTGAATTCAAATGTATTTACCTGATATAAAAACCCAAGTCGGTCATTTTCAGTTTTCTATGAAAAGCCATTAGGACATTCACTAACATTAGCCACAGCTAGCTAGCTAACAATCAGTGGAAATGATAGGGGCAACCGTGAACTGTTAAAAAAAAAAGTTCCAGATGACCTTTAAGCAATTGAGTTGATTTCAGTTGACTTTCCAACATAAATGCTTTAACAGACAGGATTTGACCTCAGTCATAGTATCCCTATATACTGTAGCATTAGTCCTCCAACAGGCTTGATCAATATTTGATGAGCTGCAGGTGCAGCAAGCATTGCACTGGTCGCAGAGGCTAGGGATACATTATTGATGGACAAAACTGCAAGGTTTTCACAGACAGCGGAGAAGCTGTGTGCCTGCCACGCTAGTCCCAACCAGAGCCAGGATTAGCACCTTCTCACCAGCCTGACCTTGATTTCTTGTGTGACCGACCCGGGTCTCGCGCGCAACACAACAGTTTTAGCCATGAGTTAAAGGCATTAGCTAGGAACGCTAGCAGATTAACACCTCACCTGCCTGATCCTGATTCAAATTCAACCCCAGGTCTGCTATGCTCCATATAGCCCACCGAGCTAAAACCTAGGTTCTAACTAGGAGAGCCATAGGATTAACCAACTCCTAACTCGCCTGACTTCAATTTCTTCCTAATCTGACAATCCACACTCTTAGAAAAAAAGGTTCCAAAAGGGTTCTTCGACTGTCCCCATAGGATAAACCTTTTTGGTTCCAGGTAGAACCCTTTTGGGTTCCATGTAGAACCCTCTGTGGAAAGTGTTTTACATGGAACCCAAAAGGGTTATAACTGGAACCAAAAGGGGTTCTTCAGAGGGTTCCCCTATGGAAACAGCTGAAGTACCCTTTTTGGTCCTAGATAGCACCTTTTTTCTCAGAGTGCAGGGTTCAAACACATTACTGTGTTACCTAGCCTTCTGAGCTAAAGCCTCTGCATTAGCTCGGGGAGCAAAATTATTAAAATATCACCTGCCCAACCCTGGTTTCTCACTGTCTAGTGTTACCTACAAGGGTTCAAACTGGGTCTCCGGAATTTATTTGCTGTCTCCTCTCTAGTCTGCCAATTTTAGTGTCTTGTTTTGCATGTGTCGTCTTGTCTGGGACATAAGACAAAGGTGGTCTGGGAAGTCTAAATCTTCTAGGAACAGGGGGGTCACGGTCTAAATCTTCTAGGAACTGAGGGGTCACGGTCTAAGTCTTCTAGGAACTGAGGGGTCACAGACGTATACAAAATAACAGAACAATTAAAAAATATACTTGATATTGGTCTCTACTATTCTGTATACATGAAACATACTTGAATTCATCTGACCTGCTTATTCTACTGTACAGGTATGGTCAGGGTTAGGTAGGGCGTATTGTACTTGTATACGGTAGGGTTAGGGTCGGTGAGGGTTAGGGTCAGGTAGGGTTAGGGTCAGGTTTAGGATCAGGTAGGGCTAGGGTCAGGTAGGGCTAGGGTCAGGTAGGGTTATGGTCAGGTAGGGCTAGGGCTAGGTTTATGATCAGGTGGGTTAGGGTCAAGTAGGGTTAGGTTTAGGGTCAGGTTGGGTTAGGGTCAGGTAGGGTTAGGGTCAGGTAGGGTCTGGTTAGGGTCTGGTAAGGGTAGGGTTAGGTAGGGTTACGGTAAGGTAGCGCTAAGTATAGGGTAGGGTTAGGGTCAGGTAGGGCTAGGATCAGGTAAGGGTCTGGTAAGGGTTAAGGTCTGGTAAGGTAGGGCTAGGGTCTGGTAAGGTAGGGCTAGGGTCTGGTAGGGTAGGGCTAGGGTCTGGTAAGGGTAGGGTTAGGATCAGGTAGGGGTAGGGTTAGGGTCAGGTAGGGGTAGGACTAGGGTTAGGTAGGGTTAAGTAGGGGTAGGACTAGGGTCAGGTAGGGTCAGGTAGGGCTAGGACTAGGATCAGGTAGGCTTAGGGTCAGGTAGGGCTAGGATCAGGTAGGGTTAGGGTCAGGTAGGGCTAGGACTAGGATCAGGTAGGGTTAGGGTCAGGTAGGGCTAGGACTAGGATCAGGTAGGGTTAGGGTCAGGTAGGGCTAGGACTAGGATCAGGTAGGGTTAGGGTCAGGTAGGGCTAGGACTAGGATCAGGTAGGGTTAGGGTCAGGTAGGGCTAGGACTAGGATCAGGTAGGGTTAGGGTCAGGTAGGGCTAGGGTCAGGTAGGGTTAGGACTAGGGTCAGGTAGGGTTAGGGTCAGGTAGGGTTAGGGTCAGGTAGGGTTAGGGTCAGGTAGGGGTAGGACTAGGGTCAGGTAGGGTTAGGGTCAGGTAGAGGTAGGACTAGGGTCAGGTAGGGTTAGGGTCAGGTAAGGTTAGGACTAGGACCAGGTAGGGTTAGGGTCAGGTAGGGTTAGGGTCAGGTAGGACTAGGATCAGGTAGGGTTAGGGTCAGGTAGGGTTAGGGTCAGGTAGGGTATGGTAAGGGTAGGTTTGGGATCAGGTAGAGTTAGGGTCAGGTAGGTTTAGGATCAGGTAGGGTTAGGGTCAGGTAGGTTTAGGATCAGGTAGGGTTAGGGTCAGGTAGGGTTAGGGTTAGGGTCAGGTAGGGTTAGGGTTTGGGTCAGGTAGGGTTAGGACTAGGGTCAGGTAGGGTTAGGACTAGGATCAGGTAGGGTCAGGTAGGACTAGGATCAGGTAGGGTTAGGGTCAGGTAGGGTTAGGGTTAGGATCAGGTAGGGTTAGGGTCAGGTAGGTTTAGGATCAGGTAGGGTTAGGGTCAGGTAGGGGTAGGACTAGGGTCAGGTAGGGTTAGGGTCAGGTAGGGTTAGGACTAGGGTCAGGTAGGGTTAGGACTGGGATCAGGTAGGGTCAGGTAGGACTAGGATCAGGTAGGGTCAGGTAGGGTTAGGGTCGGGTAGAGCTAGGATCAGGTAGGGTTAGGATCAGGTAGGTTTAGGGTCAGGTAGGGTTAGGGTCAGGTAGGGTTAGGACTAGGATCAGGTTGGGTTAGGGTCAGGTAGGGTTAGGGTCAGGTAGGGTTAGGGTCAGGTAGAGGTAGGACTAGGGTCAGGTAGGGTTAGGGTCAGGTAGGGGTAGGACTAGGATCAGGTAGGGTTAGAACTAGGATCAGGTAGGGTTAGGGTCAGGTAGGGTCTGGTAAGGGTAGGTTTAGGATCAGGTAGGGTTAGGGTCAGGTAGGGTCTGGTAAGGGTAGGTTTAGGATCAGGTAGGGTTAGGGTCAGGTAGGTTTAGGGTCAGGTAGGGTTAGGGTCAGGTAGGACTAGGATCAGGTAGGGTTAGGGTCAGGTAGGGTCTGGTAAGGGTAGGTTTAGGATCAGGTAGGGTTAGGGTCAGGTAGGTTTAGGATCAGGTAGGGTTAGGGTCAGGTAGGGTTAGGGTCAGGTAGGACTAGGATCAGGTAGGGTTAGGGTCAGGTAGGGCTAGGACTAGGATCAGGTGGGGTTAGGGTCAGGTAGGGTTAGGGTCAGGTAGGGGTAGGACTAGGGTCAGGTAGGGTTAGGGTCAGGTAGGGTTAGGACTAGGGTCAGGTAGGGTTAGGGTCAGGTAGGGCTAGGACTAGGATCAGGTAGGGTTAGGGTCAGGTAGGGCTAGGACTAGGATCAGGTAGGGTTAGGGTCAGGTAGGGGTAGGACTAGGATCAGGTAGGGTTAGGGTCAGGTAGGGATAGGGTTAGGGTCAGGTAGGGTTAGGACTAGGGTCAGGTAGGGTTAGGACTAGGGTCAGGTAGGGTTAGGGTTAGGTAGGGTCAGGTAGGGTTAGGGTCAGGTAGGGGTAGGACTAGGGTCAGGTAGGGTTAGGGTCAGGTAGAGGTAGGACTAATGTCAGGTAGGGTTAGGGTCAGGTAGGACTAGGATCAGGTAGGGTTAGGACTAGGATCAGGTAGGGTTAGGGTCAGGTAGGGTTAGGGTCAGGTAGGACTAGGATCAGGTAGGCTTAGGGTCAGGTAGGGTTAGGGTCAGGTAGGTTTAGGATCAGGTAGGTTTAGGATCAGGTAGGTTTAGGATCAGGTAGGGTTAGGGTCTGGTAGGGGGAGGACTAGGGTCAGGTAGGGTTAGGGTTAGGGTCAGGTAGGGTTAGGACTAGGGTCAGGTAGGGTTAGGACTAGGGTCAGGTAGGGTCAGGTAGGACTAGGATCAGGTAGAGTTAGGGTCAGGTAGGGTTAGGGTCAGGTAGGGGTAGGACTAGGGTCAGGTAGGAGTAGGGTCAGGTAAGGGTAGGGTCAAGTAGGGGTAGGGTTAGGGTCAGGTAGGGTCTGGTAAGGGTAGGTTTAGGATCAGGTAGGGTTAGGGTCAGGTAGGGTCTGGTAAGGGTTAGGTTTAGGATCAGGTAGGGTTAGGGTCAGGTAGGGTTAGGGTCAGGTAGGGTTAGGACTAGGATCAGGTTGGGTTAGGGTCAGGTAGGGTTAGGGTCAGGTAGAGGTAGGACTAGGGTCAGGTAGGGTTAGGGTCAGGTAGGGGTAGGACTAGGATGAGGTAGGGTTAGAACTAGGATCAGGTAGGGTTAGGGTCAGGTAGGACTAGGATCAGGTAGGGTTAGGGTCAGGTAGGGTTAGGGTCAGGTAGGGTCTGGTAAGGGTAGGTTTAGGATCAGGTAGGGTTAGGGTCAGGTAGGGTCTGGTAAGGGTAGGTTTAGGATCAGGTAGGGTTAGGGTCAGGTAGGTTTAGGATCAGGTAGGGTTAGGGTCAGGTAGGGTTAGGGTCAGGTAGGGTTAGGGTCAGGTAGGGTCTGGTAAGGGTAGGTTTAGGATCAGGTAGGGTTAGGGTCAGGTAGGGTCTGGTAAGGGTAGGTTTAGGATCAGGTAGGGTTAGGGTCAGGTAGGGTCTGGTAAGGGTAGGTTTAGGATCAGGTAGGGTTAGGGTCAGGTAGGGTCTGGTAAGGGTAGGTTTAGGATCAGGTAGGGTTAGGGTCAGGTAGGGCTAGGACTAGGATCAGGTAGGGTTAGGGTCAGGTAGGGCTAGGACTAGGATCAGGTAGGGTTAGGGTCAGGTAGGGCTAGGACTAGGATCAGGTAGGGTTAGGGTCAGGTAGGGGTAGGACTAGGATCAGGTAGGGTTAGGGTCAGGTAGGGATAGGGTTAGGGTCAGGTAGGGTTAGGACTAGGGTCAGGTAGGGTTAGGACTAGGGTCAGGTAGGGTTAGGGTTAGGTAGGGTCAGGTAGGGTTAGGGTCAGGTAGGGGTAGGACTAGGGTCAGGTAGGGTTAGGGTCAGGTAGAGGTAGGACTAATGTCAGGTAGGGTTAGGGTCAGGTAGGACTAGGATCAGGTAGGGTTAGGACTAGGATCAGGTAGGGTTAGGGTCAGGTAGGACTAGGATCAGGTAGGCTTAGGGTCAGGTAGGGTTAGGGTCAGGTAGGTTTAGGGTCAGGTAGGGTTAGGATCAGGTAGGTTTAGGATCTGGTAGGGGTAGGGTCTGGTAGGGGTAGGACTAGGGTCAGGTAGGGTTAGGGTTAGGGTCAGGTAGGGTTAGGACTAGGGTCAGGTAGGGTTAGGACTAGGGTCAGGTAGGGTCAGGTAGGACTAGGATCAGGTAGGGTTAGGGTCAGGTAGGGTTAGGGTCAGGTAGGGGTAGGACTAGGGTCATGTAGGGGTAGGGTCAGGTAAGGGTAGGGTCAAGTAGGGATAGGGTCAGATAGGGTTAGGGTCAGGTAGGGTCTGGTAAGGGTAGGTTTAGGATCAGGTAGGGTTAGGGTCAGGTAGGGTCTGGTAAGGGTTAGGTTTAGGATCAGGTAGGGTTAGGGTCAGGTAGGGTTAGGGTCAGGTAGGGTTAGGGCTAGGATCAGGTTGGGTTAGGGTCAGGTAGGGTTAGGGTCAGGTAGAGGTAGGACTAGGGTCAGGTAGGGTTAGGGTCAGGTAGGGGTAGGACTAGGATGAGGTAGGGTTAGAACTAGGATCAGGTAGGGTTAGGGTCAGGTAGGGTTAGGGTCAGGTAGGACTAGGATCAGGTAGGGTTAGGGTCAGGTAGGGTTAGGGTCAGGTAGGGTCTGGTAAGGGTAGGTTTAGGATCAGGTAGGGTTAGGGTCAGGTAGGGTCTGGTAAGGGTAGGTTTAGGATCAGGTAGGGTTAGGGTCAGGTAGGTTTAGGATCAGGTAGGGTTAGGGTCAGGTAGGGTTAGGGTCAGGTAGGGTCTGGTAAGGGTAGGTTTAGGATCAGGTAGGGTTAGGGTCAGGTAGGGTCTGGTAAGGGTAGGTTTAGGATCAGGTAGGGTTAGGGTCAGGTAGGGTCTGGTAAGGGTAGGTTTAGGATCAGGTAGGGTTAGGGTCAGGTAGGACTAGGATCAGGTAGGGTTAGGGTCAGGTATGGTCTGGTAAGGGTAGGTTTAGGATCAGGTAGGGTTCGGGTCAGGTAGGGTTAGGGTCAGGTAGGGTTAGGACTAGGGTCAGGTAGGGTTAGGACTAGGGTCAGGTAGGGTTAGGACTAGGATCAGGTAGGGTTAGGGTCAGGTAGGACTAGGATCAGGTAGGACTAGGATCAGGTAGGGTTAGGGTCAGGATCAGGTAGGGTTAGGGTCAGGTAGGGGTAGGATCAGGTAGGGTTAGGGTCAGGTAGGACTATGATCAGGTAGGGTTAGGGTCAGGTAGGGTTAGGGTCAGGTAGGGGTAGGACTAGGGTCAGGTTAGGGTTAGGGTTAGGGTCAGGTAGGGTTAGGGTCAGGACTAGGATCTGGTTGGGTTAGGGTCAGGTTGGGTTAGGGTCAGGTAGGGTCAGGTAGAGGTAGGACTAGGGTCAGGTAGGGTTAGGGTCAGGTAGGGTAGGACAAGGGTCAGGTAGGGTTAGAACTAGGATCAGGTAGGGTTAGGGTCAGGTAGGACTAGGATCAGGTAGGGTTAGGGTCAGGTAGGGTTAGGGTCAGGTAGGGTCTGGTAAGGGTAGGTTTAGAATAAGGTAGGGTTAGGGTCAGGTAGGTTTAGGGTCAGGTAGGGTTAGGACTAGGATCAGGTTGGGTTAGGGTCAGGTTGGGTTAGGGTCAGGTAGGGTTAGGGTCAGGAAGAGGTAGGACTACGGTCAGGTAGGGTTAGGGTCAGGTAGGGGTAGGACTAGGATCAGGTAGGGTTAGAACTAGGATCAGGTAGGACTAGGATCAGGTAGGGTTAGGGTCAGGTAGGGTTAGGGTCAGGTAGGGTCTGGTAAGGGTAGGTTTAGGATCAGGTAGGGTTAGGGTCAGGTAGGTTCTGTTAAGGGTAGGTTTAGGATCAGGTAGGGTTAGGGTCAGGTAGGTTTAGGATCAGGTCGGGTTAGGGTCAGGTAGGGTCTGGTAAGGGTAGGGTCAGGTAGGGTTATGGTAAGGTAGCGATAAGTATAGGGTAGGGTTAGGGTCAGGTAGGGCTGGGATCAGGTAAGGTTTAGGGTCTGGAACGGGTTAAGGTCAGGTAGGGGTAGGACTAGGGTCAGGTAGGGTTAGGACTAGGATCAGGTAGGGTTAGGGTCAGGTAGGACTAGGATCAGGTAGGTTTAGGGTCAGGTAGGGTTAGGGTCAGGTAGGGTCTGGTAAGGGTAGGTTTAGGATCAGGTAGGGTTAGGGTCAGGTAGGGTCTGGTAACGGTAGGTTTAGGATCAGGTAGGGTTAGGGTCAGGTATGGTCTGGTAAGGGTAGGTTTAGGATCAGGTAGGGTTCGGGTCAGGTAGGGTTAGGGTCAGGTAGGGTTAGGACTAGGGTCAGGTAGGGTTAGGACTAGGGTCAGGTAGGGTTAGGACTAGGATCAGGTAGGGTTAGGGTCAGGTAGGACTAGGATCAGGTAGGGTCAGGATCAGGTAGGGTTAGGGTCAGGATCAGGTAGGGTTAGGGTCAGGTAGGGGTAGGATCAGGTAGGGTTAGGGTCAGGTAGGACTATGATCAGGTAGGGTTAGGGTCAGGTAGGGTTAGGGTCAGGTAGGGGTAGGACTAGGGTCAGGTTAGGGTTAGGGTTAGGGTCAGGTAGGGTTAGGGTCAGGACTAGGATCTGGTTGGGTTAGGGTCAGGTTGGGTTAGGGTCAGGTAGGGTCAGGTAGAGGTAGGACTAGGGTCAGGTAGGGTTAGGGTCAGGTAGGGTAGGACAAGGGTCAGGTAGGGTTAGAACTAGGATCAGGTAGGGTTAGGGTCAGGTAGGACTAGGATCAGGTAGGGTTAGGGTCAGGTAGGGTTAGGGTCAGGTAGGGTCTGGTAAGGGTAGGTTTAGAATAAGGTAGGGTTAGGGTCAGGTAGGTTTAGGGTCAGGTAGGGTTAGGACTAGGATCAGGTTGGGTTAGGGTCAGGTTGGGTTAGGGTCAGGTAGGGTTAGGGTCAGGAAGAGGTAGGACTACGGTCAGGTAGGGTTAGGGTCAGGTAGGGGTAGGACTAGGATCAGGTAGGGTTAGAACTAGGATCAGGTAGGACTAGGATCAGGTAGGGTTAGGGTCAGGTAGGGTTAGGGTCAGGTAGGGTCTGGTAAGGGTAGGTTTAGGATCAGGTAGGGTTAGGGTCAGGTAGGTTCTGTTAAGGGTAGGTTTAGGATCAGGTAGGGTTAGGGTCAGGTAGGTTTAGGATCAGGTCGGGTTAGGGTCAGGTAGGGTCTGGTAAGGGTAGGGTCAGGTAGGGTTATGGTAAGGTAGCGATAAGTATAGGGTAGGGTTAGGGTCAGGTAGGGCTGGGATCAGGTAAGGTTTAGGGTCTGGAACGGGTTAAGGTCAGGTAGGGGTAGGACTAGGGTCAGGTAGGGTTAGGACTAGGATCAGGTAGGGTTAGGGTCAGGTAGGACTAGGATCAGGTAGGTTTAGGGTCAGGTAGGGTTAGGGTCAGGTAGGGTCTGGTAAGGGTAGGTTTAGGATCAGGTAGGGTTAGGGTCAGGTAGGGTCTGGTAACGGTAGGTTTAGGATCAGGTAGGGTTAGGGTCAGGTAGGTTTAGGATCAGGTAGGTTTAGGATCAGGTAGGGTTAGGGTCAGGTAGGGGTAGGACTAGGGTCAGGTAGGGTTAGGGTCAGGTAGGGTTAGGGTCAGGTAGGGGTAGGACTAGGATCAGGTAGGGTTAGGGTCAGGTAGGACTAGGATCAGGTAGGGTCTGGTAAGGGTAGGTTAGGGTTAGGGTCAGGTAGGGTACACTCTCTTTGGATAATTCATTCCAATCATTTTAAAGTTAACAGCAGGTATTTTGCATGTAAGTTTAAGTATTTTGATATCTTCACAAATCTACAAAACAGCCGTTTTACATCCTGGCACAAAATGTATTTGGGAAAATCTACAGATAGAATTTCTTTTTTTTAGGTTTAGGATCAGGTAGGGTTAGGATCAGGTTTAGGATCAGGTAGGGTTAGGGTCAGGTAGGGGTTGGACTAGGATCCGGTAGAGTTAGGGTCAGGTAGGGTTAGGGTCAGGTAGGGTTACAACTAGGGTCAGGTAGGGTTAGGACTAGGATCAGGTAGGGTTAGGGTCAGGTAGGACTAGGATCAGGTAGGGTTAGGGTCAGGTAGGGTTAGGACTAGGATCAGGTTGGGTTAGGGTCAGGTAGGGTTATGGTAAGGTAGCGCTAAGTATAGGGTAGGGTTAGGGTCAGGTAGGGCTAGGATCAGGTAAGGGTTAGGGTCTGTAAGGGTTAGGGTCTGTAAGGGTTAGGGTCTGTAAGGGTTAGGGTCTGTAAGGGTTAGGGTCTGTAAGGGTAGGGCTAGGGTCTGGTAGGGGTAGGTTTAGGATCAGGTAGGGTTAGGGTCAGGTAGGGTTAGGGTCAGGTAGGGTTAGGGTCAGGTAGGGGTAGGACTAGGGTCAGGTAGGGGTAGGACTAGGGTCAGGTAGGGGTAGGGTCAGGTAGGGGTAGGACTAGGGTCAGGTAGGGGTAAGGTCAGGTAGGGTAGGACTAGGGTCAGGTAGGGTTAGGATCAGGTAGAGTTAGGGTCAGGTAGGGTTAGGGTCAGGTAGGGGTAGGACTAGGGTCAGGTAGGTTTAGGGTCAGGTAGGGGTAGGGTTAGGACTAGGGTCAGGTAGGGTTAGGGTCAAGTAGGGTTAGGGTCAGGTAGGGTTAGGACTAGGGTCAGGTAGGGTTAGGACTAGGGTCAGGTAGGGTTAGGACTAGGGTCAGGTAGGGGTAGGGGTCAGGTAGGGGTAGGACTAGGGTCAGGTAGGGGTAGGGTCAGGTAGGGATAGGACTAGGGTCAGGTAGGGTTAGGGTCAGGTAGGGTTAGGGTCAGGTAGGGGTAGGACTAGGGTCAGGTAGGTTTGGGGTCAGGTAGGGTTAGGGTCAGGTAGGGGTAGGACTAGGGTCAGGTAGGGTTAGGTAGGGGTAGGGCTAGGGTCAGGTAGGGTTAGGGTCAGGTAGGGGTAGGACTAGGATCAGGTAGGGTTAGGGTCAGGTAGGGTTAGGGTCAGGTAGGGATAGAGTCAGGTAGGGATAGAGTCAGGTAGGGTTATGGTCAGGTAGGGGTAGGGCTAGGGTCAGGTAGGGGTAGGACTAGGGTCAGGTAGGGTTATGGTCAGGTAGGGGTAGGACTAGGGTCAGGTAGGGGTAGGGTCAGGTAGGGGTAGGGGTAGGACTAGGATCAGGTAGGGTTAGGACTAGGGTCAGGTAGGGTTATGGTCAGGTAGGGGTAGGACTAGGGTCAGGTAGGGTTAGGGTCAGGTAGGGTTAGGGTCAGGTAGCGGTAGAACTAGGGTCAGGTAGGGTTAGGGTCAGGTAGGGCTAGGGTCAGGTAGGGCTAGGGTCAGGTAGGGGTAGGGCTAGGGTCAGGTAGGGTTAGGGTCAGGTAGGGGTAGGGCTAGGGTCAGGTAGGGTTAGGGTCAACGGTCAGGTAGGGGTAGAGTCAGGTAGGGTTAGGGTCAGGTAGGGGTAGGACTAGGGTCAGTTAGGGTAGGGTTAGGGTCAGGTAGGGTTACGGTCAGGTAGGGGTAGGACTAGGATCAGGTAGGGTTAGGGTCAGGTAGGGGTAGGGCTAGGGTCAGATGGGTCAGGTAGGTTTAGGGTCAGGTAGGGGTAGGGCTAGGATCAGATAGGGTTAGGGTCAGGTAGGGTTAGGGCTAGGGTCAGGTAGAGTTAGGGTCAGGTAGGGGTAGGACTAGGATCGGGTAGGTTTAGGGTCAGGTAGGGTTAGGGTCAGGTAGGGGTAGGACTAGGGTCAGGTAGGGTTAGGGTCAGGTAGGACTAGGATCGGGTAGGTTTAGGGTCAGGTAGGGTTAGGGTCAGGTAGGGGTAGGACTAGGATCAGGTAGGACTAGGGTCAGGTAGGGTTAGGGTCAGGTAGGGGTAGGACTAGGGTCAGGTAGGGTTAGGGTCAGGTAGGGGTAGGGTCAGGTAGGGGTAGGGTCAGGTAGGGGTAGGACTAGGGTCAGGTAGGGGTAGGGTCAGGTAGGGCTAGGGTCAGGTAGGGCTTGGGTCAGGTAGGGCTTGGGTCAGGTAGGGCTAGGGTCATTCTGTTCTATTAAGAATATGTATCACAGTTTAACTTTTGAGTTACAAGAGTACTTTTCTTCATTAAATCTTTATTTGTCAAAATGCAAATAAAGATTTTTTTCTCTCATTTTGGATTATCAGCGTCTTTTGGGGCTCTTTTTTGTCCAGTCTCCTGCTAAATGTTTAGGGGTGCAAATGTATGTGCAAAGGGAGAGCACAGAGGACCGTGCTCTACCAACTGGTCTACAGAGGACCGTGCTCTACCAACTGGTCTACAGAGGACCGTGCTCTACCAACTGGTCTACAGAGGACCGTGCTCTACCAACTGGTCTACAAAGGACCGTGCTCTACCAACTGGTCTACAGAGGACCGTGCTCTACCAACTGGTCTACAGAGGACCGTGCTCTACCAACTGGTCTACAGAGGACCGTGCTCTACCAACTGGTCTACAGAGGACCGTGCTCTACCAACTGGTCTACAGAGGACCGTGCTCTACCAACTGGTCTACAGAGGACCTTGCTCTACCAACTGGTCTACAGAGGACCGTGCTCTACCAACTGATCTACAGAGGACCGTGCTCTACCAACTGGTCTACAGAGGACCGTGCTCTACCAACTGGTCTACAGAGGACCATGCTCTACCAACTGGTCTACAGAGGACCATGCTCTACCAACTGGTCTACAGAGGACCGTGCTCTACCAACTGGTCTACAGAGGACCTTGCTCTACCAACTGATCTACAGAGGACAGTGCTCTACCAACTGAACAACAGAGGACCGTGCTCTACCAACTGGTCTACAGAGGACCGTGCTCTACCAACTGGTCTACAGAGGACCGTGCTCTACCAACTGGTCTACAGAGGACCGTGCTCTACCAACTGGTCTACAGAGGACCGTGCTCTACCAACTGGTCTACAGAGGACCGTGCTCTACCAACTGATCTACAGAGGACCGTGCTCTACCAACTGAACTACAGAGGACCGTGTTCTACCAACTGGTCTACAGAGGACCGTGCTCTACCAACTGGTCTACAGAGGACCGTGCTCTACCAACTGAGCTACAGAGGACCGTGCTCTACCAACTGGTCTACAGAGGACCATGCTCTACTAACTGAGCTACAGAGGACCAGCTATTTGATGATACATAATGGCTATTATGCAATTACAGCTACTGTTGTTAGACATTACATGATTTTACACATCCGTCACTCTTCTCTGGGCACCTTTTACTGCAGGTCATAACCCAATAATAACACATGATAACCCCTGTTCACCTAAAATATGATAAGAATGGAATGGAATTGAAAAGGGCTCTGGACACTGTCCTCAGTATCCTGACTATGCTTGTTGTTACATCATAGAATGACAGATTGTTGCTCCCTACTGCTACTGTTTCACTATCCACTATAAATCCACTGTACATTCAC
This sequence comes from Salmo salar, assembly GCF_965601325.2. Taxonomy (NCBI): domain Eukaryota; kingdom Metazoa; phylum Chordata; class Actinopteri; order Salmoniformes; family Salmonidae; genus Salmo; species Salmo salar. Next base: position 91,444,019 of record NC_138293.1, on the reverse strand, counting down.
TATAAATCCACTATAAATCCACTGTAAATCTGCCAGGCCTGTATTTAAGCTGCAAACCCAATAAAGTTGTCAGACATTGAAATTATCTCCCTGGATCTCAAGGGTGCTGCTGTCTAGTAGTCACTGATGTTGTGAGAAACTATGGTGACTATGAAAGTATTTTTAGTACCAAATGTCACGCACACTTTTTCATGGTGTTAGAATTGCTGTTTATCATAATCAGTGAGCGATAGGTACAGTACACATTTAGTGTAGTAAATGTTTTATAAGCTGTATACTGTGGGAATTCCTAGAACTAGGTTTGTTATCAGTTACTTTATCACCACACTGTCTAAGTGGACCCGCCGTTGTGTTACCTTGTGTTCATTTTCCCTGAACAAAATGGTGGAATGCACAGAGGACTAATGAACCACATCAAACCTAATTGGGCATTTGCTTACATGATATTTGTGTTCCTGAAATGCACACAAGGCCCACTTAGTCTGTGTGAGAGAACGAGAGATCGGACTATGCCTGGCAAAAGCAGACACACTGACAGAGAGAGAGGGAGAGAGAGAGAGACACAGAGACAGAGAGAGAGAAAAAATTAAACCAAACACATGTGGCCCTTTCACTGCTTGAATACCTCGGTCCCATGGCATTACCCTGGCACCCACAGAAAAAACATGATGAACAGCCTCAGTGATTGAACAAAAAGGACACCTGACCTTTTCGGCAATGGGAGCTTATAGAGCAGCCTCCAGCTATAATCTGCCATGCTCTCAGCCCCCACAACCCCCTGCCACTGATGCCCCTTCACTCCCGCTAAGCTCCTGATCTGCCTAACTTCCTTGACACTGAGGGTGTACAGTGCATTGCCCCCCACCTCCGCAAACTTCCCCAGGATCGGAGTGTTAAAAGTCAGTACGTCCTCCGGACCTTCCTGCCAGTCCCTAGTGTCTGCTGTCACTTGCAGTGGTGGAAACGGTGGCTTAGGCAGCACCACCTGGACCTCCCCATGACTCTCTCCAGCAGCCCCAGAGACGTGAGTCCTGCCTGCTGTGCCAATCCTCCAGCAGCCTCGGAGACGTGAGTCCTGCCTGCTGTGCCAATCCTCCAGCAGCCTCGGAGACGTGAGTCCTGCCTGCTGTGCCAATCCTCCAGCAGCCTCACAGACGTGAGTCCTGCCTGCTGTGCCAATCCACCAGCAGCCGTAGGTCAGCTAGTTTCTTGATGCCATTAAACATCCCTGCAGGGTGGCTGAACGACCTTAAAGGGATCTGTGGGTGGTGGAAGATGGCCTTCCATGGCCCATGCACCACACCCCCTTCTCGTGTGGGCCTTGGCAGTTGCCAGGCCCTCAGTACTAGAGTGTAAAAGTCTAAGACCCCTGCTGTGTTCGGCCTCTCCGGCCTCATGAGGAGAAGCTGCCGGTCCAGCCCTAAATTGCCAGCCCTCCTCAACAGAGCACATGCTAGTTCCCTCCAGCCATCATCAGTGTGGTATAGTCTCTGTGCCACTTTGAATCAGATGGCTGCCACCCTGCTCTCCAGGTCCATGAGGCCTTGTCCCCCCTCCTGGACAGGCAGCAGACCCCCGGGGCCGTTGAGAACGGTCAATTTATGTCATAGGGACGATGCCACCAAGTTGTTGATGATCAGCACCCTCCCTCTGTATGACACTTGGTAGAGGAGCCACCTCCACTTGTGAAACTCCCTCCCAGTTCTTCCTGACCCACCCCTCCAAACCCAGAAACACCCCAAGAATACTGAGCCCTTCACAGACCCACTGCAACCCCCCCTGGAAGCTGCCCTGTCCCTCCATGCCCCACATAACAGAGCCTCACTCTTGCCCCAGTTTACCTTAACCGAAGATGCCCCGTCGTACACTCTCAAACTAGACCCCGTAGGTCGTGCTCATCCCTAATCATCTCTGAGACGTCAGCAGCGTATGCTGATACTGCTACACCTGTCCCCAACCCTGTCTGGCACACACACTGCCCACAGCCTCCTGTGTAGCAGGCCCAGAAGTTCCTCAATAGCAAGCGTGCATAGCTGCCCCGATAGAGGACATCCCTGGAAAATGTCCCGCCCTACCCAGACTGGCCTACCCAGACTGGCCTACCCAGACTGGCCTACCCAGACTGTCCCCACAGAACAACGCTACAGGCCTCCAGTTCTTTAGGTCACTCAAGCCACCCACCAACAGCTTAGTTGCAACTCCCCTGACGCACTCACGCAAAACAAGTCCTGTCCAATTCACTTTTTATAAAAGTCCACAGGCAGACCATCGACCAGCGGGGCGCGACCAGAGGCCATCTTAGAGATGGCGGCCGAGAGTTTGTGAAACGTCCGGGGAAAAATCAATTGAATTTCTCTGAGTTTGGGAATGTCCGTAAGCAGAACCTGAGAACACACAGGAGTTACACACCTGGCAGGCTGCCTCATCTCCCCACAATAGAAGTTACACAATTTTTCAACCCAAAGAGGAAAGAGCTGGAAGCATCCATCCTTCTCAACATGGAACATCTAGCTCATACAAGTGCTCCTTTTGCTTTCATCTGAAAGAAAACACCCAGCGTAGTTCAGATTATCTAGCAGCCGGCCCTACCTTGCCCCACCAGCTCAGCCTCCACCTCACTTATGAACCTCTCAAGCTCCCCAATACTCTCCTGGACTGAAAGCTGAATACTGCTGACAGAACAGCTGAATCTGGGCTTTCCCTATGTCCCACCACTGACTGAGAGACTCCGCTGTCCCCGCCCCACCTACCAAAAGCCTTGGAAGCTTGAGCAAAAGGTGGCATCTTGTAAGAACTTCACGTGTAATTTCCAATAGGACGCCTGACAGGGCCCTGGTGAAACAGATAACTGAGCCATGGAAAGATAAGGGTCTGAAACCCCAGCTGGGAGTACAGAGGCCCTCACCAGTCTATTGCTCTGATGCTTGATGGTATAAGTATGATCCTCACCCTACCCCCAACCACCTTCAGCCACGGATACTACTTTGCGGTGGGATACTTAGTTCTCTATGTGTCCACTGTCATTACAATCTCCCCCCAACACAAGGTATGTGTGAAAACCCCTGTCTTAAACACAATAAACAGGACCCCCCTTTCCCAACACATATTAGGTGCATACACTTATGGAGAGAGAGAGAAAGAAATAGAGATTAGAGAGAATCCCCAAAACTTTTGCTAATTAATCACTTTGCTAATGGGCTTCTTTCTCTGGACAGGAATGGAAACCAGGTCAGCCAGAAACACATTGAAGAGAGCTTTGTGTACTCCAGAGTACACAATTATTGGCAACCCGTGATAAAGATGAGCAAAAAAAGACTGTATAAAATAAATAATACAACTACTGAGTTATATTGTACGCTCAATAAAATTGCGAAATGTTTACACATCTATTTTTATCACATGTTAAACAAAATCTCTTTCTCTGATCAATTGTATTAGTAAATAATATAATTTACCCTTTTTTTTTGCATACAATATATCTCAGTATTTGTATTATTTCATACAGTCTTTAAAAAAAATCTTTATCAAGGAAGCCATAAGTTTTGAACCTGACGTTATCTAAACAGGCTCATTGGCCACTGGTCATTTGCACTGATTGTCCCAAATTAGATGTATTCATTTTCTATATGATCTGAATTAATTTTATAGCTACTGACATATTACATACATGGAAACTAAGTGACATTGTCTGTCTATAAAAATGCATTACACTTTACACGTTTTTACTGAAAGAAGAAATAGCATGATGACATGTGTGATGAGTTGTCCATTGTTGCGTCACATAACTCTGACCTGCACAATAACCAGTAAAGTAACATTCTAAATCTAGAATTCTAATCTCCCTGTCTGATGTTCTGATGTTTTTTCAAGAAGAAATGTTAAGCTGAGGAGAGGATACAACAACAGCCTTAACTGATCATGGTAGGCTTCCTTTTTTGGCAAACATTTATGTTGCTAGGATATGATTACAGTATTATGACACTTTTATGCTTAATTGAAAAACAGTGACATAATAACTAAGCAGTAGCTTGCTCATTGGTTAGTCTATAGTTGGAGCCAGTAGTCCCTCCACAAAGAAAGTAGGGCGAGGCCAAATCGATCAATGCACATCGTCACGTCAACAAAACATCAGATCCAATGTGATATTTTTTTAGGGTATTTGGAAGTTTTATTGACAGATATAGAATATGAGATGAGTGATACAGTAGTGTACAGAGTGACTGGTAGAACGGGGGATTGAACCGCTGCCTCAGGGCACTGCTAGGGGCCCTATGTGACTTTAAATGGCACAAAGTCTGGAACAATCAACCTACTCAGTTAATAGTCTATCAATGGAAAGGTTCATGATTAAACTGGTCTACCCAGCTAGGCTATATCCTCGTGGCTGACCGTAGCAATGCCAGTCAATATATGTCTGGGGGTATTTGGGGAAAAGGAGAAGGCAATTTTTGTTCTAACCAAATGAACAATAGATATATTATTTTCTATTCTATGATATTCTATTCCATGATATTCTATTCTGTTCTATTATATGATATTCTATTCTATGATGTATTCTATTTTATGATATTATATTCTATGATATTCTATTCTATTATATGATATTCTATTATATGATCTGATATTCTATGATATTCTATGATATTCTATTATGATATTCTATGATATTCTACACTGCTCAAAAAAATAAAGGGAACACTTAAACAACACAATGTAACTCCAAGTCAATCACACTTCTGTGAAATCAAACTATCCACTTAGGAAGCAACACTGATTGACAATAAATTTCACATGCTGTTGTGCAAATGGAATAGACAACAGGTGGAAATTATGGGCAATTAGCAAGACACCCCCAATAAAGGACTGGTTCTGCAGGTGGGGACCACAGACCACTTCTCAGTTCCTATGCTTCCTGGCTGATGTTTTGGTCACTTTTGAATGCTGGCGGTGCTTTCACTCTAGTGGTAACATGAGACGGAGTCTACAACCCGCACAAGTGGCTCAGGTAGTGCAGCTCATCCAGGATGGCACATCAATGCGAGCTGTGGCAAGAAGGTTTGCAGTGTCTGTCAGCGTAGTGTCCAGAGCATGGAGGCGCTACCAGGAGACAGGCCAGTACATCAGGAGATGTGGAGGAGGCCGTAGGAGGGCAACAACCCAGCAGCAGGACCGCTACCTCTGCCTTTGTGCAAGGAGGAGCAGGAGGAGCACTGCCAGAGCCCTGCAAAATGACCTCCAGCAGGCCACAAATGTGCATGTGTCTGCTCAAACAGTCAGAAACAGACTCCATGAGGGTGGTATGAGGGCCCGACGTCCACAGGTGGGGGTTGTGCTTACAGCCCAACACCGTGCAGGACGTTTGGCATTTGCCAGAGAACACCAAGATTGGCAAATTCGCCACTGGCGCCCTGTGCTCTTCACAGATGAAAGCAGGTTCACACTGAGCACGTGACAGACGTGACAGAGTCTGGAGATGCCGTGGAGAACGTTCTGCTGCCTGCAACATCCTCCAGCATGACCGGTTTGGCGGTGGGTCAGTCATGGTGTGGGGTGGCATTTCTTTGGGGGGCCGCACAGCCCTCCATGTGCTCGCCAGAGGTAGCCTGACTGCCATTAGGTACCGAGATGAGATCCTCAGACCCCTTGTGAGACCATATGCTGGTGCGGTTGGCCCTGGGTTCCTCCTAATGCAAGACAATGCTAGACCTCATGTGGCTGGAGTGTGTCAGCAGTTCCTGCAAGAGGAAGGCATTGATGCTATGGACTGGCCCGCCCATTCCACAGACCTGAATCCAATTGAGCACATCTGGGACATCATGTCTCGCTCCATCCACCAACGCCACGTTGCACCACAGACTGTCCAGGAGTTGGCAGATGCTTTAGTCCAGGTCTGGGAGGAGATCCCTCAGGAGACCATCCGCCAACTCATCAGGAGCATGCCCAGGCGTTGTAGGGAGGTCATACAGGCACGTGGATGCCACACACACTACTGAGCCTCATTTTGACTTGTTTTAAGGGCATTACATCAAAGTTGGATCAGCCTGTAGTGTGGTTTTCCACTTTAATTTTGAGTGTGACTCCAAATCCAGACCTCCATGGGTTGATAAATTGGATTTCCATTGATTATTTTTGTGTGATTTTGTTGTCAGCACATTCAACTATGTAAAGAAAAAAGTATTTAATAAGATTATTTATTTCATTCAGATCTAGGATGTGTTGTTTAAGTGTTCCCTTTATTTTTTTGAGCAGTATATTATATGATATTCTATTATATGATATTCTATTCTATGGTATTCCAAAACACAGAAAATATATACTGTCCAATAAAACTACAGGAAATGTTCACAGTAGGTAGGCCTCTCTACAGTATACACTATTAGTGTGGTCAGTGTGGTGGTGGTATTGGTGACCTTTTACTTGTTTACCCTGAGCCAAAACAGTTCATTCCTATGGAACAAACATACATGACTTCAATAAATCCTCACTGACCACCACCTAGGCATTATGGGTGTGGCTAACCTGCCACAGACAAAGAACAAACTAAAGACCAGTAGACTACTGTTACTTTATTCATCCTGCATCCTGAATCAGTCAGTAGGCTAATGTTACTTTATTTATCCTGCATCCTGAATCAGTCAGTAGACTACTGTTACTTTATTTATCCTGCATCCTGAATCAGTCAGTAGGCTACTGTTACTTTATTCATCCTGCATCCTGAATAAGTCAGTAGACTACTGTTACTTTATTTACCCTGCATCCTGAATCAGTCAGTAGGCTACTGTTACATTATTTATCCTGCATCCTGAATCAGTCAGTAGGCTACTGTTACTTTATTCATCCTGCATCCTGAATCAGTCAGTAGGCTACTGTTACTTTATTTATCCTGAATCAGTCAGTAGGCTACTGTTACTTTATTTATCCTGAATCAGTCAGTAGGCTACTGTTACTTTATTTATCCTGCATCCTGAATCAGTCAGTAGGCTACTGTTACTTTATTCATCCTGCATCCTGAATCAGTCAGTAGGCTACTGTTACTTTATTTATCCTGAATCAGTCAGTAGGCTACTGTTACTTTATTTATCCTGAATCAGTCAGTAGACTACTGTTACTTTATTCATCCTGCATCAGTCAGTAGGCTACTGTTACTTTATTCATCCTGCATCAGTCAGTAGACTACTGTTACTTTATTTATCCTGAATCAGTCAGTAGGCTACTGTTACTTTATTTATCCTGAATCAGTCAGTAGGCTACTGTTACTTTATTTATCCTGAATCAGTCAGTAGGCTACTGTTACTTTATTTATCCTGAATCAGTCAGTAGGCTACTGTTACTTTATTTATCCTGCATCCTGAATCAGTCAGTAGGCTACTGTTACTTTATTTATCCTGAATCAGTCAGTAGGCTACTGTTACTTTATTAATCCTGCATCCTGAATCAGTCAGTAGGCTACTGTTACTTTATTTATCCTGCATCCTGAATCAGTCAGTAGGCTACTGTTACTTTATTTATCCTGCATCCTGAATCAGTCAGTAGGCTACTGTTACTTTATTTATCCTGAATCAGTCAGTAGGCTACTGTTACTTTATTTATCCTGAATCAGTCAGTAGGCTACTGTTACTTTATTTATCCTGAATCAGTCAGTAGGCTACTGTTACTTTATTTATCCTGCATCCTGAATCAGTCAGTAGGCTACTGTTACTTTATTTATCCTGCATCCTGAATCAGTCAGTAGGCTACTGTTACTTTATTTATCCTGCATCCTGAATCAGTCAGTAGGCTAATGTTACTTTATTCATCCTGCATCCTGAATCAGTCAGTAGGCTACTGTTACTTTATTTATCCTGCATCCTGAATCAGTCAGTAGCCTACTGTTACTTTATTTATCCTGCATCCTGAATCAGTCAGTAGGCTACTGTTACTTTATTCATCCTGCATCCTGAATCAGTCAGTAGGGTACTGTTACTTTATTCATCCTGCATCCTGAATCAGTCAGTAGGCTACTGTTACTTTATTCATCCTGCATCCTGAATCAGTCAGTAGGCTACTGTTACTTTATTCATCCTGCATCCTGAATCAGTCAGTAGGCTACTGTTACTTTATTTATCCTGCATCCTGAATCAGTCAGTAGGCTAATGTTACTTTATTTATCCTGCATCCTGAATCAGTCAGTAGCCTAATGTTACTTTATTTATCCTGCATCCTGAATAAGTCAGTAGACTACTGTTACTTTATTTATCCTGAATCAGTCAGTAGTCTACTGTTACTTTATTTATCCTGCATCAGTCAGTAGTCTACTGTTACTTTATTTATCCTGTATCCTGAATCAGTCAGAAGGCTACTGTTACTTTATTTATCCTGAATCAGTCAGTAGGCTACTGTTACTTTATTTATTCTGCATCCTGAATCAGTCAGTAGTCTACTGTTACTTTATTTATCCTGCATCCTGAATCAGTCAGTAGTCTACTGTTACTTTATTCATCCTGCATCCTGAATCAGTCAGTAGGCTACTGTTACTTTATTTATCCTGCATCCTGAATCAGTCAGTAGGCTAATGTTACTTTATTTATCCTGCATCCTGAATCAGTCAGTAGCCTAATGTTACTTTATTTATCCTGCATCCTGAATAAGTCAGTAGGCTAATGTTACTTTATTTATCCTGCATCCTGAATCAGTCAGTAGGCTAATGTTACTTTATTCATCCTGCATCAGTCAGTAGACTACTGTTACTTTATTTATCCTGAATCAGTCAGTAGTCTACTGTTACTTTATTTATCCTGCATCAGTCAGTAGGCTACTGTTACTTTATTTATCCTGAATCAGTCAGTAGGCTACTGTTACTTTATTTATCCTGAATCAGTCAGTAGGCTACTGTTACTTTATTTATCCTGCATCCTGAATCAGTCAGTAGGCTACTGTTACTTTATTTATCCTGAATCAGTCATTAGGCTACTGTTACTTTATTTATCCTGAATCAGTCAGTAGGCTACTGTTACTTTATTTATCCTGCATCCTGAATCAGTCAGTAGGCTACTGTTACTTTATTTATCCTGAATCAGTCAGTAGGCTACTGTTACTTTATTTATCCTGAATCAGTCAGTAGGCTACTGTTACTTTATTTATCCTGAATCAGTCAGTAGGCTACTGTTACTTTATTTATCCTGCATCCTGAATCAGTCAGTAGGCTACTGTTACTTTATTTATCCTGAATCAGTCAGTAGGCTACTGTTACTTTATTAATCCTGCATCCTGAATCAGTCAGTAGGCTACTGTTACTTTATTTATCCTGCATCCTGAATCAGTCAGTAGATTACTGTTACTTTATTTATCCTGCATCCTGAATCAGTCAGTAGGCTACTGTTACTTTATTTATCCTGCATCCTGAATCAGTCAGTAGGCTACTGTTACTTTATTCATCCTGCATCCTGAATCAGTCAGTAGGCTACTGTTACTTTATTTATCCTGCATCCTGAATCAGTCAGTAGGCTACTGTTACTTTATTCATCCTGCATCCTGAATCAGTCAGTAGGCTACTGTTACTTTATTTATCCTGCATCCTGAATCAGTCAGTAGGCTACTGTTACTTTATTTATCCTGCATCCTGAATCAGTCAGTAGGCTACTGTTACTTTATATATCCTGCATCCTGAATCAGTCAGTAGGCTACTGTTACTTTATTCATCCTGCATCCTGAATCAGTCAGTAGGCTACTGTTACTTTATTCATCCTGCATCCTGAATCAGTCAGTAGACTACTGTTACTTTATTTATCCTGCATCCTGAATCAGTCAGTAGGCTACTGTTACTTTATTTATCCTGCATCCTGAATCAGTCAGTAGGCTACTGTTACTTTATTCATCCTGCATCAGTCAGTAGACTACTGTTACTTTATTCATCCTGCATCCTGAATCAGTCAGTAGGCTACTGTTACTTTATTCATCCTGCATCCTGAATCAGTCAGTAGGCTACTGTTACTTTATTCATCCTGCATCCTGAATCAGTCAGTAGGCTACTGTTACTTTAATTATCCTGCATCCTGAATCAGTCAGTAGGCTACTGTTACTTTATTTATCCTGCATCCTGAATCAGTCAGTAGGCTAATGTTACTTTATTCATCCTGAATCAGTCAGTAGTCTACTGTTACTTTATTTATCCTGCATCAGTCAGTAGGCTACTGTTACTTTATTTATCCTGAATCAGTCAGTAGGCTACTGTTACTTTATTTATCCTGAATCAGTCAGTAGGCTACTGTTACTTTAATTATCCTGCATCCTGAATCAGTCAGTAGGCTACTGTTACTTTATTTATCCTGAATCTGTCAGTAGGCTACTGTTACTTTATTTATCCTGAATCAGTCAGTAGGCTACTGTTACTTTATTTATCCTGAATCAGTCAGTAGGCTACTGTTACTTTATTTATCCTGCATCCTGAATCAGTCAGTAGGCTACTGTTACTTTATTTATCCTGCATCCTGAATCAGTCAGTAGGCTAATGTTACTTTATTCATCCTGCATCCTGAATCAGTCAGTAGGCTACTGTTACTTTATTTATCCTGCATCCTGAATCAGTCAGTAGCCTACTGTTACTTTATTTATCCTGCATCCTGAATCAGTCAGTAGGCTACTGTTACTTTATTCATCCTGCATCCTGAATCAGTCAGTAGGCTACTGTTACTTTATTCATCCTGCATCCTGAATCAGTCAGTAGGCTACTGTTACTTTATTTATCCTGCATCCTGAATCAGTCAGTAGGCTAATGTTACTTTATTTATCCTGCATCCTGAATCAGTCAGTAGCCTAATGTTACTTTATTTATCCTGCATCCTGAATAAGTCAGTAGGCTAATGTTACTTTATTTATCCTGCATCCTGATTCAGTCAGTAGGCTACTGTTACTTTATTCATCCTGCATCAGTCAGTAGACTACTGTTACTTTATTTATTCTGAATCAGTCAGTAGTCTACTGTTACTTTATTTATCCTGCATCAGTCAGTAGGCTACTGTTACTTTATTTATCCTGAATCAGTCAGTAGGCTACTGTTACTTTATTTATCCTGCATCCTGAATCAGTCAGTAGGCTACTGTTACTTTATTTATCCTGAATCAGTCAGTAGGCTACTGTTACCTTATTTATCCTGCATCCTGAATCAGTCAGTAGTCTACTGTTACTTTATTCATCCTGCATCCTGAATCAGTCAGTAGGCTACTGTTACTTTATTTATCCTGCATCCTGAATCAGTCAGTAGGCTAATGTTACTTTATTTATCCTGCATCCTGAATCAGTCAGTAGCCTAATGTTACTTTATTTATCCTGCATCCTGAATAAGTCAGTAGGCTAATGTTACTTTATTTATCCTGCATCCTGAATCAGTCAGTAGGCTACTGTTACTTTATTCATCCTGCATCAGTCAGTAGACTACTGTTACTTTATTTATCCTGAATCAGTCAGTAGTCTACTGTTACTTTATTTATCCTGCATCAGTCAGTAGGCTACTGTTACTTTATTTATCCTGAATCAGTCAGTAGGCTACTGTTACTTTATTTATCCTGAATCAGTCAGTAGGCTACTGTTACTTTATTTATCCTGCATCCTGAATCAGTCAGTAGGCTACTGTTACTTTATTTATCCTGAATCAGTCATTAGGCTACTGTTACTTTATTTATCCTGAATCAGTCAGTAGGCTACTGTTACTTTATTTATCCTGCATCCTGAATCAGTCAGTAGGCTACTGTTACTTTATTTATCCTGAATCAGTCAGTAGACTACTGTTACTTTATTTATTCTGCATCCTGAATCAGTCAGTAGTCTACTGTTACTTTATTTATCCTGCATCCTGAATCAGTCAGTAGGCTAATGTTACTTTATTTATCCTGCATCCAGAATCAGTCAGTAGGCTACTGTTACTTTATTCATCCTGCATCAGTCAGTAGACTACTGTTACTTTATTTATCCTGCATCCTGAATCAGTCAGTAGGCTACTGTTACTTTATTTATCCTGCATCCTGAATCAGTCAGTAGGCTACTGTTACTTTATTTATCCTGCATCCTGAATCAGTCAGTAGGCTACTGTTACTTTATTTATCCTGCATCCTGAATCAGTCAGTAGGCTACTGTTACTTTATTCATCCTGCATCCTGAATCAGTCAGTAGACTACTGTTACTTTATTTATCCTGCATCCTGAATCAGTCAGTAGGCTACTGTTACTTTATTTATCCTGCATCCTGAATCAGTCAGTAGGCTATGCTCTCCTCTTTCATGTGTTATTATGGCACACCCCTCTAGCACTACTGGTGCTGCACCTTGCTACTGAACTTACTAGCCCTACCTAATGTTACAGACCTTTAATACTAGCCCTACGTAATGTTACAGACCTTTAATACTAGCCCTTCCTAATGTTACAGACCTTACCTAATGTTACAGACCTGACCTAATGTTACAGACCTGACCTAATGTTACAGACCTTTAATACTAGCCCTACCTAATTTTACAGACCTTACCTAATGTTACAGACCTGACCTAATGTTACAGACCTTTAATACTAGCCCTACCTAATGTTACAGACCTTTAATACTAGCCCTACCTAATGTTACAGACCTTTAATACTAGCCCTACCTAATGTTACAGACCTTTAATACTAGCCCTACGTAATGTTACAGACCTTTAATACTAGCCCTTCCTAATGTTACAGACCTTACCTAATGTTACAGACCTGACCTAATGTTACAGACCTTTAATACTAGCCCTACCTAATGTTACAGACCTTACCTAATGTTACAGACCTGACCTAATGTTACAGACCTTTAATACTAGCCCTACCTAATGTTACAGACCTTTAATACTAGCCCTACCTAATGTTACAGACCTTTAATACTAGCCCTACGTAATGTTACAGACCTTTAATACTAGCCCTACGTAATGTTACAGACCTTTAATACTAGCCCTACCTAATGTTACAGACCTTTAATACTAGCCCTACGTAATGTTACAGACCTGACCTAATGTTACAGACCTGACCTAATGTTACAGACCTTTAATTCTAGCCCTACGTAATGTTACAGACCTTTAATACTAGCCCTACGTAATGTTACAGACCTGACCTAATGTTACAGACCTGACCTAATGTTACAGACCTTTAATACTAGCCCTACCTAATGTTACAGACCTGACCTAATGTTACAGACCTTTAATACTAGCCCTACGTAATGTTACAGACCTTTAATACTAGCCCTACGTAATGTTACAGACCTGACCTAATGTTACAGACCTTTAATACTAGCCCTACCTAATGTTACAGACCTGACCTAATTATACAGACCTTTAATACTAGCCCTACCTAATGTTAGAGACCTGACCTAATTATACAGACCTTACCTAACGCTACAGATCTTACTAGACCGGACCTAATTCCTACAGAAGTGTTGCGTTCCCTAGGAGAATATACATAAACTACACAGAGCACTGCATGAGGGGGTAGGCTAGCTAGTACAGGTTGGCTATAGAATAACTATTTAACACAGGGGGAACTTTACCGATCGTATCTATCCATGATAAAAGTGCGCATCAATACTTCAATGTCTACCAAACACAATATTATTAACCACACGATATATGGACACTGTATCTATCCTTAATTACTGAACGAGTTGAGCAAAAGGAATACAACATTCCACACGTGACGAAAAGTACATTTTCAGTTCTTAAAAGCCTACTTACCCTCTGCCCACGATAAGTCGCAGAGCCTCCAAGTTGCCATGATAAGCGGCCCATAACGTCGGTGTCATGCCATCTTCATCCGGCGCGTTCAAGTCCTTCCGCGTAGCCTCTTTCAGCAGGTCCAGGTAGCCATCCCGGGCCGCCTTGTGATACCTGTCATTCATGGTATCAACGGGCCCTCGACTCCATTGCTCTCGGTGGTCATCTACCCATCTCTCGGTCTAAATGGCAGGCACCACAGGCTAGAGTTCCACTGCCAGCCTCCGCCTGTGTTTCATTGTAAGCAAGCGCCGTGCCTCTGGTCCGGAATGTTATTGTGGCGTATGCGGTTGCAGTGACGGCCGCGCGAGCCGAGAGGGAACGCGCATTTGGTATCCAGGGGCTGTCGCGGCAGGGCTGTTATTAGGTTGTCTGGTCCACAGTAATATCATTGTTCTGGTCTACATGATGTGCACAAAATGCACGGAGCCTAATATAAATGTGAATGAATATAGAAAAATAAAGAAAAAAGCTTGGAATATATAGGCCTTCTTTAAAAATAACTTCAAGTTCAATATTCATATTCTACACATGCAGCCTATACACTCTTAGAAAAAGGGTTCCAAAAGGGTTCTTTGGCTGTCGCCATGGCAGAGTCCTTTTTGTGTCCCGGGTAGAACAATTTTTGGTTCCACAGAGGGTTCTAAATGGAACCCAAAAGGGTTCAACCTGGAACCAAAAAGGGCTCTTCAAAAGGGTTTTCCTATTGGGACAGCCAAAGTACCATTTGGTGTTCTAGATAGTGCTTAGGAGTGCAGGTATTCATTTTCAATAGCCATTTAGAGTCTGTTGAAATGTTGATTCCTGCATAGAACGACATAACATTTGATATGCTTTTAAACATTTCATGCGCCATTATAAAGGCTCATACACGTTATACCTCATTATAACAGCAGTCTGCCAGTGTTACTGAACAGACCATCATATCCACTGACTCATCATTAAAGGTGTGATGGTATGATTTAAGTTTTGATGAGCACATCACAATATGATGAGCCATGTTGTGACAGTGATATACTAAAATGTTAAAAGGTGTCTTTCTAAGCAGAAGCTTGTTATACGTCCACATGAGTGTTCTTTTGATAAATAATTAAAAACACTCCCTATGTGTGCACATATAACAGAGCATGTTGTTTCTCATAGATGTTTGACATTTATGACTGTCTGTACATTGGTGTTGTTGTCTGTAAATCAGGCTGTGGTTGGGGACGGCTATAAAAGCCATGAGGGACACGGCTCTCCCAGGCACTCTGAACCTGATCACACACACCTCCCACAAGGTAAGCAGCTGCTCAGGCATCCTCATATTGATCATCAATGTATTGATTTATAGGTATAAGATTGACTGAGTGAACTTAATCCTGAGTCTAATTAACTCAGATTTTTATGTTGTTCATAGAACTCAAAAACATGCTTTATCAAATCAAATTGTATTTGATATGAAAGGTGTAGACCTTACAGTGAAATGCTTACTTACAAGACCTTAACCAACAATGCAGTTTTGAGAATACCTAAAAAAATATAATAATAAACGTAACAAATTATTAAAGAGCAGCAGTAAAATAACAATAGCTAGACTATATACAGGGGGTACCGGTACAGAGTCCATGTGCGGGGGCACCGGTTAGTCGAGGTAATTGAGGTAATATGTACATGTAGGTATAGTTATTAAAGTGACTATGCATAGTTAATAACAGAGAGCAGCAACAGATTAAAAGGGGGGGTTGCAATGCAAATAGTCTGAGTAGCCATTTGATTAGATGTTCAGGAGTCTTACGGCTTATGGCTTAGGGCCTTCCTCTGACATCGCCTGGTATAGAGGTCCTGGATGGCAGGAAGCTTGGCCCCAGTGATGTACTGGGCCGTACGCACTACCCTCTGTGCCTTGTGGTCGGAGGCCGAGCAGTTGCCGTACCAGGCAGTTATGCAACCCGTCAGGATGCTCTTGATGGTGCAGCTGTAGAACCTTTTGAGGATCTGAAGACCCATGCCAAATCTTTTCAGCCTCCTGAGGGGGAATAGGTTTTGTTGTGCGCTCTTCATGACTGTCTTGGTGTGCTTGGACCATGTTAGTTTGTTGGTGATGTGGACGCCAAGGAACTTGAAGCTCTCGACCTGCTCCACTACAATCCCATCGATGAGAATGGGGGCGTGCTCGGTCCTCCTTTTCCTGTAGTCCACAATCATCTCCTTTGTCTTGGTTATTTATTTTTTCATTTGTGTGTACTTAAATGAAGTAACTCAGTAACTCATAGTGTCTGACACTCTTATTGACCTGTTAGATAAATAATTCAGTCAAGTTCAGGAAACCAATTGCTTTTGATAAACTGAGCAAATAATACCGGGCACTGCAGCCTTTTCTCACCATTAGTGTGTTTACCAGACTGCCACTCTAATGCGTTTGTATTGAGATGGTGTGGATGGCTGTAATCAATTCATAGAATGTCAATCTGACCAATTGGAACCCCATTCATAAGCATCCAATTAAATTGATACTATCACAAGTAACCTAGTAGTCTGAGTGCCACTCTCTTTAGCTAACATGCTACTCCTTGCCACTCATTGTCACGGCTGTTTAAAGGATCGGACCAAAGCGCAGAATGGTTGTAGTTCCACATATTTATTATTACCGTGAAACGTTTGCAATACACCAATAACTTGAAA
Source organism: Salmo salar (assembly GCF_965601325.2). Classification (NCBI taxonomy): domain Eukaryota; kingdom Metazoa; phylum Chordata; class Actinopteri; order Salmoniformes; family Salmonidae; genus Salmo; species Salmo salar. The sequence continues at coordinate 91,427,608 of NC_138293.1, read as the reverse complement.
CAACAAAACAACAAACCGTGACGCAGAGAGAAATAACACTACTCAAAAATTAACAACCCACAAACACAAGTGGAAAAACACCCTTCTTAAATATGATCTCCAATTAGAGACGAGGACCGGCGGCCTCTAAATCAAATCAAAACAAATCAAATTTATTTATATAGCCCTTCGTACATCAGCTGATATCTCAAAGTGCTGTACAGAAACCCAGCCTAAAACCCCAAACAGCAAGCAATGCATGTGAAAGAAGCACGGTGGCTAGGAAAAACTCCCTAGGAAAAACTCCCTAGAAAGGCCAAAAACCTAGGAAGAAACCTAGAGAGGAGCTAGGCTATGAGGGGTGGCCAGTCCTCTTCTGGCTGTGTCGGGTGGATATTATAACAGAACATGGTCAAGATGTTAAAATGTTCATAAATGACCAGCATGGTCAAATAATAATAATCATAGTAGTTGTCGAGGGTGCAACAAGCACGTCCGGTGAACAGGTCAGGGTTCCATAGCCGCAGGCAGAACAGTTGAAACTGGAGCAGCAGCATGGCCAGGTGGACTGGGGACAGCAAGGAGTCATCATGCCAGGTAGTCCTGAGGCATGGTCCTAGGGCTCAGGTCCTCCGAGAGAAAGAAAGAAAGAGAGAAAGAGAGAATTAGAGAGAGCATATTTAAATTCACACAGGACACCGGATAAGACAAGAGAAATACTCCAGATGTAACAATTGGAGATCATCCAACAACCCCAATATAGAAATAGAAACCTAGAAAAACCACATAGAAACAGATAACAAGAAAACCAACCAAAAACACCCCCACGCCCTGACCTACTCTACTATAGAAAATGACATCTCACAAGGGTCGGGACGTTACACCCATTGTCATTGCCAAAGATACTGGTCTTTACACAATCTCAATGTTTGCTGGATTTATGGTGGAGTTGCTCATTGGTTGTTGGAAATAACATTAATATTTTCCATGACAACATGTGGTGCCTCGGAAATAGAATTTATAAAAAAGTCAAAACCAACATTTAGCTGTTAGCTAGGCAAGTAGTTGTATTTTGACATTTTGTGGTTGGAATTGCTGTATGTATTTAGTGTGAGAATTTAGACTTCAGCTAGCAACTTTGAACATACTGTTTTAGTCTGGACAAATAAAAAACGGTTGCTATACCAACGTGTTCTGTGGAGTTCCAATATTTGCATAACCGTTGTGATTGGAGGATAGCTGTAAGGTTGATCGTATCAGGATCAAATCCTCTGAATCAGGATCAAATCCTCTCATTAATGATACAAAGTTCATATTTGATGTTGGAAGAGTCCAGTCTCTTTTGCACATGACATGGAGTACAAGGAGTGAATTAGCTAAAGAGACTGGTACCCACAAAATGTTACATTTTCCACAACAATGTATATGCTAATACATCCATCAATACATTATAATAAGTACACCCAACTAATTACAGTTTCATCTTAAAAGTACAGAGAACTAGGCTATATCAAGACCTGTCAACACATTGTAAAAAAAAGTATAGTGATAAATAAATACTAATTCAACTGGACTTTTATCAGCATTTACAGTTGGGCTGATTAAAAATACATGTTTATGTACTGCAAAGTGGATATAATAACTACACCGTCATGTGAATATTTCAGAAACATCACCGACATATTTCAGTACATTGGCTAGGTTATTGTTAGATTGCAAAAAAAAAACTTGCCGCTGCGAGACAGTTTGTCAGTGCTGCAACACAGGCATTTTGAAAAATCACTTTTGAACCAACACACCTGTATGGTGTGTAATGATTAATATATTATGAGGAAATTCGGGGATCCAGTAGGGTATTTCCAGTGTACATTATGTTAGCCTGTGATTCACTGTGTTTTCAGACCTCAGTTTTGGTATTGGGGAGTAGCTGTTCTAAGAAACAGTCAGTGCTGCTGTAGAAACAGTCTTATTAGACAGAAACTGAAAATCTACTATTTTTTATAAAAAATAATAAGTTGGTTTCCAGGAAACAAAACATACCTGACCTCATGTAGATAAAATACCAATGTGTGTTAGTAAATATGAACTGTGAGGATTTCTTTGTTAATTTCAATTTAATCAAACACTGGCATTGACCCAAATAAAGAAAGGTAAACTCATATTCGTTGAAGCATGGTGGACTGGCACTGCTTCTGATGATAAACAGGGAAATGATAAGAAACCATTATATTGTCATATCACTGACAGGGTTGACATTGCTGATGAAATGAGGTTAGGAGATTGGTTACGGGTAGGAGGGACCTCCTTATACAGGCAGAGCCTTTGAGTGGACAGTTAGGTGTTCACACAACTCTGATCAGAACAGACATACTTTCTGAACTCATTAGATCTTCTAATAGGATATGAACCACAAACAAACTGTGGACTAGACCTTTACAGAATGAGAAACATCATTCACTTGACCTTTGGCTTCATTTCATGCGAATCCAGCAAGATGACGGCTAAAGCTGAGATGGCAGCTGAGGAGGGCTACATATCCCCCCCGCCCACCCTCCCTTCCACCCCGTGTTCCATTCACTTGGGAGTCCAGGCGGGCAGTATGAGGAGGGGGAGCGACGTCCTCTCAACCAGCAGGGGCACGGTGAGGGAGAGGGGCCGTAACCGCAGCTGGCTACTCTCTAGCATCATCACGGTCAACGTCCTGATCCTAGGTATTGCTCTGGTCAGTGGCAGTGTCTTCAACAACGTCAAGATCAACGCCATCAACCTGCACATCTTCCTCATCGTCCTCGTCATCCTCACCACTGCCTGGATGATGTACTATACCATCTACACATCCAGGGAAGATCATGCTGTGCTCTACAAGGATAGCCATGCCGGGCCTGTGTGGCTCAGGGGTAAGAGAAGACACATGCTTTTCTGATCTTCTGGGTCTACAGCTGCTAAATTCCAGAAACTTTTCCAATGTTCCCAGTTGTTTGTTTTTTTTATCCCTGGAAATCTGTGAAGTTTGTGTAATTTTGCAACCTTACCCTGTAGGATTCACTGTCTGGTAATACCATTGGACATGAATAATCTCTCTTTGAATTGGGGAAGAGTTCTATTCTAATAGGATATAATTGACTATACCTAGACAACGTTTTACATTCACCCATTGTCTTGAATGAGTGTGATTATTGAATAAGTGTGAGTGATTGAATGAGTGTGATTATTTCTAATTGGATTTCATTGTGTTTTTTCTCTAGGTGGACTGGTGCTGTTTGGCATATGCAGTCTGATTATGGACGTGTTTAAGATTGCTAACTACATAGGCTACCTGCACTGTGACTCTGCTGTGAAGATAGTGTTCCCTGTCGTACAAGCTTTATTCATACTTGTCCAGGTAAGAACACAAGTTCTGACATCTCAAATGGAGCTTCCATTAGGTGCTATGACATTAGGGAAACCACTGAGGGATTTGGCTGGTGGGAAAAATGCAAGTATAGGTGATCATTGTATCTTTTTCAGACATACTTCCTCTGGCTCCATGCTAAAGACTGTGTACAACTACAACGGAACATAACTCGGTGAGGGTAACTAACTGCTACTGTATAACTGAATTCATTACGATTTAATTATGTAAATTGATGGTTGAACATTTAACATTCCCCTTGGGAAGCTTAAAGTCTATTCTATTATATTCTTACAGAATGAAATAGTATTTAAAAAATAGAAAGTATTCTGTTCTGAACTCCTGTGTTTCCCTCTTGAAGCTGTGGGCTGATGTTGACTCTGTCTACCAATCTGATGTTGTGGATGGCAGCAGTAACAGAGGAGTCCCTACACCAGACTGTTGTTCCACCAGAGGACGGCAACAGCACACATTCCTATGACATCAGAGGTGGAGAATATTGTGTTGTTGAATCTTCTCTCTAGCAAATCTAAGTAAAATACTACAGGGTTGGGGTGAATTCCATTACAATTCAGTATGTAAACTGAAATGGGAATTCCTTGTTTAAATGAAGGATCAATAAAATAAAATACATTTTCAGTTTACTTTCTGAATTTACTGAATATAAATAGAATTGCCCCCGACTATGAAATACAACCAACCAACATAACAGAAAATCACCTCAAGTCAAACAACAAAGCAAATATTTTCTCCCTCTTATTTCAGCCTCTGGCGGATACAGCAGCTGTAACTGCAGCCACTCTGCCTGTGCCGTCTTAGAGAAGGCCTATTACTACCTGTACCCCTTCAACATCGAGTACAGCCTGTTTGCCTCGGCCATGGCCTACGTCATGTGGAAGAACGTGGGCCGCCTGGTAGATGAGCACAACCACCACTCGCTCCATTTCCGCTTGAAGGACGTGCTGGTGGGGCCTGCGGTCGGGCTGGTCATGCTGGTGGCGGGCCTGGGAACCTTTGTCATCTACAAGGTGGATGTAGAGAAGGGGGACCCGGGGAAACGTGACACGGTGCTGATGATACACTACGTGATGAACACGGTGGCTATGACGCTCATGTCCGTCTCGACCGTGGCTGGTTGCGCCATCTACCGGCTGGACCAGAGGGACCACGTGTCGGGGAAGAACCCAACACGGAGCCTGGATGTAGGCTTGCTGATCGGCGCCTCATTCGGACAGTTCACCATCTGTTATTTCACCATCGTGGCTGTGGTGGCAACGGGGGCCGAGGGCCACCTCAATGCTCTCAACCTGGCTGTCTCCCTGCTCACTGTGATCCAGCTCTGCCTGCAGAACATCTTCATCATCGAGGGCCTGCATCGCGAGCCCTTCCACGAAGACATGCACCAGGCCTCCGTATTCACAAACCCATACGTCCTTCAAGCCCAAGCCCATAGAGACATACACAACCTCCCAGGGACATTCATGGAGACCAAGTCGTCCCCGGCCCTCACAGTTCACAGTATGCATGTTGCTCCTTCTGCTCCATCTGGCTCCCCCCTGCCTCAACGCCATAGGCTGACCTGGAAGAGGAGGGCTCTGAAGGAGATCTGTGCATTTCTGCTGCTCTGCAACATCCTTGTGAGTAGCCTACTGAGTACCCACCACTGTCCTTTTCAAAATGGCTCTTTTAAAGGGCTTGTTAACCTCTATGGGCTGCGTCCCACCCGTGGTGCACTCCATCAACAGCAGGTGCATTTCAAGAGCGGCAAATTTGAATCCAAATAAATGTCAAAATTCAAATTTTTCAAACATACAACTATTTTACACCCTTTGAAAGATAAACATCTCCTTAATCTAACCACGTTTTACGATTTCAAAAAGGTTTTACGGCGAAAGCATAAATTTAGAGTATGTTAGGACAGTACATTTACAAGAGTTGTGTGTAAGGTTTTGTCAATTCAAAGACAGGGTCACCAAAACCATAAAACCAGCTAAAATGATGCACTAACCTTTTACAATCTCCATCAGATGACACTCCTAGGACATTATGTTAGACAATGCATGCATTTTTAGTTCTATCAAGTTCATATTTATATCCAAAAACAGCGTTTTACTATGGCATTGATGTTGAGGAAATCGTTTCCCTCCAATAACCGGCAGTCAAGTCAGTACCACAAATTAAATAATTAAAATTAGAAAACATTGGTAAAATACTATATTGTCATTTAAAGAATTATAGATTTACATCTCTTGAACGCAATCAACTTGCCAGATTTAAAAATAACCTTACTGGGAAAATCACACTTTGCAATAATCTGAGCACTGCGCCCAGAAAAATACGCGTTGCGATACAGACTAGACGTCATGTTGGGGAGATCTAAAATCGAAAATACTATGTAAATAATCCATTACCTTTGATTCTCTTCATCAGGGGCCTGTTGCACAAAACTAGGATAAGGGATTAAGCCAGGATATCTTGGTGATCCTGGCTCAATTGATCCGTAATCCGGTTGCACTAAAGATGGATAGGGGGCAGGAGGATATGTTATGGTATAAATTACCATGGAGATTTATTCTGTGGAGCTAGCCTGCTCCAGACCAGGCTAAATTCCAGGATCTATTTAATCTCATCCCTAATGTCAGTCAGCAGTCACCACAAATGGAAACCAATAGTTATTTCACTGCTCACTATACATTGTTATCACATAACTAGACCCACTGTCATTATTTAAACGTTTGTGATCATTAATTTCAATGATTTTGGATAAAAAATAATTTTTAGATTATGTTGCTATCATTAGATAATTTACAGTTTCCCATAGACTATAAGGCTATATATAAAATGATAGAATATTAGGGCCACAGAGGGGAAAAAAAACACAAGTAATAATATTGTAACCGGTTGTTTTAAAGGAGGACAGTTGTTAAAATGACAGATGTGGGGCATTTCGTGAAATTGTACTTCAGTATGGTTTCATAAACAAAGACATGCTGATGTGCCAGAATATTAAGTATCACATTGTCATAAGTATCAAAACTGTAAAAACAATATGTAGCTTTTCTGCAGAAAGAACCAGCCTCATAAATTTATGACTTTATCCTTTTTCTTCAGTGTGGCCCTAGTACTCTGTCATATAAACAAATACACATTCCATATGAATATAAAAACACAATGTGTAACATTATGTTCCTTTATTGAATAAGGACAAAACAAAGCAGGTAAACCATCAGCTCCTTTCGAAACTGAAGTCACAGTGACTACAAGATGGAAAGCACAGAATCCAAGCATATTATACAAAATGATACATACACATTCAAAGGTCTGTATATAACACACCCTGCATGTCTGCACACTAAAATAAATGCAGGACAAATCCATACACATCAACTGAACAGACAAATGAATGGATGCAGTAGCCTCCCTGCAGCCTTGTATTACACACAGTATACCGCACAAACATCATAAGAGGCCAAATTCGTAAAAAAACGAACCCAAAAAAAACCCAATTCCTCTGCCACCGCAGGACATATTTAACCAAAATTGAAAGCACACATACTAACTAAAATAATTCAACACATATTGGTCCCTCAGCAGCCGACCACTGTCGTCATCAGGGAAGATTGCCGGATTGTCCCAGTCCATGGCTGGTGGCACTCTGGGGGCCCTCTCCTTCCTCAGGCAGGCCACATTGTGGAGGACAGCACAAGCCACAGTAATATCACATGCCCTAACAGGGCTGACCCTTAATTTGTGAAGGCAGTGAAAGCGTGCCTTCAGGAGGCCAAAGGTCATTTCAACTCTGGCCCTGGTCCTGGCATGGGCATGGTTGTAGGCCTGCTGTGCTTCCTGGGGGTCTGTGAAAGGTGTCAGGAGAAAAGGCTGGCAGCCATACCCCCTGTCTCCCAGCAGCACACCAGAGAATTCACCTGTCAACACAAAATCTCATCATTACTACCTCATAAACACAGTGATATTCTTGACACAGCCATGATGGTTATAAATAGGGGTTGTGTGGCTTACCTTGTGATAGATTTCAGAGGCCCGAAAGATTCTGGAGTCATGGACTGAGCCAGGCCATTTTGCCACAACATTGCTGATCACACAGTCAGCATTGCAGACCATCTGAAATCATAAGATGAGGAATATTACACCAATCAATGCACATCACTGGCAATGCAGAGTGTTCGTCAATGGACAATATCAAAAAGTTATGTTCACCTGAACATTAATGCTGTGAAAGGATTTCCTATTCACAAAATCGGCCTCATGGGCACCTGAGGGGGCTTTTATCCTTATGTGTGTGCAGTCCACTGCACCAATGACATTGGGGAAACCTGTCACACAAAGTAATGAGTATCCTACTATGTGTTAAGTTGTCCTGTAATTTGTAGATCCTCTTACCTGCAATCCTATAGAACTCCTCTTTGATGTCACAGAGTCTTCTGTGGCCAGGGAAGGAGATGAAGACATCTGCTAATGCTTTGATAGCCAGACACACACTCCTTATTGTGCGGCAAATTGTGGCCTTGTTCAGCTGTTCTGCATCCCCCACTGAGTACAGGAAGGCTCCACTAGAAAAAAAGCGCAAGGCCACACAAACCATTTGCTCCACACTCAGTGCATGGCTCCGTGCAGTGCGGTGCTTAATCCTGGGACCCAGTAGTCTGCATAGATACCTGATGCCATCTGCAGAAAACCTGTATCTTTCATATAGATGGTCATCAGGGAAGGCCAGTGGGTCCAACCGGTCCCTGAAGACCCTTTCTCGCCTGAAGGCTCTCCTCAGCACAAGTGCTTCTTCATCCACCACATCTCGCACGAATGGGCATGCCATTGTCAGAGCAGAAAGGAACACACAATTTTGGGCCTTCATATAGGCTAGTGGCCACACCTGGTGCTGGGGGGGTGGGCAAAAGAGGGCGATGCCTTATAACGATGACTTGGTTGTACTGATTGCTGGGAAAATAAAAAAAACCTTAGAAAGATGCCACCATCCTGTGTGCTCACAATAAGAGCTCATATGTCATGGCTCACTTGACTTTACGAGAATATACCTAATTTTTATTTTGAGCTGTGTCATCTTCTTGGAGCTGGGGGAGGAAAGAAAAATAATGATTAATACATTTGTGTTACAGTTAGCATACAGTGTACATTGAAGGCATATCTCACCTCCCTCTCAAGTTTTTTTATTTCAAGGTCCAGTTTCCTAATTGTCCTCTTTTTTATTTCGGACTCCAGTGCAAGATTTTCCATCTTTTTCTTCTTGTACTGAATGTCTATGTCTGCCAGTTCTATTTGGCGCCGGAGGTGGTTGCCATACAACTTTCTGATAGCTTGTGAGCTCTGAACACAATACAATTAGCGCAGCTGGAATTTGGCAGGATGTGGTGTCCTTTTATTAATACGCACTATGTTGCCAGGCTGGTTTTCCCACTGTATAGCATCTGGGTCCTGTAAAAGAAATTAGATTTTTTGATTTTGATGAGGACTCCTCACCATTGTAGAGTAAATAGTACTTTCACAGTCTTAACATGATACCTCATGCCTTCTGGAATCCAGAGAGATGGTCTCCTCCTCATCATCGTCTCCATCATGTGCTGTTGCTGCTGCACTGGGGCCTTCACCCTATCACATTTAATCGGATTCATATTGAAGCTAGTAGACAAGACATGCCAGGCCTACAGTATGCCTTTGATGGAGTACTCACTGGATCAGCATCGTCTGGTGCTTGTGCTGGTGGCTCTAACAGGAACACAGTGCTGCCAGACACTGCAAGGCAATAGGTAAACCAAAGTCAGACAGTCCAAATTGATTCAATATGAATGTGGTTGTATCCCATGTAGAGATGGAAGGACATACCTTGAATGAAGCGGGTGGCATCTTGGGAGGAACCTATGCTCGTCTCTTTCCCCCCAGGGATCCCCTCTAAGACGGGCCTGCCTTTATTTAGCTCCAAGGCCATGTCCTCTGCTGGGGTAAGGTCAGCCTTTGGTGACCCACCACCCGTGCCTTGTCTGTGGGTATTCTTTTTCACTGCTAAAACAGTACAGACAATGTGTGAGCAGGCACCTTCTGGGTACAATATATGCTTGTGCTTTGTTAAATATTAGTCAGGGACCATACCATTCTGCAGAATGTTCTTGTATTTGATTTTGACCTGCTGCCATGTCCGTTTTGGCCCGTTCATGTTTAATCTACACACACACACACACACACACACACACACACACACACACACACACACACATTTAATGGAGTCACACTGCAAAAAAATTACTTGGTATTTTTGTCTTGTTTTCAGTAAAAATATCAAAAAATCTATCATAGCTTTATACAGTGTGATGGAGTTACTTTACACAATTTCACTCATATCTGCAGTGCATTTCAATTAAAAATTTAACCGTTTCATAATTACAGTACAACTGCATTTTTGGAGATGTGAATTAAATATTTGAATTGTAATTGTGATGTTTCAGCGGAGCGGTGACTGTGTAATTGTGCACTACTTACGCATTCAGGCGGTCTGCAATACTTTGCCACGCTTTTTCTCTTTGCTTTATCACTGTGGCGGTGTTGCCTTTCTTCTTAATTATATATTTTACCTCCTCGTATGCCTCCATGAGGATTTGTGCTTCCGACGGGGAAAAGTACGCGGCTCTAGTTGCCATGGTCTATTTGAGTGAGCCGTGAGCGCGCACCTATCCAGGATTGGTTTCACCTGGCTTAATGAATCCGTGTCTGCTCATCCTGGCTTGGTCTTTGTGCAACCAATTAAGCCTGGACGCACATGTTTTGGCTTCATTGAGCTCAGCTGAGTCATTTATCCCGGATGTCTTAATTCTACTTTTGTGCAACAGGCCCCAGATGTCACTTCCAAGTATCACAGGTCCATAACGAATGTAGTTTTGTTCAAAAAAGCTAATCATTTATGTCCAAAAATCTCCGTCTTGTTAGCACATGATCTAAGCCAGCCGGACTTCTCGTCATGAACGAGGGGAAAAAATATATTTACGTTCGTTCAAACATGTCAAACGTTGTATAGCATAAATCATTAGGGCCTTTTTTAACCAGAACATGAATAATATTCAAGGTGGACGAATGCATTCTCTTTTATAACGTATTGGAACGAGGGTACCCAACATGAACTCGCGCGCCAGGTGTCTAATGGGCCATCATCGTTCCATGGCTCTTGTTCGGTCAGATCTCCCTCCAGAAGACTCAAAACACTTTGTAAAGGCTGGTGACATCTAGTGGAAGCAATAGGAAGTGCCAAAATATTCCTCAGCCCCTGTGTTTTTCAATGGCGTAGGTTTAAAGGTAATACAACACATCAGGTATCCACTTCCTGTCAGAAAATGTCTCAGGGTTTTGCCTGCCAAATGAGTTCTGTTATACTCACAGACACCATTCAAACAGTTTTAGAAACTTTAGAGTGTTTTCTATCCATATATAATAAGTATATGCATATTCTAGTTACTGGGTAGGATTAGTAACCAGATTAAATCGGGTACATTTTTTTTATCCAGCCGTGCAAATACTGCCCCCTAGCCCTAACAGGTTTTAACCTAGGATGTTGTCCTTTCATACAAAACAGTTTTTATTAAGTTTGGATGAAACACACTACCCACAGGGCACTCACTGGTTGAATCAACGGTGTTTCAATGAAATGACATTGAACCAACATGGAATAGACGTTGAATTGACGTCTGTGCCCAGTGGGTAGGTACAGTACGTCGAAAATAAACGGAAACTACTGAATCATCCCTTTAAATTCACTTTTTTCCCTGTTTGCCTAACTTGCTCATGAGCCAAAGGGCTCCCTAGGATTTGTGCAGTACAATACATCATAGTAGAGTATTTTTAAGTTGAAAGTTTGGACTGAATATCTTGACTCTGTTTCCATTGACAGCTCTGGATCATGCCGGCGTTTGGCGCCCGCCCTCAGTTTGACAACACGATTGGAGCAGAGTTCTACGAGTTCAACATGTGGGCGGCTGTTGTGAATATCGGACTCCCCTTCGGAATCTTTTACCGTATGCACTCAGTCGCCAGCCTCTTTGAGGTCTTCCTAACCTCCTAAACTGGCAAATTACAGAAACAATTCTGAAAATGTATAAAGATATATATTTTTTTACAATCTATGTTTTATTGTTATACATTGTTCTGTCCTGAGCATGCACTGAAACATATATAAAGAATAACATTATATAATACAATTTCATTTTGAATGAAATATGTCAATATCAGTGAGCTAGTAAACTGTATAAATAGTTGTATATTAAATTATAATTGATGATGACTTTGTAATAAATTGCACATACATTTACGTAAAACTTTTCTGGGATATGAGTCATTCTTCTTTGTGGCACACTGTAATACAACACAGACCACTCACTGGCACTGCTTATTTTTACTATCTCATGAGTTTACAACAACTGTCTTACCTATAACACAACATATAATGTTTTAGTACCCCATTGATTACAAACATGGTTAAAACTATCATTTTAATCTGATGGATGGCAAGTTTTTGCATATTTCTCCACCCCCGTCCCTCAAGTGTTTTACCAAAGCAAGTGGGGGAACGAGCGCGTTGTTGTTGTTTGAATCCCAGGTTGCCAGTTTGTAACAATCCCAGGTTGTAACTACCCTAGTAAAACTGACTATCCAACCAATCCTCGACTTCGGCGATGTCATCTACAAAATAGCTTCCAATACTCTACTCAGCAAATTGGATGCAGTCTATCACAGTGCCATCCGTTTTGTTACCAAAGCCCCTTATACCACCCACCACTGCGACCTGTATGCTCTAGTCGGCTGGCCCTCGCTACATATTCGTCGCCAGACCCACTGGCTCCAGGTCATCTATAAGTCTATGCTAGGTAAAGCTCCGCCTTATCTCAGCTCACTGGTCACGATAACAACACCCACCCGTAGCACGCGCTCCAGCAGGTACATCTCACTGATCATCCCCAAAGCCAACACCTCCTTTGGCCGCCTTTCCTTCCAGTTCTCTGCTGCCAGTGACTGGAAAGAATTGCAAAAATCACTGAAGCTGGAGACTTACATTTCCCTCACTAACTTTAAACATCAGCTATCTGAGCAGCTAACTGATCGCTGCAGCTGTACATAGTCCATCTATAAATAGCCCACCCAATCTACCTACCTCCTCCCCAAATTGTTTTTATTTACTTTGCTGCTCTTTTGCACACCAGTATCACTACTTACACACCATCATCTGCTCATCATCATCTGCTCATCTATCCCTCCAGTGTTAATCTGCTAAATTGTAGTTACTTTGCTACTATGGCCTATTTATTGCCATACCTCATTTAACATTTACATTTAAGTCATTTAGCAGACGCTCTTATCCAGAGCGACTTACAAATTGGGCTTATCATATAAATTCTGTACTAAGGTTCCCTGTCTACTGAAAACAGAGAACCAAAACAATAATTTACAATTCACCATCCCCCTCAATTGATTGTTATTTGATGTACAGTTGCATATAACCTGTACATCCAGATTTTTAGCATAGTCCTTGAAGATAAGCAGAGGAAAAAAAGTTAATTTTTTTTTAACTAAAGTAAAATTGGCTCTCGATTATAAAGGAACCATACCAAGTGCTTGTGGTAACTTCACCCTATATATATATATATTGTCATTGTACACCTGAAAGATTTTAACCCGTAATTTTGGGGGGGAAAGCACAAGTTAGTTACTTTAGAAAAAAATGCCATCTGAAGCAAATTGTGAATGAAGATGTTTCATGTGTATTTTTATAACGCATCTAAAATGAACAGTCACTTTCTTCAACTCATAGCTTAAAAGACTGAGGTAATGTTTACTAAGTCCTGAATTACAGCACACATGCCTTTTTCATTTGGAAAGCCAACATACAAAAAAAATAAAATAAAAAAAAAACAAAAAAAAAAAAACACCCCAAAAAACTGAGCATAATATTAACCAAGCTTACTCCATATTTCGTAATTTAAGACTAACAAAGAACTTGAATACATATAAAAACAGTTTTGTAGAACTAAAGCACTGGTTCCATTTAAAACATAACCCAAAAACAGATGGCACTGATTTAAGTAATATTCACAAATCTGTGAGGTTTTAAAAACCGTTTTGTCAGTACATCAAAGAAAATACATGGGAAATTCCCTTGAACCTTGACACAATTTCACGATTTAAAAAACGGTTCAATGTTATCACATAACCTACAAGAAAAAGGTGAGGTTTAACCTCATCGACATGTCTTGGATTTAGTAAAGATAGCAAGGTCAAATGACTAAAATGTCCCAAAAGACCAAATAGTATTTTAAACAAAGGTAAAACATACTGTATGTATCTATTATTCCTTGCTAAAATTATTTGGCATCATACACCTTCTCTTGTTTCTTTGTGTCTGGTGCAGTATAACACAAACACTTAGTACATTTCACCTGTGTTTTTCATCTCTTCTGTAGGCAACCAATGTGAATTCTTTAATCACTGATCCTCTGACTCCGGCTGTGATTGCTTGATACATTGAGGCTCTTCCGTGGTTTCATTGTCATTATTTTCAACTTCATCATTGTTATTTTCATCATCTTTGTTATCGTTTTTTTCATCAGTGACGACATCCCCTTGCTCTTTCACTTCCATCTCTGCCTCACTGTCGCCATGCGTCTCCTCTTCACCGTCACTGAAAGGGTCAAGGCCTTTCTCTTCCCTCCTGCTGATCTCCGCAAACCAGTCCCGCACCTGCTCATAGCTCATACTGGACTTGGCCACCAGTTCATCCAAATCTTTCTCATTTAAGACCTTATGCTTGAGGTAGTGCTCCTTTAAAATCTCTTTACCCGTCTTGACTTTGATGGCAGGGGTTGTTTGTTTGCAGGGGTATGGCCGCCTCGTCCTCCTGGACCAACCCCGAAAGCGTTTCCGTGGCTTCTTCTTAAGTTCACCTCCGTTCATTGCCTCGTTAACTTTTCCACTCTGGTACAAGTAGTACCACTTCAGGTTACTGTTCTTGCAGGCATACCGGGTGTCTCCAAACCAGTTAACAATGTAGGTTCTGGGTAACCCGCTCTCCTCTGCCATCTTGTCGTACTCTTCAGCAGAGGGCCACTGGGTACGAACAAAGGTGCTTTTCAGGACGTGTAGCTGCTCTGGGGTTTTCTTCATTATCTTTCGGCCGCTGGGTGGAGTCTGAGCCTCTTGCCCAGAGGAAGGCGCTTTGATCCGTTCACTCTCCGGCTCCTCTGCGCCATCAGAGTCCACTGGCATTTTTCTCCTCTCGGAGAACCAGGCGTCCACCTCTCGCCTAGTCAGTTTAGTCTCCATTCTAAGCCTACTTAGCTCCTCATCGCTAGGTTTGTCAGACTTCTGGTAGCTGGCCTCCAAAAGCAGAAGCTGCTCCGGAGTCTTTTCCTTGAACTTCTGAGGTGTGAAGTCAGGAAAGGCGTGGCGGAACTTGATTCGTGGATCATAAATGGGCCCTTGGGTTGTCGGAGAGGATTCACTGGCTTCGTCGCTGGAGTCGATCACAATGGCTGTGCTGCTGCTGCCGTCGTTACTGTTGGCGCTGACTGAAATGTCATTTAAGGCAACGCCGTGGTGGTCCTTTGAGTTGCGTTGGTTATAGCGT
Source organism: Salmo salar (assembly GCF_965601325.2). Lineage (NCBI taxonomy): Eukaryota > Metazoa > Chordata > Actinopteri > Salmoniformes > Salmonidae > Salmo > Salmo salar. Next base: position 91,412,603 of record NC_138293.1, on the reverse strand, counting down.
GTATCGCTGAACCACTTCTTTATTGCTCTTTTGGTGAGGTTAGTGACCTTCATCAACCGAGAGATTTCTGCCTCAGTGGCAAACTGTCGTCTCAGGTAACTGGCCTTCAGCTCTGCTAGTTGCTCCTTGGATTTTTTAGGTCGCGCTCCCAGGGAATCGGGACTGAGTGGAGAAGCGGTCTCAGAGGTGGAGGGTTCTGGCACCTTACTGACACTGGTTCTGGGGTTGGGGATCCCAGCTACAGCTAACGTGATGGGTGAGGCCACAGGGACAGCGTTGCCACCCCCGACCTGAGTCAAAACCATCCCTGGTTGCCCTACAATCTGACAAGTCTGAAAGATGGACTGCAGGCCATTGGCTGCTGTTGCAAAATTGGCTGGGATGACAGTGATGGTCTGTGGCACCGCCTGCACTGAGCCGTTAAACTTTTTCCTCCTGGCCTCCTCCACCTCCTCCGGGGTCCAGCTCACACCGTGCTTCAGCCGCTGAGCAGAGAACCATACCTTTATTTGCTCCTCTGTGAACTTGGTTTGGGCTGCTAGGCCCATGATTTCTGACACAGATGGGTAAGGGAACCTGTTGTAGGCGCTGACCAGCAGGACATTATTGTCCATGGCCCCATTGTATGTGGGGATACTACTGACCGGGATGAGGAGCTGGGTCTGGGAGGTCTGCTGATTCTGTAAGGCAGACAGAACTTGAGCCAATGTCCCTGGGGGGAGCATTGTGGCAGAGTTACTGGTCTTTATTTGGAGCACGTTTGGGCTGTTGACCATTATGCTTTGCTGAATAGGTTGAATGGTCAGAGGGGTCGACACAGCCACTACATTGGGGGTGACAGGAGGGGGGACCACCTCCTCCATCTCTTCCTCCCCATCACTCTCCACTTTAATGACACTGTAATCTGCCATTTTGTGTGACCCTGTAAACTTCTTGGCCTCAGACCTACTCTTGATCTTCATGATTGGCGTTTTGCTTAGGGCAATACCCTTACAGGATGTGTCATCATCCTCCTCAACCTTAACAAAACTGCCATCAAAGGTCAAGTCATGGTTGATGCTTTGATGCTCAAAGATGGTTTGATTGTTGCGTTTCACCATAGTCCTGGTGAAATTGTCTTCTCCAGGGTGGTGACGTGCATTATGCTCCAACAATGCATCATATCTCTTGGTGTGAAAGTCACATTCAACACACACATAAGATGAGTTTAGAACTATATTTGGGTGCTCAGTGTCCACATGCAAGGTAAACATATTGAGCTGTGAGGTCTGAAAGCTGCAGTACTTGCACTCATAACCTCCTTCTGCCGTACTCGAGTCCATAGTTTTAATGAAGTGGTCGATGGCCTGTGAGTCATCCTCATTCGGGATGCTTTCAGTTGAGTTTTCCACAGGACAGTTAGCGGCCCCCTCCTCAGCCTCTCCGTCTCCCTCTTTAACGACCTCCATGTCAGGGTCTGAATCCACCATTTGAACAGGAGGGACCATGCAAGGCGTTGTTGATTTTCTTCTGCTCGCCATTATCTGTCTTATCTGAGCTTGTGTTGAATATATATATATATATATATATATATATATATATATATATATATATATATATTGTTTTAATCTAAATCTTGGTTCAGGTCTTGTTGCTCCATTCAGGCGCTCAAACTTGAATGTTGGCTTATTCTTAAATCCCGTGCAGATAACTGTCGTTTACAAGCATCTTGCAACAACCAGTTAGCTTCCAATCTGACTGCTGATGCGCCTTCTTCCGCCTTTGCCGTCGTTCCCTCACCCACAAATGCACTGTCGACTCCGGCAGTGGCACACAGGCGCAACGAGTCCATCTGTTGTTACCATAGACTCAGAGCAGAATAGTGAATGCGCCGAGATTCGTTTGGTTTTTCACTACCTCCTCATGCCATTTGCACACACTGTATATAGACTTCTTTTTCATCTATTGTGTTATTGACTGTACGCTTGTTTATTCCATGTGTAACTCTGTGTTGTTTCTGTCGCACTGCTTTGCTTCATCTTGGCCAGGTCGCAGTTTTAAATGAGAACTTGTTCTCAACTAGCTTACCTGGTTAAATAAAGGTGAAATAAAATGGAAAAAAATATATAATATTATGTACAGTACACCCAAAACAATATTTAACCAGTGTTCTCTTCTCTGTATTATCAAAGGTATTCTGGTCTGGCTTCCTCTTTCTGTTCTGTCTACTCCAGATTCCACTGTGTTACATAGCTCAACTAGCCTGGTCCCAGATCTGTTTGGGTTATATAGCTCAACTAGCCTGGTCCCAGATATGTTTGGGTTATACAGCTCAACTAGCCTGGTCCCAGATCTGTTTGGGTTATACAGCTCAACTAGCCTGGTCCCAGATCTGTTTGGGTTATACAGCTCAACTAGCCTGGTCCCAGATCTGTTTGGGTTATATAGCTCAACTAGCCTGGTCCCAGATCTGTTTGGGTTATACAGCTCAACTAGCCTGGTCCCAGATCTGTTTGGGTTATATAGCTCAACTAGCCTGGTCCCAGATATGTTTGGGTTATATAGCTCAACTAGCCTGGTCCCAGATCTGTTCGGGTTATATAGCTCAACTAGCCTGGTCCCAGATCTGTTTGGGTTATACAGCTCAACTAGCCTGGTCCCAGATCTGTTTTGGTTATACAGCTCAACTAGCCTGGTCCCAGATCTGTTTGGGTTATACAGCTCAACTAGCCTGGTCCCAGATCTGTTTGGGTTATACAGCTCAACTAGCCTGGTCCCAGATCTGTTTGGGTTATATAGCTCAACTAGCCTGGTCCCAGATCTGTTTGGGTTATACAGCTCAACTAGCCTGGTCCCAGATCTGTTTGGGTTATATAGCTCAACTAGCCTGGTCCCAGATATGTTTGGGTTATATAGCTCAACTAGCCTGGTCCCAGATCTGTTCGGGTTATATAGCTCAACTAGCCTGGTCCCAGATCTGTTTGGGTTATACAGCTCAACTAGCCTGGTCCCAGATCTGTTTGGGTTATACAGCTCAACTAGCCTGGTCCCAGATCTGTTTGGGTTATACAGCTCAACTAGCCTGGTCCCAGATCTGTTTGGGTTATACAGCTCAACTAGCCTGGTCCCAGATCTGTTTGGGTTATATAGCTCAACTAGCCTGGTCCCAGATCTGTTTGGGTTATATAGCTCAACTAGCCTGGTCCCAGATCTGTTTGGGTTATATAGCTCAACTAGCCTGGTCCCAGATCTGTTTGGGTTATACAGCTCAACTAGCCTGGTCCCAGATCTGTTTGGGTTATACAGCTCAACTAGCCTGGTCCCAGATCTGTTTGGGTTATATAGCTCAACTAGCCTGGTCCCAGATCTGTTTGGGTTATACAGCTCAACTAGCCTGGTCCCAGATCTGTTTGGGTTATATAGCTCAACTAGCCTGGTCCCAGATATGTTTGGGTTATATAGCTCAACTAGCCTGGTCCCAGATCTGTTCGGGTTATATAGCTCAACTAGCCTGGTCCCAGATCTGTTTGGGTTATACAGCTCAACTAGCCTGGTCCCAGATCTGTTTTGGTTATACAGCTCAACTAGCCTGGTCCCAGATCTGTTTGGGTTATACAGCTCAACTAGCCTGGTCCCAGATCTGTTTGGGTTATACAGCTCAACTAGCCTGGTCCCAGATCTGTTTGGGTTATATAGCTCAACTAGCCTGGTCCCAGATCTGTTTGGGTTATACAGCTCAACTAGCCTGGTCCCAGATCTGTTTGGGTTATATAGCTCAACTAGCCTGGTCCCAGATATGTTTGGGTTATATAGCTCAACTAGCCTGGTCCCAGATCTGTTCGGGTTATATAGCTCAACTAGCCTGGTCCCAGATCTGTTTGGGTTATACAGCTCAACTAGCCTGGTCCCAGATCTGTTTGGGTTATACAGCTCAACTAGCCTGGTCCCAGATCTGTTTGGGTTATACAGCTCAACTAGCCTGGTCCCAGATTTGTTTGGGTTATACAGCTCAACTAGCCTGGTCCCAGATCTGTTTGGGTTATATAGCTCAACTAGCCTGGTCCCAGATCTGTTTGGGTTATATAGCTCAACTAGCCTGGTCCCAGATCTGTTTGGGTTATATAGCTCAACTAGCCTGGTCCCAGATCTGTTTGGGTTATATAGCTCAACTAGCCTGGTCCCAGATATGTTTGGGTTATACAGCTCAACTAGCCTGGTCCCAGATCTGTTTGGGTTATATAGCTCAACTAGCCTGGTCCCAGATCTGTTTGGGTTACATAGCTCAACTAGCCTGGTCCCAGATCTGTTTGGGTTATACAGCTCAACTAGCCTGGTCCCAGATATGTTTGGGTTATATAGCTCAACTAGCCTGGTCCCAGATATGTTTGGGTTATATAGCTCAACTAGCCTGGTCCCAGATCTGTTTGGGTTATACAGCTCAACTAGCCTGGTCCCAGATATGTTTGGGTTATATAGCTCAACTAGCCTGGTCCCAGATATGTTTGGGTTATATAGCTCAACTAGCCTGGTCCCAGATCTGTTTGGGTTATACAGCTCAACTAGCCTGGTCCCAGATCTGTTTGGGTTATACAGCTCAACTAGCCTGGTCCCAGATATGTTTGGGTTATACAGCTCAACTAGCCTGGTCGCAGATCTGTTTGGGTTATACAGCTCAACTAGCCTGGTCCCATATCTGTTTGGGTTATATAGCTCAACTAGCCTGGTCCCAGATATGTTTGGGTTATATAGCTCAACTAGCCTGGTCCCAGATCTGTTCGGGTTATATAGCTCAACTAGCCTGGTCCCAGATCTGTTTGGGTTACATAGCTCAACTAGCCTGGTCCCAGATATGTTTGGGTTATACAGCTCAACTAGCCTGGTCCCAGATCTGTTTGGGTTATACAGCTCAACTAGCCTGGTCCCAGATCTGTTTGGGTTATACAGCTCAACTAGCCTGGTCCCAGATCTGTTTGGGTTATATAGCTAAACTAGCCTGGTCCCAGATCTGTTTGGGTTATATAGCTCAACTAGCCTGGTCCCAGATCTGTTTGGGTTATATAGCTCAACTAGCCTGGTCCCAGATCTGTTTGGGATATATAGCTCAACTAGCCTGGTCCCAGATATGTTTGGGTTATACAGCTCAACTAGCCTGGTCCCAGATCTGTTTGGGTTACATAGCTCAACTAGCCTGGTCCCAGATATGTTTGGGTTACATAGCTCAACTAGCCTGGTCCCAGATCTTGTCAAAGTTAGTGGCAAAGCGGCAGATAGACAATTCACACAGCTTTGCCAAGTTGGCAAGACAGCACAAACAGATCTTTGACCAGGCTGGACTGAACATCACATCCTCCTGAAACGACCTGCATTAGTTCCTCTTCTCAACTCTCTGCACCAGACAACAACCTGCATTAGTTCCTCTTCTCAACTCTCTGCACCAGACAACAACCTGCATTAGTTCCTCTTCTCAACTATCTGCACCAGACAACAACCTGCATTAGTTCCTCTTCTCAACTCTCTGCACCAGACAACAACTGTCGTGGAAAATTGTCTTAAGAATAACACTTCTTACAAGAACTTGTAAATTCAATATAGACTTTAATACAGAGTAATAAAGCCGAGCCGGTCCACGGACAACAACTGCCTTCCTTAGGCCCCGGCTCTGCTTTTATGCATATACAATACATAGGTCCATCCTTTATGTAAATGAAGTAAAACCCCCTATGCGTTCTGCCACCTTTTTCTTTCAACCCAATGGATAACGCCCATATCTGCTTTTAGCTCTAACATAGTAGTGGCTGGAATCTCCTCATATGGATATGAAAATAATGCATGCATTGCATGCTTACGCTTGGCATATATTTAGTCATGGTCATACACTCAGCTTGCCTGGCCGTTCCGTGGTTCCTACTTGGGGATGTATGGCCACCTGTTATCTCCACTCAGGGCCTGCTGCCAGTCTCCTCTTTCGCTAGCTAATGTATTTCTATTTTTCTTTCCCTCAGCAAGTCTACCTTTCTCCCACACAACCTGCATTAGTTCCTCTTCTCAACTATCTGCACCAGACAACAACCTGCATTAGTTCCTCTTCTCAACTCTCTGCACAAGACAACAACCTGCATTAGTTCCTCTTCTCAACTCTCTGCACAAGACAACAACCTGCATTAGTTCCTCTTCTCAACTCTCTGCACAAGACAACAACCTGCATTAGTTCCTCTTCTCAACTATCTGCACCAGACAAAATGTGTGTAGTTGTGTTGATCAGTGATATTTATTTTCAAGTTTCACTTGGGCTCCCACTTGGGCTCCCGAGTGGCCCAGCGGTCTAAGGCGCTGCATATCAGTGCTAGAGGCGTCACCCTGGTTTGAATCCAGGCTGTATCTCTGCCCGTGATTGTGAGTCCCATAGAGCGGTGCACTATTGGCCCAGCATCGTCCGGGTTTGGCTGGTGTAGGCTGTCATTGTAAATAAGAATTTGTTCTTAACTGACTTTCCTAGTTAAATAAAGGTTAAATAAAAAATGTATTAAAAAATGTAATGTCACGTGCAAATGTATAGTGAAAAGACTTTCTTGCAAGCTCCAAACCAAACAATGCAGTAATCAATACCAATGTAGCACAAGAAATAACAAGGTAGAACAAAAACACATGAGAAATGAAAATAAGAAATAAGAATAAGACAAGAAAGTAAGATGATACAGTAAGGGAAAAAAGTATTTGATCCCCTGCTGATTTTGTACGTTTGCCCACTGACAAAGAAATTATCAGTCTATAATTTTAATGGTAGGTTTATTTGAACTGTGAGAGACAGAATAACAACCAAAAAAATCAAGAAAAACGCATGTCAAAAATGTTATAAAATGACACAGCTGCTCCAACAGGCCCCATTTGAGCTTCCAGGGAACCCATTTGTTATATGAGGCCGGCCATGCCGTCTACCATGGTATTGGAGGTCTGTTGGTTGACTCCACGAATATTTATCCCAGCTCCAGGGTTAGACATGGTTCCACTCTAGCGCAAAAGCAAAAAGAAAGGGGGAAAAAAGTTGTTGGGAAGGATTGGGTGTGCTCGACTACAGTGCACAAGCAGCAATTAGTAAACACACAACAACAGAGCTCAAGTTTCACATGCTTTTAGCTTTCAGTGTCTCTGGTGTTTGATGCCAATCCATATATCGCCATTCCAGACATTATTATGAGCCATCCTCCGCTCAGCAGCCCCCACTACTGAGAACCCGCCCTGGAATACTGTCCGGCCCTTTCTGAAGACTCTGTGGAGAGCGCGCGAGACACACAGTTTAAGTGGGAGAGTAGGCCCGCTATGGCTTCCGAACTACTCCCGTTGAGTGAGGTCCAGCTTGCACTCTTGTGCCAGTCAGTTGATTAGGGAATGCCTTACAGTTGTGCTGATTAGTAATCCTGTGTTGGGTGAGCAGAGTTTTGGCGCTGTCTTCAGCTGGCCTGGTGCTGAAGGTAGTGCAGCCTTCCACAGTGCGGAAATGAGTGCTGCTGTCCACTATGCTGCAGCCAGTGTCCCTGTCCATGGTGCTGAAGTGGGTGCCCCCGTCTACTATGCTGAGGTGGGTGGCTCTGTCCATGGTGCTGCACTGGGAGTCCTTCAGCCAGACCTATGCCCATGCCTCTCACGGTGCCACAGGACCCTCAATCAGAGTTTGTCTGGAAGAGAGGCATCATTGGGTAGAACATGGCTGAGTCTTCCTTTGTAATTTGTAATGGACTACAGCCCCTGCCAAATGCGGTGGGCATCGGAGCTTGTGTAGTATGATTCCACCTTATACCTATATTTTTATTTTGTTTGTTTAATGACTCTGTAGAGGTCGTAGCGGGACTTCTTGTTCCTGTCCTCAGCCGTAGCTTTAGGGTTGTCTGTGATAGCCCTGTGTGCTGTAGCCCTGTCCTTTAGCATAGCGCCAACCTCAGAGTTAATACAAGGCTTCTGATTGGGGAAGCAGCAAACCTTCACAATGGGGACAGTGTCGCAGATGCATTTACTTATGAAGCCAGTGACGGAGGAGCTCGTCAATGTTGTCGGCGGAGTATCTGAACATATTTCAATCAGTGCAAAGAAAGCAGTCCTGTAGCATAATCTCTGATTCTGATGACCATTTCTCAACGGTGTGAGTCACAGGTACTTTCTGTTTGAGCTTCTGCTTGAAAACAGGAAGCAGGAGTACTGAGTAATGATCTGATTTGACGAATGGCGGACAAGGAAGGGCCTTGTATGCTTGCTAGTTGGTAGAGTAACAGTGGTCTAGAAGATGTGTTGATGGAAGTTGGGCATAACGTGTCATAGTGACGCTGAATTAAAATCAGCGGCGACAAGGAAGGCAGCCTCCAGATGTACGTTTTCCTGCTTGTTTATAGCCTAGTACAGTTCGTTAAGTGCCAGCTTGTTATATTTCCTGTCCTGACGTGGAATGTTTACAACAGTCATGATAACAGCTGAAAAGTCCTTCAGGAGGTGGAAGGGTCGGCATTTGACCATCAGGTATTCCAAGACAGGTGAGCAATGGGTTGAGACTACCCCTACACATGAGTCAGCACATCATTTGTTGTTGATGAAGAGGCAAAACCCTCCCCCTCTCGATTTCCCTGACTCTACTGTCTTATACGCTCGTTGAATGGATAGTACATCGAGTTGGATGGTCATGGCAGGTATCTTGTCCGAAAGCCACGTTTCAGAAAAGCATTGAATATTTCAGTTACAAGAGTCCCGTTGGTACATCTTATTATCAAGTGACTGCACATTGGGCAATAAAATGGAGGGAAGAGGTGGCCGGTTTTACCTTCACCTTGATCTCGTCAGGAATCCCCCTCTCCTGCCTCTGTAGCGCTGGTGTTTATTTTGGGTTGGAATTACAGAAAGAGCCCAGGGCAGATGAGTTGAAGTTGAAGTTGAAGCCAGAATTGGGGTAAGTAACTGCAGATCTGATGTTCAGAAGTTCTTGTCGTTTATAACAAATGATAGTGGATACATTTCGTGAAAATAAAGTAAGATAAATGCCAAAAGAAACACATAACAGCAGAGTTGGGTCGGAGTTCGCAAAACAGCAGCAACAGCGCCATCTTTATTCCAGAAGCCACCCATAAGGCTATGTGAGATTGGGAAATATCTATGTGATATTATTAACCTCAACCATTGAGTTGATTCCCATGTTTTTCACCTCTCCAGTCATGTTTTGTCAGTGATTACTTCAAGGAAGGGAGGACTTGCACATCATACTTGCACATCATCATCTGCACATATATCACTCCAGTATTCATTTGCTAAATTGTAATTACTTCGCTATTACGGCGTATTTATTACCATACCTCCTCATGCCATTTGCACACACTGTATATAGACTTTATTTTTTTCTATTGTGTTATTGACTGTACGCTTGTTTATTCCATGTGTAACTCTGTGTTGTTTGTGTTGCACTGCTTTGCTTTATCTTGGCCAGGTCGCAGTTGTAAATGAGAACTTGTTCTCAATTAGCTTACATGGTTAAATAAAGGTTAAATTAAAAAGAAAACATTTGAAACAATATCAATTTAGATCACACAAGGGACAAATTTAGATCATTAATTGTTTCAGTGAAGTGCCTGCACCTGCTGTTTTTTCAAATTCAAACCCAAATGTTTCAGTTGGGCAGTCAGGTTCCTGCAAGAATCCCCTCCAACTAAGGAGGTTCCTTGATGAACCACACCTCCTATAGGGTTCTTCAAAGAACTTTGAGGATCTTAGAAGAACCCTTGTTGAACCCATCATTTTTAGAGTATACTTATAAATTGCTTACTGTTGCTTACTCATGAAAGTTATTATAACATGTTGCAGAGACATCAAAATTACACTTTTAGATAGCTGCCTAAAATATTATTGGATGGCATTGGTATTTCACATGAATTGTACTTAATTGACACATTAAAGTGAGAATGTGTCATGTTCGGAAATTGGGAAATTTGGGAAATTGCACTCCAATGAGATCTTACTGCTGTGTTCTTTGTAAAGTGGCAATGTGACAAGGGATTGTATCTCGTCAAGAGCTTAAAAAGAACACTATTGTCTGTTCCAGACTGAAAGAAACAAATATCCAAACTGACTTTATGTTACTGTGTAAAAGTCAATGGCTATATCTTTCATGTACATTGTTATATTTGTCTGCATATCATTTCGCAATCAGCATTGTCTACTGCAAATACTGTGCTTGATGTTTAAAGTAGTATTGTTTTCTTGAATTATGCTGTATAATACTATATTATAAATGTTTCATAAAAGAAACCGGTAAAGCCTTTTAATTCCTTTATTTCATTAAGGTCATACTGCATTTGAAAGGACCATAAGAATCATTTTCTGATCCAGAGCTTAGTTGTACTTTCTTTTTTTCTGTTCTTCATTTGGACCATAGATGGCAGTACTGTCTAACCATATGCCCCATTCATGTTCCTTAAAAGTGCATCCTCCTTTATGTTATTCCACCTTTATTTAACTAGGTAGGCCAGCTGAGAACAAATTCTCATTTACAATGACGGCCTACCAAAAGGCAAAAGCCTCCTGTGGGGACGAGGGCTGGGATTAAAAATTAAAAATAAAAATATAGGACAAAACACACATCACAACAAGAGGGACACCACAACACTACATAAAGAGAGACATAAGACATAACAATACATCACGCAAAGCAGCCACAACTGTCAGTAGAGTGTCCATGATTGAGTCTTTGAATGAAGAGATGGAGATAAATTGGTCCAGTTTGAGTGTTTGTTGCAGCTCGTTCCTGTCGCCAGCTGCGACGCAGGGATGTGTGTGCTTTGGGGACCTTTATCAGAAAGTGACTGGCAGAACGGGTGTTGTATGTGGAGGATAAGGGCTGCAGTAGATATCTCAGATAGGGGGGAGTGAGGCCTAAGAGGGAGAGGGTTTTATAAATAAGCATCAACCAGTGGGTCTTCAAATCAAATCAAAGTTTATTTGTCACGTGCGCCGAATACAACAGCGAAATACTTACTTACAGGCTCTAACCAACAGTCCCTAAATCTTTCTCAGATTATTACCAATCCCCAAGATATGACACCAAACACTCAGAAAAGGCTACTCTCCTTGATGTTATCCTTACAAATAATCCTGACAGGTATCAGTCTGGTGTTTTGTGTAATGACCTTAGTGATCACTATTTTACAGCCTGTGTTCGTAATGGATGCTCAGTGAAACGACCTGTCCTGATTTGTCAGACTCTTGCTAAAAAACTTTCATGAGTAAGCCTTTCTTCATGACCTGGACTCTGTAAATTGGTATAGAATCAGCTTGATCTCCTCTGTCTGCTTGGACCTTTTTTTATATTTTCAGTGGTATCGTTAACAAATATGCGCCCATAAAGAAAATGAGAATTAAAAACAGGTTCAGCCCCTGGTTTGACCGTGATCTGGCAGAGTTACTCCACCTCAAGAATTCCATTTGGCAAATTGCTTGGCACACACATACTCAGGATGACTGGCTCTAGTTCAGGCAAATGAGAAATAAGTGCAGTCAGGCTATCCAGAAGGCCAAAGTTAGTTACTTTAATGAGCAGTTCTCTCTCTGTGGGTCTAAACCCAAGAAGTTGTTGTCATGACGTTGGCCTCTTTTGGTACAGGGAGGACAGTTGACCCCTCCCTTTTGCACACAATCCACCCTGTGTGTAAAGGGTCGTAAAAACTCTAAAATTCCAGGAGAGTCTCTGGCCACATGGCCCATCGAGAGACACAGGAAATTCTTCCAACTCATAGAATTGGAGAGCCAAGCGACATTTTGTGTTCTGGAGAAGGTATGGAAGATTGGTGAAGAATCCAGCTACGAACTGATCCGCTTGGTACCATTTTGTGATACTCAGAAGAGACAATATAGCCATATTACCATAAAACTGTTTATATAATAGACTCAGTTTAAGACTTGCCTCATATGGGTGTATGGAATGTATTAATAAGGATAAAGCTTTTGTAAGACATTGAGATGCTATGTACTGATGTAATGTGATAGAATTGTATTTCTGTAACCAAATCTAACTCAGTCATAGGCACGCCCCAGGGACACATACAGGACCAGGCGTCATTTGACCAGCCTGTTCGATGGGCACTATAAAACACTCCCTGATTTACATTTCTCCAGACCAGGCCTACACTCCGTTGGCACATAGGTTCTACCATCTAATTCCTCTACTGAAAGTGAACCATACCACGTGGTTAACTTTTAGACTATTGATACCGACAGAATAAGAACAAGTCTTTGATATTAATTATTAGTCTGCAGCTAAGTAAATTATATCATCGAACGCGAAGACCAACGAAACCACCATTCTATGACGACATTAATGAATGTCGCTCTGAAAGATCCATTCTAACCGAGAGAGAGAGAGAGAGAACGCGGACAAAACTCCCCAACAGAACTACTCTCCAACAAGAATCAGAACGACACACTGAGCGTAAATATATATATTGATTACAATTGTTCCCGAATGAGTGAGCCTTCAATTGTCAATTGTTAATGAACTCTGTGTAAACTTCTCAGCTGACCATTTATGACCCATTGTTCAACAGGCCGACCAGCCTGTTTAGCCCACAAGGGCACATTCCGATACCAATCCTTTGTGACGATAATTACTGTTTGTATGTTTTTCTGTTAATTACTTAGTGTAGTAAATAAATGATTTTAAGACAATTGATGTATGGATGATTTTAGTAAAGACTGGGTTCGTGCAGATACAACAATTTACGACGTTTGGGATGAGACTGGATTAGAGGTAAATACACCATTGAAACTAGAAGATAATCGGCCTATACTGTAATAGAATATAATATTATAGTACAGGAAAGTTATATTAGGAAAATTATAGCTTTGTAATCTGAATATTCTCCTTGGTGCCCCGATCTCCTAGTTAATTACAATTAAATGATTAATCAGTTTAATCGCGTGATAATAATTACAGGGAGCTAATTGATAAACATATCTTCCGTTTAATGGTACCCCCAAAGATACGACATTGTGAAAGAGAAAATGGTTAAAGACCTGGAGAATAAACCCTCCTCCTCACAGCTGCCCATGTCCCTTAATGTTGATGATGTGGTTGTTACTGACTAGGAGCACATGTCCCTTAATGTTGATGATGTGGTTGTTACTGACTAGGAGCACATGTCCCTTAATGTTGATGATGTGGTTGTTACTGACTAGGAGCACATGTCCCTTAATGTTGATGATGTGGTTATTACTGACTAGGAGCACATGTCCCTTAATGTTGATGATGTGGTTGTTACTGACTAGGAGCACATGTCCCTTAATGTTGATGATGTGGTTGTTACTGACTAGGAGCACATGTCCCTTAATGTTGATGATGTGGTTGTTACTAACTAGGAACACATGTCCCTTAATGTTGATGATGTGGTTGTTACTGACTAGGAGCACATGTCCCTTAATGTTGATGATGTGGTTGTTACTGACTAGGAGCACATGTCCCTTAATGTTGATGATGTGGTTGTTACTGACTAGGAGCACATGTCCCTTAATGTTGATGATGTGGTTGTTACTGACTAGGAGCACATGTCCCTTAATGTTGATGATGTGGTTGTTACACATGTTGTCACGCCCTGACCATAGAGAGCCCTTGGCTATCCTACCCTGTCTTTCTAAGGTCTTCGAAAGCCAAGTTAACAAACAGATTACAGACCATTTCGAATCCCACCGTACCTTCTCCGCTATGCAATCTGGTTTCAGAGCTGGTCATGGGTGCACCTCAGCCACGCTCAAGGTCCTATACGACATCATAACCGCCATCGATAAGAGACAGTACTGTGCAGCCGTATTCATCGACCTGGCCAAGGCTTTCGACTGTCAATCACCACATTCTTATTGGCAGACTTGACAGCCTTGGTTTCTCAAATGATTGCCTCGCTTGGTTTACCAACTACTTCTCTGATAGAGTTCAGTGTGTCAAATCAGAGGGCCTGTTGTCCGGACCTCTGGCAGTCTCTATGGGTGACTGGCTACAGGTTATCTACAAGTCTCTGCTAGGTAAAGCCCCACCTTATCTCAGCTCACTGGTCACCATAGCAGCACCCACTCGTAGCACGCGCTCCAGCAGGTATATCTCACTGGTCACCCCCAAAGCCAATTCCTCCTTTGGTCGTCTTTCCTTCCAGTTCTCTGCTGCCAATGACTGGAACGAACTGCAAAAATCTCTGAAGCTGGAAACTCATATCTCCCTCACTATCTTTAAGCACCAGCTGGTAGAGCAGCTCACAGATCACTGCACCTGTACATAGCCCATCTATCTACCTACCTCATCCCCATACTGTATTTATTTATTTATCTTGCTCCTTTGCACCCCAGTATCTCTACTTGCACATTCATCTTCTGTACATCTACCATTCCAGTGTTTAATTGCTATATTGTAATTACTTCGCCACCATGGACTATTTATTGCCTTAACTTACCTCATTTGCTCTCACTGTATATAGACTTTTTGTTTCTTTTGTTCTATTGTATTATTGACGGCATGTTTGTTTATTCCATGTGTAACTCTGTGTTGTTGTATGTGTCGGACTGCTTTGCTTTATCTTGGCCAGGTCGCAGTTGCAAATGAGAACTTGTTCTCAACTAGCCAACCTGGTTAAATAAAGGTGAAATAAAAAATAAAAAACACACAAAGGTACAGACACACGCTTACACATACACATGATAAGACACGCACAAGTACATATGGATTTTGTATTGTAAATATGTGGAAGCAGGGTAGAGGCCTGAGGGAACAAACTTAATATGTTGTGAAAAGTGGTATAAAATGTAATGTCATGAAATATTTTAAATTGTATATAACTGCCTTAATGTTGCTAGACTCCAGGAATTGTAACTGCTGCCTTGGCAGGAACTAATGGGATCCTTAATAAAAACAAATACTAATGTAATAAAATAATTGAAAGGCTTTGCTGGTTCCTTTATGAATAGTTTATAATATAATATTATTCTGTATAATGCAAGAAAAAAAATACTACTTTAAACATCAAGCACAGTATTTACAGTAGACAATGCTGATTGCAGAATGATATGCAGACAAATATTACAATGTACATGTAAGATATAGCCATTGACTTTTACGCAGTATTATAAAATTGGTTGGGATATTTGTTTCTTTCAGTCTTTAACAGACAACAGTGTCCTTTTTAAGCTCTTGACGAGATACAGTACCTTGTCACATTGCCACTTTACAAAGAACACAGCAGTAAGGTGTCATTGGAGGAGTGCAATTTCACAACATGACACGTTCTCACTTTAATGTGTCAAGTACAATTCATGTGAAATAGCAATGCCATCCAATAATATTTTAGGCTGCTATCTAAAAGCGTAATTTTGACACTTTATAATACATTTCATGAATAAGCAACAGTAAACATTTCTGCATTTAGAAGCATTGGAATTCCTACAAATGTATAATAATTTATAAACATGTATACATTTATATAATGTCTTATTCATAAAGGTCATAATAAAGTGGTCATAACCAATGTCTCCCATACTCTCTCCATCAAAGCAGCGTTTTCACACAGAGCTTTAACATGGAGTCCATGATTAGGAAGGGGAGACAGAAAGACAGTTTGCTTGCTAACACTCTAATGTCTCAGTGCTTTGACAGACATTCTGTAGTCTTGAGGTTTCAGGGTGTACTTACAGATACACAGTGTAGATAATAGTCCAATCCTATCCTCATCCAACTCTAGGGGTTTGAATTACACATTGACCCTTGTGGGTGCCCATTGTTTGTCTTTGACACTTCTGGTATGGCTTCACATAGATATTTCAATTCTTATATGGGGTCCTGATTTGTAAAAAGGGTGCCCAGCCCCTCTTAGCCCCCTGCAATTTGAACCCTGTACAGCTCAACCTCCTGCTTTTGGAGTAGGTGCTAGCTATCCCCCCTTTCTCAATATTGTCCACATTACGTTTGCACAACCTGGGGAAACTCAAAGAGAAGGTGTGAGGGGCAAGCATGATGATGATGAGGCAAGTTGAAGGTAGGTGAGGTTCAAGGGAGAGAGTGCCAGTAGGAGGAAGGGTCAGGAACAAGACAGGAAGTAGTCCCATCTTCAGTCAACATCTCTTTCCTGTTATCTACATCTTCTGGATCTCAAAGAGACGTACGTCCGTGTCGTACCAGATGGGCGGGTCCACGTTGCTGTGAAGACAAATAAAGGTTTAAAATGTTAAATGCATTGGAAAACATTGGAAGACTATTTCATCTTAGAGGAAGAGGAAGATAGAAAGCATTGAAACATTTGAAAAATGTTTTCCAATGGAGAAACGAAAACAAGTGTTTCTTATTGGACAAGTCCAGGAAGTCCTTAATTCATTTTCTTCTGTTTGTTGCCAAATGAACACATCCCAGAAGAAAGAAGTGCACAGATTAAACCCCACATGAATCATGAAAATGAGTGAAATACCATAGGACTACAGCTCCCATCATGCCCTACTCACCGCAGGTAGACCACTCCCCACATGTAAGTGCGGAACCACATGGCCGTGCCAGCGTTGGCCTGGTACTTCCGGATGAGGATGGGATGGGGGACGGGCAGGAGGCCCACCAGGGTACCATGCTGGAGGAACTTCAGGATCTCAGACTCGTCTGTCAAACCTCTGAGAGAGAGGGAAAATATCTTGTTACAATTAGAATCAGGAAAACCTTATTGTCCACGTAAGGTGCAAATTTCTCTTTGGCTCCACATACATAAAAACAGATATTTAAATATCATCAGTCATTAAAGTGTTTCTTCCAAAATGGATGGTGTGTGTTGTATGGGGGGGTTGGGAGCCAAGCTAGAAAATATATAATAATATAACTTATAATATATATAATAATATAACTTACACTATATATAATAATATAACTTCACAGCATCTACTGACACTTCATAGAAGTAAACCTTTGATGACCAATATGACCAGTGATGTTTGACTTACTTGTCAATACAGATCTTCTCAACCTGCGGGACCAGCACCTGCAGCAGACGCATTATGGTCTGTAGGGGGAGCTTACACTTCCAGGAGAGGACCTGAGGGAGAAGGAAGGGACACGTTACACTCTTAGAACAAAAGGTGCTAAGTAGACCCATACAGGGTTCTTCAGTTTGTCCTCATAAGGGAACCATTTTTGGTGCTGGGTAAAACCCTTTGCAGAGGGTTCTATCTAGAATGGATCTGTGGGTTAGAGTGTGGCCATGGCAACACCAGGGTTGTGGGTTAGAGTGTGGCCATGGCAACACCAGGGTTGTGGGTTAGAGTGTGGCCATGGCAACACCAGGGTTGTGGGTTAGAGTGTGGCCATGGCAACACCAGGGTTGTGGGTTAGAGTGTCGCGATGGCAACACCAGGGTTGTGGGTTAGAGTGTCGCGATGGCAACACCAGGGTTGTGGGTTAGAGAGTGGCCATGGCAACACCAGGGTTGTGGGTTAGAGTGTGGCCATGGCAACACCAGAGTTGTGGGTTAGAGTGTGGCCATGGCAACACCAGAGTTGTGGGTTAGAGTGTGGCCACGGCAACACCAGAGTTGTGGGTTAGAGTATGGCCATGGCAACACCAGGGATGTGGGTTAGAGTGTGGCCATGGC